>NC_139608.1:45093625-46293625 GCF_964270895.1 Podarcis filfolensis | reverse complement strand
TAGGGTGTCTAATTTTTGACAACTTCTACCCTCTAGATCCTCTGAATCAGCAAATTCTGCCTAAACTGGGGAGGGTGAGTTAGACTATCTCCAGAAACAATGCATCCTATTAACTTGAAGAAAGCTGAAGTATATAACTTGTCTCCACTGGGAAATCACTGTGGCAAAGATTTTAGCAATTTCCCAAAGACCAATTAGGTCCCATCAAGAGAAAATAATGTTAGTAACCGCCTGCTGGTTATAGCAGTTGCCACTTCCATGTGCCTCCATGTTGTTGCTGACTCTGCTCTTGCGCCACCATTTTGTGAGCGAACCAGCTCGCAAAAGGACCCTGGACATAGGAAGTTTGAGAATCCCTAGCCTATGGCATTTCCTTTACCATAACGAACAGTGGTTCCTAATTGTAGAATTTTCTCACACTGTTGAAGGACAGAAAGGAATTAATATTCTACGTTTCTTTTAATACACTCATCCTCCATTGCTACTGTACAATACCATCACCAGTGTAAATGTTCAGTTAATGTGTCCTCAATTCATTATTACTGTGCATATATCTGAAGAAGAGAGAATGTGTAAAATATGCATGTGCACATGCAAGTAGATTGACTTTGGTTTCTGATTAGACTTCATAATGAATCTCTGCCTTCCTCCACGAGGCTTACCCTGCCTTGCCCTTGGAGCAGAGACAAGTGAGATGCCCGACAATGATGCTTCTCTCTGTGTTTTCTCCCCCAGGACATGCACGTCATCAGCACTGATGAGAATCAGGTGTTTGCTGCAGTCCAGGAATGGAACCAGAATGATACATATAATCTCTACATCTCTGATACCCGAGGGGTCTACTTCACCCTGGCTTTGGAAAATGTCAAGAGCAGCCGAGACCTGGAGGGCAATGTGATGATAGACCTCTATGAGGTATGTGACGATAGGGCACATTGTCACCTCTAGTTTATGCACACACAAAAATCCCCTACTAAGGCTGGGATGCCCAGAGTAGCTGGACGTTTCTGTGGGTGCAGAATATGTTCTCTTTCTGACAAGAGTTGGGTAAATCATATTGCACAAGGGCTACATTCATCTCCACTCGTAACTACCTTTCCCAGTGAAGAGGTGCTAAAGAGAAGCGATATCCTGAGTTTCACCAAGACTTGAGGATGCACGGTCACAGCTAGGTTCAGGGATCTCTCTGGCATAGATTCTAAAATGGAAAGGAGACAAGTTTCTGTCTGGGCTGAAGAAGAATTCTGACTCCTGCAGACATCTTTGGAGTTGGAGCAGCCTTGGAAAAGAGCAGCATGGAACACCCTTTTGGAGGATTGCAGAAAGCTTAACAAAGTGGAGCTGTCCCTTGAGCAGAATACTGAACAAAATGGGGACTGGGAAGTACACAGCTATAAAAATTAGACTCCCTGACAGGCATTAGCTCCAATACAAAGGGTAATTTCATTAATGACAGGGCTGGATAGAAGAAGATCAATAAATGACATTGGGTGGTATCTAGAAAAATAGTTTAGCTGGATATTGCCCAAAGAGCGATCTGCCAGTAGATTTCACAATGTAATTTTCCCATTAGAAAGAAGACAGGAAGTCACAAGAGGTCTCTGGACAATCAGAACTTGCAGTCAGGTGACTGACATGCCCCTTATGAGGAAATGTGAAAATATTTACCAAGAAACATCAATATGGACCAATTACCCATGGGAAGATGCCTGCAAGAGCCTGCATCCATTACTGACCTGAGTTAATGAAAGCTAAATAAGGGTGCCTGCTTGCATTATATAGGATAGAAATTATGGGGACTGATTAGGCTTGCACTTTCATAATCATAATTGTGCATATTGGGTATTGCAAGAAGAATCCCCCTGCATAGCAGTGACTATGGAGAGAATATTTAGTGGGAATGATAGGAACTTCCCCTGAGAGAAGTAACTGCTGTATCTCCCTCTGATTACCTGCAGTAGTGATACACTCATTGCTTTGAGCAATTCCAAAACAACCTCATAGTCCCAGGGCATGTACGGAATTCCAGTCGAACTGAGCGCCTCACTTTTGAGGACCACTCTCCTTTCTGGAAAATAGCCTTGGACTTCTGTATTCTCCCACATCAACTATCCTTTATGTGGACAGCCAGTCTGTATAACAGAGTTAAGTTCTACCTAGTAGTCAGGAATGTTCAGTTACTGAGAACTTGCACTCAGGAACTGCATCAAGACTCCAAAGTCAAAGTGTGCTCTATCTCCAACTGTTAGCATTTTGAAACACGTTTGACTTAGGAGTGAGACTGGGGGCAAACGTTTTGCCAAGCTTTGAGTAAAACCACCAGGTGCTGGATAAAATTGTGCAAGGTTTCCATCTGACCACCCCTGCTCTATAGAAAAATGTGGTACAGACTGAAAAGCAGAATCCTTGTGCTGTCTACCTCGATGTGAAATTCCCTAGGTGGATTTTGCATGTGACTTAGAACATCTTTTACAGGTAAGCACCTTGACACAACCATCCAGGAAGCCTGAATGGGCAATGTTTAAAAGCAGACAAAACTGGGAAGGAATAGTCATGTCATTTCCTGATCACACTGAGGATGATTTCTTTCTTTCTCCCCCCCCCCCCAAAAAACCTCCCTATTAATTCCCCCACCCCAAGCTTTGGCAGGCTGTTGAAAAGGCTGTTGCTTCCTATTACCATCAGGTTGAGGAGTGGTTTCACTGCATTATGTAAAAGTGTCCTACATCCCAAGAGGGGGAAGGAGGAGGGATCGAATGAAAAGCTTCTGTATTATTAGGCTGACAGTTCATAGCAGTCTGGATTGAAATTGATGTGATCAGACTGGTCATGTCGTATCTGCTGATTGCCTAGATAGAAAGAATATTGGCTGACACCAAGGCTGGCACAAAGCGTTCCCTTCAATCTGATTGTTCTGACTGGGGATGAGCTGAAAGCCATCCAGTGCAAGTCTCCCAACAGGATTGCAATGAATGATGAGTGCTTAGAGGTAAATGAAGATAAAGAAGAGATAGCAGGGAGGGGAGGGGGGATCCATGGATGGATTAGAAAGATGTAGAAAATAGAGGGGGGAAATCAGAGGCTGCATGTGTGGGGAAAGGTGGTGACAGTTTTAAAAATGCTCATGGGTGTTCGTCAAAAAACATATTGTCCTCAGCCAGCCTTCCCCAACCTCTAATTATAATACATTTACTGTGGAAATGGATTTTTTTGATTATTATTTTTTAAAGACAATTCCTGGTCACAGGCTTACAATCTGAAAGACACAATACAAATGCAATGGAAAGCAGAAAGCATCAAAGTCAGCCTTAAATACATTTAGGACCTTTCTACCATTTATGATGGTGCAGTTTCCAGGGTTTGGATTTTTTTTGAGTGCTGCCGCACAGTGTTGCCATTATTCAGAGCCAGTGTGGTGTAATGGTTAAGAGCAGTAGACTCGTAATCTGGAGAACCAGGTTCACGTCTCCGCTCCTCCACATGCAGCTGCTGGGCGACATTGGGCCAGTCATACTTCTTTGAAGTCTCTCAGCCTCACTCACCTCACAGAGTGTTTGTTGTTGGGGAGGAAGGGAAAGGTGAATGTTAGCCGCTTTGAGACTCCTTCGGGTAGTGATAAAGCGGGATATCAAATCCAAACTCCTCCTCCTCTTCCTCCTCCTCCTCCTCCTCCTCCTCCTCCTCCTCCTCCTCTTCTTCTTCTTCAGCTGGTATACCAGAATAACATGCTCCAAGCCCCACAAAGTAATTAAACTTCTGTGAAAGATCCAGAACAAAAGTTTGTGCAGGAACCATCCTGGTTTCTATGCGAAGGGGTTGGTGAGTGTGGTTTGGGAGATGGCTGTTTTGTGCCACTTTACTCTGACCTGTGTGAGCTGTCAGTCATGTGAGCTGAATTCAGTGAAGAGATATAAGACAGAGCACTGCCTGTGATGGCAATTCCTAGCTGCCAGCAAAATCTCATCATGACACCATAGTTTGCCATAGTTCCTTTTCTATTCTCCTATACTCCTACAAGATTAGAATTCAGGAATAAAAAAGATAAAGTTAAAGGACCCCTGACAGGAATGCTCTGCACTTACTCTCTAATAATAGCAACATGTGACCAAAGATACAGACAATCAGCTGCAAATCCATTAAAACAGCAGGTCAAAAACAGCAACTGTACCACTATAAATGGTGCATGTGGGAAGGCCTTTACTAAGGAGTTGTACCTTCTTCCAGGTGAACAAGGTAAGATTGCACTGCATCTGTGCACTAACATTGCGGGAAAGCACTTTCCAAGGTGGCTTGTGCCTTCTCACTCCGAGAAAAGATTTATGACTAGCATCATAAAAGACGGAGTCACAGAAATTCAGAACATTTTTCTACCTGATATATAAAATTCTGTTTAGTCTTTCATGACTAGCATCTCCCACAAAGAGAAGCACGAGAGCAAAGCGCAATTGTATCAAAATAACAGGAAAGAAAGTTACAAACAGAGTTTGGGCAGGGGTTGGAGCACAGTACTTTTCGCCTCCTTTGGAGTACTTTCCCTATCAAACTCACACCTTGCTAGACATGCACACATTAGAAATTTCCCCAAGATTTCAGCATACAGTTTGAAAACGAATCTTGACTTCACTGGGGCTTGTGGGAGACTCAATCACTGCGTTTTAGCTTCCTTTCATCCTGGTGAAAGCAACTTGGAGGGAGGTTGAAGAAAGCAAGTCTGGTTAATGTAACCCCTCCTTAAGTCATTCCACAAAGACCAAGTTACAGCAAAGTTCAGAAGTACATAAGACCACAGGGAGCTCCCTTATACCAAGTCAGACCATTGGTCCATCTGGCTCAGTAATGTCTATACAGATTGGCAGTGGCGCTCCGGGATTTCAAGGGAGATGGTCTCCCTTAGTTCTACCTGGAGATGCTGGGAACTGAACCCAGAACCTTCTGGATGCACAGGATATGCCCTGCCATTGAACTGTGCCCATCTCTTTTGGCATTTCCTGACACTCATGTGTTACAAGTTCCTTTGGGCTGCAATAAACGAGGCTCCACACCACCATAATGTGTATGTGATAGTTTCAACCGCATCTTGCATTCCTACTGCTTAAAAAAATGTCCCCAAACTCCTGCTACCATACCTGCCATTGTTCAGGACATGCACACAGATTGCATGTTCATAGGCATACTCTTAAGTATAAATTATAACATGGGGGGGGGTCCCACCTCCTGCCTTTACGCTGCCTGCCTCATGTGCTAAGAAAGGAATTGCCCTCATTCAGCTTCTATTTGTGTTTCTTCTTCAGATCGTCATTAAGAACCGAAGTTAAAATGCAAGTAACTTTTCCCGCTGCTACAATACTTTGCAGCTGGGTGCCAATTAAATAATAACAGCAGAGAAGAAAAAGGCCCCTTGGGTGACATTATGTATCAGTTCTTGTACTCCTCTGCCAAGGGAGCAGTTTGTGTTGCAGGAACCAGAAACACTCTGCTGAAAGACAAAAGTTTTAGCCCTCCCCTCTCATCCTCCTGCAAACCTAGCAATTGGCACAGTGACAGGTTGTCTGTCATGCTGCTGTAGATATTGTGCTATTGATTTCCAGCACATAGGGAAAGCCAGACCTGTTTGACAAAGCAAAGCTGTTTCTCATGTTGCTTCTTGCATCCCATTCAGTTTTATTTAGAGCTGAACAAATTGCCCTTTTCAAATTTGTAAACCATCTTTGTGTCTCTTCCGAAGGCCTTGAACTTGCTTTTCTTTCCATTTCATTAATTTGAAGTTTAGACCTAAGGGAGCTGCTTGACGACGTGACTACTTCCACAGGAAAAAAAATAAAAATGAGAGAGCAGGAACAACATGTGTTTGTGGCCAATGGCTTCACCGAATTGTTGAATAATGGAGCTGGAAGGGAACCTGCAGGTCATCTAACTCAACCTCCTCCACAGTGCAGAATCTGCAATGCAGGAGGCAACTACAGCACGCCCTTGGATGCTGTGGGTAGCCTTTTAAAGGAGGATCAGACTATGGAGGATAAGTCTATCAAAGGCTTGGTGGTGAAAAGTTCTGAGGCAATATGCTTCCATTGCTAGGGAAGGAAAGGCTATCTGTGCCCTTTTCTGGGCTTCCAAGAAGCATCTGAATGGCAATCTCACAAAACAATATGGTGGTAGTCTGATCCAGAAAGGCAGGAACCTCCAGGAACCTCCATATTTGCTTTGGCTTCTTCTCCAGTAGCAACTGTAAGAGGGAGCTAATCACACCTACACCAACCAACTACTGTGTCTTATATGGTACAACCAAAAATTTCAGGTGACATAGCTAAGTTAAGGAAGTTCATAGGAGACAAATTGCCCAGCTCCTTCCTCCTACAGCCACATGTGTGTTCTAAACAAGCTAAGGGAGCCTCCTGAAGGATGTGAGATGAGGTACAAGGCTACTTACTGGATGGGGAAGTTGTTTCATGAACTTCCGTAACATCACTTACCTCAGGACTCAAAGTATTAAAACTTTGGACCGTTTTCACCTTTGCTGGCAACCCCCTGTACCCCATCCGGAAAGGAAGTTGCCCTCCAGAGAGGCACAAGGGGGTGCAGGAGTCAGAAGGAAATGGGAAACTTTCATTGCTTGGGATTCATTAAGTTAACTTACCATCCTATCCAGACCATTATGTTCCCATCTTTGTTTCATGACTTTTCATTGCCAAAACCGTCCCTTACAGTGTCTGAACTTTGAATCCACAGTGGTGTTTTATGTTATTCCTTTTCTAGCCTGTGGTTTATAAGGCAGCCTTTGATGCATTTTTCACCCAAGAGTCTGCTGTATACTCAGGCTATACACCATACCCCAAAGCTGGATTTGACAGGTAACAATGCATGCACAATCTGTGTCAAATTTATCTGTTTTTCAGCCATGCCAATTTTTCCTAGGTAGCAGGGATAAAGGGAATGTTCTTGGCTAACAAGAAGATTGACAACCAAGTGAAAACTTTCATCACCTACAATAAAGGAAGAGACTGGCACTTGCTACAGGCCCCAGACACAGATCTGAGAGGAAACTCGGTTCATTGCCTCCTGGTAAGTGAAGGTTTGTGGGGACAATGGGGCGGGGGGTGGCTTTTTGTGACAACAGAATGACATGATCCATTAAAAATAAATGCATCTTCCTCCAGGGTTGCCTCTTCCCCAGTAGTACATACTATGTGAAAACTCCATTATGGAGGTTTCTAGCATCTCTGGAATGAGAATCAAGCTGTTATTGTATTTAAGGGGGGAGCATGTGCATTACTGAACCTTTTCCCTGATTCATTCAGTTTTGGCAATACAGGATGGACTTCGTGCCAAGTCAGATGGCAAGAGGGAGTTCTTTGTAGGTGCAAATGGGAGACAAATTTGGATATTTGTATGCTTAGGTATCTTAGGGTGACCCTGGTGTGAATAATAGTACCAGGTGATGATATGGAAATCTACACAATAACTTGTGGTAAAATGTGTGACTTCTTGTCTCATAATCTGAGTCTCTCTAAGAAGGATATGTAGGACCTTTGCTTAAAATGGAAACAAATACAGTGGTACCTCGGGTTACAGACACTTCAGGCTACAGACGCTTCAAGTTACAGACTCCGTTAACCCAGATATATGTAGTACCTCGGGTTAAGAACTTTGCTTCAGGATAAGAACAGAAATCGTGCTTTGGCAGTGCGGTGGCAGCGGGAGGTCCCATTAGCTAAAGTGGTACCTCAGGTTAAGAACAGTTTCAGGTTAAGAACGGATCACCAGAGCAAATTAAGTACCATGAAGTTCATGAAAGTTCATGAAAGGCTGTATATTTCCCTTTTCTCCAGTCACATGCACCTCACTAACTCATTTCAGCAGACCAACCTAATTAACACCTCTTGGACTGTCCCAGTGCCCTGCTATCAATCCAAGAGTGAAGATGCACTATCAGAGCAATTCTGTATGGTGACGAGTTCAGACATTTATCCCTAACCTCGAGAAGGACAAGGAAACCCACCTGGACTCTTGCACTTTAAACAGCTCACAACAATCTGGGACCTGAGCAAGTGCCATAGCATTGCATATGTACTCTAGGCAGATGTTTGAAGTTATTGCATAAAGGGCAGAACGCCTAGCTCACTCTTGATTATACATGTAAAGATTAGGATCAGGAAAATGAAGCTGAATTCTGTAGAGATGTGTCAGCCTTGCAAAACTTCTCTCCCCACATCTCCTTTTCATTTCTCCTCAAGTTTCTTGGCTAGTCTGCGCTTCTTTGCTCCTCACCCGATCAGGATTTGTCTGCCATCTTGTGGTCCTCAAGGGTACTTAAGAAGGAGAGGGTAGAACTTTTCCTCCAACATATACATAAAGGGTCATCATATTGCGTGGAAGTCTGTCAAATGGCAGGTGTAAGAGATTCAGAGAAGACCGCGAAGATAGGGCAGAGAATTCCCATAGGCCTCAGAGAGGAGGAAGGGGAGTAAAACACGCCAGCAAAAGTTCAGCTTGTGCTGCGCCCATCAAAGCAAAGTAGGGGAGAGTTGCGTTAAACTTTTACCCTGTAAAATACAGCAGCCATCTTAAACAGCCCAATATGAAAGTATTAAAAGGAGAGAGACTGAGGAGGCAGTTACCTCAACTGGGTTGCAATGCTGAGTAAATTACTTCAAATTGCTCATGGTTTAAACATGCCAGGGAAGTGGTGGTGTGTATGAGTTTGGTTTTTAAAGATGTGTTTTCCAGCTTGCCCTTCAGAATAGATAACATTATCAAGGCACATAAGTCTTCATGCCTTTTGCAGATGCTCTTCAGCCCACCGAGTTTGCTGCTTTGTAACATCCCCAGTTGGATTGCTACAATGTGTGACCCTTGCAAGGCTGTCAGTTACTGTTATGGTGTTTGGTATATTGTTCTTGTGTAGTGACAGGCCCATTTATTTGATTCTGCTCTGCTCTGCATGTTTGCTTCCCTCCCCCCCCTCTCTTTTGTGTTGCCTTTTGTGACATCAACAAGAGATCACACCCCACCTCCCAGTACTTGGTATCCTACTCATCTCTTGGCAGCACACACCATATTGACTTCACCATAGTGAAAGCCTCTCTGAAGAGGCATAAATGCTGAAGAACATGAAGAACACTTTTGTTCCCAGGGGTCTCACCTTGCATTGGGCAGGCGGGGGAATGAATCATCTGATACAAAGCTTGTTGGCATTTAGTGGTAATCTGCTTCCCAGTGGCTTTTGCGGTTATTTATTAACTGAGTAAATAACAGGTTGGGAAGTAACCTTGGTAGGCCTTTTGCATGTGTAGCCACTGAGATTGTTTTGACCTTTGAGGGATTATGCTAGCCTCTGGAGAACATTACAACCCCGGGCATTAGGAATGAAGAGGATATGCCCTTGTTTTTATTATTTGCATTCACTGTTCTTCTCTTCCTGCCACCTGCTGCCAGCAACCGCATGGAGAGATGCTACAGATTTTGTTTAGTAATGATAGAACTTTGCTGTGTGTTGGGAGAAAGATAGCTGTTCCCTCTCTGTAAAATAATAATAATAATAATAATAATAATAATAATAATAATAATAATAGCAGCAGCATCACTGGAAGCAGGAAGGTACCCCTGTGTTTGCTCTCTGAATCTAATGTCATAAGTATATTTAAAAACAAACAAACAAGAACTAAGAGGAGACCTGCTATTAGGCAGATGGTAGGCTTCAGATGCAGGGGACAGTAGCACCAGTGCCCTCCTGGTGACAATAATTGTACTGGGTTTGGCTGGCTGCTTTACCTGGCTGCCTTCTCCCACTGTGTCACAGACCATGCCATTGAGAAAGGTCTCTGACTGAGCAAGCAGGCAGGGAGGCAAACAGCTCAGGCCAAACAGTTAATCAGACACCGTTCATCCATTACTCTGCTTATATCCATTTGTTTAAGCAGGAAACAAGCAGGTGCCAGGTGGCTTGGTGAATCAACAGGAACAGATGTTATAGAATCATGGAATTGTAGAGTTCGAAGGGACCCTGAGGATCATCCCTGCAATGCAGGAATAAGCAGCTGTCCCATACAGGCATCAAGCCCGAAACCTTGGTGTTAACTGGACCATGCTCTAACCAACTGAGCTATCCAGCCTGTTGGAGGGCAAATCTCTGTGTGGGGTGCCCTTCACCCCCTGTGGTAGCCTGTCACCCCCAGGTGTGTTGGAGTACCTGGTCTGGTCAGCTTCCATATGTAGAATGGAATAGTAGGTGAATGGGCATCACCTTGACTTTTGCTTTGGTTTTAGGCTGGCAGTGGTATATTGTTTGATAGGGCAAATACCCCTTTCTGTTCTAAACTTAAAATTTTAAAACAACAGCTAACACTCATGAGGTGAAAAGGATTTTGCTGTTGATTTCAGTGCAGTGAGAACGTTGCTTCAACACCAGCTAAAGGTCACATGGGAATGGCAGCAGGTGGATGTGGAGACATGCCTAATGGTTGCTGTGCATGGATTTCTTAGGCACGCAGAGCCTTCACACACACACGCACACACACACACACCTGTGTGTTCCTTTAAGGTGTTCAGGTAGGACATTGCCACAACGTTTTCCATCTTTGGCAAACAGCTGATTGACACAGTCACTGCTTTTAGCAGCTGCTGAATATGTGGAACATCCTTAAGCCTATAACATGGTACATACAAGTGATTTAAGAACAATGGCTATTGTGGCACCTTCAAGACTTACTTGTGAGCTGGATTCCATTTCATCAGATGCATGGGGTGTGATCCTCAGTTGTCAAACACACAAACACAATGGTGTAAAGGGGGGAAATGTAAAGTCTGCAGTTAAATAAGAGTGGACATTTTTAAAAAGTACAGTTTGTGACAATTCAATTATAGCCTAAATGTATGAAAAATTATTTTTCTCAGTGACAGTTATTGGTCATCTTGCTTAGGGGATGGGAAGGAAAACCATTTTCTCCATTTAGACCCAAATGAATAAAATTGAACTTTTTTTAATAAATTGCAGTTTGGCAACTTCAAATTGGAGATTTCCTCTGAAGTTCCTTTGGAAAGTCTACCCTATTTCTATCTCTACTACTTACATGCATTTTCTCTCTTTCCTCCCCAAGCCCTATTGTTCCCTTCACCTACACCTGAAGGTTTCAGAAAATCCATACACTTCAGGCAACATTGCCAGTCGAGATACTGCTCCAGGCATCATTGTGGCTTCTGGTAGGAAATGTTTCAGTTCTATGTATAGATGTTTACATCACTTTTTAGACTGAGAGTTGAACTCTTCAAACTGCAGTTAATGTGGAATCGTGGTCACAAGGCTTGTAATCTCACCTCTGACACTAGAGGGCCTGAGCATGTCATAGTCCATGGGTAGGCAAACTAAGGCCTGGGGGCCAGATCCGGCCAAATCGCCTTCTAAGTCCAGCCCACGGACGGTCCAGGAATCAGTGTGTTTTTACATGAGTAGAATGTGTCCTTTTATTTAAAATGCATCTCTAGGTTTTTTGTGGGGCATAGGAATTCGTTCACCTCCCCCCCCCCCCGGCCAAATAGTCCAGCCTCCCACAAGGTCTGAGGGACAGTGGACTGGCCTGCTGCTGAAAAAGTTTGCTGACCCCTGTCATAGTCTCTTGCTTTCTAGTTCCTCACCGTCATCATAGAATCATAGTACTGGAGGGTCATTTAGTCCAAACCCTACAGTTCAGGAATTGAACGTCATGAAAACAGTACTGATTTATCTTACAGGTTTGTTGCCATCACATAGTGCACTTTAAACATAATGTTTGAAAGCTCTGTATAAATGCTTATCACCAGGATTCATTTACGGTACTAAATTGGCCATGTGGTGTGGTTTTCAAACCAAAAATACACAGTCTTAAGTTGTTAACTTCAGATAATTGTGGGGTTTCTTTTACAGGTAATATTGGAAATGAGTTGTCGGACAATGATATCAGCATGTTTGTTTCATCTGATGCTGGAAACACGTGGAGACAAGTGAGTAGCAAATGAAAAGAATTGCCAGTGGAGGCCAGGTAATGTAAACTACTTGCAAAAAGTAGCTGTGCCATGGTAGGGAATCTGTAGCTCAGAGTTGCATGTGCCGCTCCTCCCCACCCCAGTCTAATTTCACATGGCCCTCTAGATGTTGCAGGCCCACTCCTGCTCTTTGAATCGCTACTCTGGGAATTATTTCTTGTTCTACATCATGTGTATATATGGGTGTGTTTTTTTGGGGGGGAGGGGAGATGTGTTTGAGTAGAAGTGGCTGCTACTCAGTGATGCAAGTTGGGATGAGGGGACCCCTGCATTGAGTTGTAGAGTGAGAGGAGCTAGGCAAGTCTGTTGCACAAGGGCTGATGAGCATCACTGGTTCTGGTGATGCCTCAGCCAAAAGTCACAAACAGCCAAATTTAGGTTAAATACAGAAGTTATCCCTGAATATGATTCAGAAAATTCTCACAGCCTGACTGAGACACAGCCTTTGTGAACTCACTGTGCAAGTTGACTCAGTCTGTAGGAGTTACTCTTCAGTGCTCATTCAGTATTCATCTGATATCTGTATTCTCATGATATTTTCCTTAAGAGTCTTTCAACACAAGTCATTACATTTATATCCTCAAGATTTATGCGTTATGGAATTTTCTTTTTTAAAAAATATGAAGTCGTAAGAACTAGAAATGTACTTTGTTTCTTCAAATGAAAGCTCAGTGTAGGAGTCTCAAGATGCAGAAATCTTGCCCAGTAGCAAATTCTCCACTTGCACAATGACTGAGTGGAACCTAAAAATATGCTCACCCCCAACAAAGGTCATTGAATTGAAGCCACTGCTACAAAATTGGAAGAAATGCAATCCATCACCAGATCAGTTCACATATTCCAGGACCCATGGGGAAGGTGAGATCCAAGTTCAGGGGATCATGCTCCCATTACTGAAGGAGCAGAATCATAATGAAACAACACATTGGTTAGAGAAAAAAAAACATAAATATAAAGTATGATGTAAATTCAGTTAAAGATTATCTTGTGACCAAAAAGGGAAATTGTTTCAAAAATAATATGAGTCTTCCTTTTGCCTAAATCAGGCATAGGCATAATCCCTGATCACTGGTCCTGTTAGCTAGGGATGGTGGGAGTTGTAGTCCCAAAACATCTGGAGGACCAAGTTTGCCTATGCCTGGTCTAAATGGATGCTTCTTGTAACAACTGCTGCTTGCCATGCTGTTTGGGCCTTTTGGGTACCACAGAAATTGACTAACCTGGAGGATATTAATTTTCTTCAGCTGCTATAAGAGTCAGCCCCACAACCACAGAATGTTTAGCTGGTTTATGTCCTTGATGATGCACCTTAACAAGTAACATTTAGCAAGTAAACTTAAGGCATTCTGTAGCTAATAAAACATCAATCGTATTAGGAGTAAGACTTCTGTATTTACAGAACACCTGTGTGCTACTCTTTTAAAGGCAATTTATTAGGGCTTTTATGAGTTTTCAGAGTGCTTGTGTAGATGGCCACTCTTGCACCAATCCTCATGAGCACCGTCAGGCAGCAGAGCAGATACTTCTTGAGCACCTTGGATGGCTTTGGATTCATTTACTTGGAATATGTGAAAAAAATCTCAATTTTTTTGGGGGGGTGGGGGAAATTCAGGGCTTGTACATTGAATTGAACAATCTTCCTCTCCAGATTTCATGGCAAGACCTGTGGCTCAAAACTCAAAACTTTTCACAAAGCCAAACCAGAGCCACAACCTCGGGCTTCCTGCCCTTAGGAGCCAACCCCTAGGGCCGAGGTCTTTTGCCCCCCCCCCCCAATAAAATATTTGAGTGGGGCGGGCCCCAACAAGGTTGATGGGCACACTTTGTGATTGATTATGCAGGGCAGGGCTTACCTGCTCCCCATGTTTTATTCAAGTGCCTTCATCTGATACAATTCTAGATGCTGTTGTTATCAACATTATAGCCAGTCCTTTTATAACACTACGATAATCTTTTATATCCCCTTTATAACATTACCACATTCTTAACAGCAGGAACAAGCTACAGCAGGAACTAAGACGTCTAGGTGCTTAAATAAATACTTGCCTCTATTCTATTTTAATTCATTGCCTTTCTGGTTCTCTTGTTGATCCTTGCTCCTGCTCTTATTATTTTATGAGAACAGGGAAGTGTCATTCATTATTTACATTCCCTTACTCGCGGTAAAATATTCTTATTAACTTATAATGCAAGTCATACTAACTCTATTCCTTGGTTATCAGAGCCTTCAGAAAATATTGCAGATTCCACCACCATCACAAGATAATCAGTGAATTCAAGGCAAATAGAAACCTCTCCTAAAATCCAACAGAAGTATTAATTAGAAAGTAAATTTGACAGTGCAAGCCTATGCATGCCTACTCAGAAGTAAATCCTGTTGATTTCAATAGGACTTACTCATAGTCTAAGGCTTTGCAATCCTAAGCACCTTTTAGAATAGGTCTTATTTGAATTCAGTAGTACTTGTTTTTTGTTAAAATACAAAGCTGATATAGCTTAATAGCTATCTAATGCAGTCTTATCCAACCTAATGCTCTCCAGTTGTTTTCACCCACAACAGCCATCAGCCCCAGCCAACATGGGCAGGGATGACGGACTAGATAAACTAACAGTAAGGCAGTCCCCCCCTGTTTTTTCTTATGCTACATTTAAATAGCCCTAAATATCAGTCCCAATAAGCAGCACACATTTGGGGATTATTTTTTCCCCAGATTTCATGAATACCCCAGTGGAAAGCTGTCCACAATTGCAAATACAGTGGTACATCGGGTTACAAATGCTTCGTGTTACAAATGCTTCAGGTTACAGACTCCGCTATCCCGGAAGTAGTACCTCGGGTTAAGAACTTTACCTCAGGATGAGAACAAAAATCGCACTGCGGCAGCGGGAGGCCCCATTAGCTAAAGTGGTACCTCAGGTTAAGAACAGTTTCAGGTTAAGAACGGACCTCCAGAACGAAGTAAGTTCTTAAACAGAGGTACCACTGAGGCCTTCAGGAGCCCTAGAATTGTGGCCTAAACACTGGAATTGCATACATTCTGGGAATGGATACAAGGGTTTATGGGTTCATCTTGAATTTCACAGAGAATGTCCAATCTTTTCTTAAATGCTGGGTGCAACAATGTTTCAGTCACTGGGCAGCTAGAGGCTGTGGCCTTGAGAATCTGAATTCGGTCTTGCCAGATCAACCCCTGTCTTCTCTAGATGGTCCATCAGACAGATCAGAGACAGTGAGAATGGCAAATAGAGCACCTTTCTTGTCCTGAAACCATTACCTTCACAGAGGTTCTTGGTACTATAATCCATGCAAGGTTTAAAATCCAAGAACACAGTACTTAGGCGTAATGTGCAATGTAGTGGTTTATTGTTCTGCACATCTGTGAGCCTATTTAGGATATGTCTGTCTCCAAAATATCCAGCACCTCCACTGATCAAGAGATAAGGGGGATGCATTCAGATGCAGTCTCCAGTCATTAGCATCACTGAGTGGAAAGCGAGAATAGCAGTTGCCATTTTGAAGGGCTCTGGCACTCTGCTGACTTGACAAGTTACGCAGGTAACGAATTAAAGCTGAAGCAGCATTTAACAAACCCTCTGGCAGGAACCCCATCCCCATCCTATCACGCCTTTTGTTACCTATTTTTGATATGAACAAGAGAATAAAAATAGCATGCTAAAAATAACTCTGGCATTGATCCAGAAAGAGAGAGAAGTACAAAAGAAGAGCCTTGCTAAATAAGACTAAAGACTTATTTTAGTTTTCTGTTCTCATTGTGGCCATCAAGAAGCCTGAGCTCAGGAGTAATCCCCTGATCATGAGGCAAGCAAACCACATCAAAGCCTGTTTTTCTGGACTCATCCCCCAACCCACCCCAATAGTGCCACCTACCACTAGTAGAATCCAGGTGGCTTGGTACTTTTTATATTGTGAAATATAAATTTCACATAAATTACAATAGGATGAAATTCAATAGGATGTGTGAATTTCAGCTTTAAAATACCTGCTTATCAGTTACCATTCATAAGAACAACCTTCTGTTCATCTCTCACACAACTAGAAATTGCGATTTCCAAACAAGTTCTTCCTCTCTCCACTCTTTGTTTCCCTGCCTGAGTACCAACATGTAATGAGCTTTGGCAATCAGGTAATGAGATGGACAACAATGCATGGTTGTTGCACATCAGTAAATATGTTTTTAGTAAGTAGTTGGCGTTTAATTAAAGTGCAATAACTACCCTCGTAAAGTGGAGTCAAGTACATACTTAAGTGGAATTAACAAAGCAAAGAGTAAGTGCTGAACTGACAATAACTTAGCCTTCTAAACATATAATGTTGAGGGTCATTGCTAGCATGCTGAATTCCAAATGCATTTATGGTTGCTGATTTAAAACATATACGACATATAGATATATTTATTTATTGGGGGCGGGGAGAGTTAATTCCTGATAACCAAAGTGGTATCTCTAGTTGTCAGAGCTGCCCGGGGTCCCAGCTCACAAAGGACCAATGCCACTTCGTTGTTAAATACGAAAGTCTTTATTGAAGTTCAGTTTCACTTCCAGAGCCGCAGCGTGCAGCTCTACGTCTCAAACTTTAGACCGCTAATGCTCCATCTGAGTCTCCTCCCCCCAGACACCAGTTTAAGACTCTAGCTTTACTCCACCTCTTCCTCTGTTCTTTCCGCCTCTGGTTCCGCCTGTCCGTTGGGGTCTCGCCCTTTCTAGCCTCTTCTCCCGCTGATTCCCCTGAGCCTTCTCCCTCCCTCCGGCGGGCTTTAGGAGCTGGTTCCCCATCCGGGTCTCCTGCTGTCCCCCGCGCCTGTACATTTGAACTTGGCGCGCGCGCCCAGCCAGCAACTTTCCTCCTGACCGTTTCACTGCTGCTGTCACTGCTTCCCCCTTCGGGGAGGCTAGCTGCAACTGACCTCCCCTCCGTTGGAGGCGTGGTCAGCCCTGACTCACCTTCTCTCCCCGCTGGAGGAGACGCTGGCCCTGACACATGTGACTCTTCCCCCCCACTACGCTCTGGTGGGGAAACTGGTCCTGATCCCCCGCTGCTGCTTCGGGGTTCCCTGCTGGCTCCTTGTTTCTGGTGCGTCCCCCCTGGGACCCCCCTTGCCCTGACCATCGGCGCCCCCTTCTGGGAATCTTCTGATTCGCTGGAGAAGCTCATGGAATCTCTCGGGCCACTGTCATACTCCCCTACGCTGCCCTCGGATTCTTCCCCTTCGCTCTCCATTTCCTCTCTCCCCTGTGCTCCTGCTCCTGAGCCCCTGACACTAGTGAACAAGACCCTCTAGTGGGTCGAAGAGGAATGGACTCGATTCCTTATCTTTTGGGTAAATCACCTTGAGCCTTTATTTTTGGAGAAAGGGAATACAAATCATGATAATACAGTGGTACCTCAGGTTACGAACTTAATTCGTTCTGGAGGTCCGTTCTTAACCAGAAACCACTTTTGCTAATGGCGCCTCCCGCTGGCACCACACCGCTGGCAGACGATTTCCGTTCTCATCCTAGGGCAAAGTTTGCAACCCGAAGTACTACTTCCAGGTTAGTGGAGTTTGTAACCCGAAGTGTTTGTAACCCGAGGTACCACTGTAGCAGCATCAAAAAGGAAATCATTCTTGCCCACAGTGCATGTTATTCTGAGTCCATATTTCTTGTTGCAAACAGCACATGCTTAACGGCCCCATTTGTACTATACATTTAGAACTATCATACTATTTTAAACAGTCATGGCTCCCCCCCAAAAAAAAAAATCTTGGGAGCTGTAGTTTGTTAAGAGTGCTGATTTTTTAGGAGACCCCTTCCCCCCTCACAGTGACAATTATTAAGAGTGGTTTAACAATCAGTCACTCTTCCCTGGAAATTTTGGTGAACATGTCTGTAATTTAGACCCCCTCAGAGCATGGTGGTTGGTGTCATCTCTGTGGTTGCTTCCAATGACATTTCAAAACCTCAGTCCATGTATTTACATAGCACACAAGCAAAGCACTTCCCAAGAAGTGCCATTTGCATGCAAAGCAGAACAATGGGGGTGGGGGCAAAGATGGAGAACTAGCTTGAAGCAATGGATTGTTACCAGTGATGATTACAACTGCATCTAAGTATATATGAAGAGGGAAGTATATATGAAGGATTACAGCAAAATCCTGCAAAACTCTTCTAAGCTCAGCATTTGTGTATTTGATATATTGAATCCTAGCAGAATCACAGAGTAGACCAAGGCCATTAGGAAGTCTTTTACTGATATGATTGCAAAACTGTGACCTATGTATTTCAGTGTTGCCTAGAAAGCATGCATTCCCAGACTAAGGCAAGTTAAACTTAGTCCTTTTTAATGTATTTCTCCAGATCTTTGAAGAAGAACACAGCGTTCTTTATCTGGATCAAGGTGGGGTTTTGGTTGCCATGAAACATACGTCGCTGCCTATAAGACATCTCTGGTAATTACTGTAACTTCTCTGATCTCATTAGTCATGAAGTCCTTCATTATATATTACACGCCATTGGCAATCGGGCCGTGACTAAATATTTTAACTAAGTGTCAAGATATGCCAATTAAGAAACTGACATGCTTTCTCTCTTGATCGCACTAAAGCTATTATTACAGTTTCACACACAAGATGTGCAACAGAGTATACCCTTTAATGGCCCTATTGCCATTTGGGTTAATATTAAGGAGCTGAACTTCTTTACTTCCCCTGAGGTTTGGGAGCCTGGAATCAAAAAAATTATTAGTAATCACAAACCCTTCCATCTTCTAATCTGACAAAGTTCCATATATTCTTTTTATATACATAATAAATCTACTGTTTAAGAATCCTGCAGAATATATGGATAATTGTAACCGCCCCCTACAGTGTTTTGCATTTAGCAACACTGAATTTGATCCATCTACCATTTTACTTCACATTCTTCTAATGCCATGAGATTATTTTGAAGACTCACACTCAGGCCACACTGCTTCACATGGCATTCAATATATGACGTAAAATCAATGCCAGTCCCATGGGAAATCCTATGTTCGTCTTTCTCCACTGTCAGTGCTTTGATATTTAAGACACTTACATGGCCGGGAACCATATTTTGTGGAGCTTTGCAGTTCCTAAAATCTGTTTGCGATAAGCTGTCTTGTATAATGTAGCTCAAGTTCTTGAATCTGAGTCATTTTTGCCATGTACAGCAAATAGGTGGTTCCTTTTCTTTACATCTTCTTAAACAGTGTTTCCCCCCAAAAAAGTTGTTTTCCATTTGTGTTTTCATTAGGTTAAGTTTTGATGAAGGAAGGTCCTGGAGCAAATACAGCTTCACATCCATCCCACTTTTTGTTGATGGCGTTTTGGGAGAACCTGGAGAAGAGACTTTGATAATGACGTAAGCAGATAATCCATAGTGAATATATATAAAAGCTAATAATCAGATGAGATATCATTTCTAACCTTTGAAGGCAAGGGAAAGACTCTTCACTGCTACATTTAAAATGATCCCAAGAATGTAGTACATTTTTGTTAATTATATCGTAAGTTATGTCACATTTCTTACATTTCATAAAAATACACAAAAAAGTTTGGTAGTACTTTGGGCATTTTACTTACATTATAATTAATTAGTTTAACTGAAGGCAGATACTGAACCAATTGTAAAACATGCAGTTGGTAGACAAACTTAGTTGGAAGCGCTACACTTGCTTTATTTCAAAATAATTTGCTTCTAAGTATATCTTTAATATTGCTGTTTGAATTGCCACTTGCCTCATGAGTCATGTGCATTCAATCCACTAACAGCTGTTTCATATGTCATGCATCAATCAGTGATGAGTACTGAAGAAAATATTTTGAATAAATCCCTATTGCATTTTTAATTTGCAATTTTTCTTTTCTATTATAAATTTATAACACATGATGAAAAACCCAACACACTATTTTGACACCACACATGTGCAAACACTGATCTTGGCAAGTTGGGAAGAACGAAGGACATTCGGAGTTTTGAGAAGCTAGAAACTACTCACTGGTATTGCTCCACAAAAACATTGCCACACTTACTTCATTGTTATGTGATAGAGTTTTGCATTTAGTTCAGCTATCTGGGCTACTATAAATTCACTACAGGTTGATTCAAAGATACTAAATATGGATAAATGTATGCTCTTACTCAAATGATTACTTTTTCTGGTAACAGTTCAGTATGTTTTGTGCAGGGTTTTTGGGCACTTCAGCCATCGCTCTGAATGGCAGCTGGTGAAGGTGGACTACAAGTCAATCTTTGACCGACGGTGTGCTGAGGATGACTACCGTCCCTGGCAGCTTCATAGCCAGGTAAAAAAGTGTGTGCCATTATAATCTGTGACCAAAGATATAAAGTTCTGTTCACCCTGATTTATTTGCCTGGCCTCCTGTAGGGATCTGATATATGCAAATTCCAGCTGTGGTAAGCGGGCACTTACAGTAGAAGGTGGACCTTGGGCTTGCCGATCAGAAGGTCGGTGGTTTAATCCCCACAACAGAGTGAGCTCCCGCTGCTCTGTCCCAGCTCCTGCTAACGTAGCAGTTCAAAAGTACACCAGTGCAAATAGATAAATAGGTACCACTGTGACAGGAAGGTAAACAACTTTTCCATGCACTCTGGTTTCCATTACAGTTTAGTTATGCTGGTCACATGACCCAGAAAGCTGTCTGTGGACAAACAGCAGCTCCCTCGGCCTGAAAGCAAGATGAGCGCTGCAACTCCATACTGTAGTCGCCTTTGACTGAACTTAACCGTCAAGGGTCCTTTACCTTTTTTACCAGCAGGTTTATGTTTATCTGCATTCCTTCTCACACACACATTCACACACACACACACACATACACACACACACACTTCTTTGCAGGAGTGTTTTTGCGTTCCTCAGCTGGAGTCTTTGTAGTGTTAAGGAAAGAGTGGCCAATTTGCTTTGAAAGTGGAAGAACACATAAAACCACTAGCTATTTCTAATTTGTTAAACAAAGAGCCTCAAATGGGAGGGGGGTGTTTGTGTTGGTATCCATCCATCTATCTATCTATCTATCTATCTATCTATCTATCCATCATCTCTCTCTATCATCTATCATCTATCATCTATCTATCTCTATCATCTATCTGTAGGGGTAAACCTCACCATTATGAGGGAGTGGAATTCTGTGTCATAGAATTCTAATAAAATCATTTCACCAGCACAAGCATTTCCTCTTGCCAGATCAAACACCCTCCCCTTTCCTCCCCTTCTGCCCTGTTCTGGGAATTCTCCTAACCCTAACCCCCTCCCCCCAGAGCCTACTGGGAGTGAAGGGTGCATTGGGAGAGGAGAGGAGGAAAGCCCTGTTGTGCAAGCAGGACTTGTTGTTTTGGCTCTAAACCACACAACTATTTGATTGAATTCATCCCATTGTTTTTCTCTCACCTCAGGGAGAAGCATGCATCATGGGAGCAAAAAGGATCTACAGGAAGCGTAAGTCAGAAAAGAAATGTATGCAGGGCAAGTACGCGGGAGCCATGGCATCTGAACCATGTGTCTGCACAGAGGCAGACTTCGATTGGTGAGTACCGCTTTCAGCATTTTAGCGAGGCTATAGTTTATATGGTCCTGATAATGAACATAACGTTGGCAAGGGCACTGGAGACTAGGAATGCCTGAGGAATTTGATTTCAGTGAATCCTGATGTGAACTGACTTGATCCCACCTCCCAGCCTAATATTCAAACGAGGAAGTAATTATTCTTGTATTTCAAATTTTGTGATACAATTCTAGGCTGAAAAATGCATTAAATTGCATTTGTATTGTGTGATGAAATACATATTTAAATATTAATAAGAGTATTGATTTCCCTGCAGCTTTTGTGTTTTTTTAAAATAAATAAATGCACAAGACATTCAAGACAAGCCTTTTCTAAAAGTTTGCTGCAAAATACGTAGAAGGGGATTTCTTTTCTGCCTCTAAATCATGAATTTTCCACACCAGCAGTCACAATCACCATATTTTTCCCTCTTTTGCAAGTGGTTAAAACCCTTCTTACTACCACCTTTTAGCACCCAGTCTGGGAGAAAAATTTAGCAGGAGCTGAGAAAAGAGAAGTGAGAAATACTGAAAAGTATTTTGTGTAAGATTTGAGAAATGGTTTGAGGAGAAGAAATTGGAGGACACCCAGGGCCCCAGGGAGTTGGCACTTATATTCCTTTCCATCACTTGGACCTCAGGGAGGTACAGTTTAGCACCCTGTTGATATTTTGCTTTTTGTATCCTGGATTATATGAATTACTCCTGCACTCAGCTGTAATGCTGTTTAACTGCATATAAATTCTTTTTAATTGCAATATTTTATTTCATAAAGTGTGTTCTTGTCATAAAATGTATGCACTTTTTATTTAGTTTGTGACTGCTGAACATAGTGCGCAAGCAAATTTATAGTTTTAAATATTGGCATTTAACTACTAGTGGGGCAACAGATTTAGGCAATGGGTGCTAATCCAGACATTTCTGTCGGGAATTCAAGCCCATATCAGGAGAAACTGGGAACAATCCCATGCACCCAGCTTGATTCCCTGTTGACTTCCCTGGCTGCATTCCCAGCCAGCGCAGGCAAGGTCTCGATAGGCGATTCTTCTCAAACGTGAGAAGAACACCCCCCCTCTTTCCTGCCCCCTGGCAGGGGAAAGAGATAGACAGAAACGTATTTACATGTCTTTATTTCTGTCTTTGCAGCGTTACAAAAAACATGACTGCTCTCTTCAAACTCCAGCAGTGTAGGGACTAACACTTCCTGCACTTCCTGGACAGGAACAAACGGAAGAGCTCATGTTACACTCTGAGCTAATTCCAGTGCTTCACACTGTGAATTGACTGTCCCTCTGTTTCCCACGGACAGTCCCAACATTCCCATCATGTTTACTTTTCAAGCTAGCAGTTTGCAGCTGCCTTGCTTCAATATCGTAACAATTTCATCCTATATTAGCAAAGAGGATCAGACTTTGTCTGAGGTGTGCAAGTAAAATGCCATTTTCTTGTGAAAAAGGACAATAATGAGTAATGCATTCCATTACCTTTAGACTTTCACAGTAGGGAGCAGATTAAGATTACAATCCTAACTCCATTTACCTGAGAGTAAGCCCCATTGAATTCAGTGGGACTTACTTTCAAGCAGACATGTTCAGGATTGCAATCTTGGTGCATATAGGCCGCCTCTGGCAATGAACCATTTTGTGCAAATTGACAAACAATACGTCAGAAACAAAAAAACAATGAGGCACCTGTCAGGACAATAGCAATTATATATCAATGGATATGTAAATTACATACATTGCAAAGCAGTTTTCATGCCTGGTTATGTATAATGTGCACATGTTGTTGTCGTTTAAAAAACAAAACTTGCTGTAGAAAATTAAGTTGAAAATCATTCATAGCAAAGAATCTGTGCCATGCAGGGGGTTTAATGGGTGAGTGGAAGAAAAAATGATGGATAATCCATTTCCAATGGATGCCTCCAGCATTAATATTATTTTTGTGGGGTGTTTTACCAATATGTAGATACACATTGGTGTATCAGTAGAACACTATGAAAAGAGAATCGTCATGCAATCGTGCATACTTATCACATCAAGGTTCCCTTTCTGCACTATTGTGTCATGGTGCTGATGCAGAAACATTCAATTTTAATCAGAAACTTCCTAATTTGCACTTCTTGTACTGTGTTGGGGGGCACCCAAAGTGGCTGGGGCAACCCAGTTAGATAGACGGCATATAAACAATAAAATTCTTATTCTTATTAAAACAATGCACGATCTGAAATGCAATTATCTTTCAAAATCTGTACTTTTCTGAATCTTGTGATGCAGTTCTCCAGACAACGTATGCAAAAATGTATATATTAGGAGAAAGTCTGTATAACAATGAGAAACTTATTTTAAAAAATTCCAAATTGCCACAGAAATGTGAAGAACTGAATCTAAGGATGGAAAAATGAAGCAAAGCCTATCTGATAGATAGATTGATCCATCCCTAATGATACCTGATTCTTAATACAAACTTTACTAATCTTATGTTCTCAGATGCAGAGCATGGGATAACTCGCATCAAATTATGTTTTCCATAGTTCAGGGTATTGTGGAAACAGCACTGGCGTCAGACATCCATTTATTTTTATGTCTTTCCAAAGTAAATTTTATGCTTTCCACAATTAATTATTCGAGCACCTACTACTTTGTTGTTGTTGTTGTTGGGGTGGGCATGAAAAATCTGTATTTACCCCAAAATAATGATTTTTTTTAAAAAAAATTAAAAAATAAACACTTACTGTGTGACTACAGATTGAAACTATTTCACCAGAAAGGTTTGAAAAAAACAATGTATGTTTCTAGAAACAGAAAGTAACGTATTGCCAAAATGATCTTTGGAAGAATGAGTGAGTTACAAAACAGGAAAGGAGTCAGCTTAGCAGAGAGATTACATTTGCATGCATTGCCTGCTTCTCACTACCAGGGGGCAATAGTGTTTCAGAAATGATTATCACAATGAAAATTGTGTAGTGCTCCTAAGGACAATATTACCTAGCAACTGCCTAGAAGCTAAATTGTATTTATTTAAGTAGTAAATGGATTATGGGGTGACACATATGTTATTAAAGCATTTATTTACCAGGTTTCCCAGCATTTTACTGCAGCATGCAAAGTATCACTCCAGCTGCAGATTTTATTTTTTATTCTGTACGAAAATGAATCTCAACATGTTTTTAAAAAATGGATCATTTCGCTTTTGTGCTAGGTTGGCTGTAACAGTGACCTCCATTACTTGTTTAATGCCTTAACTTGCTTTGCTAAAGCACCATGAATCAGAACAGCTTATCTTTATGTGAGGATAGTAAAAGGTAAAGGGACCCCTGACCATTAGGTCCAGTCGTGGCCAACTCTGGGGTTGCGGTGCTCATCTCGCTTTATTGGCCGAGGGAGCCGGCATACAGCTTCCGGGTCATGTGGCCAGCATGACTAAGCCACTTCTGGCGAACCAGAGCAGAGCAAGGAAATGCCGTTTACCTTCCCGCCGGAGCGGTACCTATTTATCTACTTGCACTTTGTCGTGCTTTCGAACTACTAGGTTGGCAGGAGCAGGGACCGAGCAACGGGAGCTCACCCCATCGTGGGGATTCAAACCGCTGACCTTCTGATCGGCAAGTCCTAGGCTCTGTGGTTTAACCCACAGTGCCACCCGCGTCCCTATGTGAAGATAAAAGACTTCATAATCAGAACAGACCTCATGGTGTGTCAAGGAGGTTTCTGTACCCAAAGTTATAGCCCCACTTCAATAATTACATGTTTGATATGCCCCCTTTCCTCCACCATGTAGATGATGGAGTAAGTGTTGGGACCACCACATAAATTCCTGAAGGTGCAGAATCCCCACCCATTTTTGCTCCCCAGTTTGAGGAAGACAGATTCCACACATGGAACCTCTCTGCACTAGGGAGCATTCACATGTAAATTTTGCAGTTCACATGACCACCATGGAAGGAACATAAGGTATACTACTCACCTACCATATGAATGCTGCAGGCAATGTATAATCATAAGAAGAGTTTCCTGGATCAGTTCAATGACCTCTCCAGGTCAGCATCCTGTTCTCACAGTGGCCAACCTGATGCCTATGGAAAGACGACAAGCAGAACCTGAGCACAACAGCATTCCCCACACCACACCACACAGTTTTCAGCAACTGGTATTCTGCTGTCAAAACTCAGATATCAACATGGAGGATAGGATACACCTCCTAAAATGGCGGCACTGATCCAAAGATTAACGAAATTATTATTTGAATCTTCTTACCCAAGTCAGTGATATTCTACATATAATCATGCACACACATAGACCTTACGTGGTCTCCCTCACACATCCCCGTGGGTTTTTAAACCTGAAAAAACCTCATAAGTGTTAAACCTCACTGCATAGAAAAGCTACTGGAGCAATTGTTACAGTATGGGTAACCGTTATGGTCGTGTGAAAGTAATAACGTAACATGCTGCACAATCTTTGTCTGCTCAGAAGCATGTACCATTGAATTCAGTGAGGCTTATTCCAAGGTAAAGTGGGTTTCATGATTGCAGCCTTAGGTGTCAGGCTGTCAGGGAACATGTCAAATACCAGTTTCAAACACCAGATGTCTGGCTGTAATGCTATTGATCTTAGCACACTCCCATTTTCAGATTTAAGTAGCGGGATTCATCCTTCGTCCCAACTGATGCTGATGCTTGTTGATTGCAAGGCTGATCAACAATGCAAGGCTGATGCTGATGCTTGTTGTGTCTGCAGTTAGGCAGCAATTTGTTGTTATCATCAGAGTTCTGTGTGCATCAGAGAGTAGACAAGAAATCCATTAGATTACAGGTCTGCAAGGTGAAAGAGCGATGCTAATGCCTCTCTAGTGAGATGCAAAGGAGTTGCTTCTGTCATTTCTCAGCATATTTCTCTCTCTCTGTGTAGGTAGGTGAATGAATTGATGTAAAGGCAGGCAGGGAGGGAGTTGCCAAAACCAAAAAATGTTGCAATCAAAAGTCAACATCTGTTTGCTTACTGCAGAGAGCTAGTTTTGTGGTAGAAACATACAAATGTATCTTAAATGGAAGTTAAAGTTGTTGCTGTTGTTTCACTACTTGTCCTTCAATTTAAAATCACAAGCCGGGCTATAGCACTTAAAACACAATGCTAAAAGCCCTGTTCCGTACCCAATAAGCACAGGGCGCCTTTGCCTGGCAGCACAAGGGCCCATAGATTGCAGCTAAATGCTGGGCAAGATTTTTGCTTAGTATCTTCTCCATGTGATGCACTCATAGGAAAAAGCTGTCCTTGTTGCAGAGGGGAAGGGAAGCCTATATAAGGCTGCTTTCCCTGGAGCTCACAGTCATTTTGGTATGAGAGCTTCCTTCCTGCCCACCCTCAGGTTAGAGCCTTCAGTGAGCAATTTTGGGTTGCTGGGTGACAGGACCGGAAATGATTTTTTTCTCTCTCCACCTGATTCACACTTTGTTGGGTTTCCCCCCCCCCCACCTTTCCCTTCCTTTGTTAGGCGGAAGAACGTTGTTTGTATGAGGGCGAAAATGGCATTGGGCAGGATTAACATAGCCTGGGGGGGGCCCGACATAAAGGGCCTGAGGGTTCAGTATCTTCCTGCTTGGAATCAGTAGTGAAGCTGCATGCTCCGCTACCGGGTCGAAGAGCAGGTGGGGATGTGGCTGCCCCCCCGGGGGGCATGACGCGTGCCCTGGGGGGTGGCACAGCACCCACAGAGGCGTGATGTGCGTTCTGGGGGTGTGACGTGGCGCCTGTGGGGGCCTGGCACCCAGCACGCGGGGGTGCGTGGCGTGTGTCCAGGGGGGCCAGAATAGTGGTGCTGGGGGTGGTCCGCTCCCTCCGCACTCCCGTTCCTCCGCCGGTGCTTGGAATCTGCACCTGGTCTCTCAGTGAGACCTTGCTTGCTTGGCTTGCACCATGGCAAGGTTCAACACTGGCTGACTCCCATCATACTGGTTTGGAGCGATCCAGCAGATCCATTCCATCAACATGGGACTTGTGGAATGATGAACTGATCCTGGGACCCAAAGCCATGCCAACCCTTGCCCTGTCTACTGCTATCAATAAAGGTTTGGCCTGATTTTATCCCATCACCGTTGTACAGTCTGCTTATTTTGCTGCTCTCATGGGCCACATAATGCGCCTGTCTGGGCAAACAGTTTCAAACAACTTACAATCTCAGAATTAAAGTGGAACCTAAAAATATACATCTCAGGTGTCAAAAGTCAGGGTAAAGAGGTATGCTATATAGTGAAGATGCCAGGAGGGAATCCAAAAGGTGTGTGCAGGTGAGAATTGTAGAATCTTCTCCACCAACCACACTTCACCTCCATGCATACACCTCCTTTTCCCAATGACTCTCCTTCCAGCTAGGTTCAGGCAGGAGAAGAGTTCAGTACTTCATGTCCATACATCCATCATGCTCTTAAAATTGGACCCCTAGTCATGCAAACACACAAATTGCCCTTTGTCACTCCCACACCTCCCACTCTTGTATCTTCAGAAATGCTGCTAGAGCTGTATCCTAGATTCAGGTAGGTAGCCGTGTTGGTCTGACACAGTCAAAATAAATAAAAAAATGGTCCAGTAGCACCTTAGAGACCAACTAAGTTTGTTCTGGGTATAAGCTTTCCCCTGCCCTATAGCTTATACCCAGAACAAACTTAGTTGGTTTCTAAGGTGCTACTGGACCATTTTTTTATTCAGCTGTATCCTAGGTGTGATGGACCCTGGGAAACATTAGATTCTCAGGGCAACTATATATTTAATATAGATGGAGGGGTCCTGGAAATGACCAATCCAAGGCTGCCAGGGCAAATGTTACAGTCCATCAAGAATGCTCTACTTAGACACTAGTGAGTATAACAAGCAAGGATGCATGCAATCTCTCAGTTCCAAAAGATTGCTTCCATTCTCAAGTTAACTTAGAGTCTACATGCCTCTTCTCCTAGTGCTTGCTCTAAAGCAGCTTTGGGGAGTTTCCAGACAGGCTTCTCATTGGGCATTCATGCCGATACATTCACATAAGCCTTACATAGAGGTTGTACAATGTTACCTATTTAGTGAACATTCTTCGTGACATCTTCAAGCGGAGATTACACAACATTGCCAGCTAGTGGTTGTTATCCTGCACTTTCCAAATTTTTAATCAGACATTTTGCACTTACAAAAGGGATGAGATAATTGTGCTGGAAAGTTTGGGATGCCAACCAAATTTTATGTGAATAAGCAATCTCTCTGGAAGTGCCCTTGCACCACTATTAAGCAACAAAGGGGGTGGGGGGGAGGTGGAGAAAGCATCCGAATAAGAGCATGTCCATACAAACATACATACAAATGAAGTGGCCCTGACAATAATGATAGAGATTTGAAGGGGTCCAATTGCCTCAACCAAGGGATATAGCCCATATCCACCAGTTCAGTATATTATGGGGGTATGGAGTTATATAGCATAGTAATCTATAGTATATAATATTGGTTCATTATATTGAATTGCATATTTATACAGATTCATTACTGATGAATCATAGACTATGAGGTCTGAATCATGATTTCATTGACAGAGTTCAGTCCTGGAATATATGAAGATATGCATCTCTGAGTATATGCAGAGTGTTTTTCTCTCTTCTACATCCAGCTCTCAAAACATCTTAACTAATGCAGGACTCCCAAGGCAATTCGAAGGACAGCTTGAGCCCTGCTTCTGCTCTTTTCAAAATTAAGCACTTGTGTCATCCATATCCAGCACTGAGCGATATCATCTAGGATTCCTTGCCTAGAAGAAAGGGTGCATGTAGCATAGAAACTCAAACTGATTAAATCAGGCTTTGAACACGTATTCTCTTTTCTGCATATTTTGCTGCTCTGCCTTTCACTTGATTATTGAACATGCTGTGAGAGTGCAGCGTTACAGCTTTTTAATTATATTGATACATGAGACCTCAGCAATACAAGCATTTCAGTGTGTTGACAATCAGATTACAGAGGAAAGAAACCTCATTTATAAATAAATGAAAATGAGTTTTATCACTTGTGGAATGATAATTTCAATAGCCTTTATGCTGTCTCTCCACTTAGGATGCTTATAAAATTATTTTGCATCCTTTGGGTAACCAAGTATCTGTTTGCAAAACAATTAACCAGTGTTTAGCATGCTTGCAAAAAGACTCAGGAATGTTATACATATGAAAGAGTGAAGTGAAAATGTTTGCTCAATTCCATTGCCAAAAAGAACGGATGGGGTCAGGGCTTTTTTTCCAGCTGGAACTCACAGGAGCTGAGTTCTGGCACCTCTAAGGTAGGCACCATTGCCATTCTAAAAGAATGAGGGGGGTGTTCAATGTGAGTTACAGAACCTCTTTTTCTAAAAAAATAGCACTGGACAGGGCTGTCCAACAAGTGCTAACTGCATCATCCCTTCTCTACCTCTGTACCTTTTCTTCTGCACTCTTAGCAGAAGTTCAGCCTTCATTCTCCCCTCCCTTTGCATATAACTTGTTTTCAAAGGAAATTGAGCAATTCCTGGGACAACACTCAGCTCAGTTGTGGACCACACATTTTGCACCCCAAAGGTCCCACATTCACCCTCTGACATCTCCAGTAAAAGGATCTCAGATATCAAAACTGGGGGGGCAATCTTAGAAACTAGTGGGGAGTCAGAATAGACAATCTACTGAACTAGATTGACCAATGGTGAGATCTGATATAAGGCAGCTTCATTTCCTCTGGCCATAGTTATCCTCTAGATAACTTCCAACATCACACAACAAGCCAGAGAAGTGAAGGCGACAAAATGCATGGGGAGTCTGGTACATATTCACTGTGCTTTGACCTACCCATCCACTGGGTTCTAAAGAGTAGTTTCTGATAAAATTATGATACTGAAATGAATGGTCATAATCCAAAATCAGCCAGGCTCAAATGCTGTATAGTTACTGACAGAGCCATACCTAGGCTTCCTTGTGCCCTTGGCAAGGAGCGATATCAGCACCCTCACCCACCCCACATGTGCCCTTGGCAAGGAGATGTATTGGTGCCTCTGAAGCCGGGAGAGACCAGAAACTCAAAAAGTTTGCGCTTTTTTCACCTTTCATGCTCTGCCAATGTCTTTCTCCATTGCTGCTCCCCTCTGCCTCTCTTCCTCCTCCTCCTCTGTTGGTCCATCTGTCTGAGCATGCAAACAGATGGAGGGGGGGGGCTCCTAGCCACTCCAAGCAAGAGTGGGGAGGTATGGTTTTTGAGCCATTGGTAGGAGCCAATTTGACCAACTTCTATGTATGCCCATGATTACTGATTGAGGCAAATGCAGACAAGAAGCCCAGAGCTGTAGAACACCACCCTCAAGTTGTAGACAGATATATGTATACCTGTGTGAAATCGATATATGTGCAGAAGACAAAGTAAGCTTCCAGGGCTGTATTTATGTGAATGTGGTATACCTCTGCAGCCTTCACTGTAACATGATCTCTCAGAATTATGTGCTTCTGATTCACATATCACTGAAACAATCTCTCCTTCATTCAAACCAGTGACTATGGATTTGAGCGTCACAGCAATGGCCAGTGCTTGCCTGCATTTTGGTACAACCCATCCTCCTTGTCAAAAGACTGCAGTATTGGTCAGAGTTATCTCAACAGCACTGGGTGAGTTGTTTTCAGATCAGACTTACCAGAATCTAGTTGTTAATATTATTTGTGAATGGTTGTTAAGCTTTCCTCATGCTGTTCATCAGGTCTATTGCAGTGCAAGGCTTCAAATGTGGAGGGGCTTGCCAAGGGATTCTAAGACAGTCTAGCTACCGGTGATGCATATGACCCAGCCTTCCCTGCTGTGCCAGTCTAGAGCTGGCACAAAAGAAAGTCATATTTATCCTTCCTCTCTGGCTGACATCAGCGCCAGAGCTTTGGAAATGGTGGCATCTCTGCTTCTCCATTTATCCTCATTTTGTGTTAGGTTGTGTAAACACTATACCTTTAAAGCATATGAAAAGCAAACCTACACCCCTCAAAGAGTTACGGCCACAGTAGTTTTTTTACGAGTTGCTGGCAATTTTAGCTCTGTGAGAGGTAAACTACAACTATTTCTTTGAGGGAATCTGCTTTGAATCTGCTTTTAAGTGTGCATGCTACCTATGCTTTGTGATAAAATTCCTTATTATCGATTGCTGTCAGATTAACATTTAGTGTCATTAATGGTCTTATTTATTTTGGCTGCTTTATTATATCTGTGCATTCTTAATTTGTTGTGAATGGCTATGAGACTTTTTCTGTAAGAAGTGATGAAATAATAACAGTTGCTGTTATTGTTATGATTTGCTTAAACTAACTGGGAGGTTGTGGAGGTGGTCTTGAAAAAGGGGAAATAGTCTTAAGTAAGCATCTTGCAGTGGTCCTTCCTTACACTGTCGTGTCTGCTTCCCGCTTTCAACAGGTATAGGAAGGTTGTATCTAATAACTGCACAGATGGTGTGCGTGAACAGTACACAGCCAAGCCTCAGCAGTGTCCTGGCAAAGCCCCACGAGGACTCCGAGTTGTCACTTCAGATGGCACATTGACATCAGAACAAGGGCACAATGTTACCTTCATGGTGCAGCTGGAGGAGGTATGTTGTCTTTCACGCATTTCCCACTGGGGCTTTTGAGTCTGAATCGTTTAGAAGAAAATGGATAGAAGTGAACACAATTAATTGGCCAGTGGGATTTAACTGATTAATGGCTTCATAAATATGAGCTGTATATCTGGGCTACAATAAGCAGGGCTTCGTTAACTTCTGTAACCTTTGCTCACTTCCACTTTTGCCCTTCCCAATTCCTTGAAGGGTAGACCCGAAAGTGAAGTTACCTGGGCAAATATTGCCAAGCAAATGGCAAAGCCAGCATTTAGAGGATATGAAAAATGTACATTTCTGAAACAATGCATTCTGTCAACTACCATTTGTTACTTACACGAGGCATGGAGGACACCCAGTCTTGCTTAAGAAGTGCTGGCTGTGGATTAGTTTCCATGTTGAAACAGACAGTTTTATTCTTCTTGAATCCCACAACTTAGTGACTTGAAAAGTAAACACCTACTGGTGAAAAGACAACCAAGGGATAATAAAGACCCTGACATCTGTTCTATCAACCATTGAACTCAACATTATCAAATGCAAGTACTCATAGGATAGTTTTATGATAGGTGCATTTGCAAGATAGTAATGTGTGCATTTGCAAGGAGTTAAGATTCACTCCGCAGAAATCTAGAGAAAACATCACCCATCAGTTCCCATCTTTATACATGTTTAAGAAATAGATGCTACAAAACTGACTGCAGCATCTGAATAAAAGCAATTTACACAATATAAGATAGCATATAAGTATACAGGGTATATTTGTGTTGAGACATGGAAAGTTTTTGCTACCAAATTTGGCACAAGACATGTGTGTGTGTGTGAGAGAGAGAGAGAGAGAGAGAGAGAGAGAGAAATTAAAATTCCTATGCTATAGGTGTCTTAAAAACCAGTTAAGCACCATCTCTGCACTGGACTATGGGCTGAAAAAATTGAGTTACGGTATATAACTCCAGAAAAAGCAAATGCTTGAGAATTACATTCTGGAAGACAACCGAGGAGAAACAACAACTGCCTGTTGCAAAACCTGATTTAACTTGATTTAAAATATGTTTTAAACATCTGCAAGGATAAAGAGATAACAAGTCATTGCTTAACTGAAAGCTTCCAATTAAATGTGAAGCTTGGGACTAGATTTAAAAACATTTTGATTACATCTCATTGTTTAACACTTTGATTTACATGTAAGGCCCAGCACTTCATAGAAAAAAATCATGCTTGCAGCCTCTTGGGTGAGACTGAAATTGATTGTTTGAAGGTGTTGTCCTCATTAAGATGATTAAAATTAGCAGTATCATCTCCTCCCACATTGAAACTCCATTCATGACTTACACATAATCAAGTTATAATCATATTCTGTAAATGGGCCAGGTTGTTACTTTTGAATCCATAGGTGTAAAGAATCTCAGAGGCTGTGAGAAGAATTCAGGTATAAAATGCAGCTAATTATTTAACACCTTGCTTGTTTATATAGCCATGGGTTAGGCGTGTGCATCAGCTCTGTGTATACCCTGAATTACAAGGTGCATTGGGGTAATTCAAGGAAGGTTCTCATTTTACCTCATTAGATTGTTCTATTATCAAGATGCCTTGAGGTGTATCACTTCATTTTCAAGTGACTCTGTATGGACCCGACTAAGGAAGCCCCACAGAGCTCAAGAGGGAAGGTGATGGAGAGTTGGGGGAGAGGATCTCTTATTTTGATGGATGGGGCTAGCTTTTAATCATAGTGAATTATTTTCTTGGGGCACTCCAATCACGTTGAGTTGATGGAAGGGTTGGAAACTGCTTAGAATCATAGAATCACAGAACTGGAGAGATAAAATGAACCCCAGGGTCATCTAGTCCAACTCTGTGCAGTACAGGAATCTCAACTAAAGCATCCAAGACAGATGGCCGTTCAACCTCTGCTTAAATAGTTCCAATGAAGGATAGTCCACCACCTCCCAAGGGAGTCCGGTCTACTGTCAAATACCTCTTGCTATCATAAAGTTTTTCCTGATGTTTAGTTGGAATCTCCTTTCTTGTAACTTGACGTCATTGGTTCGGGTCCTACCCTCTGGAGCACAAGAAAACAAGCTGTCTCAATCTTCCATGTGACAACCCTTAGATACTTGAAGATAGCTATCATGGCTCCTCTCAGTCTCCTCTTTTTCCAAGCCAAACATACACAACTTCCTCAACCATTCCTCATAAGGCTTTATTTCAGGACCCTTGATCATTTTGGTCTCCCTTCTCTGCACACATTCCAGTTTGTCAATATCCTTCTTAAGTTGTGGTTTTCAGAATGGGACACACTATTCCAGGCGTGCTCTGACTATGGCAGAATAGAATGCGACTATTACTTCCCTTAAGGGAGGCAGGTGGCGCTGTGGTCTAAACCACTAAGCATCTTGGGCTTGCCAATCAGAAGGTCGGCAGTTCGAATCCCCGCAACGGGGTGAGCTCCTGTTGCTCAGTCCCAGCTCCTGCCAACCTAGCAGTTCGAAAGCACGCCCCCCAAAAAAAGTGCAAGTAGATAAATAGGTACCGCTCCAGCAGGAAGGTAAACGGCATTTCCGTGCACTGCTCTGGTTTTGGTGTTCCATTGCACCAGAAGCGGCTTAGTCAAGCTGGCCACATGACCCGGAAAAACTCTCTGAGGACAAACGACGGTTCCCTCGGCCTGTAAAGTGAGATGAGTGCCGCAACCCCAGAGTCGTCTGCTACTGGACTTAACTGTCAGGGGTCCTTTACCTTCATTACTTCCCTTGATCTGGATGCTGTGCTTCTTGTTGATACAGCTCTCTCGTAGAGAGAGCACAGAACAATTCAGAAACAGATCATTTTTTAAAAAAGAAATATGCATGGATACAAGGAGCAGCAGGTGGCAGAACAGTACAGGCAGGACTGTGTTGCTCACCTGGCTTCCCAGTGCTAGTTACTGAGAGAGAGAGAGGCCAAAGAAGCAGGGAGTTTGGTGCAGTGCAGCCACAACAGCAAGAACATCAGATTGTGCCCACTCCATGAAAAGCCCCCATTCAACTTGCCCCTCTCTGGATTACGTGCACTGCAGCAATCCAGGGTTTCAGACAGCAGTATTTCTATCAGGCAGGAGATGCCGGGGATTGAACTTGGTGCTTTTTGCACACAAAGCATGTGCTTTTCAGTATTAAGTATTTGGAGACTATTTGATAAATATTCAGGTACTCGGAGAATGTTTGAGCACTATTGGATGCCATAGAGGACCATCTTAAGGAGACTTTGGGGAAGAAATGATTAAGATACACTTAGAGTCACAGCTTTGATGCATTGATGTAAAACCTGTGGGAGAAATGTGTTCCCTTTACTGCCTACCTTATTATCTGAGCTCAGCAGAGTCACAAAACTATTCAGTCTAGCACTACATTTGTCACTGTGATGAATGAAGGGGGGGGGAATGACAGATACAGATCAGTCTTTTGTAATTTCATGTACTGTAGAAATCCTCATTATGGGTGTCAGTTACACATACCTAGCGATATTCTATATTTACCGAGTTGCTCTTGTGCAGCTTTCTACACCCTACACTGTAATTTCCTGGACACCCTACACTGTGATTTAGTCAAACACCTGATTACAGAAGTGTTCTCAAGCCATTTGGACTTATGCTTTATGTTTGGACTGTGGTATAAGCACATCATGCAGAAATGCACTTCCTATGTATACAATACTGTGAAAGATGTTCTGACCAATTTATGGGATGCAGGGGAAAAAGACCTGTGGGAAGCAACACAGGAACCTAGGAAAGTGCGTTATACCAAGTCAGACTATTGTTTCATCTAGTTCCATATGATTTGACTCTTAACTGGCTGCCCAGGGTTTCAGGAAGGACTCTGTCCCACTATCTGGAAACAGCAGGTATTGAACCTGGAACCTCTCTTGTATGCAAATCAAGCGCTATACCACTGAACAACAACCTGTCCCCTATGCTGTGGAACTATGAAGTCAACTTTCAACACACTTAGAAATGTTAAGTTTTGGGGGTCTCTTTTTGCCCCTCTTCTTGTTTTTCTTCGTTGGCACAGAAAATATCTGTCCTGCTTGTCACACTATTGCATAAAAGCTGCTTGCCCTGAGATGCTGAAGTTCTTAAATGCCAGCTTTTGAAACATGGCCTTTCAGAAATGTGTTAAATCCTGAACTACAGGTTGTATATTCAGTTCAGGGACAGGTGGGAGGCATTTTCAGTTCAAAGGATTAAATAATTTTAACAGGAATGAACTGGAAAAGGCAAGGAAATTCATCTTGTGAAAGAGGCACTGAAAGAGTGGCAGCTGTAGGTCTCCTCTAATTAGACTAGAAGGAGGCACCTTTCTCAGCAGGAAGCCATGATGTGAATCAGAAGTCCACGTCCTGCTGAGCTCCGAAGTGATTTTCTGCTCCTCGGACAGCTGTAGACTCAGCATATTCTTTGGCCCACCAAAATTTATTAAAAGGGATTAAAAAGAAGAAGACATATTAGAAGCGACTCAGTATCGTTTTCTAAGTCCTTTTTATATTATGCCAAGGCTGCTATACCCATGTACCCCTTGTGCTGGGAGCAAGTATCAGTGAACCCCGTGATGCCTACATCCAGTGCTCTTTTTCTAAAAAAAAAAAAATGTTTAGGGGTACTCTCATTTTGACTTAAGAAAATCACCATTTTCTAGTTCAAATCAGGAAAACTAAATACAGTAAATGGACAAAAGTACAAAGATTCACAAAATGTTTAGGGGTATGTTTACCCCTGCATCCCCCCAGAAAAAAACACCACTGTCTGCATCTGAGTAGGCAAGAACAGTGTGAGGGTTGAAAACTTTTAAACCCACTTTGCTTTCTCCAGGTACCTTATTTCTCTGTAGTCCCTTACCACATTACAAGATAAAAATGTGTTATTGTGAGAGGCTTTAAAAATGAAATGAAATAAAGTTTGCACACACTTCTACCCATAACCCAACAAGAGACAGTTTGTACATTATGTGACCTCAATGTATTATCCTACATTTCCAGAATAATTTGGTACAGCAGAGGCATGACTTCTCTATGAGAAAAAGCCTAAAATAAGAGTGCCATGAGCAGAAGCGGACTTTCTTTTTCACTGCTAATATCAGCAGTGCAAGGAAAGCTCTTGCTCGTCTGGAGTTGATGCCAGGTGTTTTCTTGAAGGGTGTGAGGGACATAGACAGCAAGCCTGTGCACACTTACCTTGGAATAAGCACCATTGAACACAGTGGGACTTGACTTCCAAATTAAACACGCATGGGTTTATGCCACATGAGATTAAGTTGGGATGTAATAATGGTTTTCCAATATTTAAAATGACGTTATGAACAAACATTTCTCTCACAGATATATACACATACACATTCACATATATGTACACACAGTCACTTTGTTGTAAAATTCCTAAATGAGATTTTGCATCTTTAGGGTTCTGACTTTTGTGGCATACACAATTTGGACCAGATTCAAGCAGTCCTGTCATTCTGAGATCCATTTTTAGATCTGACTGCATTGCAGAATGTCTCCCAGATACGGCAATCCACGAGGAAGTTTAGGCAGAGTAGCATTAAGTGTTTCTGTGGTTCACCAAAACCCAATTATAGCAGTGTGCCAAAACAGCTGCCTCCAATTTGCTATCCCATTCGCAGGCTGAAAATTAGGAGCAGCAACTTTGGGAGTCATAATTCAACTCATGTTGTGAACCCCTGAAATGGTTTGGGGAGCAGAGAACAATTGTGTCAGGACTGGCAGTTTCTACTTTTGCGTTCTAATTCACTGATTTTGGCAGGGGCTCTTAAACAGAAAAAAGGCAAGAAGCCCCCTCCCCAGAATAACTTTGCCTACCCCAAGACAATTTCATTCTTTTCGTTTAGTTTTGCCTCAGTGGTTTTGTCAAAATCCGCCCCCAACTAATTTTTGCTGAACCAGACGTAAGATTTTGACTGATCCCTATAAATGTAGATTCTTACTTGTACACCTGAATACCTTTCAAGATGGCAAATATTCAAATTGCCCTGGATTCCATATCTATTTTATACTAATTATCCTCTCTACCTCTCTAATTTAGGGTGACATTCAAAGATCAATAATCCGTGTGGATTTTGGAGACGGCAGTGCTGTGTCGTACGCCAATCTAAGCTCCACAGAAGATGGGATCAAGCACGTCTACCAGAATGTGGGGATTTTCCGAGTAACAGCGCAGGTGGAAAACAGCCTGGGGGCAGACAGTGCTGTCATGTACTTGCATGTAAATTGTATGTTATTACATTGGTATATGAAATATTTTAAAGATTCTTTCTTTCTTTCTTTCTTTCTTTCTTTCTTTCTTTCTTTCTTTCGTATACGTTTGTACTATGAAACCTGCTAAGAGAAGGAGTAGTTCACTTTTATATTAACATTTATTCTTTGGGAAGATGAAAGTGAAAGAGAAATGGATACCAAAAATAATCAGCAGGACATCTTAATGCTGTGAGGAAATGGCCTCTCAAAATTCCCCACCCTATCTGTGAGTAAAGTAACTGGAGACACAATTTCACAGAATTTCTCCAGGGAGGATGAAAATTCTCCACCTTTTTATCCAGGCTGGGGCTCACAGTTGTCAGTAGCACAACTTCCCTCAGATTGCCATTTGTTTTTTGCTGCTGCTGCTGCTGCTGCTGCAAGAACTGGCAGTAGCAACTGTGTTGGCAGCATGACCGCCATTTTGCCTCTTCCACAGTGCCCCAGACCTAATATAATTCTTTAGTATAGCAGGAGGAGAGATGGCAACCACTTTGTGCTGTGCTTTCTCAATTTTGATTCCTCATGAAAAATTGGAAAGATTTGTTTATTAATGTATTTATATCCTGCTTCAGGCCTAGCACCAAACAGTGGGGGTTGCTGTCCTCTGGGACTGGTGGGTGAAGGAAAGAGTACGTAACATCAGGTGGAGCCAAAGTTAAGATCACAGTAGGCAGATCACACTTAACACTGAGGAACACTTGACACATGCAGACAGACCCACATAGAGAGTAGGGGAGGGAGAAAGAGCAAAGGTAGGGTCTGGTGGGGTGTGTGTGTGGAGAAGCTGACTGGTTGAAGGGTGGAGGGGAATAGTAAGGTTAGGGGCTGAGAGGAAATAGAGTTTGAAGGAACAATAGTGGAAGCTTGGAAGGAAGATGAAATAATGAGGTTAGATTGGGGGCAAAGAGAGCAATGTTCTAGACACTGGAAAGAGGCAAAATGAGAGGCACCAGTGTGAGTGCTGTCCATAATCAGGACCTGCAGGACACAGCTGACTTTCCACAATAAGCACACAGTTGTCAGGGGTGGTTATCTCTTCCATTTTGTTTTCAGTCACTCTCCCCATGACAGCCATTTTGTGTTTTGCCATGGCACCTCCATGGCAGCCATTTTGTGACAGCTAACCCCCCAGCACTCTCTCTCAAAATTCAAAAGGTGCCCACTAGCCTAAAATCATGGGCAACCTCTGGTCTACTTGAAAGCAGGTCCCACCCAGTTCAGTGGTACTTCTTTATTATTAGTGTGCAGAAGATTGCAGCCTTAGAAAGTAAAAAGGAATGGGAAAGGTAAAAGAAGGAATTGGCTTAGCAGGCTGAAAGGTGCAACAAGACTTTTGATAGGTGGGTGTTGCCCTAGGCAACAAAGTCCCTGTGGGATGTATACTAGTGAGCACAGGGAAGCTTTGCTGCAGAGGTGCCAACTTGTGAGGGGGATGGGGGGGCCGGGAAGTTGAGCAAGTGCCACCCCCAATTTACATCAGGATGTTGGAGGAGCCAGGAACATGGTGGCAACATGGCTTCAGTGGCCAGTGGCTCCTCATCGCCCTCCTCCTCCTGCCTCTGCCATCAGCTGGGGCTTCTCCCCGCCTTCCCCTCCATGACAGGAGGAGGAGGAGCCACTGAAGCCACAGCACGCTCAGCTCCACGCTGGGCCCTGATTTTTGGGAATTTCTGCCCCTGCCCTGTTCACATAATCAGTTTGCTCTCAGAGGATGGGATTTACAGAGTGTGCAAACAGGCCTTTGTTTATACTGGCCCATGAAAGAACTATAACACAATACTAAGTTTTAGTTTGAAGCTGTTGAAAATACCTAAGCTGATATATGCAGTGCTTTTTTTTCTTTCTTAAAAAATGTTTGGGGTACTCTCATTTTGACTCAAGAAAGCCACCATTTTATAGTTCAAATCGGGGAAAATAAATACAGTAAATGGACAAAAGTACGAAGATTCACAAAATGTTTAGGGGTATGTGTATCCCTGTGTACCCCCCAGAAAAAACACTGCTTTTAAATGCAAAAGTTAAGATTTTATATAAAGAGCAAGCAGCCCTTTGAACCTTGATACAAAATTTACAAAGTTCTGTTGGCCAATCTTTACTTAAACAAATTATTTATTTATTTATTTATATGCGAGTTTGTATTTATTTATATAAAGCAGTTCTCAGCATTATGCCACAAAAGCTAAACAAGGATACAGAAATGATTAAGATCAATATTTAAATGTCAGCAACCAAAATAACCAAAATCAATATGAAAGAAATGAAATTGCCTTCTCAGCCTCTTATCTCTTCCCATCTTTATGAAAATGCCAGCGGGGTGGGGAGGCCAGGCCTTCTTTGTTTGTAAAGGTCACTGCAAACACACTTGAGTGCTGGTAATATCTCCAGAGAGGCTCTGGGGGTCTCTGATAACACAGGGCCATGCAATCTGCTACAATTTGACAGAAGATGATTCCGCAGGGGCCCATCTTCACTGTGCACTACTTTGTTTGCAAGCTAATGAGGCCACTTGATGGAGCAGCTATTTGCCTATGCAGGCCACAAGCTACAAAGGAAAAGTCGTTGTCTGGGTCATTCCTCTATGGGAATGGGTTTCCCCACCACATAATTTGATCAACACAGTGTACAGCATTAGAATAGAATGCAAAAAAGTTACTGAGGCTCTCAGCAGGATCACAAGCGGCATAGCTTTTCATATTTTCCTCAGTGTTTCTAGAATCAAATTTTTCACAAGCAGACTTAGTAATTGTGGCTCCCAGCAGTCTAAGGCAAGCAGGTACAGAGAATGGAGGTATTCAGTTACAGGTAGAGAGGGCTAGTCTGTCCCTAGTGCTCCTGAAAGGTGATTCACATGATCAGTTGCATATGCTTTAAAGGTCAAGAAAGGGCAGTGTCTCTCTGGTTTTAAACTTTATGCCTATGGTTAGAATGGTAAACATATATTTTTTTAAAAAATATATCATGAAAACAAAGGATTATAACAAATAAAATAAATAGTTGTAAGCTGGTGTTCTAATACAAAATTAGTCCAGAAGAATCTAATAAATAAACAAACAAACAAACCGGGAGCATTGTAAATGTAGAAAGACTTTCTGTAAAACCATAACAAGAATGCAGAAGAAATTTGATTTAGTTTGCATTTGAAATCTATCCAATTCCCACTATGAGAACTGAAACACAGTCATCCTTCAAAATTTGCACTTATCACAATTCTGTGATGCAGTTCTCGAGCCTAGCAATGTTTACAAAAATGCATATATTACAGAAAAATCTGCACAAATGTGAAGCCATTAGTGAAAATAACATAAACATGCATTATGTTAGTGAAAATTACTTGCAACAATGTATCCATTAATCAAAATTGCATATGAAACTGTGTCTGCCATCTGTGAGCAGAAATTCACACTAAAAAGCTGGTGGATTTTCATGAGGATTCTTCTCATTATTTTAAACCACACAAATTGCCTGCAAAATGTGGAGAAATGAATTTAAGAATAGAAAAATGAGAAACAGAGAGAACCAAAATGGCTTGGTCCTTCTATTCATAACCGTTGCCCATAGACATTAGAGCACATAGGAAGCTGCCTTATACTGGGTCTTTGTATTATTTATTTATTTATTTATTTATTTATTTATTTATTTATACATACCCCGCCCATCCGGCTGGGTTTCCCCAGCCACTCTAGGCGGCTCCCAACAGATTAAAAACAGAATAAAATATCAAACATTAAAAGCTTCCCTAAACAGGGCTGCCTTCAGATGTCAGATAGTTGTTTATTTCCTTGACATCTGATGGGAGGGTGCCACCACCGAGAAGGCCCTCTGCCTGGTAAATATTTCAAGGCAGAGATCTCAGATGGAGATCTCTCCCCTCACCTGCAACCTGATGTGGGATCTTCTACATGCAAGGCATATCAATTCCTCTATATGCAAGGCTCTACCATGGAGCTACAGTTTCCCCTCTGCCCAAAAGAGCTGCACTTGGGACTTGAACCAACAGATGCACGAGAAGACTTGGAACACAAAGAGACGTTTGCCTCCATAGCCTGGATGGTTGTAGGACCAGTGACAGTGACATGCTGGGAATGACAAGGCTAGCTAGCATGTCCCTAGTTTGCTTACCGTATGAAGGAAAAAAAAGCACACTAATGCCTCATACACAGAGTGAGGAAAACAGGATATACGAATTCCATGAACATGAATGGTCCTTGTGGAGGCAAACCCTATATTTTTAGGATGGCTTGAAAAGTTTTAAATAACAATTGACCCCAAGATCATAAAAGGTTGTCCAACTCTGCAAGAAAAAGTAATGTGTATTTTTATTGCTATCAATATTGTGTAGATAGGAGTACAACACCACCTGCTGTTCCAAAGCTGCATTTTCAAAGCTGCATTTTTTTGTTTTCTAACACACTGATTTCAGAAGTTAATCATAATTACCCGCTTTGGTGATTTAAAACACACACACACACACACACACACACACACACACACACACACTAGAAGCTGTTCAGCTCTCAAAGGAGAATCTATGTTCTACTCATGACTCTTCGTAAGTCACTTTTGTGAACTGTTCTAACGGGGCAGCAATAAAACTGCTAGCACATTTGCAAAGCTAAGCATGGTCTGGTAGGGTTTCAAGCTGGGTGGGGCCATGTGTTGAGATTCCTGCATTGCTGAGGGTTAGACTAGATGACCCTCGTTGACCCTCCCAACTCTATTTTTCTATGATTCTGTAATATTCAGAATGTGCCTGCTTCAATTAGAACTAAATGGCTGAGTTTGTTCAGCCTATTACATTGGATGAAACTAAAATACTGGATGTTAACCAGAGTACTCAAGGCCAAGTTTGGATAATTAATTAATAATAGCTTAATAAATATTTGATTCCATTGCACAAACACAGATTGCTCTGACTGCATGTAATGAAAGAGGTCTCCTGGTTTGGCCAATATTGTATCTATCTGGCATAACACATATTACATCTGGTGAACAACTTTTCAAATTTCCAGTTCAGATATCCATTTTCCATTATGTGCACTTATTGCAGGAAACTTTGTCTCACATGTGGAGCATCCCCACCCCTCTTCTTAAGTGAAAATGCGTGTAACAAACAATCTACATGTACTACCACTTCCACGAAACATTCCATGCATATACAATGTAAATAATATAATCAAACATTAAGCAGGCTTGTATAATAGTTTAGAGCTGATTACACCAGTTAGGTGAGGAGACCTGAATCCAATTAAGTAACACTCAGGGCAGACATATTGAAATCAATGGACATGATGAACTAAAGTCCATTGATTTTGATGCGTGAGTATGACTTACCGTAGTTGGAAATACAATCCTGAATATCCAACATTCTTAACAGATGTTGCCATTTTGCACATTAGAGCTTTAATAAAAAGGTTTCTAATGAAGATAGGAAGTGACGCCAATATATTGTTTCTGCTTCATTTTGTTCAGCTCCTAAAAGTTCAGAACACAGAACTGGTCCCCATCTCCCAAATCTACTGCCATGAATTTTCATGTATAATGCTAGTAAGCAGAACCTAGATAGTTAAAAGAGAGTAGTAATGGGTAGGGATGGGGGGGGGGAATTAATTTCAGTTTGCATCTGAAGCCAAATTTATCAAATTTGCATTTTTTTAAAAAAACAATATGTGAACAAAAACACAAGCATCCTTTAAAATTTGCACTTGTCTAAATGTTGCAATGCAGTAATGCAGCCAAGCATTGCTTACAAAAATGCATCTATTAGGAGAAAATATGTGTAAAATGAATACGTTCATGAAAATAACATGCTAACATACATTATATTAGAAGCAATTGCTTGCAAAAATGTGTGCTTTAATCAAAACTGCATGCAAAAGGTATCAGGAGAAATTCACTCTGAAAGGTTGAAGAATTTCCATGAAATTGCTTAAGAAATGTGGAGAACCGATTTAAGACTGGAAAAATGAGTAATTAAGAGAGAACCTAAATTGATAGATCCTTCCATCTCTAGTCATGGGTAGCTTGTGGTCATTTCCTCCTCATTGTATTGTGTGAACACCTACAAGTAGTCGCATTTCTAAAGATAGGATAAAGCAGCAGCTGTCCATCATTCCCACCAGTACCAACAGAGACCTTTTCTCTTGAAGCTATGCAAAGGTGTAGTTTTGGTGGGATCCCAGCGCCATGTCTAGATAAGTCCTGACGTGAACAAAAGTCAAGAGGTATAAAAAATTCCACACTGGGTTCCTTGGTAAGATGTAGATTGAATAATAATAATCGAAAAAAATCAAATTTCATTGGGAGTGTAGGAAGCTACCTAATACTGAGTCCCACCATCAGCCCATATAGCTCAGCATTATTATAACCTGCCCTGCGACCTTATGGTGAAAGGCGTGCAAGGAATCTTAGAAGGAAATCAATGCTCCACCACTGAGCTACAGCCTTTCTCTTAATTGTGCTGTAGGATGCTACACCTTCTTCCGTATTGTGTATGGATATTTTGTAATAGAAATAAAGGGATGTGATAATAAACCTCAGCCTTGAGAATGCTTGCAGGAAAACAACAGTTATGATACCATTCCACCACTCAAAATATAACCTATGTGGGGAGAAGAATCTTACCTTGTTATACTTGGTGGGGAAACTTGTTTTCTCTGGGTATTGTTGCATTTCTTTTCTTTCCTCCTTCTCTTTATTTTCAAAATAAATTGTTCCAAATGAGAGACAGAGGGCAGTAGGGCCAAGTATAAATCTATTCTTTTCCTGATATTTTGCAAATTCTCTTTGCATAAAAAAAGGAGACTAGATTTGTGAAGAAGTTATGAAATACTTTGGAACGGATCCTTGCTAGAAATAGATATTTTTGCTGTTGACCTACAACACTCTTCCTATCAATCTGTAACCCCCCCCCCCGCCCCCGTTAATGCAATATATTCCCAAGAAAAAGCAACATCCCTGTATTAACTCAGCCAATTACCACTTAATGTCTCCTGAGGATATGGCTATCTATATTTGTTTGGTTGGCTTCTACGTAGCAAAGATTTTGCTCATTATCTTTACCATTTGAAAGTTGCTGTTCTGAAATCTTTATCCAGAATTGTCATAGTGCCACGTCTCCCAGATACAGCTGGTTTATAATTAGAATCAAATAATTAAATTTAATTATCCAGATCCAAACAATTCAATAAGCAATCGTGTCAGTACACATATCTTGTGTTTCTGATCATTCAGAACACCAGATAAATGTACGGTGATAGTTTGCCTAAGCTGCATTTGGAGTTTGAAGGCTTGAGTCCATGTTGTACATTGGATTGTTTGCAGGTATATGTTTTAAAACAAGCAGACTATTACTTGCTTAAGCACTTAGGTTTGATTGAAAAGGTGGTCTATTTGTCACAGTGCAACAAAAGTTACAGCTCTCATATTCAGTTGGGTAGCACCCATGCATGGTCTGATGCTAAGGGGTTTTAAAGCCCTGCTTACTAGGACGCTATAACAGGTTGTGGTGAAACTGGGGGTCTTCTGTAAAATAGTACTTGTTTTGCTAATATGCTTTGGACTGTCATAGTGAGAGCAATCTGTGTGTAGAAAGGAAAGTTTTTATTTGCTGCTGACATCAGATAATGTCCTTTTCATCCTAATTAGCCACTTTTAATCCTATAAATTGCCCATGCAATGTGTTATTGAGAAAAGATCACTCACAAAATCTGGAGAACTGAACTCCTTTGGGTGTGGGCTTGTGTTTGAGATTGATACTCAGTCAAAAAGCACAACACTGCAAGCTGCCTTAGCATTCCCAACCTAATCATAGACTGTGCTACAGCATCCACAAAACCTGATATGCACCCGTAATCTGGTAAATGTGGTGGGAAAAAATAGCATGGCCTGACAAGGTCAAACTCCATCAGCATTCTTCAGCTCACCTTAAGGATAGCTATACTGAGCAGGGTTGTTCTACATATGGCAATGTTCCTGCATGAAAGTCACTTCTGGGTTAGAGTGTGAATCCCATCTCTACTGCATTGTGTATAATTATCTTCTATGTATACTAAAAGCACTATGTATACACAGCACTAGGAAGCTGTGACTGACCATGGCTTCCCAGAGTCAGTGAATAAATAATATGGAGGCTGTGGAAGCCTTATAACTGAGTCTTATATTTATTTCCTCAGAAATAAGTCCCACGGGGGCTTCCTCTCAAATAAGTTCACACAGGATGGCAACCGGTGTTGAAATAAGAATTTGTGGGAAGTAGTCTGCAGCCCTTATTGAAACCAAGGGTGGGGTCAAAGACAATCATAGAGTGTTAATGCATAAAACTAGACTCATCTACACTTTTCCGCATTCTCTCTTGTTTCCAGGTCCTTTGGAACATGTCCATTTATCGTTGCCCTTTGTGACAACAAAGAACAAAGAAGTTAATGCCACGGCAGTCCTGTGGCCCAGTCAAGTTGGAACACTGACTTATATCTGGTGGTTTGGAAATAACACCGAGGTTTGTATTTCATGGAGATAAATTAATTGTTAAATTGTGACATAATAACATTATCACGGGGCTTGTGATTTCTCTCAGGGAACAGCTTACAGGGCCCTGCAAATCACAGAGAGCAACTCTCAGCACTTTTATGTTGCAAATCAGCTTGCTTTTTTTTTTAACTTGCTTAACTGTCTCTGTTTAGGCCTAATTTGCATCTTATGCAAATCACTAATCCCCCATTGGACACGGCTGAAGAGATCAAACTGAGAAAACTGCAGAGTGACAGATTATCAAAGATTCCAAGATTTGGGGCTTTTTTCCTTTCCTTATGTAAAATGCAAGTTTTTTTTTTTTAAACTCATGTTACAAACCCGGACTTCAGAGATAAAGTTCTGAGTTCAGCTGATGATGTCTCTGCACTGCTCCAGGGTTTGAAACCATATTTTACAGTGCGTTGTGCTCTGTAGCACTAGTAAAAAGGAATGTTTGCCGAGAGTCCCAACTCCTACTCTTTTCATAATGCTAAACCTATACGAAGTTCTCATTTGTGCTGTTAAGCTGCAAGAATGCCTCATTACCACAGAAGTGAAATGACATGTAGTACATTTCCCTGCCTACGGACAGTAGTTAGCATAAAACAGTATGCCAAAATAACCCACTACCCACCCTCATTTGTTCACTGGGGGGAGAAAAATCTTTAATCGGTGCCTGATAAATTGTGTTGCTAGACTCGTCTAAGGCTACTTTGAATTTCAATAGGAAGTTAGGAGAGCTCGCACTAGCAGGAGGTAGTTGACAGGGCGGTGGGGCGGCAACATTCAACTAACCTCCCAAAAGTTTAGTCCTGGCTGTTTAGGGTGGTGGCAACTGCTAGCATGACTGAATAATTTTTCATATATCCAGGGGGTCAGTTCAGGTGTAACACAGATATGCAGTGTGTTTCCCTTATCTCAGTTTCCTTTATATACAACACGTCTTGCCACATAAATGGCTGTAAATTTTAAGTCTGCTGCCTTTTTGCCTGCTCTTATTTGTCGGACTATTTAACCTACCCTGGGTTCGCCCAATGAAGGGCGAGCTACAAAATATACTTAATAAATACTAATAAATAAGTCGTGGTGACAAGAGGGAGCCTTGCACTGCATAAAATTCCCTGCGGCGGCCTTTGTGAAATTAGGCCAGTCTATGAAACTGCCTGCTAGTTCCAGTTCCCTTGCTTGCTACTGTGTATCTGATGCTTTGTCTCTGGTGCAAGGCAAGATATATAGGCTCAAATGAGGTGTCTGATACAAGCTGTTACCAGTGGGATTGGGAACTGTCACATCTCGGTGTGCTACGGAGTGGCCATTGTGCTGCTTTCTTTTGGATACTATTGCCGTGGCAACAGCCAGGTAGCGGTGCTTACACATGGGGTGGAAATGGTGCAGAAACCAGGAGTGGTAGGTCTCTAAGATGAAAGAGAAAGTAAAGGAAACTCTAGTATTAAGAGGACAGTAGCTACTACAGAACCCCCAGCAACTAAGTTACACCTTTTATTAGTGGCTGTCGCTAGCAATATAGTATCTCAAAAGCAAAGTAGCTTGTATTGTGTCAATCTCTAATACTTGGCTGCCAATATAGTATCTTGTGAGCCAAAGGACTTTGTTTTTTTTAAAAAAAGATATTTATTGGGGTTTTACAAAAAACAACAACAGAGATTTACAGAATGAAAAAACAACAGAGAAGAATAAAAAATAAAAAAGAATACAAAAAAATACAAAGATTCATAGAAAAACAAACAAGTAAAAAAAATGCAAAATACAAAAAACAAATAGATAGTAAAAAATTAAAAAGCAAATCCGTTTTTTGATATCTTTAAGTTCATTTGCTTGTTTCCTTGACCTCCTCACACCTCCCCCTTTTGTATTCCCATTTACATAATCAATTCAGCAAATCCTTACCCTTTTTCATTTATCTTAACTCTATATCATAGCATATTATAACATATTATAAGGACTTTGGTTGTATAAGTGGGGTAGTTGATGTAGCAAGGACATTGTTGCAGAGAACCATGGCAGTTCTCAGTTGGTAGGTGACAAACATAATGCACCATTCTAATGAATTCACTTACAGAATATGATTTAAGATGTAAGATGAATTGTTACTACTTTGAGCAAAGATGGATAAGCTCAGGCTTGGGAGCCTAACGCGGCCCTTCTGGTCTTTCTGTATGGCCCTTGGGAACCCCACTACAGAATGCAGCCCTGAGACTGCAAAAGGTTTCCTATTACGATTTAGAGTGACATATGAAAGGGTAATCCATTTGTGTCTTTTTTGCTTTTGCTATTTGTTTATTTTTTTTCCTTGAAGTAATAATGGTAATAATAATAATAATAATAATAATAATAATAATAATAATAATAATAATAATAATTTATTATTTATACCCCGCCCACCATCTGGCTGGGTTTCCCCAGCCACTCTGGGCAGCTTCCAACATAATATTAAAATACAATAGTCCTAAAAGTCTGGTAGTTGTTTTTCTCTTTGACATCTGGTGGGAGGGCGTTCCACAGAGTGGGCGCCACTACCGAGAAGGTCCTTTGCCTGGTTCCCTGTAACTTGGCTTCTCACAGTGAGGAAACTGCCAGAAGGCCCTCGGCACTGGACCTCAGTGTCCAGGCAGAATGATGGGGTTGGAGACCCTCCTTCAGGTCTTCTCCCACTTTTCTGTTCCAACTTTTACATTCCCTTATATTTTTCCCTTTGTTCATGCCACCTGCGAGGATACATTCCTCATGCTTGTATCCAGGACCTTATTGCATAAACCTTGAATTATTTGTCCCTGATTGAAAGCCAGAAATCTGCAGCACTTTTGCCACCAGCTGAACTGATTGTTCTTAAGCACTTTTGCAGAGGCTTCATTAACTCTTATTTTTATATCCATTCACATCCAGTGATAATCTTGACCTGTACTGTCCTTTGATAAGATGGAAATACACATTATCTTTGTCTCTATGTTACTGTGAGGATAGGTAATAAAAGGATCCTCATGTAAAATAACTTCATGCATGTGTTAGGGGCTGCAGCGTTAAGGGTTATTTTTCTCAAGATCAGCAACAATACCAAAATCTGTCCCCGTCATAACCACTGATATCTAAAATGGTTCAATGGAAGAGTTTCCTTCTCATATTTTGAAATATGAGAATTGGCTAGTTATTTTGGGAGGTGTTTGTCCACCTGTATGCTGAGTGTCTTGAGTCACCCGAGTTAATCTACAGAGTCATATTTCCAGCTCATCTGTTTTCTTCTTGCTGCACCCTGTGGTCTGGATTGTGTAGAGGGTGTTCAAATGGATAAGACTGCCAATCGATGTTCCACTTATCCTTCCTCAAATTGGAGCTTCTAGGAATCTTGATGTTTGGGTGGGTGGGTGTGGCTATTTATTTATTATGTTGTTCAATATCTCCATGGTTCCCTTCTTCAGGCCAGCAATACTGGGCATCCTTAATCCAAGTCTATTTTCAGCAGCAGGTTTAGGGGAAGGGTCCTTGGCCAGACTCTTTGTGCAACTGAAAATAAAGCAAGCCAGAGCATTAAGTACCTTCCCTGCTTTCTTCTTTTACCTTTGCAGCCACTGATCACCCTGGAAGGGAGCATTGCATTTACATTCTCCACCGAAGGGATGAACACAATCACAGTGCAGGTTTCTGCAGGAAATGCCATTCTGCAAGACACCAAGATGATTGCAGTGTATGGTGAGCCCTATCTTGTTCACTGTTATTGATTCATTTCTCAGACTACTGTAGCAGTTGTCCTGTCACACACACCCCCCCCACACACATGTTACTCAGAGAAGAAGGAACTAAGGACACAGACAAGATAACACCTTTCAAGGGGGAATGTATCTGTAAGATCAAGTTGTCAAGAAAGGCAGCTGTGAATGTTTGATGCTCTTGATTTTGTGGAGTTCTGCATAGCAGCAAGGACCTGAATTAAAGAACATCCATGATGTTCAGGACTGCATATAAAAATCATATTTTGTTTTTGCACTCACGCCCACATCAAAACACATCTGGGAAACACATCCCCCAAACCTCTCTTGTTCTATATCCGTAGTGACAGCACATGCTCAGTTCAAGTGCTGACGCCTCATGCCACCCTAACGTTCATTGCACCTGTGGTCCTATGCCTACACTTATCATACTTAGAAAATGCAGTTGTCTCTCAACACACTGGAGATAAATCTGGTTGAAAAGAGACACATACTATGCAGTGTTCAAAACTGAATGTGAACTGACACAATAGAGTTGGACTCTCACTTTAGTGGAACAGCACTCAACACCTTTGCCAAATTGCAGAAGCCTAAAGAGTAGCATGGATAAGAGATGTTGTTGAGGTATTAGGGGTAGGGGGTGGGGCCTAAACATTTCCATATATTTTCCCTCATGTGCAGACTAAAAAATACTTTCTGCCAAAATGCACTTACCATTTGCATTTCCCCCATTTGATGTTCCCAAGGTTGTTTTGGTGAAAAAAAAATCCAAGTTGTAAAATGTAAATGTAATGCTCAGAGCTCCTGCAAAACTAACTTGCATAGAACACCCAATTCTTGTGTTTCAAATGCTGAGCTCAGTATAACACTTCTCCTAAATCCCCAGTCTCGGTTCCCCTGCTGTTTAGCACTTTAAAATAATTGCCATGCAGCCTCTCTTATTTTGAGGGATGTTTTGGAGTGTTTCATTTGTATCCTTTCAAAAGACAAACACCCTAATTGCTATGTAAGATGCCGGCATTTTGGGGAGATACAGAAAGGGAGGAGGGAATCAAAGCAATTAATGCAAATGAGGGCTCTGCCTGTCTGCTGGTTTATGGACCATTAACACTTAATGAGCTGATTGCCACTAAGGTTCCAGACTTACCTGCATTAACAGTTTACTCCGTGTCAAAGCAAAGTTAAAGTTGATTTAATTAGAAGCAGACCTGAAGTATCACTTCAGAACCAGCTCAGGAGACCCTGGATGTTGTTTGGGTTTACAGGATTTAAGTAACATCATGCACCGTTCTGATAATGGGGCAAAGCACAGCTATAACATAGTAATGTAAAACTGTACAAAGACAAGACATCCAACAACTGATTCGTTACACCTGCCATGGCCCTGGCATCTCCCTCTCTCTTTTTAGGCTCCATTGTGGTTTGCTGAACTTTTGCAACTTTTCCAAAAACCTTTCAAGTGCCATTTAAATTCCCTGTAAAATAGATGGCTACACAGACAGGAAGATGGTTACAGGGGTAGACAAATGCACAGATATATAGATATACAGATGGGGGGCGGGAAAGCTTCACTATACCCTCAGTGTAAAATAATAATAATAATAATAATAATAATAATAATAATAATAATAATAATAATATTCTAGGTTCCCCCGCCCCATCCCTTTCCATCCTTCCTGCTACACCAGTGCATCATCATAAATAATGTTCTGATTGAACAATTGGTAGATCTAATTCTAAACAATTATTTGCTGGCACAGCCGAGTGATAGGATCAGAATGTTAATCAAGCTGTGTTGTCCAATATGCACATCAATCTAATTGATTAGAAAGCCAAGCACATTTTAAAAATTCAGTAGCCACGTCCCAGGAGTTTTCACTCATAATAGCCTTTTCGTTCTCTCCATCCCGTCTTCCCCTAGAGCAATTTCAATCGCTACGGTTATCATTCTCTCCAAATCTGGACGACTACAATCCAGACATTCCTGAATGGAGACGAGACATCAGTCGAGTCATCAAGAATGCTCTGGTGGACGTAAGTGCAGAAATAAGTTGTAACTTCTGCGTGATGCATTTCTTCCCCTTTGTCCAGGACTTGCTTTGGAAGCACTCACCTGCAGGAACTCTCCAGTGATTTTGCAGGGTTATTCTGGGAAACAGCATTAGTTGAATTTAGGAAACACAAACAGTTCTGGTTTTGTTCCTCATGGCTCCAAGAGGAAGCCACCTCTGACATGTTCTTGCATCTGTAACAATATGTTTCTCTTTTGCCATGTACCGAAATACGTGAAAATTTATCCTGTTTCATTTGTAGCTAGAGAGAGAAGCAGTTTAGATATCCAGCTTGCAGTCTTCATCTCATTTTCCCTTCAGTTTGCACTGCTTCATTGCAGCATTTTATCCACGACTGTGGTGGCATTCAGACAGTACACCAAGGCTTTCCAGGTCACTGAGGGCTGCCCTGTGCCTGAGCTTTGATAATGCAGTTCATTAATCACCCCTGCTGCATTCACTTAGCAATATGGAATCAAAAACTGAAATGCACATTCCTTTGCCACCTTTTCTCTATAGAGTAGGTGTTCCAGAACACAGAGCAAGGGAGTACTGGGACCCATTGTGCAAAATAATATTCTTGGGGAAGTAATTATCTAGCCTGTGAAACTGGTGCAGTTCTACTGAAGTCAATGTGATTGACACAGTGTTTGTGACAACAGAGCAAGCGTGTTTGTAAATAAATATTTGGGGGGGGGACCCTTCACAATAGTCCACTTTCTCTAGCTTCTCTTGGATAAGCAATCTGTTTTTCTCTGTATGAATTTCTCAGCAGGGAATGTTAAGGGGTTGTAAGGGAGTTTAACTGTGTTTTCCATTGACTAAGAATAATTTAAAAAAAGAGTTTAATGAGCACAAGCACTTATGATCATGGCAGTGGCTAACGAGAAATGGGGGGCGGGGGGGGGGGATAATGTAATTGAATGACAGGAAGAAGAGCAACAGCAAGATATATCTGTGCCTGCACAGTGTTGTTTATAAAATATAGAAATGGAAACATGGGTCATCCCACTTGTTCCACAACAACAATGACCAACCACAGATTCTTGGGTGAAATTTGAAGGGAGGGAATTTCAGAAGCTCAAGCACAGATGAACAGTGTTGTGTGTTGAGGCAAAAAAAATTCTTAATTTCACATAAATGTTCATGGGTTCTGATTTGGTGGGGACTGACCAGGAATGAGACCTTGGGGTGGTAGTAGATAGCTCAGTGGAGATGTGTGTGGTGGCTGTAAAAGAAGCAAATTCCATGCTAGGGACCATTAGGAAAGGAACTGAAAATAAAAAATGCAAATATCATAGTGCCATTACAAAAATCTATGGAATATTGTGTATTCCAGAAAAAAATATTTCTTTATTTTGTAAACAGCACGTGTCATTGGCAATTCTGGTCATCTCACTCCAAAAAGGATATTGTGGACTTGGAATAGGTTCAGAACAGGGCAACCAAAATGATCAAGGGGCCGGTACATCTCCCCCATGCAACCCTGTGCCTCAAAATCTGCCTTGGATTGCAGAAAGCTTGGGGGGACCCAAAGCAGTGAGGAGGGGAAAGCAAAATCTCATTGCACAAGCCAAAGTCTGCTTGTGGAACCTTGGATTCCACTCACCCTCTATCTATCGGTATTTTAGCTGATTGAATGATTTTAGTCCTCTTAATTTCAAGGCTGTGATGCTACCCTGGTATATCATCACCCTTTCTTTCTGCATACTAGGTAACAGGCATTTCCAGTAAGCATATCTTGGTGGCAATCCTGCCTGGTTTGCCCACATCAGCAGAACTCTTTATTTTGCCTTATAAGGATGTCACAGGAGAAGACAAACGAACAGCAGAAGACCTACAACAGGTACTGTTTCCTTTCATTACGCACAAATGGTGTGTGCAGGGAAGGGACTGCATTTTAACTTCTTCTCCCTGCCCCGCCCCCACCCCCCCAAATTTCAGGAAGAATACATTAACTATTTTCATTCATAGCAATACTTATTGCATGATAGACATCTGAAACTTGAAATGTTAATGCCCATGCTTGCTTGTGAATCACACCAGAAGGTCTGTTTATGCTGCTTCCTGGAATCTGTGCTGTAGAAGGACAGACATGAGTGGGAAGTATACAATGCAGGAATAAAAGTGTGACTGCCAGAAGACAGAGAGAGATCATAGCCCATACTATGACATTCACATGGGTTTTCCTAAGGGTCACATCACCCATTTTCCACAAAGGGGATGATTTCATTATGAAGGCAAAATCCACACCTTTATGATGTGATTCTTATAGATGTCAGAAATGAACTCAATTAGTGATGAGTGTGCTTTTATGTATAAACATGCCAGTTGTAGAATTGGATATGTTGTTTCATAAACTCAAGAGGCCATGTGTATTGACACCCCCCAATGCACCTCAGCCAAGCAGAAGTCCCCCCAGTTTATACTTTATCTTTGCTTTGCTTTTATCTTGCTTGACAAACTACACATCTTTGTAATTTTCTCCTCATGCTGGTAATGAACATCAGGAAAGAAGATTGACTGCCTTGCAGATACCCTCCCCCAACATAAATTGGAAAGGAAGGCAGTACATAGAATCCCAGATTTACTACTGACCCAACTCGCCTCTGGCACTTGGCTGCTTATTGCATTCCACAAATTATTATATAGATATTTTCCCTCTTGCATTCCCAGACTCACTGTGGTCATAAAGTATTGTAACACTGGCACATTGTCATCATAAGCCTTTATAGGGAGACAAGAGTAATACAGCTTTTAACAGGGACTCCAGCATCCTCTCCACTATTCTTCCTGAAGGGACAGGATTGTAATCTGCCACATTACTGGAATTATTCTTTATATATTGCTAGGCATTTCCTGTGGAACAATATAGCACTGCATGGATTTTATAATATAAGGTTGAAACTCCTTCCCTACCCCACGAGAAGTTGGTGTTGAGTTCTCATATCACCTATTGCTCTGATTTCCAGTATTGTGGTTCATGCCCACAGTGAGTTTGGTACTGATTCAGGAGCCATGCACCCACACAGAGCTGAATCAGCTGACTTTCAGCCAATAGCAGTAGCTGTCAGTGTGTTGAGGGGGAGCTGCCTTCTTGTGTGTCTGCGGCTTAACTGGATAGGGCTGGGGTGGGACAGGCTGGTGGCAAGGTTGGAGCTGTGAAAGTGCACCAGTGGTTCCTGACCTCACTGCCACCTTGAACCCAAGCCATGTCCAGGTAAGATGCAGCAAAGTTTCTGTCAGCAGTGTGAGTCCACAGCTCCAGCCTACCAGACCAGCTGCCCCTAGTGGGAGCTTACGATGAAGAGCGGGTAATAAATAAACAAATAGTACTCTATCTGTTCCTCTGAAATAATTGTGAAATGGTGGATGCTTTGATGATGTAGTTTCTATAGCTTATATAACATGACAGTGATAATGACTCCTTGAATTATTTGAGGTGACAGGGAACTCTGGGGAGGAGAACTAATGCTCTTATGAGCAGGAAGACTGAAAATAGGTCAGTATTTCAGTTAAGAAGGACTCTGCTGTCAAAATAAGGGCTCGTGTGTGGGGAGGATTTATTTATTGGTTCATTTATTTGTTTGTTTTATCTTGTGACGCATCTACTAGTGTGAGAGCACTGGAAGTAGCACTGAACTTCTCAGCTGAGCTTAGAGCTCACAGCTGATGTTTGCTGGAAGTGACGAGCCCTATTTATTCATATTCTCACCCTCCCCAATGTGATTTCCATCATGTGAGGGTGTAAACAGGGATAAGCCCATTAGACTCCTACCTGTGTCTTCCCATTCCTGCAGCTCCCCCACTCCACATGGTGGGGGTCATCTGTAGCAGGCAGTCCATTCTACTCAAGTTGGCTTGCTGCATGATATCAGGATTATTCACCATTGTGTGTGTGCATAGATCGAGTGAATCAGGCTATCATTCACTCTGTCTGCATAGATCATGGTGCATATATTTATTTGGAAGATTTATAAGCTGCTTAATGAAGGAATTCCCTAAAGGGAGAGCAACAAAACACAGCTAAAATCCACAAAATAATATTTAAACACACACACACAGACACACGAAACCATCAACACTAAAACACAGATAAAAATAGGTAAAACCTCTAGAACAAATATGGGCAACTAAAGGATTTGCCTAGGTAGGCATGCCTAAACGAAAAGGTTTTCTAAAACTAACTAAGTCGAATAGGTGGACAACCAGTCTGAAAACCTAAGCTCCCTTCAAGCATTACTTATGTGTGGAGGACAAGCATGTTGAAAGGGGCCTTTGTCCTACTCCCAAATTCTTGCTGCTTCCTTTGCCATAGTCATGATGAGAAGAAGGTCTGTGATGGGGAGCTTTCTCTATGCATTGAGGCTTCCTGTTCAATTTAGAACCTTGCATGAGTGCTCCCCTTTCAGCATGCTTGCTCTGCATGCAAGTAATTTGTTAAAGAGGAATCAAGTCCTCTGAAGTATATTTGAAAGAACTGGGTGATTTTTGCCCTGGACCCGAGAAGATTAAGAGTCAACATGATAGGGGCCTTCCAGTATATGAAGGGCTGCAATGCTGTGCTCCTCAGCCTTAGATCCAATGGGTAGAAGTTTTAGGGAAACATATTTTAACCAAACATTAGGAGAAACATTGCAATGATTAGAGCAGTTGATGATGGGAAAGGCTGCCTTGGGAGCTCCCCTCTGCTGGAGGCATTTCAGCAAAAATTAGATGACCATGTTTCAGGGATGCTATGCTTGCATCCTTCACTGCAGATCTTACGTTGAGCTTGGGGTTGGACTAAACAAATTACACAGTCCCTTCCAACACTATTAATTTGTTTGAAATTTTCATTTGCTCTGTTTTTTATTTGAGCACGAGCACTGTACAGCCATGGGGCAATATTCAACTCATGTGCAGGGGTTTACCCCCTCTCCTCTGCCCACACCCTGTGCCATCCCCATAAGGACTGGAGGGAAAGTTTAGAAAATACTTAAGTGTGCTTCAGGGGGTAAGGGAAGAGAAGGAGAACATTTCATTGCACAAAGAGGAATCTTTGTGCTGATAGAACTTTCTCCTTAGCGCTATACTGAACAAATCCATAGTTTCTTCATAGCTTTCTGCTCCTTCAGTTCATTTGTGTCTCTCCATGCCTCTCTTTCTTTACCAGTATGGATATTTACATTGATAAAACTTAGTGTGGGAGGAGCGAGGATTCAATCATAGCAATCTTGATTTCACAGATAATTGCTTTACAATCCTTTTTTGCTATGCCTATTAGTGTGCATGGATATTCATGGGCATTGATAAAACGTTGCCAAAAAAAGGCAAATTTGATGTGAATATACACTAGAGTCCCTCTATTTGTGTGTGTGGGTTGTTGCTTTTTAAAAAATAACCATCCCGCAAGACTGCATTTGTTCATAGTATAACTGAGGCCCAAATAGTCTTACCTACATGCAGACATACATATGATCATTTTAGGATTGTTTTCTGCAGGGGTTTTTTTTTTTAATCAATGTACATTCAAACCAGTTTACATAGAGAGGAGAAGATTTCAGTAAGTGGAAAGAACTGAAACCTGCATTAAACTGCACATACTTCAGTTACAGAATTAATATTACAAAGTCCACTGGTTATATTTGCAATGCAGGAGGAATGTGATGCAGGACAAAAGGAGCTGGAAAAACAACAATGGAGCCAAAGGAGAAATTATTCCGTCTATAATAGTTAGTGGGAAAGTGTGTATGTGTGAGAGGGAGATGGGGATAAAAGAATGAGTAAAATGAAGTTAACTTGCAAAAGAAGAATTGAGCAGCACATGAGACTGTTGTGGTGTCAAAGGTCATAGTTACACATCCTGACCACCATTAAATATATATTACTAAGTTCTGTTCTCACACACAAGCCAAGCAACTTTCAGTGTGCCACTGGAGGGCAGTATTATACCTGCACACACATGCCCACAAGTGCCTATAAACATTTAAACTACTTTACCCAGTTCATGCTACCCGGTTTATTCATAAACTTATAATCCTGGGTCAGAATTTTAATGTGATGTTGACATTTTACTTCAGGAACTGTTGAAATTTCAAATGCAAACAAAATGTGAAGTACAGTTGTTGAAAGGTTGATGTACACTACATACAGAAACACACAATTGCTGCCTGACACTCAAGTTGCCTTACAAATGATTAACAGTGTACTCCTTTGCATGCTTACTCAGAAGTAAGGCCTGCTGTGCTCAATGGGACTTACTTCCAAATAGGTGTGCATAGGATTAAAGCATAAATATAGGTACAGAGCCTCATTCATAGCTAATATAATGTTAATTAGGTAATGTTACATGCAGTCATGAGTTATTTATGTCATTGCTGATAACTGTATCTGCAATCAGCATTGTACAGAGCCTTTAAATCTTTGCTGCTTGTTTCCTTTTGTGATTCCTAGTTCAATAATAGGAGCTTAAGATGGCTGCCTGTTTGTTCTGGGCTTCACTTCACATAAAGCTGTGTGCACTGCAACCAGGGCCATACATTAGACTAGCTCACTGTGCCTGAAGCAGTTTGGACCTGTTGCTGCATGAAAAAGATATATACTATAAATATCTGTACTGGTGTGGTGACATCAAGACTGAAATAGAAGATTTCTCTCGCTCTAGAATTTGGGACTGCAATATTTCAATATACTAGAATTAAAAACATCCCCCTCCCCCAAATGATATCACAATATGGAACCAGATTTAAGCTGGACATAATCCACAGGGAAATGCTTGTGGAAGTCCCAGTGAGAGAAACTGCCACAGCTTTTGTTTCATCTTATTTCATTCAATGACGTTTCAGAAGGACAGCCTCTATGTAGACTGTGCACACACAGTTTTTGCATAACTACTTCAGTCCATAAACTCTACTGAAATGTTTGCAGAGGCTTTGGGTTATAGCTACTATTTTTCACCGGATATAAGAAATGAGAACAAGAAAGATAAAGCTGTCTTCTTTTTTCTGCTGATGGCCAGTCATATTGTAGCACCCTGCTTGTGGTTAACGCTTAGCTGGAATGAAATATTCAACGCAGCAATAGAGAAATTAAAATAATAATTTATTTGTCAGACAAATAAATGAGAGACACAGTGGTATATGGTTACCAAAGCTCTGCCCCCTCCAGCCCTGATGGTCAGCACTTATATTTCCTCAGCTCAGCCCCTTGCTCCTCCTTTGGCTGCCTCTGTCCAATCAGCCTGGTTGAAATTCCTATTGGCTGTTTGCTAGAACCAATCATAAAAGATACACCCATTTCCTATTGCCTTTTATGGGAGACAAAGAGCTATATTTCCTTCTATCTATAAATGGCAAATAAGTAGTCATATATCTTACATTTGCCTGTACAAGGCACCTTAATTACCAGCTCACCTTTTGGCCTCCTTGCCCTATTGCCCTCCAAAACAGATGGCTAAAACAGATGGTGCATGGTTTTTTAATTTTTATCTTAAAGAGATCTTGGGTTCTCCTTCTCACACACCATCTATGAAATAAGAATCTAACATTTCTTACTTTCTAAATCCTTTGCATAATTACATTTAAGCCAATATATTCCATACATAACATATATAGATTTTTAGAAGCAAAGGCCTTTTCAAAGAAAAGGAACTTAGTAAAAGCTAAGTTCTCTAAGTTCTCTGAAGCTTCAAAGCAGCTTCAGAGAGCAGCCTCTTTCCCTAGCCAGCTGCTGTTTCTATTAGCTCTTGCCCTTTTAACCTTATGAAAATGTGGCTCAAGTTTAATGGGAGGCACAATAATTCTTACTATTTACCAACTCTTAATTGTGTTTTTGTAGCTTGATTGTATTCTGTAATTTGTATGGTCAGTGTGACCTTTTGCTCCCAGCCTGTAATTTCCTTTTACAACCCTGAAATACTGCTATAGATCAATGGGGCCCTTGAACAGGAAGATAAACAGCTGCCAGAGTATTCAGCCACCTGCTTTATGCCTGGCATGAGAGATACAAACATTTGCAAATATATTTTTTAAGCTCATTTTAAAATACAGATCTTGATCAGATGCCTCATAATACAGATCTTGATCAGATGCCTCAATATGATCATTTTCCCCAATCAGATTATGAATCATCTGGCCCAGGCATAGGCAAACTCCGGCCCTCTGGATGTTTGGGACTACAATTCCCATCATCCCTGACCACTGGTCCTGTTAGCTAGGGAAGATGGGAATTGTAGTCCCAAACATCTAGAGGGCCGGAATTTGCATATGCCTGGTCTGGCCCCCAAAATTTCCCTCCTCCCATTAGAGGCAATGCATATAAATGCTTTGCTGCAACATACATCAGTTCCTGCCTTCACCTGTTCCTCCTCTCCTTTCCTTCTGCCAGGGTCAGCTTTAAATACTTGACTATTATTCTAGGTACCCTTCTTTATTCATTTGTCATCTCACTAGGGGAAAGTGCCCAACATTGCTTAGAAACCACACACACACACAAATCAGTTCAGGTATGAAAGAAGTGGTTTAAACCGGTGCAGTTTTGAAACGTTCAGTCCGGCATCTTGAATCAGAATGGTACACAACTGTACAGAACTATAGAATTGTAGAGTTGGAATGGACCCCGAGGGTCATCTAACCCAAACCCCAGCAATGAGGGTTCTCAACACAGAATTGAAAGTAGATTGGGCAGGAGAGAGTTGCTGATTGATATGTGTAAACCCAGTGCCATGTAAATGGAATTGCAGGAGCAGGTGTGTCATTCAGTGGAAGAGAATCTGCTTATTGTGCTGTGGGTGCCATGATTTGACCCTGGAATTCCCAAATAGGCTTGGAGAAACCCCTGTCTGAAACCCCCGAGAGCTTCTGCCAGTCAGCCTAGGGAATACTGAGCTAGAGGGGTCAATGATCTGATCCAAGATAAGGCTTCCTGTTTTCCCATGGCCCACATTTTAAATGCCTGAATCAACTTGAATGGGAGGCAGAGGGATACTGAGATTTCTGGCGCACACAGTGTGAGAAAGGCAGACCTTATTCAGGCAGAACTACCCCAGAAGCCAAATTAAATTTGTTTTGTTCTCTTTGTAAATTAACTCCCCCTCTCTTTCTTTTTACAAATTATTTGTTGTTATTATTCATTATATGTCCGTTGATGAGAGAATGATAGACAAAGAATGGCTTCTATTACAAAGAAACATTTTTGCACATTGCGTCTAATTCTGCAAATGAAGCAGATAAAGTCAATGAAGCTATGTGAAGGACCAAAACTAATTCAGAGACCTAATTATTTTCACAGGGGAGAACTCTTGATGACTCTAAATTAGGTGTTTTGCAATGCTGAGAAGCTTCATCTTCAGCATAAAAGCAAGAGAACAATATAGGGCAGCCATCGGGCATAAATATAAGGCAGTTTGGACCTGTGTGTGTCTAATTCTGAGAAAAGACATAAAAGTATAACTAGATTCTAATGTTTTAAAATGCTGTTAATTAAATAAATGTCAGGTCTGCCATTGCTCTTTTTATTGCATTTTATTTTCCCCCTTTTGTATCAACGTTTTATGCAGGTGTATTGTATTTCAACTTGTAACCTGCTTCCAAATTGTTTGCAATGAAGAACTAGAGAGAACTGCATTTAAGGGAGGGGATGAAATGGCTGAAATAAACATTAAAATATGGCTTTGCAGGCAGATTTAAATTCCGTTTGTTTCATTGGCAGAGAGTGAAATTTCCCCAGGATGTTCTTGCGTATAAGCCCCATTGAAATGAATGGATAACTTGGATTTCCCACCCTATTTTCTTCAGCATGAGATTTGCAGCTTCTAGAACCCTATAAAACATACCAGAAACAGTTGGGTGGAAGAGATTCTTGTTGTTGTTTAGTTGTTTAGTCATGTCCGACTCTTCGTGACCCCATGGACCAGAGCACTCCAGGCACTCCTGTCTTCAGGAGAGATCCTACCCCAAGCTAAATCCCAGTATCTCTTGTGGTAGGTAGTAAAATGCCCCCCACCCCAAAGCCATAGTCATGCTGTGTTAGAAGAAGGGCACACAAAGGGCACACAAAGGGCACACAAAGTCTGCTTCCTTGAATCAGTATTTCTTTGAAAAAGCCATGGGTTGTTTTTTCCTCTTTATCCCAGTAAGTTAGCATTGGCTGAGACAAAAAAAAAAAAAAAAAAACAGCACCATAATGGTGTTATAGTTCTTGTAATATTTGTTTTGTTTTGTCCTAAGCTCTTCCCCACCCTTTCAACAATAAAACTCTTTCTGCACACTTAAACCTACATCACTGAATCACTTTTTGTTGATGATCCGCCACCCCAATCTTCTCAACCCATTACATTGACTGGGACAAAAAGACATGTACAATTGAGGCGTTTTTAAAATTTATTTTGTTGTTGTTGTCCCAGGTGCTTTTTGCTAGTTGGATTGGACTTTGCTGATTGGATTGGAGCTTTTTGCTGATTGGATGAACTTTGGGGACATTGTTGATCACTCTGCAGGTGGTCTGTGTTGTAGATCTAATTTTGTGTAAATTCTGCTATGGAAATTGAACCAGCCATTTATTTTTACCTCCAGAGGCTTGGGTACCCTTCAGATATTTCATTCAATTTGTTCTTACTATTACAGCTCTGTAAATTAGAGGCCACAGATCATACTTCCTATGACCTCCACTTTCTTGGTTAGTACTTTAGAGCAGTTTATATTGTGGTGGCTGTCATCCAAGATATCATTTCATGTTTTGTTTCGGTGCGTCCAAGCTGGAGTTGCAGCCGTGGAACCGCAAAAGGCCACCTGTCCTTCTGGAAAATTTGGCACATTTTCACACTGAGTTGGTGCTATGGAACATTACTTGTCATGGCTGCAAATTCCCTCCTGGGCAGTTGCAATTGTAAAATACTTTTGGATTTCTCTCATGCCAAACTGTCACTGAAGAGCACTTGAGACTGAGTACAAGTGGGCAAGTTTCAAAACTGACAAAAGTATTCTAGTCTAGTGGACACAAGGTCACACACAAAATTTTAGTCCTCATTTCTGTGTGGACTGCACAATCCCAGACTGCCTTCAACTGTATGGGAATCTGCATGATTCCTACATCTGCGACTGGAATTTACAAACATAACAAGTCAGACTTGCAACCCTCTGTTAGCTGTACCACACAAATTCAGGGCTCATATCACAGGATTAACAATTAGGACACAGTCTTTTTAAGAGACAGAAACCCTTCCCCTTTTTATTTCAATACTCAACATACATAAAACATGAAAAACATTTAGAACAACCAAAACATTTCCTATAACGCACATTTAGTAACTTATATAAAGAGTGCTTCACATCACTACATCTTTTTTTAAAGCAAAAGTTAACTTTTGGGCAGTCATCTTGTGACAGAGATCTATGTAGCTTCTATTTCCATAAACTAGTGATGTAATTCCCTAATGTAATTTGTTTTAACTAAGCCCTCATACATTTTCAAAGGTTCATGAGAAATTATCAGGCGTGAAAGGACATCCCCGTCATTTTAAGGCCATTTGCAGCCTTTTGTTGATTTGGTTTAATTCTGTAACACTGCTAAGATGGGAATTGATGTTTTGATTTTTATTCTTCACTGTGAGGGATTTATCAGCAACTTTTTATTATCACAATTGGATTTTTAAAATAATTCTGGCTCCTGCATTTCATATTGGCCACTGATAGCTTGGAACACTATTCTTGGCTCAGCCTTAATCAGGAAATCTGTTTACATGCTGAACATTGAACTAAGCTTGAAGAGAACCAAATTTCTTGCACATGTTGTATTTTTTTTATTAAAAAAATGAGTGCAGATGGACATTCCATATGTCTCTCACTGTGTCTGTCATCTCTGAAGACTGTCTGCCTGCCTCCTATATTTTCCTGTCTCCTTTTCCTTTTTCAAAATAGCTTTGATTTTTAAAATTAATTTTAAGTTAATTAATTGCACTTAATATTCCCATAAAAAAGGAGATGCAAAATATAAAAGGAGGTCCAACAGCTAAACTGGGAAGAAGGCTCAACTAGGCATGATACTGACTGTATCTTTGTATTTAATGTTTTTTAAGATGCAAAGAGCACCATTGTCAGGATTGCAGCTGATGTGACAGTATCAAGTTTGGCCTTTAGAAATATGATTGAACTAAAAATATTTCCATACTTAGGACAGACCACTTGCTCCAGAAGAACCTGCCACATGCTTATAAATGGGGACTTAAAGAAGCTAATCAACTGAAAAAATTAAATATCACTAAAGAGAGTAAACTTAGAATAGTATTCTCAAGATGTAGAAGAGCAGAAGATAAGCTAGGATCTAGACTGGCAGGCATAACACTCTTATCTCCGATGAAGAAGGTTAAGAAGTGGTACAAGTATCCCTCCATTTTGCTCTTCCAAACCCTGCTGGTCTCTAGCAGTGGAGAGCCTCTCCACTACAGATATATTTACTGTACCTGTGGAGTGCATGAGTGGAAGCTACCTCTGGTAGCTACCTTCAACCCTCCCTGCCCCAATAGCAGCTTCATTGCCCTCATCCACCTTCTGCTCTTCTGCTGGCATGGGTGTCAGGACTTCCAATGGGGTGGTGCTTTTTCTGCTTCATTTAGTATGGCTGCTTTTAGATGAAAATGAGTCATATCATGAGACAGATATGTTTTGATTTCTTCAACAGGAAAGATTGGAGCGAACTGTAGCCCAGAGTAAACCATCAGAAGTCACCAGCCCAGTGTGTGTGTGTGGATGGGTGGGTGTGTAACAATATGTAGCAAAAAATATCGTACATCAAAGTTCCTCCTTTCTCATGCCAAGAAAGGAGAAAAGTGAAAGGAAATAAAGGAAAGCAAAGAAACAAGAAAATGACACAAGAAGAGGGGAGAGGGATAACATAGCAAAAACTCTAGAATACCATAAATAAGTTTAAAGGAGAAATATTGTCATTTACTTCGCCAATCCAGAAATGAATGTATTTCATTTCTAGAGTCACTGGCCCATCTCTTGTGTCTTGATATTGTCTCCGGATGTGCACAAAGCATTTTCTTGGGGATGTAGATTATAGAGTCGAAACATCTTCACACTCCTAGAGCTGACAAAGAGAAGGTTCAAGTTCAAATGAGTGTAGGTATAATCACAAATTCATGCCCATTTATCTAGGTCCAATCAGAGGCATTGTAGCATTATCATAACTTTCTCTGTAGCTCAGTCCATTGCTATGCGAGTTTTTGGTGTTCTAGCCTGAGCCAGATGTAGGGGAAGTAAGTACTAACTCAGACAGTGCACTAGTGTGAAAAGCTCTTTCCATATCAATGGTGGCAACCCTGATACAGAGCACTGCAATGCCCAGTGACCTATTTTTTTTTTGGCTACATGGTGTTTATTGTGTAAAACCTATGCTTACACAGACAGTTCAAGACTTTTGAATAGGTTCTCAGTTTAAGATGGCAGCTTCCTCCACTGTTCATAACAACCCCAATCACCAACTGGTAATATTGCAGAAAGAAACCTCAATCAGAAAGCATTCATAGATACAGTACCCACTTTTTTTTTTTTAAGGGGTGAATACAATAGCATCATTTCATAACTGCCCTCAGACCTTTTATGCCATTTTCTCTGAAGCATCCATTAACAGTCACTGTCTGACAAGAGACTAGGCCAGATGGACCATTGTTCTTGTTCTTTGTGATTGTACCCATATTTTATTTTTTTACAATAATTTCTTATTCCAGATTTCAGATATATTGGTCCAGAAACTGAACCAAAACGCCATCCAGTTTGATTTAAAGCCTGGGGTTCGAATCCTTGTCCATGCTGCCCATTTAACAGCAGGTTGGTATAGATTCCTAAAAACCTCTGCCAGTGTTGTTAGCACAGCTTATTATGAATTCTCCAGTGGCAGCACTGTGGAAATGTCAATTTATTTATTTTTTGTATTTGGAATACTTTGTATTTTTATTGCAAAATATTGAAAATAGCTCAATCAACGCTTTATGCATGTTTACTTGGAACATCAGGTAGAAGCCTTATTGTGTTCAACAGAGCTTACTGCTACTAAGTGTGCTTAGGATTGCAGTCTGTATGTGTTACAAATCTTGTAATGGCTATTTCACTCAGCCTGTTTTGGCCTTTTAAGAGCACACTGTAGAGGAAGGAATGAAGCACATAGTGGCTGTGGTGCTGTATACAAGGCCCCTGCCTCCAATATCCCTGAACCCTGAGTGTGCCATTGTATGATGAAAGAAACTGTACCCCTATGGGTACATGAATATAAGAAAAGTCCTGCTGCATCAAGGCTCACCTGTTCCAGTATCCTGTTCTTGCAGTGGCCAGTCAAGTGCCTTCAGGAATCTTGCAAGCAGCACATAAGCACCACAGTACTCTCTCCTCTTGTGATTGCCATCAATTCAGAGGCATGAAGGTAGCTAGGTTTTATTTTATCATAAAAGGTTTAGGTATGGCATGCCCTCCCATGGGGGTTTTGTGGCCTCATTTGTAAGGCTCATGGCAGCTGCTGTAACAGTTCTAAGCAGAGAAAGAGAGAGAGAGAGAGAGAGAGAGAGAGAGAGAGAGAGAGAGAGAGAGAGAGAGAGAGACAGAGACAGAGAAGTTAAAAAGCAGTCCTTGGAGCACATTGTAAAATTTAAGTAAGATAATGTTGTGCGTTAGTTTTTTAGATGGGACAGAATGGGCTTTGTACCAGTCATGTATGTAACTGAAACAGACAACTCAACCCTTAGTTGCCGGTATCTAAAATAAACAACATTTTAATGCCTCTTTGCAAGTTGGAATTTGAATAAATGTGGAAAAATAATCTGTCAAATTCCAAATTCAGACACTTTTCACTTTAACCTTAATGATAATGATGGCAGTGCTGAGTTTTCCCCTTTTCTCATTTTCCATTCCTTGCCGGCTAATTAGTAAAATCATAGATTAAGTGCAAATCAGCTGAGCCTTGTTTACAGGATTGTGACATTCTTGTTTCCTAAACTGCTACAAATTTGGTGCCAGTTTTCTCAAGATACCTTTAAAAATCTATCAACACAAACCCATTTGTCATTATATCCCAATAAATCTAATATTATATAAAGTGTTTAAGCTGCATTGTAATTATTATTTGCTAACTCTGTGATCTTCAATGATTCATGCACAAAGATTGTCACTGTTTTCATGTGTGCAAACCCTGTTGGTTTCAATGGGAAATGCGCATGTAAACTGAATAAAATGACCCCTTTACTTGGCTAGCTTTTATTAACAATATCCACGGCAGCATTATTGTTAGTGATTTTATGTCTACTCTGTCTCAACGTTAATTCAGGACTCCTTTTGCTGTTGTGGCTCCTATAAGATGCATATTTCATTCCAAGAACTGTTTGTGAAACATGAATTTGGCATGTCAGTCAAAATAATAACTAGCTATAACCTGACCAGTTCAGCCGAAATGCATTCTACATCAAGATAATGAAGTTCATGCCATAGTTTACATTTGAGTCCCACTGGCTATGTTCCTGTGCTGGCTGCAACAGCTCTTCAAGGTTTCACACTGCAAACACTCCCAGCCCAACCTAGAGCTGTTGGAGATTGATCCTGAGACCTTCTGCATAGAAAGCATGTGCTCTGCCACTGAGCATGGACAGCAGTGAGCTCCCACCTCTCCCGCACTGACCCAGTGCCTAAGGAGATCAGAAGCTTTTGCTTTCATTTTCGTCCACGCATCTGCTTGCTCACAGAAAATCCAATTGCCATTTGTTCTGACTGAGCACTAAAAAGCAGTTTTCTCCAAGGAAAGAGGAAGTGTGGATAAACCATAATTGTAAATTGTGGATAGACCATAACAGCGGAAAAGAAGCCGCCTTGAACCACAGTCCTGGCATATATATTTTTTGCCTAAAACTGTGCTTGGTTGAAAAAGGAAGCAGACACTTTCAATCTCTTCCTGGCTCTGCAGGAGGAGTGGGGAACAGGAGTGCATGAACAGAAATCAGACGATACGTTTTCCTGTTCATTTCATGTTAGTTAAAAGGTGAAGGCTGATTTGACGCGCTGTTTAATCCAGCCTCTTCCCTGTTTCACTGAAGCCTAGATTTCACTTTATCCACTGCAGAAGGAGAGTAGGGTTTCATCAACTGGCCTTACCTGGCTAATCTGCATCCAAAAGCCTCATCCCATCAGGTTTCTGCTAATGTACATATTTTTTCCCAACATATGCATCTTGCTTGCCTTCTACAAATGGTATTGGTCATTTTGCCATTTCCACCACAATTTCTAATACCGTAATCAGTCATTTGGTAATGGTGGGTAGAGCTGCACTTTCTCAGTATCTGGCTAACACTTCCTTGGCAGCATTTAAGAGACTTATAATTAAGATTTTTCACAAAAAATTGGATCCCATTAGCCTAAATATTTAATAAACAAACAGAAATCCAATTTAGGACTGAATGTCACAAATTTATTCACAGTTTAAATACAGCTAGAACAAACTAGTTTCATAAATTTAATGTTTCCCACTTTGCCTAGTCTTTCCCAACCTAGGGTCCTCCCAATATTTCTGGACTACATATCCCATCATCCCTTACCATGGACCATGCTGTCTGCAGCTGATGGGTGTTGGAGTTTAAGTCTACTTATAATCACAAGGCAATGGGCTCCTGCTATTTGTGTGAGGATCTCTTTTTGGGTAAAATTTCAATTGCCTGTGTGAAAAAGGGTCTTTGCACAGAGCTCTGGGAATAGTGCATGCAGAGAGCAGCAACATTTTTTTAAAGGGCATAAGGAACGAGCCACTGTTTAAAGCATTTCTTAAGCCAGATTTACTAATAGCTTCTCTTGGGATCATGGCTGTGTGCTCCTCTATCCAATTAGCAGCACAGCAAATATCTGCATGTCCTCTTTATAAGTGTGAAAAACCTACAGGAGGTGAAGAAAAAATGCCTAACTCCTGTCACTACTGAATTAAAAGTATCCTCTAAATAGGCAGCTGTCACCTTTTCAATGGACTGATTCCTTTCTTTAAAAAACAGAAGAAAAAACCAGCTAGTCAAATGGTACAGGATAGAAATGAAATCTTTGTTTTTTATTTCCAGTTGCCTAAATAATCCAGAATGACCAGGGAAGTTGGGTTTATTCCACATTCCACTCTGCCCCACCACACCCCAACCGCATCCCCCCACCAACCCAGAAAAATTCAAAAGCCCATTTATTCAAGATTACCAAGTTTATTCTTAGAATGTTTATTCAAAAGCATGAAGAGTGAATATAAATGTATCGGGACTTACAATGCTTGCCTCAAAAACAAAATGAACATTCTGAGCTCCAAATTCTTATCTGGCTTGGAATTTTAATCTGAGCTGGGGAAGAATCGCCTTCTTAACCCCTTTCAACTACATTTTCTGTGTGCTACTTGGGTGCTGGTGCACAGTGTGCTAGATATCAGAGTAGTGAGGTCTCTCTTCCCTTCTCTACCAGAGCACAAACACATTAATGTGGAGGCAGAGGGAACAGAGAGAATTTGGGGGATTTACCTCTTGTTTTCTCAATGGATATTCCATCCAAATAAATACTAAGTGAAAAATTAAGTACTTGAACTATCTGTAAATAAAACAAAGTGCCACCTCCATGCTCAGCAGGTAACTTTATCATGTATGGCAATATGTTTCCACATTTGAATTTTACATGAAACCTGTCTATTGCATTGAGAAAAGCCCATGTACAATCTGGCCAGAGTTGCATTAAGATTTGACCTTGGATATAGCAGTATATTTTCCCAGTTTATTTGCAGTTTCTACAAACTAGTTAGGATTGGTAAAGGCACTGGTGGTGGGTTAGTATGTTTGCTACAGCATCCAAGCCCAGGTCAGATTCAGAATCATCTTAACAAGAGCATACTTTTGTTCATGGTTTTGGAGAAACTGGGGGGGACGGGGATTTAGTGAGGACAGGCTGTTCTCTTTGACTGATTTGCAGAGCAGTATGACAAAGCTGCCAGCTATTTGGAAGGAGTACATTCTGCTTTTCTGGCAGGGCCAGTCCTCAGCCAGCCTTTGAGACCACATACCACTGCATGGATTGGTCCAGATACTACTGCATTTTGGATTGGGATTGTGCAAGCACAAGTCCTAGATGCTCGGTGGAGGTTCTGTAATTTTCAGTTCACAAGACATTGTATGTTTCTGCTGAATACAGTACAGCCCTCTGGATGAGAAATTTGGAAACATCAAAGGCGGCTATCCAGAAAAAGGGTGATGATTACTTTGCAGTTTCTGTGTAGGCTGATTTGGTGGTGTGTATATAATTTTATACCTCCATTAACTGATCCCCAAAGATGTGGTTTCCAAATGGAGGACCAATAACAACTGTGTCTATTGGGAGAGGTTTGTGAATTGGCTGTGAAGACACATAACAAAGAAGGGCAGATTTCTAAATCCAAGGCATAGTAAACATAAATAAATACATCCTCTAGTTAGAAAGCCTTATCAGAACATTTGGGACCTAATGTTCTAAACTTTTCTTTAACTTTTTACAGCCCCACTCATAGATGTCACACCTAGCCACAGTGGTTCAGCCATGCTGATGCTGCTCTCCGTGGTATTTGTGGGATTGGCAGTATTTGTAATCTACAAATTCAAAAGGTATGACTCCTTCCTTCTTTCCCTGCCATTCTTCTGTCAGGTGTGAAAGCATAATGCGAAGAGCACCTTAGCATACACGCCAATTATGGTTTCTGTTAATGTTTTAGGAAGATTCCGGGCATTAATGTTTATGCACAGATGCAGAATGAGAAAGATCAAGAGATGGTCAGTCCAGGCAGTCAAAGTGAAAGCATGCCTAATGTCCCTCAAAGGGAGCTGATGACCCCAGAACAACTAGTAGATGAGAAGTTGGATACCCAGCCCATAGGTAAATAAACTACAGCAGCCAATAATTAGTCAAAGTCTGCATTCTCATTGGCTATATCTATTCTGAGTCTTCCAACCTCCTCTGCTAAAACACTGTTCCCACTGCTCTGTTAATCTCTCTCTAAATTGGTCTAAACTAACTCCAAGATCTTTACTTCTCCTCTTCTATTTATTGAATAAGAAAATCCACAGTGAAGCTTTGTCTTCACTATAATAACTCTCTCTGCAGTTGTTCAGGGTTATGAAAACAAGAAAGTTGTGTGATCAGGAAAATGTTTATGAGTTTCTGGTTCACAGTTCCTGCCATGAAGTTTACCTGTACCTATGAAGCTGCATGATAGTTACTGGGAAAGTGCAAACTCCACCTCGCTAGCCTCCCAACAAATTGCAAAGCACTTTGACTTCACTGCATGATAGATTTAATTATTGTTATTCCATCTCACGTTTTAGGGCAAGCCCCTATAGAACATTAGAAACAACAGAGCCTCAGATAAAGTGTGCTGTGCTTTCAAAATATCTTCCCATGAATAGTCACTCTAACATGGCCCATTGAAGGTAGGAAGCTACATTGAAGGTAGGAAGCAGTCTGGCAAAGGATGCATAGAGACATATCACTTTTAATTTTGCCATCTCCCATTAGTGTAGTCTATCTGTTGAGAAAGAAAAGAAAAGATAGATTGAGGATGTACTTTGCTAACAATGTTATCCAGAGTAGCCTTGATGTGGTCTGGGAGATTTCAGTGCTACTTCAAGAAAACTAATAATAATTATTTTTTGGTGCTACAGTATTTGTGTTCCTTGGCTTGGTTTAATACGACAGACTGCAGACCACACTCTCGGTAGCAGTCCTCAGATAACTCAGTTGGTTTTGGCAGGATCTCAGTGGAAATGTCTTCAAGGATAACAGCCTGAGGGTTTCAGCCAAAAGGGAAAGCCAACAAGATGCATGTATGTAAAGTTCTGCAGGAACTGGTTATGTTCACCAAACATTAAATTGTTGCAGGGCACATAGAATCATGTGAGTTACCAATCTTCCTAGCATTTGATCATGTGGCAAGGAGATCCTTGCCTCATACTTGTGCCTGAGCAGAAATCTGGGGAAGTTAATGCAGGAGAAAGTTGTCCTCACCAACTGGACACGGGCTAAAGAGGTCTCCTCCCACAAGCAGCTGCATGCTCAGAGGAATATAGGAAGATGCCTTCTACTTAGTCAGACCCTTGGGTTATATGACCTAGTATTATTTGCTCATACTGGCAGCAGAAAAGATCCTTCCCATCACCTGCTCCCTGAGCTTTAAAAACAAAACAAAGCAAAAAAACTAAGAGACGCCAGGGATTGAACCTGGGACGTTGTGCACACAAAGCTCGTGGTACAGCCCCTTCCCAAGGGGCTGTACATTGTGAGACGGAAAATTGTAGTTGCTATTCACCATCTGATTACCTTTTTTACTAAATTGTATTCCTCTCATTCTTAAATATTATATGGCTTTCTGGTTTGAGCATCCTAGTTTTGATTTATTATTCCTGCCTGATAGACAATTTGAGCATGATAGTTATCTGCCCTGTCTACATGCTCTTTCTTTCTTTCTTTCTTTCTTTCTTTCTTTCTTTCTTCTTTCTTTCTTTCTTTCCTCTCTCAACCTCTCTCTCTCTTTCCTCTACACGCTATAATCTAGATTATATATATTTTGTTGGACAATGTTAAATATGTAACAGTCCCTCAGTGCAGGGATTTAAACTTGATGACCTCTGTTTCCTTTTCAGTCAAATGATTCTATGAATAACTTGAAAATGCTGCATTCTAGAAATCTTGGTTTTCTGAAAGTCTTCATAATTAAAATGTGTTGCAAGACGCAAAGTTCATTTCTGCCTGGTTTTATCGTTACCTGATGGTACAATTGTTGTGGATATCCAAATAAAAAGGCGTATTTTAAATGCCATTCTGTACGATGCACAAATCATTTAAAATGCAGTAGCTGAATTTAATGGAATAATGCCATTGCCTTCAATGAACTTGGGCTGTTTTAAATTGAAATGCTACAGCTTTACTTTCCCCCATTTATTTTCTTTTGTATTCTATGCAATGAACTATGAGGGTTGGGGTTCTGGCAGGAATGCACTTTTGACAAGAAAGCCAACCCTTTCCTTCTAGGATGACCACAAAACCACATAAGAGAAGGACAACAGAATCAGTGGATAGCAAGGTTATCCATTTTTCAATTGATGCCGATCTTGTACTTTAATACTCAGATATAAAGTAGGATAAGTTTCCTCATTGCTTTATACCAATGCAACAGACTTCTGCTTGCACAATGAAACATCCCCATCCTCTCTTCTTCCCTGCAGCTGCCTGCACACCCTCAAAAATTTGATCCATTTGATTGAGGGATTCCTCCCCACACCCAAATTGATGCTTTTGTGGGCATGCTGGGAAAGGAGAGGAAGGGGAAGTCTCCTTGCATGAGCAGAATGCCATTCAAACATCATCATCATCAACAACAATTACAGTTCTATCCCATCTTTCCTTCAAGGAGCTCAAAGTGGCATACAGTGGTACCTCGTGTTACGTACTGTCCCCCTTACGAATGCTTTGGGTTGCGTGCTCTGCTAACCCGGAAGTAGATGCCCCTTGTTGAGAACTTTGCCCTGGGATGTGAGTGGAAGTCGCACTCCTGCAGCGCGGCAGTGCCATTAGCGAAAGCACGCCTCATGTTACGAGCAGTTTCGGCTTAAGAACGGACCTCCGGAACGGATTAAGTACGTAACTCGAGGTGCCACTGTACCTCCTCATTTTGTCCTCACATAACCCTGAGAGGTAAGTTAGGCTGAAAGGCAGCGACTGGCCCAAGGTGACCCAGGGAGCTTCTTGGCTGAGTGGAGATTCGAACCATGGTCTCCTAGGTCCTAGTATGATATTCTAACCACCACACCATAGAACCTTATATGTTCAGCTGCACAAGAGCAAACTGAGCAAATTTTTTTGCATTATTTTCATTGATACAAATGTAATAAGCACAGAGTTCACATAATAGTTTTTAAATTACAGCTCAATCATACCAACATAACAGCTTTAAAATGGAAAAATGCACTATAAAACTCACAGAAATTCTCATTTACTTTCATATACAAATGTTCTATCAGGGGAGTTACAAGAGTTCCAGAGAACTTGGGAGACCTTTTATAAATCTCCATTGCAGCCTGCAATATTTGCTCCAAACTCCAAGCAAATCTTGATTATTTCAAATCACAGTTAGGTTTGTAGTGCTATACCCACTTTCCTGAGAATAAGCCTCTTCAGTCAGTTGGGTGTGTGTCTGTATAGCTATTAATGTCAGTGCTAATATATACCAGAGCTATCTTGTCCTTTTCATATCAACATCTTTCATGGGGATGGGGGACCATTGAGAAAAATCTTGCTGTAACTCAGTGAACCTGTTTTCACAAATGCATGAACACATATTTACATTCATCATAGGGCATTTTCTTCCACCCCTCTCACTAGCACAGTCCCATCCAACTCTTTGTTGATTCATAAGCCACTTTTAAAGCTCTAGGGTTCATGGATTCAAAAGCACAGCAAAAGAAATTCTTGAACTGAATTCTGAAGAGAATAAAATTAATACGATGATGAGCAAAACAATGAGAAAAACTCAGAAAATCATGAATTGGGCATCGGAAGATCAGAACGTGAGCAGCAAAATGCTACGAATATTTGACCCAAGAGTGGCAGAAATGTTCTGACAGGAATGAGAGGAGATATGAAGCAGCTGGGAGAATCAATACAAATGCTAAGATAAAAATGGGATCCAGGGAGAAAAATTAACCATTAGTCAAAATGCAATAGAAAAGAAAGGGAACTGACTAGCAGATGGACAGCAACGGAACAACAATTCATAGGAAAGAAAAGGGAAATAGCATTAATATTAAATGAAGGCAAGGAATGAGAAGACAAAGAGATGATGAGCAAGGGGAAAGCATAAAGCCAACTTTGCTGCCAAAGTCTTCATGGCCAATTGAATGAGAAAACACGAAGCCACTCAAAAGAAATAACAGCAGGAGTCTTGCAGAGAGAGTGCATACGTGGAAGAACTGAAAGAGAAAAAGCACATGAATAAGAGCAATCTTATTATACACAGAGCTGCATCTCAAGAGACTATACAAAAGGAAATGAGAAAGAGAAGAATGGCAGGGACTGTGGATGCAGTTAGGTCAGGCTAAACATGGTGCTGGTTTCTGAGAAGTCTACCCAACTAACAGATGGAGATGATTTTTGAGGAGACGGGGAGCTGAAGTTGGGGTGGCAAACCAGTGGTCTTCCAGATATTGTTGGACTACAGCTTGCTTCTTCCCTGACCATGCTGGCTGGGGCTGAAGAAGAAAATGTGTGGTCAGAGGGAAAGAAATTCTGCTCAACAGAATTAGGCTGCATTCACACAACACTGGATTCTATTTTCCTGACATTTTCTCACTTGATAATTTCCATGTTTATTGTCACCTTTCATACTCAAAAACCCCTTCTGGAAATCTAGCTGAATCTTGTGGAGGTTTAGCACTCATTTCTGTGTTAATCGCCTGCAGAAAAATCCATTTGTGACCACGTTAACCCAGAGAATTGTGAGATGAAATTTGGTGTGGTATGCTGGGGTGCAGTTATTTCCCATCAAAGTCATGGGTGACTCATGAAGGAACAGAAGCAGATAAGAACATAAAGGGTGGTACCATAACTAATGATATCTACTCTTGAGTCATGCCATGCCCACTGGCATGAATTAAATTTAGCAGGACATGTTGGTATATCAATCAAAAAGCCACAGTTCCATCTCACAACAGGCGATGTGGTGTAAAAGGACCATTGAAAACCAAGACAGACATCTTAGCATTATAACCAGGAAAACTAATGCAATATTCCCCATGCCTGAATTCAACCTTAGTATCAAACAATGACCTAGCAAGAGTGACCGTTTGGGTTCAGTCCATCACCTCCATCAGCAAGTGTGAATCACCTGACTTCAGTTATATTCCAACACCTAAATTTCAAGTTCTACATTGTTAGAAAAGGGACTCTATGCACTAGTTTAAGTCTTGACTGACATATCCCTTGAACAGTACATTTGGCTTTCTTGGCCTTCAGCACTCAAACTTGAAGAATTCTAAAGGTACGGAATGTAAGTCATGAGAAGGTAGAGGTGGAATAATCTATCCAGAAAATGACCTTTTAAATGGATCGTAAGGAGTAAAGAACAGAGCAAAACCTGCCAGTAGCAAGGAAAGAGGCAGATTTTGACAATTCTGTAAATAGAAGATTATTTATAAGTACACAGTTGGTGATTAAATGCATGCAAAATATGTTCTGTTATTATAATGGTGTGGTTTTTATTCTTAATCAGCTTCCCTTCCTCCCCCTCTCCTTGCCCTTGTGGTACTGTGCTTTTAATGAATCTAACTGATTCTAGCTGGGGTTATTTGTAGGGTTGCCAGATTTCCAAAGACCAATTCTTGTACACAAGAGGCTATTGGGAGGAAAAATTCCTGGACATCCTGGACACCAACCAACGAGCGTGAGCAGACAGCCAAGGACTGCCCAGAGTCCAGGACCAGACAGTGCATAGACTGTTGCCCTACTGATGAGCATGCTGGCGGTCAGATGTACGAGGAGCGCTCATCAGGCGCAGGTGCGCTGGGTTGCTGACTTGCTGATTAGTAGACTGGCGGTCAGCAGAGTGGAAGGGGGGCTGGGGAGGGGCTGTCTGCCGAGGGCAAATACCAAAGCATCAGTATGGAGAAGCGAGTGGGCAGATGGAGTCCTTTCAGAGCTGCCAGTCACAAGGCTCAACTATGAGGACACTGCACAAAGCAGGCAGTTCTTCTATGTCCAAAGCAATCATGGATATCTGGCAACCCTATTTTGGATCTAGCCTTGGCTTAATATGAGCCAGTGCTTACCAGGGCTCAGCCTGAGAACATTTCATGATGCCAGGCTCAGCTTTGGACACTGACAACTAAAAAGAGCTAGAGTGCATCTTTTATGCATGTGAGGGTTGTCTCTCACTCCACACTGAGTTATCACAGCCAATCTCAACCTGTCTGGGATTAAGGTTGCTTCTTAGTGAATCATTAGAAGTGAATGAAAATCTCCACTCAGACAGAAGAACAATTTTCTTAATCTGGGGGAGAAGATGTCACAGAGTCTATTTGGCTTTGATAGGATTCTAGCTGGTCACTTGAAGTTGCTCGTTTTACGCAAGGCTTCGGTTAAGGGCCCCTTGTGGACAGATAGGTAGAATATAATTGTGTCAAATAAATAAAGCCAACAGGTGCTGCCAACATAGTTTGACATATCCTTATGGAGGTTGGATAAGACATTCTCCATTTGGTAATGTTTTTGTGGGTAGCCAAGAAAACTTGGAGGGACAGAAAGTTAGCACTATCCTTAGTGCACAGCCCTCCCTGTTTCTCTTTCATGACAACCGGTTCTGCTGGAGGGCTTTGGATATTCCCAGAGATAAGGAGTTTTATGGCAGAAGGTACTGCTTACATGCAGAATGAGAGCCTCTGGTGCTCTTTCTTTAAAAATTAACCACTGGATATGAAAACTGATTCAGTTCACATCTGACAGTCACTGGGTGGGAACACACTCTGCACAAAGACAAATGCACCGGCAGATTGTCAGATCTCTGACACCTTGTATTTCGTTTCAAATGCCATTAAAAGCATTGTGCTGCTTCTCAGAGGAACACAGCTAGTCCCATTCCTCCTCTCCCTCATCTGCCACTCCATAATTTGACATGGTTAAGTCATATTCATTAGTACAGGAACAAGACATTACAGTCTGCCTTCTAAATGACAAGCAGATATTCTGGGTGCATGGTGTGTTAGGAAGAAACAATTAAATCCAAAGACAATTGACATGATATTGAGAGACTTTCTGCTCCTGCTCGCTTTGCTAACTCTCCTTTTGTTGTTGTTTTTCTCTGCCGCAGGAAGTATTTCCACAGTTGCTGAGACACAAAGCACAAAAGAAATCCCTACCTGTATAAATGTTTGAAACAAGGACACCGATCTATCTCTGTCCCCTTCACCCTGATATATATATATATGTATAAAAAGAAAAAAAGGAAACCAATCACTGCTTTTGGACTTTTTGATTCTTCTGACGACAAAGGGGTTTTTAGCTTTAAGCCTGTGCATGTGGATGTCATTTGGATAACATATTGGGAACTGCAGTGTACAGGTGCTCTATTTTAATGGAGTAAAAGAGGAAGGAAAAAACCACTTCCTCTTAATCCTCTTCTCTCTTCTTTTCTAATCAAGGTTTAATTTGTAAGTGATTCATAATGAATACAGGCCAAGAACGTGCATGGGGTCTTTGTGGGAGGGGGTGGAAGTTCCTGACTTTCGGTATAACTTATGCTTTTAGCACTGCAAGATTGTAGGTGGATTTGCCACTCCAGCCTACATTCCTGCACCTGCAATCCTATACACATGGACTTAGAAGTAAGCCCCACTGAACTCAATGAGGCTTTCTACTGAGTAGACATGCATAGGAATGCAGTGTCAAATACTCACAAAAAATCTGCACTAGAGTTTGATGGCATCACAATGTTCTTAGGGGGGTTGTTTATGTTTTTCAGATGTCTCTGTTTGGACTTTTACTTTTTGTCTTGTGATGTTCCTTTGTCTACAGCTGTTTTTAGCTTGTTCAGATACAGTTCAAGGTCCAGACGTAGCTCAAGTTCCTTTCACTGGCAGAATCAAATTCTTTCCTAAACATATGTTGTCCCTTCATTCATGTCTGTCTAGCGCAGCGTGGCTGCCCAGATGTTCCTGGACTTCAGCTCCCATCAGCGCAGGCAATAAAGGATGGTGGAAGCTGGAGTTCACCTAGAGAGTCACAGTTTTCCCATCCATATCATATGGGATAAAGAACTAGCTACTCCAAGACTGACCTTTGAAGGATCTAACCATAAAATACATTTCACTCTCTGATTGTTGTTAGTTACATTCTGCACATACCCATTGCAATCAAGAATGAAAAAGGAATGGTGCTATCCAGTCCAAATTGATTCAGTCCTGCTTAGCATCTGCATCAGTTCCTTCATGTGTTTTTTCCAGCATTCTGACTATTCTATTCCGACAGCAATAGTTTTGAAGAAAGCTGAGTGCAATTTGTCGCAGGCATACAGTATTTCCCATACTGTACACAAACATTTATTTTGCTCCATTGTTCCATCTGGCCTAACAGATCGAGCAATTAGTGTATAGATCATGAGCACAAATCCTTTTAAAAAACAAAAAACACACTTTCAGCTTGCAGAGGACGTGCTCAAGAATAATAGTTTTGCAACTCCTGGTGCGAGTGCTAGAGCTGCACATAGTACAATAATCTCTTACAATGTGCTCTTAGAGAGCCCCACAAGCTGAGGATGTAAAAGACACCAAGGTATATATAAGGTCCACTCACATAATATTTCTTGCCCCATCCTATGGCTGGATAATGGTACATCTGTTACCAAAGATAAAGCAATGAAACTTTCTTATCTTCATGCTATATGCACTACTCTTCATCTTAATGAACAAGACATGTCCTCCTATCAGTTTCAAAGATGTTAGAACTCAGATTAATCATTGTCATTGCTCTGCTCTGTTCACATCACCAGGGACTCATCACAAGTAGGTCCAGCTACAAGTGCTACAAATTAAACTGAAATTATTTCAGGAGCTAGATTTAGTCCATCAGATGTGGCCTATTGATCTTGAATTTGTATCACTCATTCCCCAGTCTCCCACTTGTACAACACTCCCTCTCCTCCATCCTCTCCTCTCCAACCCCCATGCACCCTCAATATCTACACCAGAGAATTGGGGGATGCCCTGGAGCAGATTTTGGGGGCACATAAGAAGATGAGAGTCCCACTGCATAAGTGGAACACTGCTGGTGCAATATTGATTACAGTCCAATAAGTCCAGATTGGAGCACTGCCTCCCCAATGACCTACTGGTGCTGATGCCCAGTAATAATCTGGATAAGGCGATTTACAACTCGAGGACTGCAGGCTTTCAAATATATTTTATGTTCACACACATTAGGGGAGTACAAAGTTGGCCATAATGGGAAGTACAGTTCCCATGATCTCCAGTTCTCCTGAATGTACCGTACACATGTAGATTTCTCCATTGCAGGATATATTGGACTAGATGATCCTTGGGGTCCCTTCCAACTCTACAATTCTATCACAGTGGTATCAAATTAATTTTGGGAGCTCCATATTACAACTCTGGATTGGATCATTTTTTTTGGCCATTCCTTTTAATTAGGGAAATAAAGTTAGGGTATAACGACTAGCCACTTTGTATTAGAACTGAGGCCTTCAAACACTGGTATTCAAAGGCTTCTATGTGACTGTATGCAATGATGGAATCTTTTTCAGGCATCTGAAACCAGTTTGTACCAACAGCTAATATCCACGTCAGTAATCCAGTCAATTCAAGTTACTTCCAGATGTTCACACTGATTTCTGTAAAGCAGCCTTTCCCAAGCTGGTGCTATCCAGAGGTTTTGGCAAACAGCTTCTATCACCCCCGGCCACTGGTCAGGGATGATGGAAATTAGAGTCTGAAACCTCTGTTGAGGCTGAGGGAGGCTGCTGCAGATCATACCTAAGACTGGCTCCCTTTTCATCTCTTTCGGCAATCTTTATTCAGTCTGCAGCTAATTGGGGGACTGCTTAAATTGAATCAAATAATGAATTGTGTGTGCAGGTTCTTCTGACTCCATCAAAAATTCAACAGTTCAAATGCTTGAACTCTTATAGCTTAAAATTGTTAAGTGTGCACTGTGAGATTATGGATTTCAGAATGAGTACTGAAATATGTGAACGTCTTGATAATGGCAAAAGTATTATAACTAACTGCTGTTTTTAAAAGACACACACACACACACACACACACACAATTCCTGGTCTGCTGCAAAAAACTAATAGGCTGATCCATAAGGATCCTACAATGCATTCTTCCACTACTTCATTACATAGCAGGACTTTAAAAAATGAAACCTAAAAAACATTGAAATCAGATAACGCTGATGCTAGTTGAATTCCAACCTTCAGTTCCAGCAAAGAGAGAGGATGGGGAGGTAGAGCACAAAGCCCTATACAAATACATTGCTGCATTTCAGTCCTGTTGTGCTGGTGTTGCTGGCCAGCCTACCATTTATTAAGCTATGACACTTGTGGGCATTGGGGGAGGGGGGAGCCAGTACCCTACAGAGTAATCACAATACACAAAGCTCAACATGCTCAATAATAATAACCATAAACATTTTATTGGTTATTTCCTAACGTAAAGGTCTAGCCCAGTATGTGCAACATATACAGTTCATATGTACAGTATATAACCTATGAAACTAATTCCGATATTAATACAGTTCGTCTTTTCTTATCTTTTCCTATTGTTTCTTCTTGTGAGTTCCTGTATAACACAATCCTTATGCTTTCTTATTGTTTCTTCTTGTAAGCAGGTAAAAATAGAAAAGAAAAGTTATGTTAGGAAAATACCAAGAAAATGTTTACGATTATTATTATTCAGCCTGTTGCTCTTTGTGTATTGTGATTACTGCAGCAGACACAGGTATGGCTCACCTGTGCCTTATCTTAAAATATGGCTCACCTTTTGTCTTCTGTGGAGCTTATTGAATATTACAAACCATCATTTGCATATGTGCAAACCATAGTCATATTTATAAGCAACCTGCTCCAATGAGATTTAATCTGATAGGTATTTAATCTAGATGACAGGGTGCTGATGTAACTGCTGCAGCACAGGCCATTAGATGTATTCAAACAGCTATACATATATTTAGGATCAGAATGTGAATTTCTGTTTGATTTAGTGGGGTCAAATCCACTTGAATATAAGTACCTTGACTTAAATTGTTTATAGACCAATTCACACAATCATTTTGGCATGGGTGGGAGAATGAAAAGTGAGTTGCCACCCCCACACCCCCACCATACATTTGTGGCTTCTCATATGAATGCTCTGCTTCAGATCACAAGTTTGCACCTCTTTGAGTAGATTTGGGCCAGACTGGGTCCTTGTTTCCACGTGGCAAGATCCCATGTTGCTGGGTTTTAGGCCTTTCCTACCCGAGCAACCATTGAGTTTGGCCATGCCACGTGCTTTTAGTATACAGCTGATGGATGCAGGTGAGCCATGTGGGATCTTGCCACAAGGAAGTGCAATATAAATTTATATAGTCACTTTCTCTTCTGTAGCCCCTTAGAATAAAGCCGAGTGTTACTACTAACAAGAACACAGAGACATAGTAATGGTCAGAACTTGCATATGACCATCTCCCTTGGTAAGCACCAACAGTTGCTTCTCTGGAAAAACTTCAAGATTTTTGCTTGGAGCTCAGCAAGCCATAATGCTAAGACATGTCAACGAGGTGACTAAGTGAAAAAAGATGTCAGGGGTGTAACTGAGGGCTGCCCTGCACATAGATATATATTCTCCTCAGAAGTTGAATTTTAGTCCCAAATGAACACATTTGAAGAAAAACTGGGAACTTTTAAATGATTTATGTCTGCTGCTGATGGTTTCTCAAATTCCTCTGCACCTTTTGCTACAAGATATGGCATCACTCATGTGTCTATAGCTGTAACTCTCGGGTGGCTGGGAAAGTAGTCAATGTCCACTGTATAGTAACCCTCACAATTCAAATAGGCCATGGAAGTCCAATGTTAGCCAAGTTATTTTTATAGGTCAATTTGAATGTTTTTTTCTCTCTTATAGCATTGAATCTACTGCTAATTTTGAAATGACTTTTTGATGTAATCCCCCCCTTTTGGTTGGATACTATGTAGTGTAATGTATAATTGCTATTGTTTATTGCTTTTACAGTCATATTTATTAAACAGATTCTGTCTCTAAAGAAAGTCACAGATGTTTTGTTCAATTATCGTATACTGCTTGACTGCGAAAATAATAATAAAAGTTTTACTTAAACATGCAATGTAAAATTGAGGAAATAAGAATTTTGGCTTAAGTATTAGAGTGAAATCAAGCCTAAGCCCCATTGATTTCCATTGTAGTATTAACATTCATGCTTAAATCTCTCCCATTGAAATAAATGGGTCTGAAATGGCTTATTTTCTAACTGACTTGTACCCTTAATTATCAGGCAGTAATCACTCTAACAAAAGGGACACGGGTGGCGCTGTGGGTTAAACCACAGAGCCTAGGACTTGCCGATCAGAAGGTCGGCGGTTCGAATCCCCGTGACGGGATGAGCTCCCGTTGCTCAGTCCCTGCTCCTGCCAACCTAGCAGTTCGAAAGCACGTCAAAGTGCAAGTAGATATATAGGTACCGCTCCGGCGATAAGGTAAACGGCGTTTCCGTGCGCTGCTCTGGTTCACCAGAAGCGGCTTAGTCATGCTGGCCACATGACCCAGAAGCTGTATGCTGGCTCCCTTGGCCAGTAAAGCGAGATGAGCGCCGCAACCCCAGAGTTGGCCACGACTGGACCTAATGGTCAGGGGTCCCTTTACCTTTACCTAATCACTCTAACATATAAGCAGATTTAGAAACCAAATCAATTTCAAGCCATGACTTGAAATTGAAACACTTGAAACACAGACTGCTATTAATGCTAGGAATTGTGCTAAAGCAACACTAGCCTATTACTATTACTATTACTATTACTATTACTATTACTATTAAGCCACCCTTCATCCTAAGGTCGCAGAGCAGGTCACAACAACAGAATGGTGCATTAAATCCAATGCAGTGTGCCTTGGCATTTGTGGTTGAAGATGGGGGATGGCACATTCATTGCACTGAATATTCAGATGGAATTTTTATTGCTTCTTTTATCTTTTATTCCCTATATTGTATTGTATTTATTGTAATGCCTGGGTGGTCCACCAATACTTCCAGCAATCTTCAAGTTGTTTGAGAGGAAAAAATAGTTGGGGGAACCACTGGCATTGATCAAATCCAAATCTATAGATCAAATCTTGTTGCTGACATTTTTCTGTCTTGCACTACAAAACGGGGAACAGATGGCTTCATGAAGTCAGACATCATGAAATACATTTTAATAGGGCTGCATGATGGCAGGGTCATATGCAAAGGTCATGTTATTGAAGTGGGTATTTTCTGGTCAACTTATGTGGTGTGAAATAGTCCGGGAATATGGGAACAGTATCCGTAAAGACGAGATCACAGTGAAGAAGAGAGCAACCATTGCCCACTTTGGATTACGCTTGCATCATAAAGGTGTGTGTTTTTTCTACGTAAAATGAGAATTTCCGATTGCACCTTTCTGGGGGCGCTTTCCAGTTAGTTCAACTACTCTTGCTGTGTGATTAACCACCTCTCAGTTTCCACTGTGAAAGGGTAGTCGGTGAAATTAAGGGCTTCTTAATTTCACTTCTGCTTTGTAAATTTCATTCCCATTAGCAATTTTGTTCCAGTTGGGTCTCTTGATGAATGCACAACACGCTGCTTTAAAAGGTGCCAGACGAAACCTTTCCTGTGTTAGGTCTTATTTGGGGAGATAATAAATGAAAGATTCCATAAGTTCAAACGACATGGGGCATGAAACAAGGCAATGTATAAAACAATAACAGTTTCTCGTTATTTTTCTCTAAATAAATCAAAGCTATTACAAGCCATGTGTGATAAATCATGGGTCTTGTGAGGTTTTGGGTCCACGAATGTTTGTGATAACTCAGAATCTTCCAGTCATTGCAAGAACCTACACAGCTGCCTCATTAAGGGACTCAAGTCAGTTGTCTCATCCTGCCCCACAAAGCTCTCTCCTCACTGCAGGTGCTACAGTGGTTCAGCCTTGGGGGGCAGTCTTGCAGAAGGGCCAGGGCCTTTGTATGGTGAATGAGGGTGAATGAGGTCCAGATTCACCATTTGGCTAAGAAAAACAGAAAATTTTGCAGTGTAATAATCTAACAGGATATCCTCTGTGAATGAAAGTAGGGCCTTCTATTTAATGAGGAAGAAAGAGCAACTTGCTTAATGGAGTAAGTGATATCCTGGCAGCAGGGCCTGACATGAGGAATAGGCTTGCTGAGTGTTCTCTAACATAGTAACAGGCTGGTGTAGTGGAAATGCAGAAGACAACTGTATTTTGAGGAGTTAGGTGGCATGTCCCTTTCCCTTTAACATCCCCAGTTTGAGGTCTGCTGGATTCTTGTGTTTCACACGCCTCTCGGGAGTTTCTTGGGTTCTTCTGTGTTGCAAGTGCTGGCTGGATGCCAGGCTGCAGGTAGTGGGAGACTCTCAGCCGCTCTGTATTAATTCCATCTCAGGGTCCTGGGCTAATCATAAGTAATGCCAGGTGCACTTGATTACATCAAGGCAGGCTATAAAAGCGATAGGTGGGAGGGGCCTAGAGAGCTTCTACCCAGATCAAAGGACCTGATGCTGGGAGACCAATGGTCGGGGTCTTTCTCCTGCTGCTCTACCTGGGGCTCCGGGCAGCTGAAGGGGAGATTGGGTAGCCCCTGTCAGGTATGTTTTATTTTATGCTTTGCATGCCTGCTGTTTATTTGTTAATAAAACTGTTTTGGTTCCCCTTCCACCTCCTCCTTTTGTCCTGATATCCTTGGAAAGAAATGGTGTATTTGGCAGCACAGCTGGGTAAAATATCTCTCTCTCCCTTTATTGCTATTGCTGTGAGGTGGTATGAGGTGAAGGGAAAGGAGAGCTCTACTAATTTTAACCTGGGTTCAGGTCCAGTTTGGCGGCAGAATTGGCCCTGGTGACTCTGTCGGACAATCTTTTGCAGAAGATGGGCAGGGAGCATGCAGCCCTTCTGCTTCTGTTCTGTTGCTCAGAGGCAACTACTACTACTAATGTCACATGGTGTGTGGTTCAAGAACATGGGTTTGCTTAGCACCCTTATGATCCTGTTGGTGCACTGGAGAATAGTCAGAAGCAAGCGGAATTTTGTGAATAAAATAGTAATGAGTAATGAGGACTCCACTAATAGAGGTATTTGACAGTTTCAACCACTTAAAAATCTGTGGTTCTGGGTGGCTATCAAGACTTCACATGAATGGCTTACCATTGGCTGGAGCCAGCATGGGCTGCCATGTTCTTACACCATCATATTAATAAGCCTTTGGAAAGAATCAGCTTCCAACAATAAACTGTACTGGGGGAAGGGACAGTAAGCCCTGGGAAACTCTGTTCTCAATTGTTTTTCTTCTGTTCTTCCTTTTCTTTTCTTTTTCCTTTTTCCTTTTTCTTTTTCCAAATACTGCGTCCACATATGCTGTGGATTTACAGACATGTACAAATAGGCAGTGAAATGCAGATAAATAAAATGTATAAATAGATACTGAGGTTTATTTAAGAAATGTTTTCTATATCCGCATAGAATCTACTTTCTCTATGTTAAGTGGATGCAGGTCATACAAAATGCTGTTATGCCAGTACCATAATGTACTATATCTGTTTGCCTCATTTTTAACACAGTGCAGAGATAAGAGTACACTAGTGATTTCAAGTTCTTAAACAGCACTGCTTCTTAAAGTTCACACAGTGCAAGATGAAAGTCAGGAACATTTGGCTTTTTCTTTTTAATTATGCAGAGATTTCCCATTTGTATTTCTGACAATAGCATTAGTTCTGACAGCCATAAATCATAACCAGTGAGCATGTTATCTTTGCCTGATGATCTCTAATTTAATGTAAAGAAATTTGTCTCCTCCACTGCCTGCATCTCTCCAATCACTCATTGCTCAGAATGACACAACCTGAGGTAGTAGATACAGATCCTTATTGGGTGCAGGGTTTATTTTTAAAGTCTATTTTCCCCACTTCAGCTAATGAGATACTGTCACAGCATTTCACCATGAAATGGAATAATAAAGTGCAGAACTGACTAATGCTTGTGATATGCTGAGATTAGAAAGTGCAGAAGAATGTTGCTTCAGAAATAGTCACAAGCATTTTCTTCTGGATCGGAACAAAACATCATCACGAAACAGCCTACAAAGTTTAAAATACACACACAGTGCCTTTTTCTGTTGGGAAATGGAGCTGTTCACTGACACTCACTAGATTAGAAATAGGAACTGAAGGAAACTTGATGTTTACAATGTTAGAATCTAACAATGACAAACTACAGTATGGCTGTGGTTGGTGACTCCATTGTAGATGGGGCTGTATATTGGGACCATATTCAAATTCATATTCTTGACTTCCTAAACTCTGCACTCTGAGATAATGCTTCACCCTACTGATATTTTCAGTGGAAGGAATGTCCTACATCCTAGACAAGCTCTTGACACAAGGTCTTTCATGCATAATTAAAGGATGGAATTTACAATCAGAAGATGCAGTAAAGGCCACCAACTTGGAGGCCTTCAAAGAGGGTTCATGGCGGATAAGAATATTAGTGGCTACTAGCCATGATGACTATGTACTGCCTCCCATGTCAGATACAGTAGGATTCTGAATATCAGTTGCTAGAAATTAGAACAGATGGGGCATGCGTTTGCTCTCATGTTTTGCTTGTGGGCTTCCTATAGGTTAGCTACTTTGAGAACAGGATGGTGGACTAGGTTGGCTCTTTGGCCCAATTCTTATGACCTTAGGAAGGCGGTCAGAGCACCTTAGTTTCTTCCTTAGTTGGCAGGAGCATGGTTGGATGGTCATAACAATATATAAATGGTTGTGGACACTCTGAAACCTAGGGTGATTTTTTAAAATCCTTCCATATTTGCCAGGAAGAAAACCTGCATATTGTAGAAAGGTAACGGAAGGGGAAGACAACACCTAAATATTCAAACAGCTTATTAGGTTTATTGTAATTGTTGTATTTTATATTTTATTGTCTTGTTATAGTGTACTTTGTCTTGCAGTGTGGGATCTAGATCCTGTTTACCTCTGTAAAGGGGGGTAGATGGGTCTTTTCATAGTTTATTTATTTACTTATTTACAGTACTATCTTATGATTGTGAAATACCTTTCTCAATAGAATAAAAAAACTATACAAAGAAACTGTACCTAAAGGCCTCATTTTAGTGAGGTGATTAGCTGTTCCTTTCCATATTATATGCCAATCTCCACTTTTAAGTATAATCCAGTCCAGTTCTGCCCCAGAGATTTTGAATGCTCAGCTGTGTTTAGAATCAGTCACTGCAATTGCTCTAGTATGTTGTCAGACTGAGCCACAGTGTTCTTGCTATCAACTTACCATAGGAAAGGGTGGTGAAATAAATGAATCATATTGATAGCAATCTTCCTGTCTTTTGCTTAACTGCATATAGGTGAATAATGCATCTAGGACATTCATGCATAATACTGTTTATTTCACTTTATGACAAGATGTTAGATGAGTCATCTGGGGCCCAAGGAATTTTTTTATGGTTGGAAGAGTTCCAGGTGGATTAAATCCTTTGTAGTCCTATGCAATGCACAGGATCATCAACAACAGAAGTCATCCACGTCTGATTCCATACAGGCCCACCTTGATTGTTAATTTTGGTTGTCATTTTTTTCCCTCTTTATACTCCTGGTGCCCCCAGATAAGGATGGGTGCATAGACATCTTTACTTATAATGGGCATCAGTTTCATATTGTTAAGAGATAACACTTTTGCAGATATGTACTTAGAAAAGTGTGTGTGTGTGTGTGTGTGTAAAAGAGAGAGAAATATAGCTCTTTCTTCCCATTACAGAGGCATCCCTTCAACTTTCTGATAATCACAGATAGCTGCCATCTATTATTAGGAGAAATAAATAAAATTATGGTAAAATTATGCTGGTTGGTGGGGAATCCATATTTCAGATGATGTGGCTTCCCCAGAGAAGGGATCTTGTGCAGACCTTTTCTCTGAGGGTCCCCACCCCACCCCCCAGTGGAGGGGACCAAATTGTCTGTTTGATTGAATTCAAAACTCATCCAGCCAGGTGTCAGAAAGCATGTGACTGCTTCTTTCAAGAAAGGTGATGGGAACTCTTGCAGGGGTCACCAAACTTATAGGACTATGGAGACATCGGGAAACTTTGATCACTTCTCTACCCCATCCCTGAATCAGTCCCCCTTCCAAACAGGCAGGAATAGAAAAGGTATGCCCACACATTTTACTCTTTCAAAGGATTTGGATAGCAAGTCAGATACAACAGAATTTATCGGGGCCTTAACAGGCACATAGAGCTGAAAAAGGAAATAGGAAAGTGTCACTACTTCCATCAACTCTGGGTTCTTTTCTAGATAACTATCATCACCTCCTAATGACCTTAAGAGGCAGTGTGTGACTGGGGTGGGTGTGTGCTCTAAAGAGCCATTGCACTCATGGGACCATGTTGATGACCCCCTGGCTATTACAAGGGATGTTATTTTGTGCCTGTTTGCACAGTGAAGTCATGGCTATATTTTGAAGTAGTTAAATTCATAGGTATTGATTGTGTTGATTCCTATGGTTTCCTGTCAGTGAATCATAAAAATCTAGATCCCAAGTATTAATTTGACCAATACCTGACCAATAACTCCCCCATAACTGACTGACTCCTTCGGATCCCATCTAGTGAGCACAGTTAAACGAGCAGACAGCATTTGGATGAAATGACAAGCTGAGGTTAAATAAATGCAGGATCAAAAACTTCTGAACTCCTCTTCTTGGCCCTGTGGGAGAAAGAGTGAAGGAGGCCATTTGCAATCCTGGGAGGAAGGCTAGGTTCATTCATGTAATGCTAAGCCATCACTTAGTGTTAAGTCCAAACACAGCCTATGCAATTAACTGTAATCACCAGAATGAAGGATGTGCATTTGAATGTGGTAATTCAAAGCAAAGAAATCAGCCTCTTAGGGGGAAAAAGGAGGCTGTGCGAATTTGTATTTCAGAACTAGAATTCTGTGATTTGCTTAGGGAAAGTTGTATGACTCAAGGGAAAAGAGTTTTTAAAAGCGCTAGTTTATGAAAGTAAGTTTCCCCAAAATAATCTGTTGCATATTGCTCATTATCAGATCCACTGGAAGGGACTTTTTTAAGACACTAATGACACCTTGGATAACTAGTTTCTTACCTAATGCAAAATAAATGTAGGTATTTTAACCTAATAAATATTGAAGTATATGATCTTTCCACTATGGCTTATCTTTAGAAAGCCACAAGCGCATCCAAGCACTTCTATCAACTAGGGAGAGAGCCCAATTTTGTTGATTTCTTTGTACATCTGACGGATTAGGAAAGCAGAACCAATCACATTGTCTATCCCTTGAAAATGCCTTTTTTGACATTGTGTATCATGCAAGATAGTGGGGCAAGTTTTGTGTGCAGGAGGCAAGGCTATTTTTTCAAAAAAGGATTCTGCTTCTGACAAGCAAATATAGAACAGGAGAAGTCAAGCGGTGAATATTTCAAGCTTTGGAATCAGATTTTATTCTAAAATTGTACTATATATATGCCTGAAAATCATCTGCAAGAAGAGGTGACAGAGAAGTTAGGACTTGAGCAGCAGCAGATTTATTTTTTAACCAGATGATGCATGAAATGGCATTACCTTCCAGCCTACAAATGAAACTCTGCAGCTATCTTCAGATACCTGGTGGCGGGATTAAAAGGCCTCTCTCCAGCCTTTGACTTTGGCATCTTTGAACGTCTTTCTGCTTTCATGCTGGACAGAAAATTGTGCATTTAAAAGGCACGCTTTCTTCTAGTACAAGGTGCCCTGAGGAGATTTGTACAATTTCAAATCTTGCCTGCCAAGAAATCAAGAGGTTTTCTTTCTCTCAGGAAGAGTGAGCTAAAAGGACAAGGAGCCAGTGAGAATTTCAGAGAGAGAAAACTTTGTAAATATCCTAGGGATGTCACAAGAGAGCTTTGCTGGAGTGCATGTCTGCTTCACACTTGACCTCCTTTTGCTGGGATGTGATTTGACATGGTCTTGCTTACAGCACACCTCCCTTTGGTTACCTGTTGCTTGGCGTTCCCACTGCTCTGACTTGCATGTTCTGCTTATTATTTTCTGTTCCTGCTTATCCCATCCTATCAAAATGGTAATGACTAGGGCTGTCAACTGAATAAAGATGATCTAATTTCCCTCATCCCAGCTCCCACAGATTAATTAAGCAATTTAAATACATTTAAATGGTGCACAACTTTGATGAATGTATCTTTTTAAAATGGATCGTGGAAAAAAATTGCTTCCCTTAAGCATGAGACAATGCTGTTTAAATAAACACATTTAATAAGCAAAGATGCTACTGCTATTTTTTCTAGCCTGGCCAGTTGGGGGAAGGGCCATGTGTGACACTGTAAATGGTCAGGATACCACAACAGACAGCCTCTTTTCATCCTTTTTCTCACCACTATCAGACCCCAGAAAAAGACCGTGGGTTGGGGTCACCATCATCCCACATGTACAAATACACACACATTCGTTTCAGGAAATTGTGGAGAGTGCAAAATGGTGACTGGGAGGAAGAGACAGCTCACAATTAGCAGTAGAATCCGCAAGCAGAACCTGGAAGAGCTCAACTTCCAAGCAAACTGGTCACCTAGTCTCCCTCTCTACACCAACCTTTCACACACATACTTACCCACTTCCATGGCAGTGGAGGAAAAACAACATTACATTCCCTTTTGCATGTTGTGATCCTTGAAGGGCAATTGTCTGGTCCTTTACTCACAGGCACAAGGCAAAGTTGTCATTTGAGCTATTGCTTTTCAGTTTATATGTAAGCCATGTCATTTATGGGTGGGGTAACTCTAGAATAATTCATTATAAACCAGATCCCAATTTGCATACCTACATATCAGAGGAAATTTCATCCAATAAGCATGATCGCCCAATAAATAGCTTCATGAGCCTTACAAAAATAAAATAAATTTGTTATATTTCGAAATAATGCCACCACTAGTAATTAAACATTACGAACGCACAGTTTGAATTTTGCTTGCAGGTGCCAAGGAAATTATATGGTGATACTAGGTCACTTCCTAGAATTTTGCATTTCTCTTACTTTATGGTGATTATACTTATAAACTGCCAGACATTTTAATTACCATTACAGATACCTGCGGGCTTTAACTGGAAGCAAGCCACTGTAGAATTCAATTGCTAATTAAATTCCACTGACTATATTCTTCACCTGAAGCCCCTTAAGAAGATTGTGTTTGTCAAATGTCTTTCAGCCAAATAAGCACTTACCTAATTTCAAATTGAATATCTTTTTCAAGATTGGAAATGATCTTTCATCCACAGGGAGTTGTGGAAACAGAATGCTATCACAGTGACATCTGGGAAATGCATCTATCCCTTCCATTTAAAGAGAAATCATATGTCCTGATGTGAAGGAAGGAATTTGTGTGCATATTCTAGTAACAAATAATCAAAAATTGTGTCAGCCTGCTTATGAATGAAAGGCAGCAGTTCTACACATATTCAATGGGCATAATTAATGAAATCAATGTGACTTAATTCCAAGTAAATGTGATTAATATTGGATTGAAAATCCATTTTGGGCTGAATAAATAAAACAGCTCTAACTTCTCTATAACCTTTGAAAGAGAATATTGGATAATTTGCACATAGTCAGACCACAGTCCCATTTGAGGATTTGTAGTGTCTCACCACAATTTTGGATATGCATAAAGTCATAGTGGGTACAGAAGCACCCGCTAAAAGCATTCCTGTTTAGACAAGCCTACCAGACGCTTAAAAAGTTGAGGTAATTTTAATCTGTTTTAATATTTTAACTTTTGTGTATTTTAAAGCAAGGTTGTAAATATTTCTTGATTTTACTATTTTATCTTTTATAAACCAGTTTGAGATTTTTTTTTTTGCAATTTTATACATTTTATGAAATAAAATAAAGAAATAATAGTAAAGGCAGGCTTCAAAACAACATTGGCCATGACAAAGGAGTGAGGCAGACTGGTCACTGAGATGGGAAAAGTGGCTTTAAACAGTGACAGAGATTTGAGTAAAGCACGGATGAAAGAATACTGAAAGAGGAAAAGTGGCCATTTTAAACAATGGCAAAGATGTGCTAGAGAATGACAGTGAGTGATGAGGGGCAGTTTAAAACAAGGTTTGAATGCAGCAAGAAGGGAGTGGGGAAAAGGCTCTGTTGTGTTACGTTTTTCATGTCGGCCTCTGTGTGGTACCCATCTCCACTATTTCTCCTTGTTAAAACTCTTTGTGTCTCTCCATGGCTGCTTTACTTAAACCTTTCTGGTTGTTTAAAACTGAAATTTTTGATTCTGTGTTCTTCCTAATTTACTAAGAGTTCTGCCATTGTTTAAACAGACGCGTTTCACCTTTCAGTGTTACTTCCTTCTTGCTGTATTTGAACCTCTCCCTCTTCTGTTCCTTAATTCATCCAACCATTTATACTACCACAATCACTGTATTCTATTTTCTATACCCCAACAAATAAAAGAGGGTGACTGTTCCAATGGATGGATAGAACCAATGGTAGCCAACACAGTGCCAGTGCCTTCCAATTGTTTTTGGATCACAAAATCCATCATCCTTGGTCAAACTGGCTATGGCTGATAGGAATTGGAGTTCAACAACATCTGAAGAGCACAATGTTGGCTACCCCTGGATAAAACATTTGTCCCAGAGATGTTGTTGCCAGATGGCCAACTCCTGTTAGAGGCAGGAAATGCAGAAAAAGAAAAAGAAGGAAAAAACATGAGACAGTTGATGTCAGTTTGACAGAAAGGGAGCATAAAAGGAGAAGGATTATGGAAAGCAGGTGAAGTAAATGAGATCTTATTGCAAAATGGGGGGTAGGCTCTTCGCTCTGAGAACAAATCCAATATTTTTACTGTAAACCTAATCCAGGCTATAATATGTCAGAATACGCCAGCATCTTCCCCAAAAAGAATTTGCAAAGCATAACCCAGAATCAGTCGTTCTTTGTAGGCTTTTCAATGCAACATAGCCTTACCAAGGCTGTGACAGTCTTGGTGATCTATGGTTCCACAGTGGGAATAATCACTGGGATAATGTTTTAATTACTTCATTGCCTATAAGGATATAGCTACAGCATATTATCATGGGAGTAGCTGAACAGTGAAAAACAGTGAAGCAAAACTGTGGAAACTAGGCAACGTCTTCCTTATTTGGGTGTCTAATTAAACTATCTTTAGTCATGGCAGTATAGAAGATACATTGAATCATAGATAGTCATGCACAATATTTACTGAGCAGCACAAAAACTGTGTAGAATGGTAAAATTTATGCCGAATAAATGGATAGAACCACAAAGGTTCTTAGGTGACAGGCCTGGAAAATACATCTTGACACTTTGAAGAGATCTCTCTCTTTTTTCATTTTATTTCCTACTCCTATGAAAGTGTCAAGATGTTGTGTTAAAGTACAGACTAACTGAGTTGAAGAGAAGAATGGCATGTTCAGAAAGATTTAATAAAAGTGAAATTTTCAAAACAATAATCACAAGAGCCTGAAAGTAAACATACTTTTTTAATGTAACTATCCCTTTGAACAAGCCCTTCCTTGTTACCATTTTCAATGTTAGCAGGTCTTTATGTAGCTCTTCTTAAATCTAGGCTTGTGAACACAAATAGGAGTAAGGCGGAGAGGGGAGCAACTACAAAATTCTAAAATTATTGAGTGTCAAATGCTTTAATTTGGTGATTGATTTTCAATGTTTCAGTTCAATTGTTTTTAACATGTTAATTGTATGTTGCTTCAAATTGTTGTGAACCATGAAGAGAATTCTGTGAATTTGGACAGTCTACAAATGCTTCAAATAAATAACTTAAAAGACACTGAAATACCTGATCTGCTGCATTAACGAAAAGATGGCACTACATATTTTCCTTCCTTGAATTGCAGATTGAGCTGCTTCAGAGTAGACACAAGAGTATTCCGTTTGGATTCCTTTCACTATCATGAGCCAATATGTTATTGGCATTATTTTATTTTATTAGTGTCTACTTCAACTTTTAACCATGCAACAAATCAACCAACTGATAATGAAATAAAAAGTAAATAAGCAAGTAGATAGCTAAATCAATAAATATTAAATAATTAATTCCACACTGCTTTGCTTTAACAAAGACATGCCCCTGAGCTCTTCTGAACATCACATACAGCTTTCTAGACACCTCTTAATCATTTTAACACAGAACCCCCCCCAAAAGATGTCCATAAGGGTTTGTGGAAGGAAATGAATCCCTTTCACTTTCCCCACCAAAAATGTCTGCACCTATTTGTCTGCAAGCTGGTCAGACTTAATCTACTCTGGAGGGACTCTGTGCCTGTAAATTCCATCCACTTTGGCCCAAAAGGTAGTGGGTATAGCCATTTCTAAATTACCCAGAATAGTGAACAGGGGAACATAGGATTTCATCTTACATTTGCTTTCCCCCCAGGTGGCTTCCTTCCCCTGCCTTCTTATGTTTCAGAGCAAATTTGATCTGGGGATTTTTAATTTTTTTAAAAAAGAGATTGTAGATCCCTTATCTACTCTATTTCATCTTTCTGGGGGCCCTTCTTCTGCATTAACCCATGAAGTAAGGAAATGGTGACTTACTCAAGCCTATGGGGTTACTGCAGAAGAGGTTTTACTTTTGGAGACCCTCTGCAGCTTCATTGTTTCTAAGGGCACACTGCCTCTTTACCAATCATTGCAGATTTAATGAGGCCACCTGTACCTCATCACTGAACATTCTGCTCATATTCAGCCCCAGGGCTCTGGTACACAGCTTACTTTCAGCAGAAGAAGTAAAGCCATTTCACAGAAGCCTGGGAAAGAGCAGGCATAGGTTGCTCAAAGGAGTGCACAAGAGGTCTTTACATAGAAGTAGTCTGGCAGAGTTACAGAGGCCTTGAGAGGCAATAGTGGGCTGGGCATGAAGGCAGCATGGTGGTAGAGGCATCCTAGCTACAGAATAGCCTCCCCAGAAAAGTCTCACTTGGTGCCTTCTCTGTTGTATTTTCAACGCCAAATGCAGCCCTTTTTGTTCACCCAGGCTTTATTATTGTATTATAAACTGACTGTGGACTATTGAGGCCCACTGCAGTTTAATACCGTCAGTAAACTATTTATGTTGTCTCTTTTGCAAGGAAAGGTACTTTGTTGTTGTTTTCATTTAGCTTCCTTTTATCACTTACTGTTGATTTTAATTATTCACATTGCATTTTATATGTAATATTTTGAAAAAAAGTAAGCTTATTGATTGACACCTAAATAAATTAAATTAATACATCAATCATACTGAGGCTGCAAGAGGCAATCTCCACCCTTGTCTCTATGTGCACTAGATACTTTACTTTTCTTATGTATCAACATGACATGAGGGGAGAAATGATGATGTGGCATGATTGAACACAATTTGCCTTCTACTCTTCTACAGTTCAATGCAATTAGAAAGTCATGTGCTGCTTACGAAGATAAGATCTATGGAAACAATATGAGCAAGATTTGATAACAAAGTTAGGAGCTGAGAAATATGTACAATTTTATCACAACTTTTCACTTTGTCAAAGATTATTACATGCCTGCCATGTGGGAAGCTGGTGGGTGTTTGATTACCATCTGCAAACAAAATCGAGACTGCCTCCTAATGATTTCTGTCAAAGAGGACCAAAATAAGAGAAGATAGTTAAATTAAGGGTGTGGGCCTGTTTGTTGGTATCAGTTTCCCCCTCTCTTGAAAAGTTCGTTTGTGTCTCATTAAGTGTCTGTGGTTTCTATGACTCTTGGAGATCGGGTGGGTCACTCTTCTTCACAAATAAATTCCAAACCAATTATTTAAACTATTAGGGGTAGTTAAGTTAAAAAAAAAAAGGATATTAAAATACTTTCAGCATTTCCAGTCACTGGTTTATTTCAGCCTTCGATCTTTCCCAGAGAACAAAAATGATACAAATACATTAAAAGTTAACATTTACCCCTTAATATGAGACAATTTACTCATGAAGGGATGATGGATAGCCTGCATTAAACATGAAAACAGACTGCAGACAAACCGGGAGTGGAGGGGGAAGTGAGACATTGGTGAAATATATATTTGGAATACATTAAGAAGAAAGATCACAGCTGAGCAAGATGGAACACACTTATATATGTGACAGAAGCCCCTGCTTCTGTTTTCCATGTGTTTGAGGTCCTGTCTGAACAATGACCTATGTTCATACATCCCAATACACACAGGCTCCTATAGCACAATGAACACTCACACTTTACATTGTGGGTGTCCTTTGCGGGATTGCTCCTGGTGCTACAGTTCCCAGGGAGTTTACTGGCAAACAGGGGCTGGCTTGCCTCTCAGTGTTAATTTTTGGAGGTTCACGCCCAGCCTCAGTAATCAAGTTTCTTGCTGGGAGGTGGGGCCAGCCCCATTTATAAATAGGGGGTGGAGCCGACAATAGCCAGGCAGATGGCTCTGGAGATTTGCCCTCCCTCCCCTCCCTTTGTTTAATGTTTCTTGTTTGCAAGTTAACTTTTTCTTCCTGTTTAGCAGGCACTTCTATGGGCTTTGACTGGTTGTTGTTGAAGGACTGGGAAGACATTTTCCTGCATTGGCAGGTTTTGTCTTCCCTGTAGCAATTCGTCACAACTTTGGCAGTTATGGCCTTGGGTGGAATCCTTTAGTCTTTTCTTCCCTATGGAGGGGGTGAGATGTGATGACTCACCCCCCTGCAGCGGGGGTTCCAGGGTCCCCCTCTTAAAGGGGTTATATATATATATATGGGTGTCACTGGCCATACACGAAAAAGTCATCAGTGAACTACCCTGTGTGTGGGGATATGGGCTTGGCTGCCTGCTACACTTACATCTCACAGAGCACCCCCATATCCCATTTACCCTGATGAGCCCCAGTTCCCCCCAGCTGGGGGGCTGGGAGGGATACATGCCCAAGGCCTAAGCCAAGCATAGCTGTCAACCTTCCCTTTTTTTGCGGGAAATTCCCTTATTCCAGTGCCGTTTCCCGTGGCTTCCCGCTGCTATCCCGGATTGCTAGATATCCCGTAGACTGTCCCCAGGACAGGTGAGGCTGCCGATCCCCTATTTTCGAGGCTGCTGATCCCTTATTTTCAAATCTGAATGTTGACAGCTATGAAGCCAAGGTCTTCCAACATTCGGAAATTTAATAAAGTTGTGGCCTAATTTTAATTCCATATAATGTTGTCAGAGTCTTTATTCCTTCCTTATGATCCCTGGGGGCTGAGGCTGTCGCCGACTGGTTACAGAATCTGTACTCTTAAAAGTTTAGAGTCCATATATAGAGTAAAATGGAATTGGATGTAAACATGTTGGTCCTTGTGCATGAACTGTAGTAAATTTGTGGGGATCAGTGCTTGGCGCTACCATTAGGCAGCATGAAATGGCAACCTGAGTTGGCAGATAATGGGGGGTTTGATAGTGGTAGCAAGGTGTTGGAGGACAGAGATATGTATTGCCATGAGTAAGCAATGGGTTCAAAGTCCTGTGCTCATTCATTTTTATTGTGGTCCTTCCATAAGCTCAGTTTGTTTCCGTCCACAGCTCATAAAATGCATGTCAGCTTCGCCCACTTGTGTTTTTTGAAAATGACATACTTGGCTTTGATCTGGGAGAATTCCTTGCATAATGGATTTTACTATTTGCCGTTCTGCTACTGTTAATCATTGCCCCCTATCACCAAGTATCTATTTGTATACCCACATGGGTTATGTATTTGGTTTGTACTGCCGTGTCTTTATTTGCACCTGCAAGTGTGTGTGTGTGTGTGTGTGTGTGTGTGTGTGTGTGTGTGTGTGTAAGATTTTGTCTCCACACAAGCAGTAAAATGGTAAAGAGGAATGGAGAACAGAGATGGCTGGATTTATCTGTGATACTTGCTTAGCAGCCAGTTGCAAAAACAAATCAAAATGCAGAACGGTGGGATCCTAACCCAACTTCTATGGGAGAAAACAGGATTGATTTAAATAGGAATTATACAATCATGGTAGGAGACAGGATTAGAAACACAACAATGAATGTTAATGGCTAGTCACATCACTTCAGTTAAACAGAATTCAAGGGAATGCACACTTTATCGGCACAACAGATCTGACATTGAAATGGGTTGTACAATCATAATGACCTTCTTTGATAAGCTGACTATTGGTTTGTTATTTTTCATGGTTGAATACATGCATGTTGCTAAATCTCACTAGCACTTGCATGAAACTTGAATAGTTTTCAAAGCTCATGAATGGGGCTCAGGTGAGGCGCAAGCTCAATTATTGGGGAAAAATGCCGCCACCCCTAGCCATGAACCTGGCTTTCCTTGCACTTCCTAAGCTAGTCTGCTTCCCTCAAGTATGGGTATCTTTGCTGTCTTCTTGCAGCCAAGCTGGTGCCTAATATATTGCTCTGCTTTCCTTTGGACCACATCAGCAAGGCTGTGTGTGTGTGTGTGTGTGTGTGTGTGTGTGTGTCTTGTCATCTGGGCAGCCAAAGACATGGCCCAGGCTTGTACCCTGGGGATGTCACTTTGATTATGCTAATGCAGTGGTTTAACTTCATCCTCAGAGGCACACTCTTGAGGCAGATGGATATCAATAACAACATTCTTTCCAGTAAGTTTCAGCTGCAAGTACAGCCAACTTCTGATCATAAAATGGTACAATATCAGACAGATGTTCCCTCAGTCGCTCTGTCCTCTCTATCCTTGATTTAGCTTCCAAGCCACTCTGTGTAAAATGTGGCTCTCTGTTCCCCATTCACTGTTATCGGGATTTATTGATTTATATATTTAAAGAAAATGATGCCCACATCCTTTTGGATGAAGAAGTTGACATTTGGAGTCTCTCCAGAACGGATTAAGCCTGCCAAACTGCAGATCCTGATAATTTTGTGGGGAAGAAAAGGAATCCACTTTTCTTCATAACACATGTTAGGCAAACTAAAGCTCCAAAAAGTATATTAGTTTCATATCTGATGGAGGTGGGGTTTATCTATTTCTTGCCCTAGAATAATTAAGAGGTGGCTGAGTATTGCTTGTAATTTTTTTAAAACACTAGTAGCTTCACATTGACCTAGCTTTCCTAGCACTTGCTCATGTTGGAAGGGGATGTCCTCTAATTGGAATTACAAGGTAAAGCGGTCCTCAGCACTGCCTATGGCATATCAAAGAGCTCCAGATAATTTTTTCCCAAGCAGAGCAGTGGACAATTTTTGAAAAAGTTTAACAATAATAAAATCATCCAAAAACTGTCCAGTACTCCGCAGGCAGCATTTAAGCTATCTCACTTTATTGCATAGCCCATGGATCTACAGCAGAAAAAGAGCATACACCCACACACATACCCCCCCACACCCCTTGTATATGTGGTGATATAGTACACAAACAATAGAGAGTACAAAAAAGTGACAATAGGCTTTGTGAGGAACCTGATCCAACTTAGAGTGATTTGTTGACATCATGGTCAACATGAGAGGGATAAAAGATCACCTCCAATTTCAGGAGAACCAAAGGAGATGTGGAGTGGGTGCATATCTATCCACACAGAATGGTCTTCCTACCTCTATAAATCCATGTCTTTTCTGTACTGTTAAAAAACCAAATAGAAGACTTGCATTTGAATTTCTAACAGTTTTGTTTTCCTTCTATTACATTTGACTTTATGATAATCCCACCATTTTAGAAATGAAAAATCCTGTTTCCATTCTCATAAGCCATCACATAACTCCATGCTAATCTGCTTCATTTACATTGAATATTAACTTCATTGAGAATGGTACTAATTAATCCTGCATAAATGTAATTTGGTTGCTGCGTAGCTCAGCAGCATGACAATTAACATGGCAATAGGAAGTTAGGCTATCTGATACAGTTTCTGGTTTAGTCCTATTATGCTATGCAGGATGGACACAGCTCACAATGAATTTAATTACTCTGCCTCTCAGTCGCTTTCTCTTAAACTGGAAAAGCACCTCTAAGCCTTCTTCCTCCTTTGCAGAACACAGTCCTCCTACATTTGCTTTCCCACCCTGTTCCTCTTGCAATTCATTCCACTTGGGTTGTCATCATTACTAACAGCTAATGCCTAATGCCCTTGCTTGCAAGGTCACCACTTGCCAAGGTAGCACTGAAAGCAGCTAGCATTCTTTAATTACCAGCAACACAGAATTCAACTGCTGTCCAAAACAACAACAAAAACACCCAGATGTAAATAAATAATAATAAATCCAACAGATTAATATAATCACATGATCAATATATTCTCAAATAAATAAAACTCCAGCCACTGGCAGGGGGAAGGGAGAACACCTGGTTTCCAGGTGATAAGCATTTTGTCTTAATCTTCCAGAAGCCAGGCATCATATTCACCCCTTTGTCTCCAGGTTTTGGCTGAGAATGGGAAAGAACAGATGAGGGTTGAGGACCAGGAGACCCACCAAAAGTGGGTCACATGCACGCGCGCGCACACACACACACACACACACACACACACAATGTGTACAAGCCACACAATTACTTACAGGACCCACAGGTGGCAACTGTTCTCATTATGTGCACATTACACCTTTGATTGTCGGTGATGAACCACCCATTGTTTTTCTATGGCTATTATAAACCAAGCTGTTTCTTGCATTCTTAATAAGGATGGGCCCAAATCTCCCTTTCAGTTTCCCCCCAAAACAGAGGCTGAATTTCTGTGGCTTTTAGAGAAAGGCATTTTCCTGAAATGATGGGCAATTTCCTTACAGGGTTTCACCAGGAAGTCTGGTGAGTGGAAAGTGTGGAGACTTTCATGGCTGATAGCTGGTCACACTTCTCATTATACCACTGGAATGATGTGGTATTACTCATAAGGCATTCCGTAAAGTGCAACTGGATGGAAGCTGTGGAGAGAGTTCGCTGCTTCTGTTAAGTGGCATTTTAAAAAAAGTTCAAAGAACAAGAAGAAAAGAGGAAAGATCTTTTGAAAGGGTTTCACCCCACTCCCCAACAAACGGCCTAAAAATACATTTTTGACATGTTTGGCAAGGTCTTGACTGTATTTTTGAAGGCTGTGCAGGCCTTTTGAAGGCTGTGATTCAGAGTCCTTTCTAGCAATTTGGGGACCACAGAGCCTAGGGCTTGCCGATCAGAAGGTCGGCAGTTCGAATCCCCATGACGGGGTGTGCTCCCATTGCTCGGTCTCTGCTCCTGCCCACCTAGCAGTTCAAAAGCACATCAAAGTGCAAGGAGATAACTAGGTACCGCTCTGGCGGGAAGGTAAACAGTGTTTCCGTGTGCTGCTCTGGTTCACCAGAAGCAGCTTAGTCATGCTGGCCACATGACCCGGAAGCTGTACGCCAGCTCCTTCGGCCAGTAAAGCAAGATAAGCACCACAACCCCAGAGTCGTCCGCAACTGGACCTAATGGTCAGGGGTCCCTTTACCTTTACTAGTATTTAGTAAAAGTAAATATCTGATTGTGAAGGAGAATAAAAAGGAGACTGAATAGCCTTTATATTTTCGTTACAATTAATTGTTGCAAACAATCATTATGAGAGCCAAATTAGATATATAATGTCACAGATACCCTTTTTCACAGTCATAAAGTATTTTTCTCTCTTGACTGAACATATAACCAACTGAACACATTCGTGCCTGGTAACTGTTTACTCAGACATATTTTTAAGGGATTTTCTTATAAAGGTACAGGTTATATTTTAATAACTTTGAAAACTTATTCATTATAGGTTGATTCTTATGGTGATCATTGTTCCATATGAGATTATCATTTCTACAGCATTTTCAGGTGAATGTTTTATATTACAGTTTTATGCCATATTTCCAATAAAAAATTGTTCAAGGCAGCTTACAACTTTATATATACAGACTTTTGAAACATGTTTTAACAGAGTAAATGTAAGTTTATAAAAAGTAAAATCACCAAATTACATGAGGCACACTTTACTATATGATCTATCTATACATTAGACCTAACAATTCATTGATTGTGTCAGTATACGGCAGTTAATAAATAAGTATCAGACTATCATCCCATCAGATAGAATACTATTCAGTTACAAACTGTAACTGTAACTGTTTTTGTTTTGGACAAAGCAATATTATTATATTTATGAACTGATGTACTTTGATATTTCTATAGTCAACACTGGTTTTGTGATCACTTTCCTATGACTTCATGAATGTGTGTGTGTGTGTGTGTGTGTTTGACTGGCATTGTACTTGTCAATGAATTGTTTTGAAATTTTCCCACCAGCACATTGTATTTCTCCCCATATACTATCCAGCAATGGACTTGAGTCTGCCTCTTTTTGTTATCTCTAGATGTTTGGCATTTCTGTACAAAGCACAGAATGTCTTATCATGCAGGACTTTGCCCATTCTTACAATTTACTGCAGAATAGGAGTGGGGTGGGACCATTGATTTTTCGCTGTCACCTACATTGATACGCTTCAGAGCAGGCTGTGTACATTTTCACATTTGAGGCAAAAATGAAAATGACAGTCACATATTCTAGACTATATATTTTAATTTAAGAACACAGAATGGAGATTGAAGCAGCAGGGGAAACAGTGCCTGTCTAGAATCTGCTGTCTGAAGCAACCACTTGATGTAAAAGCTAACAATGATTTGGATTATCAGTGGCATACACTTTTATAGATTCTGGGTGATAGGCATGCTGTGTTAGGATATTTCCGTTCCACCTTAAAGGGAGCAGGATGTTTGTATAACAGCCTGCGTAAGTTCCTGTCTCACAGGATGTTTATGCTATATGTTCTTTTTCGTTTTCTGTCTGTTTTGCCTGAGCAGTCGGAGCAGACGGTCATGTTTTCTTTGTTCTGACCAACGCCAAATAAACTGTAAATATGCATGTTCTGCTCTCATGCTGTGCAACTTCTTGCTGTGTGAATTCTGCTGTTAAGAGTGTGCACTAAGCCAGAGGCTTAGTGTCGCTAAATAGCTGATACTGCGTGACTACGGGAGGTCGATGGATCGTCCGGCACCGAGCTTGGCAGCTTCAGATGGACTCTATCTCCCTGGCAGTATCCCAACAACAGGTTTCGGGCCCAGATTCACGGCACTTGCAGGAGAGTAAGACTGCGACAGACTGCTGAAAGGTATGTTGGGAAAAGCGAAAGAAGAGGCTTTTCTGTTTGCCGCGGCAAGAGTCTTTGATGTCCGGCTGGCCTAATTGGCCTGGGAGCCGAGCCAAGCAGGCTTCGTGATTTATGAGAGCCAAGATAAGGAGTCTCTAAAGTGAAGAAGACTCACGGCTGATGTTAAGAGGTGGAATGGAGTTTTTCCAAGCCTCTGAAGCTGCTGAGTGCCCAAAATTAAATCGGGACAATTATGAGACCTGGGCAAAATGGTGTGAGAGTTTGCTGCGTCAGTTTGGAGTCTGGCATACTGTCTGTGAAGCCCCTCCAGTTCCTCTGACAGGGAGATGGGAGGCTCAGAATTCGAGAGCCATAGACGTAATAGTCTTGTCCGTCTCTCTGGAGGAAATTGCTACGCTAGCTGGCAACACGACTGCAAGTCAGATGTGGAATGCTTTGAAGATAGCCCATCTGCCAGTCAACCCAGCCCAGAGTTTGACTGCATCGGAGGTCCTGGCTGTTTCCCAGAATGCGAGTGAATGCACGGAAGCCGAGGGCACCGGTTGCAAGCTGCAGGGGGAGCTGACTGTGATGTCATCCCAGGCAGCATTCCAGCCTCCAGGGGGAGCCAAGGAGTCGGCAGCTGAGTGCTCTGTTTCCCATGGGAGCCAAGGTCAACTTTGCAGAGGCCGGAAGGCCAGAAGTAAACAAAGGAAAAAGCCTGCAGATGGCCCGAAGCAGAAGGGGGGTGAAAGGCCCACGCCAGTGGAAAACAAGGTTTTGTTTGCTGGCACAGCTTCACCAAAGGCTAAAGGCACGTCTGATGGCCAGGAGCGGGGGGGCAAGTTGCAAAAGCCCTCGCCAGTGGAAAACAAGGCTATGTATGCTGGCACAGCTTCACCAAAGGCTAAAGGCAAGCTGCAAAAGCCCACGCTGGTGGAAAACAAGGTTTTGTTTGCCAGCAAATCTGCTTCGAAGGGGAAGGCCAGGTTTATTGTTGACTCTGCGGCCACGCGCCATCTCACCAAAGACCGCCATCTGTTTGTCTCCTTCACACCTCAAGATGGAGAGGTCCAGCTGGCTGATGGAAGGACTTTGCAAGCTACAGGAGTTGGGACTGTGAAACTTGAAAGTCTGCATACTACAATTAGTAATGTTCTTTTTGTTCCAGGAGCTGTGGACAATTTGCTTAGTGTCCCACAGCTAAATCGGCGTGGTTTTGAGATTTCCTTCAAGAGGACTGTCTGTGTCATCAGAAAAGGCAAAGAGGACTTTTTGCATGCAAAGTTGATGGATGGTTTGTTCTGTCTAACTTATGAGGACAATGCTGTTATATCTAATGCTGATACTTGTTGTGTTGCACAAACTAACAAGGTTCTTCATGCAGGATGCATTCATGATGCACATCGAAGATTTTGTCACCTCTCTTGGCAAGCGCTAGCCAAGATGCCTGAGTTGGTTGAAGGTTTGGACATCAAACCTTGTAAATTTCACATGAAGTGTGTATCTTGTGCAGAGAACAAGGTGAAGGTTGCTCCAAAAGGCAAGGAGTCTAGCAGGCAGGCTTCCAAACCCTACCAGCTAGTTCACGCAGACCTGGTAGGTCCTCTAGCGCCCTCTTTGGGAGGGGCAAGGTTCTTCATGGTTCTAATTGATTCTTTTTCCAGGTACATTCATGTGTTTATGCTCGAGCAGAAATCGCAAGCATTTCCTAGGTTCAAGGCATTCTGTGCTTGGTTGGAGAATGCTCATGGTAAACGTATTGGCTGTCTGTTTACTGATCGGGGCGGGGAGTTCACTTCTCAGCAGTTTGAAGCTTTCCTGACTGAGAAGGGAATCCAGCATGACTTGTCAACGCCTAGATCGCCATGGATGAATGGGCTTGCGGAGAGAGCAAATCAAACGTTGCTGCAAGGGATAAAAACCTTGTTGCATGATGCCAACCTCCCTGAGAAGTTTTGGGGGGAGGCTCTCTCGAATTTTGTTTACAGTTTTAATCGCAGACTGTCATCACCCATTGGCTGCACTCCCTATGAGAAAATGTTTGGTAAGAAACCTAACACCAAGCACTTGAGAATCTTTGGTTCTGACATGTGGGTACACACCCCACAAAGCAACAAGCTTGGGAAGCGTGGGGCACATGGTTTGTTCATGGGGTACGATAAAGGTGCATACAGAGTATGGATGACTAACTCAAAGTCCATAAAGTTCACAAGGAGTGTTGAGTACAATCCTAAGTGGGGGGGGGGGGGAAATGTGGGAATTTTCCAGAGTTACCCAGAGGAGGATGAAGGTGATGTGAAGAAAGCAGATCATGCTGAGAAAGCTGAGGAAACTGAGGAGGATGATGATGATGATGATGATGATGATCAGAGTTCGGATTCCAGTTCAGTGGGCGGCGCTGCTGCTGCTGTCAGTGACAGTGATGACACAGCAGACTACAAGAGCGCAAAGGCCTCAGTCAGACCATCTGATGCATCTGAAAATGAACTGGAAGAACCACTGTTCACCATTGGTCACTTTTCTCCTAAGAAGGAGGAGATGAGTCCAGAAGACTTGCGTCTGGTTCGCAGGTCTGAAAGGGCGACCAAAGGCAAACCTCCAAAGAGATTTGCTGATGAGTTTGCTAAGACGGCAACTGCTGTTCTTAGTAGCTCAGAGAAGGTGTGGGAACCTTCAAGCTTCAAAGAGGTCCAGGAGTTAACCTCTAAAGATGCTGAGCCTTGGCTTAATGCCATGAAGGCTGAAGTTGATTCCTTGAACAGGATCCAAACTTGGGAGCTGGTACCGGTAGTCCCAGGGATGAGACTGGTTGGCAGCAAATGGGTCTTCAAGGCCAAGAAAGACCAGAATGGCAAGGTTGTCAGACACAAAGCCAGATTGGTTGCCAGAGGTTTTTCACAGGTACCAGGGCAGGATTACCACGAGACCTACTCACCCACGGTCAAATATGAGAGCATTCGGCTGATGCTCAAGATCGCGGAGGAGAAACTGCATGTTTCCCATCATGACATAAATACTTTTTTTTTGTACGGGATTTTGGGGGAGGAGCTATACATGCTTCCACCTGACGGGATGCAGATACAGAAGGGAATGGTCTGTAAACTGCGGAAATCCTTATATGGTCTCAAGCAGAGTGCCAGGTGTTGGAACACAAAACTCACTGAAACGTTGCTTTCTCTAGGTTTTCACCAGGGCAAAGCTGATCCGTGTGTGTTTGTCAAGGAGGAGGGGCAAAACAAACTGTATTGTTTATGTTTTGTTGATGATCTTCTGATGTTTTGGAAGAATCAGGCTTTCTACCAAAGCACCCTAGCTCAGCTGAAGGAGCACTTTGACATGAAGGATCTTGGTGAGGTATCCAACTATCTTTCTCTGCAGGTGGAGAGGGACCAAGCAGGTAATTTTCTGGTACACCAAACACAGAAAATTGCTGATGTATTAACCAGGTTGAATTTGGTTGATGCAAACCCAGCAGACACACCGATGGTGACAGGTTACCAGGTAGACAGTACTGCTGAAGCGTTTTCTGACACAACGCTGTACAGATGCATTCTAGGCAAGTTGAATTTCATTGCTAGATGTTCAAGACCTGACATTGCTGTAAGCACTAACCTGCTTAGCAGACATGCTAACAATCCTACTGTTCAGGATTGGAAAGCTCTGAAGCGCATAGCCCGGTATTTGAAAGGGACTATGCACTACAGGCTGAGGTTCACCAGTCAGAAGACTGGAGGTCTTGAAATCTTTGCAGATGCAAGTTTTGGAAGTGACACCACGGATGGTACAAGCACTTCTGGAGTATGCTACATGTACAACCACTGCCTGTTTGACTGGTTGTGCAAAAAGCAGACGACAGTTAGCCTAAGTTCCTGTGAAGCAGAACTCAATGCTCTGTCATTTTCACTCATGGATTGTGAATGGTTGATGCAACTGTTTAAGGACATTGGGGTTTCTGTGAAATGTCCTATACAAGTGTATCAAGACAATAGATCTTGTTTGGCTTTGCTGAACTCGGAGAGTTGCAAGCAAAGGACCAAGTACTTGCAGATTAAGCTACATCGTGCAAGAGAGTGTATTCAGAAAGGACTTATTCAGGTGTCCTACATGCCAGGAAATGAAATTCCTGCTGATCTGTTGTCTAAGGTTGTTAACAGAGAACAACTTAAGGTTTACGTTCAAAGGTTGCAATTGGGTTGAACCACAGGTACTACAGGTTACACGGAAAGGGGGAGGATGTTAGGATATTTCCGTTCCACCTTAAAGGGAGCAGGATGTTTGTATAACAGCCTGCGTAAGTTCCTGTCTCACAGGATGTTTATGCTATATGTTCTTTTTCGTTTTCTGTCTGTTTTGCCTGAGCAGTCGGAGCAGACGGTCATGTTTTCTTTGTTCTGACCAACGCCAAATAAACTGTAAATATGCATGTTCTGCTCTCATGCTGTGCAACTTCTTGCTGTGTGGATTCTGCTGTTAAGAGTGTGCACTAAGCCAGAGGCTTAGTGTCGCTAAATAGCTGATACTGCGTGACTACGGGAGGTCGATGGATCGTCCGGCACCGAGCTTGGCAGCTTCAGATGGACTCTATCTCCCTGGCAGTATCCCAACATGCTGAATCTCATGCTTGTTACTCATAGAGTGTATATAAAAAGATAAGCATGTATATGTATACTTGCACCTACAGGGCAATACAGTAGCACACTAGTGAAAAGAACCAAGTTAGTGCTAGTGCTGCTACCAGAGTTGGTGTTGGTGCTTGTCGTGACAATTTTCCATGTTCTTATGAATCAGTCTTAGGCTTTAACCAATAAGGGGTGTGCAATTACCACAAGATTCAGTTGTATCTATGTTATGTACTGAGTTGAATAGGATCCAAACTGCAGCAGTCTGATTGGTCCTAGAACAATAGGATCCAAAAGGCAGCAGTCTGATTGGTCCTAGAACAATGCAGCAATATGATTGGTTGGCAGGAACCACCCAATCATGCTCCAGATAGAAGTGAATCCACAACCTGATTGGCTTACAGTAGAATTCCGGAATTAGCCAATCATGTGCAGCCCATTGTGTAAATAATGTATATAAAGCAGATACCTTGAGGGGACTTTCATTCATTCCTCCTCACCACTATGAGCTGAATAAAGAGCATGAAATCACTTTGCGACTCTGAGTATATTTCACTGGCGACGAAGGTGGGATCCCGCTGAGCTGACTGCCACACACAGCACCGCAGCACCGCCACCTGCCGCACCGCTGCCTCGCACCGTGTATCCAGGCTTCAGCTCCGGGACACAAGGAACTCAGAATGGCAACCGACAGCAGCTTCTCGCCGTTCAACCCAGCATCTGGAGACTGGGAAGCATACGCCTCCCGTTTCACCTTCCTCCTAGAAGCCAAAGGGGTCACCGATGAAGAAGACGCCAAGAAGAGGGCAATATTCTTCAGCATCTGCGGAGAGGAGACGTTTGAAATCGCCCGGGCTCTCCTTGCACCCGAAGACGTCGCTACTGTTCCATACAAAACAATAATGGAACAGCTGAAGGGGCACTTTTCGCCACAGCCCTCTGTGGTGGCTCGTCGAAATGCCTTCTATGCAAAGCGGCAAGCCCCTGGGGAAACCATAACTGGGTTTGTGACCTCTCTCCGCCAAGCTGCCCGGTTCTGCAACTTCTCAGAGCTGGAGAACATGCTTCGTGACCGCCTCGTCGGTGGCCTGAAGGATGAGAAGCTGCAACGACGCCTCTACGCTAAGAAGGACCTAACGTTCCAGGTCGCTCTGGAGGAGGCCCTGGCAACGGAAGCTGCCGAGAGGTCGACGCAAGAGGCACGGCCGAGCCAGCCGTCCCAACCGAGGGTCCACCACGAAGACCTCACAGACGACTCAGGATCCAACAGGGAGGAGGTGCACCAAGTACAGCAGCGCACTCAAGCAGCCCACATACCACAGCTGCCTCGACGAGAAGCAGGGAACTGCGCAAGCTGTGGAGACAGTCACGAGAGGAGGACCTGCCGTTTCCGCAACGCAGAGTGCAGGCAGTGCAGAAAATTGGGACACATCGCCCGGGTGTGTCGAGCTCGGCCCACCCGACGCCAGGCATCAGATGACCAATCCAAGAGCCCCAGGTCCCGGGGCCCAACACACCAAGGCAACTCGACGGAGCTCACGGACTTCCAGGTATACCAGTTGCCCCACCCCAACGTAGAGAAAATTTATGTAGAGGTACAGATAGAGGGGGCCCCATGCCGCATGGAGCTTGACACGGGTTCAACTCTATCCATAATCTCGGCAAGGACCTTAAGGAAACTGTGTCCTACTGGGGGTCCCAAACTCAGGCCGGCCCCATTCACCCTCCGGGACTTCCAGAAACGTAAGGTCCCCACAATGGGGGTGGGGACCTTCAGGGTGCAATACCGAGGGCGGACGCGGCAACTGGACTTGCTTGTGGTCAAGGGCCCCTACATTAGCTTACTGGGATTGGCATGGTTTGGACCACTGGGGCTAGCCGTCACCAGGGTGAACCACACTACCTTACAAGTGGACGTGGACGCCATATGCAAGGAATTTCCGGGGGTTTTTGATGGGAAATTGGGACAGTATACGGGCCCCCCCATTGCTCTACAGCTTGACCCCGCAGTACGACCAGTCAGGCTCAAGGCCCGCCGGGTCCCGTTCGCCCTGAAACCCCGTATAGACGAGGAATTGGACCGACTCGTGGAGCAAGGAGTGCTGGAGCCGGTGCCTAATGCCCCCTGGGAAACCCCAATCGTCACACCCGTCAAGCCGAATGGTTCGGTCCGCATCTGCGCAGACTACAAATGTACCATAAACAAGGCCCTCACGGCCCATGCATACCCAGTGCCAGTGGTCAGCCATGTCCTTGCCACCCTGGCTGGGTCGAAAATTTTTGGCAAGCTGGACTTGGCCCAAGCATATCAACAACTGCCAGTAGATGAGGCCACAGCAGAGGCACAGACGATTGTGACGCACAGAGGAGCGTTCAGGGTAAAGCGGCTGCAATTCGGTGTCAGCGTGGCACCAGGCATATTCCAGAATCTAATGGACTCTCTCCTTAAAGGGATTCCTGGCGTCACCCCCTTCTTCGATGATGTGTTGATTGCCGGGCCCACACCAGAGGAGTTTGAGGACCGCCTCCGCACCGTTCTGCACCGTTTCCAGACGGCGGGTCTCAAGGTGAAGCGGGAAAAATGTCTACTAGGAGTGCCTCAGGTGGACTTTCTGGGATTTATGGTGGACGCAGAAGGGGTCCACCCGACTGGGGACAAGGTACGGGCCATTTGTGATGCCCCAGCGCCCAAGAACAAGACTGAACTTCAGGCCTTCTTGGGACTATTGAACTTTTACCATTCCTTCCTTCCCCACAAGGCGGCGGTAGCGGAGCCCCTACACAGACTCCTGGACAAGCGGGCCCCTTGGGTGTGGGGCCAGCGCCAGGAGGCTGCATTCCAGGCAGTCAAGGACTTGCTTGTCTCAAACTCGGTCTTGGCACACTTCGACGAGAGGCTGCCGGTGGTGCTAGCATGCGACGCCTCACCCTATGGCATTGGCGCTGTCCTGGGACACCAACTCCCGGATGGAAGAGAGGTACCGGTGGCATACTTTTCCCAGACACTCAACGCAACCGAGCGGAACTACTCGCAAATCGACAAGGAGGGTCTGGCAATCGTGAAGGGAGTAAAAAAATTCCATGATTTCTTGTACGGGCGGCCCTTCACCGTGGTGACTGACCACAAGCCCTTGCTTGGCTTGTTTGCCTCCGAAAAGCAGACCCCCCAAGTGCTGTCTCCTCGTGTCCTCAGGTGGTCAATTTTCCTTGCCAGCTACCAGTATGCACTGATTCACCGCCCTGGGAAGGCGATGGGCCATGCGGACGCCCTCAGCAGGCTACCACTACCGGAAACAGGCCCTGACCCAGCACCTGCACAAGAGGTTATGAGCCTGGAGCTGCTTCCCGACCGCCCCATTCAGGCACAAGAAGTTGCACACCATTCCAAGAAAGATAGGGTCATCTCCCGGGTCCTGGACTGGGTGTGGAGGGGATGGCCCAGCAGCAGCCCCGGGCCAGAATTTGCCGGCTACACAACCCGCAAACATGAACTGTCGGCCCACAAGGGGTGCCTGTTATGGGGAAGCAGGGTCGTTGTTCCCCAGCCCCTCCGCAAAAGGGTCCTCACAGCCCTACACGAGACACACCCAGGGGTAGTAAGAATGAAGGCCCTTGCCAGGAGTTATGTGTGGTGGCCGGGGATCGACGGAGAGATAGAGGCCTGGGTCAAACACTGCCAGGCCTGCCAAGAATCCCGCCCAGATCCCCCAAGGGCCCCAGTCCAGTCCTGGGAGTCCGCCCGAGCACCATGGTCACGCCTGCATGTGGACTTCGCTGGCCCCTTTCAGGGGAAAACATTCTTCATAGTGGTGGACTCCTACACCAAATGGCTGGAAGTCGCACTGGTACCGTCCACTTCTACGTCCGCAGCCATCCGGGTACTACGCAGGCTGTTTGCAACCCACGGGCTCCCTGACACTCTCGTCTCAGACAACGGGACTGCATTTACGTCAGGAGAATTCCAAACCTTCACAGCGCAGAACGCCATCCGCCACATCCGTTCGGCGCCATTCCACCCTGCCACCAATGGCCAAGCAGAACGCATGGTGCGGACCACCAAGGACACCCTTCGCCGCATGACGCAAGGGGATTGGGAGTACCGCCTTGCCACATTCCTCCTAGCACAACACAGCACCCCCAGCTCAACGACTGGCCGGAGCCCCGCTGAACTACTAATGGGTCGGCGCCTTGCAATCAGATTGGACCGCCTTCACCCCGATAGAGCTCAGGATGAGGTAGTGGTGGGGGAAGGCAGGAACCCCCGGACCTTCGAGGCCCAGGACCCAGTGTACGCAAAGAATTTTGGGGCAGGCCCAGCATGGGTACCCGCCACAGTCACCAGGGTCACTGGTCCCATGTCGTACGAGGTGCTAACGGATGGGGGGCAATGCTGGCGCCGCCACTGCGACCAGATACGGCGACGATTCCCGGGAGAAAACCAGGAAAGGTCAGAGGAGTCCCAAGGGAACAGAGGGGCAGTGAGGCCCATAGAGCAGGAGGGGCCAGCAGGAGAGGCAGAATCAGTAAATACAGAGAGGACCCGCGAGGCCGAAAGGACACCGGAACCAGAACCACGACTGAGCGAGCCGGTTGCACCAGACCAAACAGGCCCATCACAGCCAGCATCCTTGGAACATGAGCCAGAACCTGAACCCCGGACCAGGGAACACCCCAGGCCGCAACGCACACGTAGGCCACCGGCGTACCTCAAGGACTATGAATGCGACCTCCCGGGCAGGACTGGAACTTAGAGGGGAGGGGTGTTATGTACTGAGTTGAATAGGATCCAAACTGCAGCAGTCTGATTGGTCCTAGAACAATAGGATCCAAAAGGCAGCAGTCTGATTGGTCCTAGAACAATGCAGCAATATGATTGGTTGGCAGGAACCACCCAATCATGCTCCAGATAGAAGTGAATCCACAACCTGATTGGCTTACAGTAGAATTCCGGAATTAGCCAATCATGTGCAGCCCATTGTGTAAATAATGTATATAAAGCAGATACCTTGAGGGGACTTTCATTCATTCCTCCTCACCACTATGAGCTGAATAAAGAGCATGAAATCACTTTGCGACTCTGAGTATATTTCAATCTACTTCAGTTGGAAGCAACCCAAACTGTTTGGGATTCACTTTGTGTTGTTCCAATTTGATTCATGATTCGAGTCCAAATCTGATCTTTTAAATCCATAAATTCTGATTTGCCCACCTTGATTACAATGATAAATCCAAGAACCAATATATAGTTCCCCATTTTGCCTAAGTGGATGAAATGTGTAGGCAAATGAGACACTCCAGAATGTATAGTGCCTGACAAATTTCAGAAATTGCTGTGGATGTGAGGGAGGATTCTCTCGTTAGGACCCCTGTCAAAGTTGAGATGAATAGGTCCAGGGACTATTGTGCCAGATGATTTTACCTTAATCATAAAGGTAAAGTCTGGAAAAGTCACATTCCCCACGTTTCTTTGTTATGAAACAAAGCAAATGAGGAAAAACAGAGCAACCCTGATACCACTACCACTTAAGCCATGGTTACTCCCCAAAACTGGATAATGACAACTCACATAAAGAACATCTCTGTTTATATTCTTCAGTATATGTGCCCCCCATCACTGTGCCTTGGAAAATAATTCACTATGATAGAGAACTAGACCTGCCAATAAAAATGAAAGCTTCTCTCCCTCACACATGTCTACTCCTCCCTTCCCTTCCTTCTTACCTCAAGCCCAGGGTGTTTCCTTAGTCAGCTTGCTTTCATTTCTTGATAAAAAAAAACATACACATGCATTATGTCCCCAAGAGTAGACATAAAAGGACAAGAAACATGAAAGGGGGGCGGGAATGGGGACAGAGCAAATGGGATTGATAATTCATGGGTGACCATAGCATGGCAACATATGGCTTCACAAAAAGCATTCTGGGAAGAAAACATAGGCAGGACATAAACACAGAGTGAATTCTGGAGCAAGGTCTTGTTTCCATGTTTATATTTCCTTGTAGCTATAACAACAGATTTCTGCACTGTATAGTAAGTCTGTCTCATGCAGTTAATTGATCCCAGTAATTTCAAGCTATCATAATGGTGCAGAATTCCCGAGCGAAGTAGTTTGGCATAATCATCAGCATAAAATAGCTAGAGGTATTTTTAAGCCTTTCTGTAATTTCAGAGTTTATTTAACAGTCATGTTGGAGAGAGGGTGTCACTAACTATCATCTGAATAACTTCCACAGCTATATATTTTGCTAAAAGGCTTAGAAAAGCAGATGACAAAATAGCTGTCAGATCCAATAAAACCACACAGAATTGTTCTGTAGAAGTTATGACTGTGCTCACTTGAAAGCAAGCCCCATAGAAGTCAATGAGATTTATATTCATACAATAACTTCTGGATGCTCTCAAGATCAGAGACAACATGCGCCTGAAAATCAGTTGCTGCCAGCCTTATGTTCTGATTGTGGGCTTTTCCTAGGCATTGGGTTGACCACCGTGAGAAAAAGGGTGTTGGAAAAGATAGATTGTTTTGTCCTCTCCAACAATGATTGATGTATTGATTTCCAATATGTATAGACCAATTTTCTATTGATTTTTATTTATTTATTGTAATTTGGTTAAAGGAAAACATAGATATGGTAGAATAAAAGGAGAATTCCCTGGAGGCCTAGATCCAGGTGTGGGGTAAGTACTCTTTGGGGAGAGAGCCTCAGTAGAGATTTAAAATCACGAAACATGCAGCAAAGTGTAGAAATATAGGCTGTTAGACCTTTAAAGTTCCCCACTCCCCTTTGCATAGAAAGAGACCACATGTTTGTTAAGTTAAAAAATGGCTTACTTACAAACTATTCAAAGGTCAGATTCATGTGCTTTTCCAAACAGCAGCAATAATAGACATGCAGTATTACATAGTTTCAAAATGGTAAGAGTTTCTAACTTATTTATATAGAAAACAAAGATGGCTTGCTAATACCATTTGGTCTATGTTTGGAGTTTGCAGATTAGACTCTTCACAGGGTGGAAGTGAGAGAACAAAGAGTTTGGTAAACCATCCTCCCAAGGTGAGGAGATCCAAGGAATGGGAATATTAGGTGAAAGGGAGAGGACCAAGAGACAGACTGTGACGCTGTTTTAGGAGAAGGGCAGAAAAGTCAAAGCATGCCCCATTTCCTAGGGCCCACTGCAGCAAGATACAGCAGTCTCATAAACACTATAACTTTATTTTCCTTCCAAAATCCGTTTGATTGCTATTGGAATCCTTACTTCTGCACCCAAACCAGATTTGCTAACAATACCATTTAAACATATTTTGCAATATTAAAAGGCATATTAAGATTTTAAAACTAATTTCAAAGTCTTATTTCCCCTCTTCTGCTTATGTTTGAAGTTATTTTAATCTCCTCGCAATCTTGCTATTCCCCCTGCTGCCAACTCTTTCCTCTCCTCCCCACCCTCTCATTTTTTGGACTCATCTAATTTGCCTTATTTCTAAATCATTATGATATCCTCAAGACACCACTTCATAAATGCCTCCTGTTGAATTGTTCATTAAAATCTAATTTTTGCTATCTGGTTCTGGCTTTTTAAGCTTCTGAAATCTACAGTAATTATACATATCCATCTTGCAATGGTACATATTGACTTCTGAATATTAAAGCAAAAAAGAAAAACAGAGAAGAATGTGTTACCTAGCAATGCGCCTGAGATCTTCGGCATAGTCCTGTGTGACTCTTATCTTTCTCTCTCTGGCATCTTTTAGGCCTATTTCAATATTTTTACATGCCATTAAGATTAGTTGGAATGTTAATCAGAAGAGACCTTCTCTGAAATCACCAGCAAGACATGAGAAACATATGACTTCCTCAGATCCATTATTTAGACCAAAGATCTGAATTCCCAGGGAAGAAAATGTACAATATTGTTGCTGCATTTGATCCAAGGTTGGGGGAAAAACCCTCTTGTGTCTTCCAGAAAGTATTTCATCAATAGAAAAAATAAGACATTCATGAGATATGCAACACTCACTCCTAAACAGACTTCATCACCTATAGGTAGATTTAGTTTGATTCAACGGTATTTACATGGTTTATTTATGTTTGTGTTTGCTGCCTGTCAGGGAACTGCCATCGGAACTAGAGGAGGAGGCGAGGCCCCACAACGATGCTGGAGAGGGGCCAAGCAGGGAGAGAGGCAAGTCTCCTGTTGGGGAAGAAAATCAGCGCTACACCAGGGATAGAGGGGGGCCAATGGGGGAAGCAGAGAGCAGGCTCCGGGACTCTTCACTGGACACCAGCGGGGAGAGCACAGGTCCTCCACTACCCACGCCCTCCCTGCGCAGAAGACTTCCGCGCAGGGAGAGTAGGAGGAGACTGGGCGTCAAACAACTTTTATGTTGGAAAAGGTTTAAGAAACGCCCACTGACGGATTCTGCCAGCGACTGAACAGCCACGGAGTGGATGGCTGTCCAGTCAGAAATGGTTTAACTAGCCAACCTAGCCCAGAGCGGCAGCTATTTGTGCACAAGCAACCCCTAAAGCCATTACACTGCCCTACCCCTAGGACTCAAGTGTTACAAATATTCTTCCTTTCTCCTCCCAACTGTTCAGTAAGATAAGTTATTCTGACAGATCGTTGTTTGTCCATGGATGCACATAGATGGCTCATGGCCACAGAAAGCTGGTATTCTGAATTCCCCATTAGTGATTTCCATTCCAAATCAGAAAGTGGCTTGCATTAAATAATAAAGTATGCTTACACTGCTTCTATCCTCTCTGATACACAACATTGCTTTGAAGAGACCACCCCTTCCTCTCCCCGAAATTCAGTTTTCATAGATCATTGTGACTGCTCTCATTGCCTTTCATTCCATCTCATTTCCCTGACTGCTGGAGGGGTCAGTTGTTCGGCTGCATGCACAAATGCTTGAGGAATTTCATCTTTGTGATATCTGAAACACACTAACTTGCTCTGGACTTCCTGGGCTAATGTGGGATGCAACCACACAGCACTGGCTTATATACCAGTGCACCCACACAGCTCTGACATTACTGTGCTCCATCCCTCCCCCTGTTGTCATAAGGTTCTGCAGTATCTCCCCACCACACTGACCCCTCCTGGCTCTCAACCTCCAGAGAAGCCCAAAGAAAAAAATATCCAGAACCAAGCTGTGACTTTTTAATATCTCTGTTAGAGGGAGAAAAGCCTGCACTAAATTGCACAAATGCGGTACTTTTTCCTACTTTTGTTGGGTATTGCAATCCAATCATTCTATTGGCTTATCCATAGTTGTATATTGCTTAATTCTATATTGCTGCAGACATGGGGGAGAGTATCACAAGTACACCATAGTAGAAAGGCTGGATTTTAAGGGATATAAATCTGAACTGTGATCTGGCAACAAAAAGTCTCATTTGTTAAGTAATCATGGATAAGCGTTAAGGGCAGATGAAATGGGTGGGCGCAGGCTCGGAGATCCAGCTATTTTTAATGTCAACGTTACAATCCTTCTGGCCTTTAAAAAAATATCTGCAGTTGATTCATTTTTGTTCTGGATTGCAAGAGAGAGAAGGAAAACCCTCTTCTTATTCAGTGCCCTAAGTATAACATTATTCTGATGAGGGCAATCTGCTTCCAGAATGTGGTGTCACGGGGAAAGACCTCACAATGACAAAAATAAGAACTATTTGATTATTATAGCAATTTTTATGAAATGTTCATCTAAATCATGAACTTCTGCTCCAACTGCTCTGATATCTTTTGGCAAAGTGCTTCCTTCTGGTGAGTCACCAGAAAGGCTGTGAAAAGGCAGTCAGGGAGAACTCGGTGCTATCCAGGCATCACAGCAATTACAGGAAGGCACTCTTCATTTTTATGGGCATTACAACACTATTAGGCTAAAAAAAGGGGAGGGGGATGCAGCTGCAGCCGCTGCAGCTGAACTAGTAAAGACCGCAGGGACGAAAGCTATTGGTTTGCGCTCCAGTGACACCACAATCATGCATTTCTTTATTTTCTTTATTGAACACGAGAGAGAGAAAATGAGAAGAAACAGATATGAAGAAAGATGATGCTACATAGTAGAAATTAAAAGCAGAGCTACAGTTGAAAGTTGGGCTTAAAGATAACTCCAGCGTCAATGAGCCAAGTGTTGAGCCCTGTGCATCAAGGCTGAGTAAAGAAGAACTCTTGCCGCTAGTGATAGCTTCATCCTATGCTTCTTCATCCTCACTTCTTGAGGAAAGGAACCTCTCGTCTCGCCTTATCTTCATAAGTATATCAGCAACAGCAGAGAGTTGGTGAGAGAGCTTCAGCATCACATACTGCAGTGTCTCTTAGCTCTTCAACAGATCAATAATTGCTCAGCATTTTAGTCCAGCATTGTTTGGATCTGTTGTAGCAAGGGACAAAATAAGCCATTAGAGTCATAGAACTGAGAGTTGGAAGGGACTACAAGGGTCATTCTGCAGGAATTTATTTTGCCATGCGTGGGGCTAGGACCCACAACGCTGAGATTAAAAGACTCACCCCCCCTCTCTCCCCCCAATGTTGGGTGCAACTAGGCACCTCTGGCTATGTTGTTCATTGTACTGAATATGCTTTACTGCCCCCCCGGCCACCAGTGTTTTATTCTGAATATGCTTTCAGTTCTTAAAATGTACACCACTCTGGAATTTTATTTCTTGAGCCATATGGAAATGCCTGCACATGAATGAATAAATAATATTGTGTAATATTAGGAAGGAGATGCTGCCTTTCTTGGGTGTAGCACTCCCATGCTACCGCCAAGCCAGGAGATTTTGCCTTCATTGCACTTCTGTTCCTTTCCCCTTCTTACTATCTCAGGTTTTAACAAGAACTAAACACCCGTCCACCCAAGGTATATTCTGTGTTCAGTGGACGAGAACAGATATTATTCTGTCTTTTTGACAGCTTTTTAAGTGAAAACTGCCAGCACATCCCTCCACACAGCTTTTGTCCAGCTTTCAACTTTTTCTCGTGTGAGTTTTGAGGCATTTCCACAATTGTAAACTAAGTAGTGATTATCTTACCAGAACCAAGTGTTAGGGATTTAAAAGTAAGCTGGAAGAGTTTGTGTTTATACTTAGGAATTTCCTCAGGGAGTTTGACACACCCTCAAGTTGTCATTAAATTAAACCTGAAATGAAGTTTGAACGAGAAACAAAGCATATTAGAAATGTTGAGAGAAACTTTTTATACCATTGGTGAAATGTATGCAGTGGCTTTGCAAACACACTTGAATGTTCTTCTGTTTCTACATTGTCTAAAAAAGTATTGCAGGATGGGAGATATAAAATTATTTCCCTACCAATTAAATCTATCTCCCCACAACAGAAATTGTGAAAATGTCCCTATCCTTTCCACTCACTACTGCTTCTTCTGTATCATTGCCCCTTTCTTATCTACTTCCTGTTTGAATTGTCACATGATGATCCCATCCAGTCAGGGATCATATAGTGAACCAGATTACATAATGAGAGGCAGTGTTGTGTGGTGGTCAGAATCTCTGATTAGGATTGAAACCCCCTCTTGGTCACGAAACTGTGACCTTGTGCCAGTCACAATGTTTCAGCCTAACCTACCTCAAAGAGCTGTTGTGGTAATTAACTGAAGATGGGGAGAACTATGTATGCCACCTTCAGAACCTTGGAGAAAAATGTGGGATCTAAATGCAATAGTAAATACATATGTATATACGTACTTAAATGTGCAATGTAGTCCTCATTAAACAGCCATAATTGACACTGCAACCACAGAAAAGAAACCTGTCAAAGAGGCAATCAGTGCTGTCCAAAATATATGGGAAAAGCTCCCTTCTGTTTGCCCTTCCCTAGCTTATCAAGTTTTATTTTACCGCCCTGCACCCCTCAGTTTACCAAGATAATTATTGAACAGATGAAAGCAGAAATTGCCAATCTTTTTCGAAAAGTGGGCACATTTCAAATTTAGAGAGAGTGCTGGGGGTATTGCCCATAAAATAGCTGCTATGGGGGGATGAGGTGGCATGTCATAACACAAAATGAGTGCCAAGGGGAGCATGGCAGAACATAAAATTAGAGAGGCAGCTAAGGGTTTCCATGAGTAGCCAGCTATGCCATTCTGGTCTTGATGGTAGACCATAATACAGATTTTACATACATACACGGATGATGTTGCTATCTAATAGCAACAGGGAGAATTCATTTGTACCAAGAAAATATACAAAGTGGTCATGCCACACTTGCTTCCATTTCACAGAAATTGCTTAGAACATTTCCCCCCATCACATTTTGGGCGGGCTAGAGTCTTCATTTTTTTAAAGCAAAGAAAGAAAGCTCAGGGTCTGGGGCACCAGTAAAAGCCTTTGAGCTGGCAACCCCTAGAATAATGCATACCAAATGGGATCTAGCCTGTGGTGTTCAAAAACGTTAATTGTTGGGTTTAGGGCAGTGTTTCCCAAGCTTTGGTCTCCAGCTGTTTTTGGACTACATTATCCTTGACCAATGGTCTTGCTAGCTAGGGATGATGGGAGTTGAAGTCCAAAAACAGCTGGAGACCAAAGGTTGGGAAACTCTGGTTTAGGGTAAAATGTTTTCATTAGTGTAGCCTTAAAGATATTATTTAACTTGTTTTAGACTAAAAATTGTTGGCAAAAAAAGGCAGAAATTGCAGGCAGGAAAACAGCTGATAAATAGTGAAACAAATAGATAAATAACCTCCAAATCATTCTGGGAACACATTGTTGCATCATATACTGGGGCCTTTCCTTCCTTCCTTCCTTCCTTCCTCCCTCCCTCCCTCCCTCCCTCTTTATAATTGGTGTGACTTTTAAATTTAAGTTATTATTTTTATTGTTCAGCCAATTCTTCAATTCAAGGAAATCATTGTGAACGTCTAATCTCCCCCTGTTGCAGTGAGTCTCAGTGGTATCTCCAGTGCATTTCAGTATTTCTTGAACAAATTATCAAATCCTGTGCAAATCTCAGATGTATTTAGATGTGGAGGCTTATTTTTAGTTTTCCCATAGATCTTGAGAATTCTAAAGAGAGAACTTTGGTTATTTACAATAAAAGCAATAGGATAAATCCACAAGGGCAATCTTTGTTACTTTATCTCATTCATTGCTTATTAGGAAATCAACATGATTATGGTGGTTTCAATTATAAGCCTATTAGGCAGATAATTGACAACACAAGTGTACTCATGTTACATTCCATTTGTTTCAACTATGCAAGAACAAGTGGTGTGGTCTGTTTTAGGCAAGCAGAGATGCTAATCAAAACGTAAGTGACTTTCTAATTAGTTGGCTTTGCCTGATTCCCTGGACTAAAATGAAGTTGTGGTTAGAAGGCATTTAATCCAGCCTAGTATATACTTGGAACCTCTTCTTGCTTCTCATCTATGACATTTCTGATGCCAGGAAATTACTTATTTCCATAAAAATGACCTTACACAATTGTTAGTGTGAATGAGGAAACAGACACGTTTATCAATAGAGAGCATGACTGCTCTATAAGTTAACTATGCAGTGAAAACTTAAAAAATGCCTGGACATCAGCTCCACCACAGTAAAGTTTTATCCAGGTTGCTAAGAAGAAATAAAGGGTGAGCTGCAGAGATTCCAAGGACTAGCAGTGAGGCAGAACCAAAAAAGAAACCTGCACTAAGGATGAAAGCAGCAGCTTTTTAGGATCCTGGGTGTTCCTGCAGCCTGGTGTTCAAACAATTCACTCATAAACTGATATTCTGGCTTCACTCATTGGCTAAAAATATCGAAAGGCAGGAGCAGCCAAACCGACACATTTCATAGAAATCACTTAGATGCTTGCTTGCACAATTTGCTTTATAATTTTCATTCAAGGAGGTTTAAAGGCTAGAGTCTCTGCCTCACCTCCTGGCATGGGTCCTAGGAAATCCAATTACACCATTATAAACTAACCATGGCCTGGATTGCCTGCCCCCACCCCCCAGTGTGCCAAAGACCAGTACCACATTTTGTCCCTGAAGCACCCCTCCGGCAACCTGGGCTTTGGTGGAGGCACCACAAACTGGCAGCTGATGGCTCATGGACCAGCACTGGTCCATGGACTACCACTTTGAGTATAATTGACCTGGATGAAAGTTGTGTATTGCTTCTTTAAGAAGTAAGCTCTGGAAGCCTCAATCTAGCAGGTCATGTGAGAGAAATGCTTTCACCTTTGGATGTAAAGACTGAGAAGTTGCAAAGCTTCAAAAAGCCTGGACAACTCTAGACAAGACAATAATTAACCAGGACATTATTCAGTTTTTTTATGCTACACTTGTAAGTCAAAGACTTTTGCTTCATGTTCTATAGCTTTAGATAAATAACTGTTAAATTTGAAGGCATCTGGTGTGACCAGCTGTTTCCAATATACAAAAAAAGTGAACGGTAAATTTATCATTTTTATGTGAATTTGGATGGACTGAGAGAAAAGTGGGGTGTGAATTTTTTTAAAAATGAAGGTTATACAAGTCAAAGATTCTTTAATTAATGGAGACTCAAGACATGCCTAATGATTATGATGATGCAGCGACTCTGCTCTGAAAAGAGAACTGGCCATGTTGCCTAATGTAAAATCTTCTTTTGGCAATCCAGCTCAGGAGGAAAAAGTAAAACATAGCCCAATTTCCCTCATAAATACCCCACCAAGTTTTCCAACTATGAATGGGGTGAAATATCTAGAGGAGTTCATTCCACCTCTGCATCAGGACACACCAGGACATATTTAGAGGTACGGATTTTGGAAGATTGTGGGACTGACTATATCCTCCAACTTGCCTCTTTTGAGGCCAAAAGAACTCAAAATGATTGGGAAAACATGGGGCCCCTAAGAGTCTTCTCCCAAAAGCAAACCTGATGAGCAGATCACCTCTTGGTTCTTTCTAGTCTCTATGGATCAAGCCACAACCACCCTGTAGGAACCACACAGGAAGGTGAGGCTGAGAAGCTCAGATATCATTGGACTCCACAGCTAGTATAGCTAATGGTCAGGGATGATAAGAATTGTAGGCCAGCAACATCTGGAAGACCACAGGTTCCCCACCCTGGCTGTAACAGTTTGCTTCATAGCAAGTAGAAAAGAAGCCCTTTTCCTTTGAGCAAAGCATTGTTCAGTCTCTGAAGAATTATTTTAATCTCTAGGATGCTGCCGATCCCAAGCTAATATGTTCTCTTCCTCCTGTCCCAATGTTGCCTTCTGGCATTGAAGACATTAACTCTGTCCTATAGAAAGAATCAAATCTCTCCAAGGGTGAGCATGCAACACAGTATCCGCCTAATTGCTGCCCACCATTTCACAGTGGGAAAGCTTTTCTTTCAACCCGGAAGGCTCAAACATTGATGTTTTCTTCCCTCTGTGAACTAATGGGAGCTATCAGTTAAGTGTCACTGTGACTTATGGAACCCTGGTTAAATTTGACCCTCTAGCCTTTAGTGGGAAAATTGTTTCCTTTGTGCTTTAATATGACATGAGCTCAAAGTCAACATTCTTTAAGCTTTGAATTGGGCACTGAAAAAGTATCAATTGTTTCCTGAGTAAACTCTATGCTTTATGAAGGCAGGGGTGGGCAATCCACGGCCCACATATTTCAGCACAATCTACTTACTTTGAAGTTGTTACAATAGAAAATTGTACAGTACGATTTTAGCCCTCTTAAGTTGCAACCTGTACACAGTGACCTGTGGATACGTTGCATGGAACGAAATGAGGCTTACTTCCAAGTACAGTGGTACCTCAGGTTAAGAACTTAATTTGTTCCAGAGGTCCGTTCTTAACCTGAAACTGTTCTTAACCTGAAGCACCACTTTAGCTAATGGGGCCTCCTGCTGCTGCCACGCCACTGCTACACGATTTCTGTTCTCATCCTGAAGCAAAGTTCTTTTTTTAAAAAAAAGATATTTATTGAGGTTTTACAAACAAAGGAAAATTACAGAATAAAAAGAAAACAAGAGAAAAAGAGAGAAAAATACAAAAAATACATAGAAAAAAAGAAAAAAGATACAAAATGCAGAAAAGATATATAGAAAAAATTAAAAACAAACCAATTTTTTCATGTCTTAAATTTCATTTGCTTATTTCCCTGACCTCCTCACACCTCCCTTTTTTGTGTTCCCATTCACATGGTTAGTTCAGCAAATCCTTACCCTCTTTCATTTATCTTAACTCCATATCTCAACATATTGTAACTATATATTTTCATCCGTTATCAATCCATTTTTACATATTCTTATTAACCTTGTTGCTAAGGCCGCTTAATTTCAATCCAACATCATTTTAACATTCATTAATTTTACAATGTTTCTGCAAATAGTCTTTAAATTTCTTCCAGTCTTCTTCCACCAACTCTTCTCCCTGATCTCGGATTCTGCCAGTCATTTCCGCCAGTTCCATATAGTCCATCACCTTCATCTGCCACTCTTCCAGGGTGGGTAAATCTTGTGTCTTCCAGTACTTTGCAATAAGTATTCTTGCTGCTGTTGTAGCATACATAAAAAAAGTTCTATCCTTCTTTGGCACCAATTGGCCGACTATGCCCAGGAGAAAGGCCTCTGGTTTCTTCAGGAAGGTATATTTAAATACCTTTTTCATTTCATTATAGATCATCTCCCAGAAAGCCTTAATCTTTGGGCACGTCCACCAAAGGTGAAAGAATGTACCTTCATTTTCTTTACATTTCCAACATTTATTATCGGGCAAATGATAGATTTTTGCAAGCTTGACTGGTGTCATGTACCACCTGTATATCATTTTCATAATATTCTCTCTTAGGGCATTACATGCCGTAAATTTCATACCTGTGGTCCACAACTGTTCCCAGTCAGCAAACATAATGTTATGTCCAACGTCTTGTGCCCATTTAATTATAGCAGATTTAACCGTTTCATCCTGAGTATTCCATTTCAACAGCAAGTTATACATTCTTGAAATTATCTTTGTTTTGGGATCTAACAGTTCTGTTTCCAATTTTGATTTTTCCACCTGGAAGCCAATTTTTTTGTCCAAATTATAAGCCTCCCTTATTTGATAATAGTGAAGCCAGTCTCGCACTTTATCTTTTAACTTCTCAAAACTCTGCAATTTCAATTTGTCTCCTTCTTGTTCCAAAATTTCCCAATATTTCGGCCATTTGGCTTCCATATTGAGCTTTCTCTGAGCCTTTGCTTCCATCGGTGGCAACCACCTTGGGGTTTTATTTTCAAGTAAGTCCTTATATCTTATCCAGACATTAAACAATGCTTTCTTGACAATAAAGGTTTTTAAATGCTTTATGTGCTTTAACCTTGTCATACCACAAATATGCATGCCACCCAAAAACATTATTAAAACCTTCTAAATCCAAAATGTCTGTGTTCTCAAGAAGCAGCCATTCTTTCAACCAGCAGAATGCTGCTGATTCATAATAGAGTTTAAGGTCTGGCAGGGCAAATCCACCTCTTTCCTTTACATCAGTTAATATTTTAAATTTTATTCTGGGCTTCTTGCCCTGCCAGACAAATCTAGAAATGTCTTTCTGCCACTTCTTGAAACAGTCCATTTTGTCCAAAATTTGCAATGATTGAAACAAAAATAACATTCTTGGCAATACATTCATCTTTATAACGGCAATTCGACCTAATAAGGAAAGCTTCAAGTTTGACCATATCTCTAGATCCTTTTTCACTTCTGACCAACATTTCTCATAATTGTCTTTAAATAGGTTTAAGTTCTTAGCAGTCATATTAACCCCCAGGTATTTTACTTTCTTAACCAATGTTAAACCTGTCTCCTTCTGAAACCTCTCTTTCTCAATCGGTGTTAAGTTTTTCTCAAGAACTTTAGTTTTTAACTTCTGAAGCAAAGTTCTTAACCCGAGGTACTATTTCTGGGTTAGCGGAATCTGTAACCTGAAGCGTCTGTAACCCGAGGTACCACTGTACACATTTATAGGCTTAAAGGTAAAGGTACCCCTGCCCATACGGGCCAGTCTTGACAGACTCTAGGGTTGTGCGTTCATCTCACTCTCGCCGGGAGCCAGCGCTGTCCGCAGACACTTCCGGGTCACGTGGCCAGCGTGACGAAGCTGCTCCAGCGAACTGGCACCAGAGCAGCACACGGAAGCGCCGTTTACCTTCCCGCTAGTAAGCGGTCCCTATTTATCTACTTGCACCTGGGGGTGCTTTTGAACTGCTAGGTTGGCAGGTGCTGGGACCGAGCAACGGGAGCGCACCCCGCCGCAGGGATTTGAACCTCCGACCATGCGATCAGCAAGTCCTAGGCGCTGAGGTTTTACCCACAGCGCCACTCGCGTCCCATATTTATAGGCTTATGCTGTTGTAAAAAAGAAGAAAGATCCTTGTTGCATCCTAAACACTTTTTTTAAGTTTCAGATTTTGTTGCCTAAAACACATTTAGTCTCAGGCTACTAAAACCCTCATCAAGTTTATTATATATTCTAATGTATACTTTTTGTAGGACGTTTTGCTGATTCTTATCAACAAGAAATATCATGGTCTCTTCGATACTCCCAGTTAGCAAAAACCAAAGCTGAAAACCCTGACAACTAATTAACCATTCATACAATACATATATTGTTGACATAAGTAGTTCCAGGCTTTTCCAGATCAGCACACACACAGGCAAATTCAATGTCTGAATTTGCTGCTGACCATTTAGATGGCTGTTTGAAACACAGGTTTCATCTGTCTCTACTTGCATGTACCCAGGGAAGTCTGCCAGCACTTATGTAGGGAACAGCAGCAGACTTTGGGCCTTCAAATTTCAGAGGTGCACTCTTCAATGCCAAAATTCATTGCCACCACCTCTTGCCTTCCATTCAATATCATTGTTGTGATGCCCCTTGCAGAGCCCTCTTGGCTTGGTGCCCAGTGTGGGTGAACTGGTTGCACTCCCCTAAATCAGCTTCTGTAGGGAATCCATTTGCAGGCCTGTAGTTCTTTTCACAGATACATGCACACATATATTGAAGCTGCTGCGATTCTACTGATTCATATATCTGCCATATTAACCCTAACTAGCTTTTAGAACTCATATGTACAGTGGGGCTTGGCAGATGGGACTCTGTCTCTCTTCCATCACTAGACTCTATCTTGAGAGAAAGAGTCAGGCTAACAAAGAAGCATCTTAGTCAGAAAGATGAGGTTATCATGCAATACACCCTGATCCCTAGAAAAGCTTTTACACTGAATTCATTCTCTTGTCTGACTCGGAGCAATAAGAGAATTCTGATGTTCTTCCTTCCTTCGCTGAAATGGTGGAGTTTTCAAACACAGCTGTTGGCACTACGTTATAGTGTTTGTTATTTTAGTAGCTTCTTTCATAGCCTATATTATATTGGCATTTCCTCATTTTAATATAGACTAGTGTCATGATTGTATTCTTCAAATATGATGTTTTCATTTAAAACAAAAATAGTAACCGTGGAAGATCAGCACATCAACCATGAAATGAGAAAATAGGAAACAGTAGCTCCATGAGATCTTTCCAAAACTCATCGGCTCTGAGAAGTGTTAACTAAAGCAAAAAAATTTCATGAGCAATAGAGTAGCTTATGTAGTCTCAAGAAACTTCAGCACTTTTATAATGAAAGTCTCTTGACTCGCTTTAGGCTTCGTACTGTATTAAATATTTTATGTCTTTGCATTGTATTTCCAAATTTTCTGGCTATTTCCTTTCTACGCTCAACATACAACACAGATTCAATTTAAGAGGAGCATAGCTAGAATAGCTCAGCCATGATTATGAATACACAGGATGGTGTTTAGAAGCAGGGGTGCATACTCAAGCCCCACACCACAGCCCTCATATGTATCTCTCCCCATGTGCCTTAAAGCCATTATTCCTGCACTGCACAGGAAAGGTCTCCTTTATAACAAGGAGGGTTCTACTCACTTTCAAGTGAACACAGATTAGGGCCAATGCATCCCTTTTTGACACTTGAAGTGAAATGGGAAGTGCTGCCCTGCCACTGCCATCTTCGTAGCACCTGCCTCACCACCTCTGCCACGGACAGGGAAGTCAACACACACCACAATTGCCTCATTATATAAATCATGTTTAGAACACCACAACACACACGTAACTGGCTGTCTCTTTAAGAATGTTTAATTCTAATTGCATGCACCTGCCCCATTGCAGAGGTTGCTCCTATATAGTTTCAATGGTCATTGATATGGAGGCGTCTCTGATTGGCAACTCCTGCATTCCTGTGGACTACGTTCGGCTGAAAAACCTACTGAAAAATCTCCTGGAAACCTTGTCTGAAGAAGCCCAATGGGCGAAACAAGGGTGTATCCTGAGAACTGGTCTATCATCAGCTGCCTTGTTGTTACTAAGTAGTTCCATTTGTTACACTCTCAAGACATAGGACTGTGCAGAAGGAAGTTTCGTTTGTTACACTTTTAAGACATAGGACAATACAGAAGGAAGATATCCGTATGAAATGGCATTGCCAACAGGAACTGTACTTTGTAATTGTTGGACTTGACAATCTTTGGACTTGACAATCCTTGGATTTTAGGACAATAAATACATATAGAAGATTAGTAGTAATATGGTATGTTATTACCATCAGGAACTGTGCTTTGCAATTTTTTGATATGACGATTAAATTACAGTTTTATTACATATAATGTTATGTTTCTTTACTGACAGAGAAGTGGCACTGGCACTGGTGCTGATTTCCAGTGAGATCTTTCATGCTCTTAGAGATCTCACAAAGAACCTTGCCCAAGAAGATTGGCCACTGGCTAGTAGTTACTTAGATTTCTTGAATCCAGGGAGAATTCTTGAGGAGTGCAGGCAGGGACCATCCCCTCTTGCATGGGGGCATTAGTCACCTCCCTGGCCTAGCCAACTGTCCCTTCCCTGCTATTTTTTATCAGCCAAGAGTCCAGAGTGCAAGTAGTTGCCTTGACTGCTCCAAGCACTTTGTTCACATCCTCAAGCCTTGCTAACTGAATCTCATCCAACACAACAAGACTAGACAGTCCCCTGGCCACCCCTTGAGATTCATCTGCTGTAACAGTGGAGCCAAGATCCCAGTGAGTGGATTTTTATCCTCAAAATTCTTTTCAAACAAGTCACAGTGAGCTACTGCCAGTTCTGCCAACTTGTTTGGAACAGACTTCCAGAGCCCCTTCACTACCCGGAAAAGCTCTGCCAGAAAAGCACAATGAGGATGCAATGGAGACAGTGAAGCATGCCTTCTTTGCTGCCTTCACTGCCACTAGGTAGGCTCAATGATGAGCCCTCACTAGTATTCAATGGAATGGGAAAGGTGGGAAAGGCTTTGGGCACAGAGATATCTTGATTAAGACAACTGATATAGCAAGGCTCAGATTCTAGCATAATATAATGAGAGTGGAGTGGAAGTCTAGACGATAAGCTAAGAGCTAATTGAACTCAGTGTAGCTGAAAGACTGGAGCGATGGTTGTGAGGCACAGACAAGCATCAGTGACCAGACACAAAGGCTTGGGGACACTTGTCTTATGCAAAAGGCTCTACCACAGTAACTAGATATTTGACTCGGCCAGTTTTTAAAGGAGTGCAACACTCAATGGCTTATTAAAATCCATGGCAGCTCTATGGCACAGCCACATGGACATTACATTTATTTTCCAGTAAAGTCAATCAGCGCCTAAGCTGACTATGAGGAATTACGCTCAAATAATTAAGCATTAAATGCTTTGTAGGCAAGTGGCTTCTCATGTGTTCATAAAGTTATTTCAATGCACTGTGATGAAGCCATGGTAGCCTACAGAGCACTCTAAATCCCAGCCAAGCAGTAGCAGAGTACGGACTTCCGGGCCAGCGCCATCGACGAATGGCGGAGTTCCTCCGACTGGAGGAACGGGCTCCGTGGAAATTGGGTCTTCCCGCCGCAGCGAAGGCGGGGACCCGCTAGAAATCCCAGGCGGAGGAGCCTGGGAACGTAGGGTTTGGCAGAGCACCAAGAGCGCCTCCCCTACTCGCAGGGAAACCCCCTCTTTGGGGCTCTGGAGCGAAGTGGGGTGAGCAGCGCAGTGCAGTGAACCGATTGCTACTTTCACGGAGGGAAGCCGCACAGCCATCGCCGGAGAGCGCTGACTTTTTCCTGATGACAATTGGACTCTAAACAAAGTACCCGTGAGTAAAAACGGAAAATTGGATTAAGAAATTTGTGAATTAGGCTCTGAAGTGGGAAGGTTTAAACAGGAAGTCCGCCTTCCGCTTTTTGTAAACAGACTGAAGCAAAAACCTTGCAATCTAATAGCCTGGAAAGATGTCTTAAAGATTGAAATTTCCTGCATCTACTACCAATAAAACCTCCTTGGAAGCAGGAGAAGGGGGGGGGGGGGCGGAATTTGACTGTTTAAGCCTGCAGGAGAGAGAGTAAAGGAATATAAGTTTCCATCGTCCCAAACCTGGGAACGGGGTGTCAGGACAGAAATCGTTGGAGACGTCCATCGATTAAAAGTGGAGCACTTTGACAAATAGTCAAAAAAAAAAAAAAAAGAGAGAAACAAATTAACGTCAACGCTGCTTTCTGCATTTTAAAGAAACAAAGTATTTGAAAATCGAAAGTAATTTTCCTTTGTTGGATACGTTTTTAAAGATGGATACAAATAGAAATTGTGTCCCCTAGAGGGAGCCTGTCAGTTTGCTGTTGCAGTTTATTTGGTGACTTCACAGCTGCGAGATTGAGATCGTGGGACCAGTCGTTTGACCTTGAACAGAAATGTGCTGGGAGGAAGTTTTGGTGTCTGCCCTTGGCAGGACAAATGCATTGCTGGAGCAGTTGCATGAGAAGATGAACTTGATGAATGAAAAGTTGGACTTGATGACTGCTGTAGCCAGTGAATATGATTTAACAGGAAACAAGGATAAAGAAACTATACAGAGACCAATTCAGGAAACTGGTTCGACAGGGCAAGTCCAAGGGCAGACGAAGATGGAAGAGGTTGCGACTGCACCCCAAGCAACACAAATGGTGAGACCTAAAGTCCTGCAGGAGCAGAAGCCGCTGCTTTGGAAGATTGAACTTGGAGTGTGGCTGGAAGCGTCTGGAGTCAAGGAAGCTCTTAATTCTGGTGGGACTATGAAACAGGTTGACAATTATCTTTTGGATAACCACTTTTTGGATTACAATGACGATGACGGGGAGTGGGACTGTGGGGAATGGGCTAGTTTGATGAAGGAAAATGGAGATTATTACCAGCTGGAATTCCCCGGAGACCCACTCCCCAAGGAGAAAGGAAAGAAACTACGAAAGAAACCAACAAAAGACAAAGAAGAGCGTAAGCACAAACAAGAACAAGAAAATCTGCAGAAGGGGCATAGAAGAGACTTAAGGGCCTCGGACATAAGATCACCAGATTGATGGACTGGATGCAATGGTTAGAAAGGACTGACATAACCCGAGACCAGGAAGAAGGGACGTTGGATAAAAACTAGAGAAAAAGAAAAAGTCTATAAAAAGAAAAATTTCTTTCTATTTTTGGAATTAGTGTAACGCTAATGAAATATCAGGGATTATGCTGGAATGGAACCAATTGGCTTTAGTAAAAAGGATTTAAGGAGTTATGTAGAAATATGGCTTAAAATTTGAATGTTAAGATTTTTAAGGCAAGATAAGGTTAAAGAAATTAATGTAAATTGAACAATAGAATATAGCAAAAGATGGAAAGGATATGTTGAGTTAATAAATAAGATAGACTGTTAAGATAAATTATTTAAACAAAAATTGAGAAATATGGGAAGAATTTGCTGAAACAACGAATTAAGCTAGAATACAAAAAGGGAGGTGTGAGGAGGTCCAAGAAACAAGCAAATGAAAAGATGTAATATGGGATTTGTATTCTTTTTTCTTGTTTTTTTCTTTTTGTACTTTCTTTTTGATATATTTTTCTGTTGTATTTTTCTGTTCTTTTTTTCATACTTATGTATTTTTGAAACTTTGCATAAATATCATTTTAAAAAAACAAAACAAGCAGTAGCAGAGTACGATAGGGTGACGGTGTTGTCAGCCATATTGACTGGCAAGGAAAGCAGGGCAGCGCAGGCAAAAGTCTGCTTTGGCTATATCATCCTGGATCTGGCCTAACAATCAGGTCTGGGTTGGGCTAGATGCTCAGCCCCAGAACACTGATTTTTGGCAGGTGGAATGGGGAGCTGTCCCATCAACACCCACCCTGCATGACAGGTTGCATCCTGACCTACAAAGTTATTTTGCAGCTCCCACAAACCTACCCTGCTATCTAATTGGCAGCTAGTCTAAGTCATCTATAAACACAACCTTAGCATGTTAGCTGCTGATATAGACTGGAAGGCAGGTCACAGCTGTAAACCTGATATTTTGTCACCCATGCAGAATGATATCATGATAATTCCACCATCCTTTACAAATTATACGCAACATGGGCTATTGATGATAGGTTAGGGGGGAAAGAGACAATTACTCTTGAAGAAGAGTAAAATTACAGCAGTAATTATGACACTATTAGAAGATTAGAGACTAAGAGGTAAGACTGAGAAACCCCTCCTTCTTCCTGGAAAAGAAATGAGTTCACGGTGCTATAATTGCAGCTTTTAAAATTAAGGAGGGTCTTGTTAAAATTGATTTAGTCCTACCTACTGGCCATCAGTGAGAAAATTAAAAGACATAATCTAAAAATTATGCACCATAAGGGAATGATATATTAGGGATATTCTTTTGGAAGTGGTTGCTGCTGGCAGGAAGCACATTGATAGATTAAACAGGGATGGTGTGGAACAAGAAAGACTGAGTTTCAAGACGGAACATCAAAGTTCAAAGCTGTCCTTTACTTGGACAGGCTACCAGGGCACAACCCAATCCTTGTCTCAAGGTGCTTGGATGTGTAGATGAAAAAGAATTAGAATCCACTTTGAAATTTGTATATCGATTGAAGGAGAAGTGGGGAACCGAAGGCCCGAGGGCCATACCTGGTCCTCAGGACTCTCCCAGGCTGTATCTGCTCCCCAGGCCACAGACCTCTGGCCCTGCCCTGCACCCTCTTTGCCTGGCTAAAATATGTTTTTGAGCTATCATAAGACTTTCTGCTTGCTTGGATGGTGGAATAATGTGTACATAGAAACCTCTGACATTTGCACAGCTGCAATACAGACTACCGTACAAAGGTAAATGTTGCATCTATGGCACCTTCTGTTTTTTGCCTCTGGCTACATCCACTACTGGCATGCGGCCACTGGGCTGAACAAAGAGACTATCAGCTCAGACTGGACCCCTTTGGACCTCTAGGCTTAGGTAAAGCATCCTCTCTCACCTTGGACCCTGCACATGTGTAGAACTGAAATCATTTTTTATCCATAATTGGTAACACATTCTCAAAATTCTCATTTATGGATTTTAATGTCAAGCTTCTGTATACTGAATACAACTGAATGTTAAAAATTCAGCATTTGACAGCAGTATTCAGCATGTGACAACCATATGCAGCATTTGACTTTCAGTTACAAAACACAGAATCTATATTACAGTCCTTAAGAAACGTCCGTGCCCTTTCCAGTTCATTCACTGGCAATTGCAACCCGTGTTACAGAGGCCTAACTAGTCTCAATTTGAAATCTGGTATTTTCCACAGATTTCCACAGATATCTTAGCTTTTGACTTTCAGGTGTCTCTTGAAAACTTTTTTATGCTGACATGCCTATGCAGTTGTCCGAAGCTTTTTCGACTGGCTACCTATTTTCAGCATTGATTTTAGGATTTTAATTTTATGTTTTATTGCTGTACACTATCCTGATTTTGCAGTATATGTATGTTGGCATAGAAGTACTTCTCTCTATATATATTAAAGTAAATAATCCATCTTTTCAGGTGTAAACATTTGTCATATGACAGCTGGGATTTGGTCTCAGTACTTCGTAGTCTGTACTTGTTAATATCCAAAAGCAATGGTTACTATCTTTTTAAAGAAAGGTGCCTAAGACTCCAATTATTTTGTTCCTGTATCTGGGACAAACTTTATTTTCTCTCCACTTGATTGGAATTCACTACTGAGGTGCCAACATGTATGTCTTAACGCTGGGAGGTGGATTATCCTCACCACATGAGGAGTGGCTGGGCTTTGCCTGCTAAGAACTTGGGAGGCTCTCAGGCAACAGGCAAAGGAAGCTGGAGGTGATCACAGACAAGCACACTGATGAAGGAGCTGCTGGCTGCTCATTCATATGTTGTTTATCTCCAGCTTCCTCCATTCACAGCAGTGAATTTTCTCTGTTCCCTCCACTCTCAGTTGCTAGCAAAAATTAGGCAGTGAGAGAAATAATTGTAGAAAGCCAGCCAATGGCTGCTCCTTCCCTGTGTGTGACTAGGACAACTCCTCCCTCCCCGCCTAGCTTTCTTTGCCTATTGATTGTCAGATGTCTACGAGGAGAACATCTACAAAGAGGTGCTGCCTATGTATTTTTGGAGGCACTCAAAGAAATCAAGTCACCTGTGTTATGGGAAATCCAGTTGCCTAGGCACCTTGTTGCAGTGATCACAATTGCAGTGCATTGGAGGTGCACATGTTATCAGGGACAGGTCCCATTACCTTTCCACAGAGAATTGTAGAATCATAGAAATGTAGAGTCGGAAGAGGGACGCTGAGGGTCCTCTAGTCCACCCCCTGCAATACATAAATTCATGACTTCTCTATCTTACATATAACATAAATTCTCTCTCTTACATATCACTCTCTCTCTCACTTATCTCAGTTTATGTTCTTTTCCATGAGTGTTGAAGGTGACCTCCAATTTTTGATATCCAGTGCCCTCCCATTTATAGGAGACACATTCATGAGGATTCAGTGCTGCTCTACACACTATTTTTGCCTTCTCAGTCTGCCTCAGTGTCATTTCCCATTCCACCATTTAATCTGATTGTAAAGCAAACAACAATTTTGTTCACATATAGAAGCATGTGGCTTGCCAGCCTGATTCAGGTGAAGCAAATGAAGCTACAGATCTATTTATTTATTGAATTTATGTCCCAGACACCCTCCCAAAGGATCCCAGGGCAGCAAACACATCCACTTTTTTAAAGTGTTATAAACAAGTTCTTTCTTTTTTTTAAGCAGTTTCAGTTAAAACATTCTAAAAACAGTTGCAATTAAAAGATTAGTTCATCCTGCAATCTCAGGGTTGCCAGAGCAAAAATGAAGACAAAAAAGAAGGCAGAAAGTTGGAGGATAAAGGGCACCAAAACAGCATCAAAGTAGTTCGATTGTTCAACACGGGCAATTTATTTTAAAAAATGGAGGTAGGGGTTACATCTGTCCTGTTGCAATAAATGTGTTGTTTTCAAAGTGACTATTATAAGTAGAGAATGCTCAGGGGAACCCTAGGGGGGTAAAATTATAAAACATGTTAGGTTTGGTGGGGAAGTGAAACTTTTCTGTCTTCTACTTTCTCTTTTCTGTTCTTGTTGAGCAGAGCTCATTAGCACACCTTGGTGCATTTAATCATCCCATCAGAATTAATGCTGCTTGGTTTGTATAATATGTTCTATCACATTCACAGTCACTCTTCCTGTGGCAGAACAGGAAAGGTCAGGAGGTCTCAGTGTGCCTGATCAAAATTAAAACAGATAAAGATGCTGGCTTCATCTGCATTTTATGTAAAAGGCACGTCAGGGGATTGAGGCAAGAGAACAGGATTTCACAAAACATATTTGCAATCATAAAGTAGATCAGTCTTCATGGACGACTTTTCTCTCTGTCTTTCTTTAGATTTCCAGACTTTTCATTGAGTTTGTACAAAATGAATGGGGGAAATGTGGAGGAAATGGAATGTCCCGGGATTCAAGTTGTCTCACTCCACTTTCCCTACTCTTGGCACCAGATTTTGGCAGTTCTTTGCCCCCCGCCAGAATGTTGGCATGGCATGACACAGAAACTTGGATAAAAGGGTCACACTAACAGTGCTCACACATGCCATACATTGCATGTACAATCTGTCTGATTCTGTACGCAATAGCTGACCTGTACAAATCAAATGTGTGCACTCTTTCACACAAGCACTTGTAGAGACATGTGTAACCAAGTGTTTTATTAATCCAGACCGAGGATTTGCAGCATGGCAACAACCCAACATATAAGTGTGGCAACCATAAAAGACTGGCGATTCTGGAGACAGTGTCCTTGGTGCATCAGTTGGACAGCCCACCCCAGCCACTTTGCTGAACTCCTCCACCTGCAGACAGGGAGGGTATTGTCCGGAGTCCAGGCTGCTGTCTTGATAACACAGCATTCAAGTCATAATTAGGTGGAAGATTTATTGCAATACAAACAATTAGCTTTGGATGTCTAACCGAACGTGCATTGCTTATGAATCAGTTGACCCTTCTGAAGAACGCTTCCTGGTTCTGCAGAATATCCTGAACCTATGACCCTTACGTTTCCGGGTTTGCTTCCTGCCTAATACCTTTGCCATATGTTGACTCCTTGAGCTCAGATGATTAATTGCCTCCTCTTCCAGTGAGGAAATGCTATTTTGCCTGCTTTCTAAGTCTGCCTGTGCTTCTTGCGGGAGCTGACTTCTCACCCTCCCACACTATGCTGACTCCTTATCCACATTTCATTCTGTGTCAGAGTGAGGGGGAGGAGGATTGCTTACTGACTCGTGCTGTGTTTCCCTACTTGGGGCAGATTTGTTCATGACATGTATACAAACCCTCTGCAGATCTTAAACAGATGAAGCAGATCCTCTTGAGAAAGATAAACCTCATCATCCTAATACAACTGGATACTAAAATAAGCCAATTTGAGGGGCTTTTCCACAACCAAGCAGTACATACATTTTATGAAATAAATAATAAATCAACAAATAAAATATCTGATTTCGGGACACAGATTTCAGGGTACCACTGGCCTCTGTCATGACCATGCAGAGCCAAATAAAGACCTATCACGCATACAGGGCAAAGATTGACTGCAGTCTTTAGGGTTGCCATATTTCATCAAGAGTTGTTGAGCTTTGGGAGCAAAATTGAAAAAAAGGGGAAAAAATAATGGACGTTTTGGAGCTTTTCTAAAGTAAAATAGTCAAAAATGGCACTGTCAGCCTTTCCTGAACACCTAGGCAATTTCTGTCCAGACACTGCTTATGACAACATTATTCTGGATATATCTGGGAATTTCCAGACGTATGACAACCCTAGACTCCCTGGGCTGCACTGAGGAACTCCTAGCCCTCTGACCAATCATGGAGCTGTGGGTGAGGGGACACACACACTCGTGTGTGTGTGTGTGTCTATATTGTTGTTTAGTCGTTTAGTCGTGTCCGACTCTTTGTGACCCCATGGACCAGAGCACGCCAGGCACTCCTGTCTTCACTGCCTCCCACAGTTTGGTTAGAATCATGCTGGTAGCTTCAAGAATACTGTCCAGCCATCTCGTCCTCTGTCGTCCCCTTCTCCTTGTGCCCTCAATCTTTCCCAACATCAGGGTCTTTTCCAGGGAGTCTTCTCTTCTCATGAGGTGGCCAAAGTATTGGAGCCTCAGCTTCAGGATCTGTCCTTTCAGTGAGCACTCAGAGCTTAAGGAAATCAGCTATATGTATATAATTTCTGTGTGTGGCTGTGTGCATCCCTAAGTGTCCCACCTCTCCTGATGTGGCTGGACTGAATGTCACCTTGCCACTCACTCCACAGATCAAGGGAGGGATGGTGAAATAAAATGTGGGATTTTAAAAAATGTGGAAAGAGAAAACAGAGTATAAAAACAGTAGATGCAGTTTTCACTCCAACAGTATACAGAAGAAATTGCTTCAGTACAACAATACAACAAGGATAGATTCAAATTATGTGTGATGTGTTATCAAAGAATGCCATGCTGCTGGATGCATTGTCTTATGTGACGTTGCTGACTCAGAATACCTAATTCATAAAACTATTGATTTGTGCTTTATTGTGGTCTTTGCTTAATCTAACTTATCACCAGGAACTAATTTGCCATTGTCAATAGTCACATTGAGGTTAGGATAATGTGTTTGACTGTAACCTCCTTTTCCATGCTGTCTTTGTTCGCCAGTACTTTGAAGTTTAGTTTCAAGGGCAACAAGAAAGAAAGAAAGAAAAAGGAAGAAAAAGAAAGAAAGAAAGAAACTGAGCTTTGGAGTCTAGCAGAAGAGCCCCCAACTTACTTGCAAGTAAGGAAAAAAGTTCATCTGAGCAAGGTTCAGTCACCCATGGTGCATTTCTTTCATTTAATGTCTAGAATTTGGATACATCTTCAACATCAGCTCTACAAAGCACAATCTAGTCAAAGCTGCACACTTTCAACTGAGTAACTGTATCCCTTAGAGAATGGATTGATCTACTTTGACCTGTACTGAAAGATTGAGTAGACATGCCATTTCTGTCATAGGATCCAGTTCCTAGGGGCTCCGGGGGCTTCAGCCCCCACAATAAAATATTTGAGGGGGCCGGGACCCCACAAAGTTGATGGGCATTCCAATTGAAATTTATTTTATTTATTGAATTTATATACCGCCCTATATCCGGAGGTCTGGTATGTGTGTGTGCACTGCACCATGTGATTGTTTATGGGGGGTGGGGCTTACCTGGGCCCCCATAATATTTTATTCAAGTTGGCACCCCTGGTGTCTGGCCTAACAATGGTGCCTTCTGCCAATGTAACCCTTATGCTAGTAGAGCAGCACCAGCACAAGGGGGCAAGGAAGGGAAGATGAACTGGTGATTGCAGAGTTAACAAGCACAGGGTGTCTTTAGCAGGAGAGCTTACAGAATTCATTATTTGTGATTTCTAATATGCACTGATCTGAAACACACATTCCAGACTAACGTGTGGATCAGAACCCTTCAACTTTAATTGTACTGGGCTCTGGCAAGCCTTTTCAATAATGGCCCCACATCTAACGGCATTCTATTAAAAAGTGCATTTAGTTGGGCTTTAAACTGTTTTAAACAGGTGATTTTTTTTAAAAAAAATGAATCGACTCTTTTGCAGTTTGAAAATTGTTTTATGATTTTAATGTTCTTTTGTAAGTAGCTTGGGTAGCACTTTACCCTGAAAAGCAGCATATATCCCATACTGTATGTGGGGATGCCCTGGAAGATGATGCAGAAACTTCAGCTAGTGCGAACTGCAGCTGATTGGCTACTGAGTGGAGCAGCAAGACAGAGCCACATAACACTGGCTCTTAAAGAATTGCACCCTCTTTTTAATTCAAGGCATTGCAAATGAATTTAAAGCCCTAAACAATGTCAGGCTTAATTGCTTGAAGCAGTGTATCTCCCAGTATAGTCCTGCCTGCAATGTTTATGCTCTGTGTGGTGACATGAGAAAGCACCTCCTTTGTAATGGCACCTTGTTTATGAAATTTCCTCCCCTCTGAAATTTGCCAGGCCCCAAGTTTGCTATTGTTTAGTCACCAGCTTATAACATGGCTGTTCACCCAAGCCTCTGGTGATTTTTAATAATTTGGGGCTGATCTGCAGCATCTGGTGGTTTATTTATTACAAATCATTTCAGTTTTTTTAATTGTTCCCTGCCAGGAGATCTCAGGATAGATCGCAAAATTAAATAATAATAAATAGAAATACTTTAAGTAAAACACAAAGGTATTCTGAAGCCTATCTGGGAGTTAATCACAAGAATGGTGAGCTTGGAGAAAATGATCTGTTGCTGCTCTGTAGCTGCATGTGCATCCCTCTATATCTAACTTCAATCGTACCGCTGAAGAGAGAGGTCAGTTGCTTTCCAGTCTATCTAGACTAATCGTATACAGGATGTCCTATAAAATAACTCTTGACTTCCTGCCAAAAGCAGCTTTGACAAATCCAATAGCATCTGAACTTAGTGCTTTGTTCAATTTATCTCAGACTTTTATAAAGCCACAAGTACACAAGAAAGAACCATTACTACTAGGTCAAACAATGGTTCATCTGCCTGATATGTCATATTCAGGCACGGAGAAAGCAAATCATGTTGAAGGCTCACAGTATCCCTCCCTGACCTTGTGAAATTAAGCATAGATTCTGTCCTACCGACCCCCCTTAGTGCCATAATGAAACACCTTGGGAGATTTCAGCTGGCCTCTTACATATAGATGGGGCCAGGCCATGTGGGAAGAGACTCTTTGCTTAGCAAGGCAACACACCCATCACTTTGTCACAGCTGGATTAGCTGGTTACCCTTCGGGAGCCAAGTAGAATTTTTTGGGGGGTGATCCTGCAATTGGCTACTGGGGTCATCTTTTCCCCCACTGGCTTTGCAATAGATGATTGGCCCAGATGTGGTGTGAGTTTTACAAGCTTTGGTGACAACAGCAGAGTCAGAAACCTGTCCCCCCCAGGGCGCAGTGGGTTCAGACTTGGAATTTGAGCTGAGTGAACAAGAGGCTGGCTCTGCAGATGAGGGAGAACTGTTAGATTCCAGACAGGACAGCCCAGGGCTCCTCCTTCCCAGGAAAGAAGCCATTAGCTCACAAGGAGAGGAAGAGTTGCAAGTTGGCCAAAGCGTTGCCAGGCAACCATCAGGTAAGCCAGAATCTGTGTCTTCTGGGGAAGAGACAGGCCAACCTATCAGTCCTCACAGGAGGAGATGGGAGACGCTCAGAGAACTGCGGGAGGGGATGAGGAGAAAAGCAGGGTTCTGGCGTCCTTCCTGTTGGGGGCAGGATTCTGATTTAGACTGAGCAACTCCTTTGCTGAGAGGAGGCAAGAACCCTTGCTCTGGATGTGTTTTCTTGACGCCTTTGGTAAATACTCTTATCTACTTGGTTGGATAGCGTCTTCGAAGCTACAAACATGAGTCTGACCAAACTGCGGGAGGCAGTGGAAGACAGAAGTGCCTGGCGTGTTCTGGTCCATGGGGTCACGAAGAGTCGGACACGACTAAACGGCTAAACAACAACAAACTTGCTACAGATACATCCAATGGTAGCCCTACTCAGCATAGACCCACTAAAATTAAGGAATGTGATGAACTTAGGTTTGTAAATTTAGGTTTACTCTGAGTAACCCTGTACATTTTTTCCTGTACATTTATTCTCTCTCCCTCCACTTTTTGTAAACTGGCAATTTAGCCCGAACCCCTGACCATGTCTGAGCATAGGAGCCCTGGTGCAGAGAGATTACTGCACAGGTCTATTTCATTTCTATTATTACCTGCTGGATAGCTCAGTTGGTTAGAGTGTGGTGCTGAGGTTTGACCCCCATAAGGGACAGCTGCACAGGGACTTGATGATTCTCAGGGTCCCTTTTACTTCTGGGTTTATATATATATACCCCACAACTTCCTTTAAAGGAGCCCGTGCATCCAAATGAGTCTTCTAGTATCCTTCCCACTTAAGTGGAAAAAATGTTTAAATTTGAAATATCTTTTTTGTAAGAAGGCATCACTTTTTTAGTGCAGCATTCCGTGAGAGTCAGAAACCTGCTGCTATTTTTTCCACACTTATTCACAGCTGCAAATATAATATTTTCATCCAGTAAACAGGTAAACAGGTGAATATTTGATCTGATATCCCCTACAGCATCCAGCTATAGGTATAGACTAACACTATGTACGACTTGTAACAATATGGCATTTCCTTTGTGATTTTTTATTCTTTCCTGTTACTAATTACAAACATTCACTTTGCCTTTTAATTACTGCGTAGTAGCATATATAGCTGATAATTTACAGACTCCACTGTAATTATGTGATCCTTTTTGGGAGGGGTGAACAGCTAATTCACACCTCAGCTGTCTGTGGTGCTTCCTATTTTATTCATTTACCTAGATGAGACCTAATTGGTTTATCACTGAAGACAGTGAGAATTCTCCCTTTGAATGCTAAACAAAGGGGATTACTGTAGGCATCAATATCTTTTTTTATTAGACAACTTCAAATCCAATGTTGGCATACCATTGATGTTAACATACCTTAAAAATCCACAGCGTTTATCCTACAAAAGAAATCAGACAGAAGAGAATAGATGGATGTTGATTTTCTATAGTTCCTTTTAAAAGCATTTCAAAGAGGATGGAGGCAAATGTTGTTTGGTCTGCATTTCAAAGCAAGCCAGCTGAATTTGCACTTCCCAGACTAACAGACAGATCAGAATTCATTTATGCTTAGGAGTGTGCACTTATAAGAATTCTGATGCAGTTTTGGCTTAAAAATGCAAATAAATGTTTATTTTAAGGGGTGGGAATTATACAAATATGTGCATTTTAGGGGAGATGTATATGAAAAAGCAGAGAATTTTAAATGCAAATGTGGAGTATACATGATATTGAATAAAACAGGATGGATTGAAATGGTAATAAATTGATCCATCCATTCCAGTTTCAAAGCAACCTTGACAGAACAATTCTATTCATGCCTACACAGTACTAAGGTCGATCAAGTACAATGGAGATTACTACCAGGAAAGTGGATACAGGTCTTGGGCACCTAGGCTTTCCTCCCCTAAAAAACCCCAATGCATTTTCTGGGTCTGATGCCCAAAATACGCATTTTGGGGCTCTGTGTGAAGTCACTTTTTCCGGGGTGGGGGGACACAACACAAACTTTTGTGAGATCACAGTGCCCAAAATGGCTGTCGTTCTCTCGCGATAAAAAAAATGGGATGTCCTGGTTCTTTCGGGACACTAGTGGGATACGGTCTTAGGGTCGTAGTTCAGTGGTAGACCACATACTTTGCATGAGGTAATTTTAAACTCTTTTAGTATTTTAATTTTTGTATGTATCAAAGTATGGTTGCAGATTTCTCTCTGTTTTATTGTTTTAGTAAACAGCTTTGAGGTGTTCTTGTTGTTTTTTACAATCAAGCAGTGTATAAATTTTATGAAATAACTTAAATAAACAAATAAATAAAATGACCTATGTTAAATCCCTGGCCTCACAAGGTAGGGATATAAACTTCCTGTCTCGATTCCTGGATGACTGTCAATCAGCAGACAACGATGAGCTATGGTCTGATGTTTTGATATATGGCATGTTCCTCATGGGGTCTGAATAAATTTTGCAAAAATATTGTTCCAACCTCATATTGTTGATAACTCCCCCATTCTGATATTTCTTTCCTAGAGAAATTCAAAAATAACTATAATTTCCTGCATAATGATTTATAGCACAGACCTTTAAGTCTTCTGATGTTTGGGACTGGGGAAACCAGGACTTTTGTTTTCTCATCTGACTGGAACACAAAGAGTAAAATACAGAATGTAAAAAGGAATTTGGCTATTCCTCCCTCTACTCCCAAAATGAAATTGATTATGCACATGCAAAGATCATTAGCTGGCTAGAAATAAAATATGCTAATAAGTGACCTTCTCTGGCACATATATTTTCAGTTTGACCCCTGTGTCAAATGTGCTGACCACCTAAGCGGGTTGCGATCCTCTGCTGTCCATCAATATCTCTGCAACTCTTCGATTGGACATACTTAGAGGCTTTTCACTAGGATGCTACAAATAGCACTACCATGTTTTCCTTATCAGTCTTTCATCTTGACCTCCATCAGCAGACGAGGAAACAGGCAGGAAAGGGCACACAGTTTCCATCAGTCTTTTCCTAGGCCTGTAGCATTAATTTCCCCTTCATCCCCTTGGTGCATCTTTGTGGAAAGAGGCTGCAAAGAGAGCTCAGCATCTCTAATCCATTATTCTGGGGACAGCCACAGCTTGTCTTTATTACCTTGATCTCCACAATGACTCGCATCATGGGCCAAAGATTTTGACTGGGAAAAAGATGAAAGGAGTTAATTGAAAACTATATAAGCCGGGTTGGAAAGCTGGCAAATGTTTTAATTTCATAATGAGACTGTTCGATGCAGGTAGATGGCTCCCCATTTGATAAACCAATTAGAAAAAGTAAATTGCTTTTCTGAAAGACCCACACAAAAAGAGGATTATATTTGCAGGGAAACCATGAAAAATTGTTTGAATATCAACAAGAATGGCAAGAACAAAATGAATCAGCTTAACAACCGCCAAAATATGAACTGTTTCATGATAGAGGAATAATTCCTGTGCTGCACAGCCTAAGAGTTATTCTTTCTAGGATAACAGTCTCTCTCTCTCGCTCTTTACCCCCATTCTTTTTCAGAAAAACAAAGGATAACTAAACTCTGAAAAGAGATTTCTAGGAATAGGGCAGTAGAGCTAAAGAATGCTAAAATGTATGTGCAAGGAACTGGCTCAGATTTGAGGATTGTCTATTATTTCTTATAAACTTGATCTTTCATTCTTAATTTTCCGTTTGCTGAGATAAATGCCCTGGACCACTCACATGGTCAGTGTAATGTTTACATCAAGGGGAGATCAAAAGTGCTAGGGTTGTTGAGTCTAATGGGTGCTCAAGAGCATTCCTCTTTTCTGTTTCAGCCTAGGATCTGTTACCTCACATGCAGCCCAAGTATTTATTTTCAGTTGGTAAAAATTGTATGTGAAGTGGCACTGAGTCTGACTAGTTTTGTGACAGCTAAAATCATGACACAGAGAAAAGGGAGAAAAGGAGGCTCACCACCTTTGGCAGTCTGATGAAAATTAAGCCCGCAAGCAAACCAACCCGATATTACCAAGATGTTGGCTAAACAAAACTCAAGCACAGCTACAGTTTATTTAAAGGATACACGATGATGATTTTAAAAAATCTATTTGCCCCATGGGAGGTCAAGAAGGGCCCATGAATTACCACCACAGCATTACTCTTGCCTCCATTTTGTGCTTGAGGTCTGAGGTGACTTTGTGGAATTGCTGCAATCAGAGAAAGCATGAAGGATGCCAAGAGTAATCACTGGCAGCCTCGGAGTCAGGGCTGGATGAAGCATTATTCACTGTGTTGATGTTTATTACACAAACAGTAGTCAGCTACATCACTCAGGTGTTAGTGGGCTGAGTGTCTCGGCAAACTGCATGCATTTTTTTCCTGAGTGTACATAGATAACCAATAGGACAACAATATATGCCATACTATTTGCTACAATTGGTGCATAACGCAACTAAAAATTTTTACACCCCCCCCACAACAGAGGCTTTTTCTTGTCCTCCTTGCTTTTCTCTCTCTCACACAGACATCACCTGAATCCTTTTTCACTATTTCATCTCCACTTTCATTGTTTCAAGAAATTTGAAGTCATTGCGTACTGCTTATAAAACAACGAGTAAATTGCTGAAGCAACCCCTCCAAACCCTTCCATTTATCTATTTGATTATTTTGCTGTCATGAATCAATTTATCTGTTAACTCCATTGTTGTTTTTGTTTGCATTGTTACAATGATAATGAGAAATATATTAAAATGAAACTTCACTTTCCACTTCATTAATTTCGAAGTGGCAAGCTCGACAACAAACAAGCAAAAAATTAAGCAACCGGCTTTCTCATATCTAGGCAGCTGTGCACATGAACCCCTAGCTTTCCTTTCTCTGGAATATTGCAGGACCCTGGCTGCAATTGGACAAGGACTAATGCCACATAAGTGAACCTTAGGTTTGTGTACTTCCTCTGACTGCTTTCCCCTCTTGCTTGATCACCAGGAGGAGATGAGAAGCATTCACTTTCATTTTCAACTAACTGCAGTGAGACATTTTATCTGAAGTGGGATGAACTGTGGTTAGCTTAAACAATGGTTTGCAGCAACAAGTCAACTTCAAGCTGTGGTTTCTCATCCTGACTTGTTCAGTTAAAATTAATTGCAGCTCCTGGGTTGGACAACAAAACAATCTGCCATTAGTTGGAAATGAAAGTAGATGCTGCTACCTACTTGTAACCATGTTGGAGGAGAAGAAAAAGGAGCAGGTTCATGCACATCTCAGCCAGGTCAGTGGAAGCCCTGCATAATAACAATAACTGAATGAGGTCCAAGAACTGTCTGGACCTATTGCCCTCTTGATAGCTGTAGGACAAATCAGTTATTACCATACCTTTGTTCTGTGAAGCTTTTAATGACCTGGTTATCTGATATATCACTGGATGGCTACTAGGGAGATAGTTGTTTTGGTGGTGGCACCCCAGTAATGGAAACCATCACCCCAGAGAGGATCATTTCATCTTTTCTCAAGGTCTTTTCAGTACCAAGGGAATCTGTTTGTATCTACCTCCCTCCAGTTCCATGCAGAGAAACCAGTCAAACTGGTGGTTGTATCTTACTTCAACATTGTCAGCAGGACATCATTCTCCACTGCAGCTGAGGGCAGCAGGGTAGCTTAGAGGACACAGTGCAACCCATGTGTCTCTCACGCACTGTTCCATACTCCAATGCTCTTTGCCCACCAACATCTGCCTCCTGAGGTAGCTGCCTCACTCTTCCTAATGGCAGGGTTAGCCCCTGTCAGAGCTGCCCAAGGTCCCAGCTCACAAAGAACCAATGCTGCTTCGTTGTTAAGTACAAAAGTCTTTATTGAAGTTCAGTTTCACTTCCAGAGCCGCAGCGCGCAGCTCTACATCTCAACTGTCAGACCGCTGATGCTCCGTCTGAGTCTCCTCCCCCCTGACACCAATTTAAGATTCTAGCCTTACTCCACCTCTTCCTCTGTTCCTTCCGCCTCTGGTTCCGCCTGGCCGTTGGGGTCTCGCCCTTTCTAGACTTCTGACGCTGAGTCCCCTGAGCCTTCCCCCTCCCTCCGGCGGGCTTTAGGAGCTGGTTCCCCATCCGGGTCTCCTGCTGTTCCCCGCGCCTGTACATTTGAACTTGGCGCGCGCGCCCAGCCGGTAACTTTTCTCCTGACCGTTTCACTGCTGCTGCTGTCACTGCTTCCCCCTCTGGGGGGGCTAGCTGCAACTGACCTCCCCTCCGTTGGAGGCGTGGTCAGCCCTGACTCACTTTCTCTCCCCGCTGGAGGAGACGCTGGCCCTGACACATGTGACTCTTCCCCCCCACTACGCTCTGGTGGGGAAACTGGTCCCGATCCCCCACTGCTGCTTTGGGGTTCCCCTCTGGCTCCTTGTTTCTGGTGCGTCCCCCCTGGGACCCCCCTTGCCCTGACCATCGGCGCCCCCTTCTGGGAATCTTCTGATTCGCTGGAGAAGCTCATGGAATCTCTCGGGCCACTGTCATACTCCCCTACGCTGCCCTCGGATTCTTCCCCTTCGCTCTCCATTTCCTCTCTCCCCAGTGCTCCTGCTCCTGAGCCCCTGACAGCCCCAATTAAGAGGTGGGGAGAACTCCCCCAGAGTTATACCAGCCAAGGGCATCATACTCTTGGAGCCAGGGAAATTATTAGGCAGGCTTCAGTTTAGATCAGCAAACTTTTTCAGCTGGGGGCTGATCCACTGTCCCTCAGATCTTGGGGGGGGACCTATATTTTGAACAAGAAGAAAAAAATGAAAGAATTCCAATGCCCCACAAATAACCCAGACGTGCATTTTAAATAAAATGAAACATTCTACTCATGTAAAAACAGGCTGATTCCCAGACCGTCCGCAGGCTGGATTTAGAAGGCGATTGGCCCGGATCTGGCCCCAAGGCCTTAGTTTGCCTACCCATGGTTTAGATTCAGTAAAGACCCTTAAAGCCACTGCAGTGCATGCTGTGTGGCACCATTCCAGCATTTGCCTGCTTCTTGTAAACTGAAGCCTGTGGATGGTTGCCACACACCAAGTCAAAACTGATTGCTTTGCAATGAAGAAATGGCTATGCTAAGGGAGAATGCTAGTGTCATTTTGATTAAACCCTTCTTCGTTTTACACAGAGTCTGTTGACAGGGTGCTAGGCTCTTGTCTCCTTTACTGCCAGAGGTAAGATTCTGGGGATGTAGCAGAGTGAGCTGGCCAGTTGTCATTGAATCTGCCAGTGTTTGGAATTACTTCCTTGCTGATGGAATAGGAACAAGGAGAGGTCATCTCCGCAGAGAAGAGAGGATCATAGTGGATGCCTTTTCATGGCAATTAGACCCTTGTTGTAACAAAGAGGAGGTGGAATCTGAAGATTCTTCATCTACCAAGTCTCCTAAGAGGCAAAATTGAAACTCATGGGAAAGGGTTGAAAGGTTGGAGGATCAACTTGAAGATGACAATTTCTAGAAGACTATTAATTCTTTTCACTGGTACTTTCCAGTTAAAAGACTTCAAAGTATTGGGGTGAACCTTTTGCTGACACTGCCTAGGAAACGGCACAAAGCTTGTTTTTACAGAAATTAGAGTGTTAACCTCTGAAACATCACAGAAGCAGGAAAAAAATACAATTCCTTCTCTTTATAAACTGACTTTTGTTCAACTGGGGGACCCAGTGAATTAAAAACATCCATTTGGAAAACTGAATTCTGCTTCCCATGGTACTGAATAGGTGGCAATAATAATTTTTATTCTGTACATAATAACATAAGACTAGTCTGGTGGATCAGGCCATTGCCCCATCTAGTCCAGCATCCTGTTCTTCCAGTGGCCAACCAGAAACCTGTGGGAAACCAGGGAGCATGACATGAGTGCAACAGCACCTTGCCCTCCTGTGGTTTCCAGCAACTGGCATTCAGAAGCATTGCTGCCTCCAACTCTGTAGGTAGGGCATAGCCATCAAGGCTATTAGCCATCAATAGTCCTTTCCCTCATGAACTAATGAGGAGTGACCACCTGCTTCTAGAAGAGAGGTCCATAGCTCAGTGGTCGCATACATGCTTAGCATGCAGAAGGTCCATCCTAGAGCCAATCTCTGGCATTTGTGCTTAAAAGGAACACAGCACAGGTTGGGGGGGAAATCACTGTTTGGACCATGGACAGCTCCGTAAACTATAGACAGCTATGCGATGACCATGGAGAGTTCCTGCTAGTTTGAGAAAATGTCTGGCAATATATGGCAACTTCATATGTTCGGATGGATTCAGCTAACCTGTTCTTCTAGCAGAATCCAGTGCAAGGACTCCTACGAGTGCAATGGGGCTCTCCCCCCCCTACTCCTGAATAACCCCATGTTGTCCCTAAATTTACTCTGGTGGGTTGGGAGGACAGTATGTTGGAGGGAGAAATGCTTTCAGTGATGGAACAATGTCCTTAGTACTATGTTTCATTCTACCCATTATGTTCCTATGCTTCAGCAATGGCTGTGTTTCATTTCACAGGTGGTTACATTTCAACAGCAACTAAAGAATTTGCTCAATGTCATGTCAACAAAGTTATTTTTTTGTATCTGGCACATGTAGGAAACCGTCTGAAGACACAAAATGCAACAACCTTGCTGAAGTCTATGTGTGGTCAGCACCTGGCTGGGATCCTTGAGTTGTGTAGGAGAAATGTGAGATACATATACAATGCATGGAATAAATAAATACTTGGGATCAGAAACCTTGAATGGTGAGTCAAGAAGCTGCCAGTGTTGCTTTTGTGGCTTTTGTGTCCTTCGTTGCCAGCCTTGACTTAGTGCTCAAATTTCATTCTTGAGACAGAGACAATTAACATTCTGAAAGCTGCTGCAGATATTAATTATTTCATTACGTAGCAGCCCATGCATTTCTGCTCAAAATATTATAAAAATGATACAATAAAATGACCTGGTGCTATACCTATTTAAAAACACATTAAAATGGACTTGGGAGAGAAGAAGGAAAACTTACAGTCTGGGCAATTCCAGATGTCTTATTAATTGAGCGTTCAACTTGATTTGTTTCCACCAAGTTTACATGATACCCTCTGTTTCTTGAACATTCATTTGGATGTATTTAAAGGGTTGTTATATGATGTCGCATCAAGCAATTGCTGTTCCAAACTTTCAGGAGTGTTTCCCCATCACTTTTCTTTGCCACAAAAGTCTGATTTTGGAAGCAGGTTTGTGATGCAAGAGCACCAAATCCACTGCAACTGCACAACCTGAATTTGCCAGTATGCAACTATATCCCATGCACAAGACAGTGGCAGTCTGGAAGTGACCTATGACTTCAATCCTCTGTACACACTTACCTGGGATTTAGGCCCACTGAACTCAGTAGCAATTACTTCTGAGTAGACATATATAGGAGCAAACAGCAGCTGGAAAATAAACAAGTCTTCAGGTTCTTTCCTCTTTTAACTTTTATTTTTTCAGTTCTAACAAGAAAATGATCAGCATTAAGAAATTAACAATCTGAATGTGTAATACAAAATATTAAAAATCAAAGTGTGAAGTCATTTCAGTGGTTGATATATTTCTAGACATTCATTTCAGACGTGTTAAAATCACTTCAATAAACATTTTTTACTTACAAATTTGTCGTGATTTTTTCCCTTTCCAATACATTATATGACTCCATGTGGTACAAGTGAGAAGACATTCACTTGTTTTTTTGAAAAGTGGTAACCATCTTGGGGTATATCCTCAGAAGAAGAGTTCTTGTAGAAAAAAATAAGGTGTTAAAGTCACATATATAAGTTACTTTCACACAGTTGCTTACTGGATTACAACTATAAATTTAAAAGGTGATTCACATATCACTCAAGGAAAATATACATGCCACCAGCTTAATATGGCATTTTCCTTTAGTAAGGAGCCACCTCCAGTTCACACTCATTAGCTGGCATATCTTGCGTCTCAAATTTCTGCACAGTGTTGCGCCATTGGAACAGATGGAAGGAGGCTGCCACAAATGAGCAAGCAGCACTTTTAAGCCCTTGAATTATATATTTTTTCTTACAAATATTTGCCCTTTTGATTTTGACTGATGGGTACAATCTGGTATATTAGAAACACAGAAAGTGCCAGCATTGTTCATTCACAGGAGCAGATGGCAGTCTTGATATCTGCCACCTCTACAGAACTGTGTTTAAACTGATGGAGAGATACCATAGCTCAGTGGCACATGCTTTGCATGCAGAAGGTCCCATGTTCAATCCTTGATAGTTCTGGTTAAAATGGTCAGGGAACAAATGATGGGAGAGCTCTGAAACTTGTAGACATGACAGAGAAGTTCCTGGGTAACAAGCCTGACAAATGGCAGCTGAATAGGGCTTTGTGTTAGGAACTTTAAAGTTGATTTTACAGTGGGAAGTAATAAAATGGATTAATTTCTCACATAAAATAGTTTTCTCTGATTACAAAGTACACTTGTCAATCACAGAGGATCGTGAGCCCCCAGAGACATCTTGGCAGGGCTGGTTAAAAGGGGAGGAGGAATGAAACTGGACTGTGGAATTGAATCATAGAATTGTAGAGTTGGAAGGGTCTCCAAGGGTCATCTAGTCCAACTCCCTGCAATGCAGGAATCTGAGTTAAAGCATCCATGACAGATGGCCATCCAACTTCTGCTTAAAAACCTCCAAAGAAGGAGAGTACACTACCTTCCAAGGCGGTTCTTTCCATTGTTGACCAGTTCTTACCAGTGGTGGTGAGTGAGCAGGTGTAGGCGTTGTGCAAGCAGGTGGATGGGCAACTGGGGGGGGAGGATGGTGCTGGGGTGTATGTCCCTATTTACCCTCTCAAAATATTGGAGGGTATGAGTGGGTTGTTCAGTGAAGGTCCTGCCTCAGCACCATTTTCTGTCCCAAGAGTTGAGGGTGGTTCTTCTGGGGAGGTTTCTGGGACTGGATGTGACTGTGGCAACTCCACCTCCATCGCCAAGGATGTGGCAATGGGTGCAGTGGTGTGAGTAGGCCCAGCCGACTTTAAAAAATGGAGCTCAAGGGGCATATCAAGCACTGGGACAACTTGTTAGATTCTGTCTAGTCAGGAACCTTGGAGCTCTGATATAACTGCTGACCTGTGAACCTTGTAACCTGATATATGTTTGGGCACTGTCATGGTTTTTGGAATAAAGTATGTGGCAATAATTAAGCCAAGAGTCTGAGTATTGTATCTCCAACTGGCAGCCATACCACAAGGGAACTCTCTCACCTCTCACCCTCACCCATTCCTGGCATCTTCCTTAATTTCACTACTGTATTACAAAGCTGATGCATCACTGGGACTGGAGAACAGTCATTCCCTCTTATTACAAGCTTGACTTTCCAGTCACAATGGACCTCTCCCTTCACATCCTAGCCTCCATCTTTTCCAGTTCATTGCACCTTCATTTATAGCATTATGGTAAGCTCAGAATTATTACTATTAGTTTCAGTAGACCTTTGCCTGCAGAGTGGGGTTTTTTTTGGGGGGGAGGGGTAAGGTCTGGATCATTGAGGTCCCACAAACCATTGCAGGTACCTGATTTAAATTATGCCACCTTGTAGACATACTGCTTCACATCTAGAGAGGGTGAGGCCTGGGGGGGTGGAAAAATTGGGGGGGGGCTGTTTTTTCTTTTTCTTTTCAATTTTCCGGGTTTCCCCCCAGGCCTTCCCATCTCTATTCACATCTAACAAGCCAAAAAAAGACATGTGAGGCACCCCAAGATTCAAGATTCATCCAAATCTAATGCACATTGCGTGGACAGGCGGAGTCCCCAGATCCCCCGCGGTCCCCCCGTCATGCGGAATAACGACTCGAGACAACGTGCTATGGGATTAAATTGGCCACAACTTTATTAAATTTCAAATGTGGGTAGACCTTGGCTCAGGCATTGGGCGTTCTCCCTCCCCAGTCCCCAGCCGGGGATCTAGGGAGCATCAGGGTTATCCAGTGTGTGTGGGGGGGATGGGCCGGCTCTGGAGAACATATGTTCAAGCAGAGACAGCCGCCCCCGTTACGCCGCCGCCGCAGGGGAGAGCAATGACAACCTTTCGGCGCACGGCCAAAGCCTCCCTTCAGAAACCCCTTTAACGGGGAACCCTGGTATCGCCGCCGCAAAGAGGAAGATGGACTAAAGGATTCCGCCCAAGGCCTGATACCGCCAAAGTTGTGACGTTTTGCTACGGGAAAGGCGAAACCTGCCAATGCAGGGAAATTCCTTTCCGGCCCTTTAACAGCGACCTTACGTAGCAGCGCCCGCATACCTGTGAAGAAAAGTTAACCTGCGAAACCTGTGAAGAAAAGTTAACCTTCCAAATAAGACATTAACTGAGGGTGGGTAGGGTGGGAGAAGCTCTGGAGCCAAGTGAGGATTCCCAGGTAAGATCCTCCCTCTATTGTGTGGGCAGGTAATCCCTCCCCTACCTGGACTGGTCTCCTTGGCAACGCTTCCCCCAGGTGGGATTGGGCAAATGACTGAGGTAGGCGGAGACCTCCAGGTACCCCACCTGAGGGAAGGCAAGGCCAAGCCTAAGCTATTGGAGCCGCTCGAGATCCAGGGGCTGCACGCGTCCCCGCAAAGGGCGCCCCCCGTTTTTAAGCGGGGAGCGGTCATTCTTGCTTTCTATTCATATACAAAGCTGAATCTGTCTTGAACAGTTATTTCTATCTTTAACAGAAATCTGTCTTGTTTCATCATGGAAACTATACTGATAGATGGAATGGGCATGTGAAGGCACCTTCTAAAAAGCTGTTTCTCACCTGGCATTAGATTGTTATGCAAGAAAAGGGAATGGTATATCTAAAGAATGAATGAGAACTGTCTAGAACCTACCGTATCAATCACAGTTCTGTGAGAACACTTGTCTAAACAGTTGCAGAACAGTGCTAGTGGCTATTTTCCTATCTTCTTTCCACCAGCAGTGCTTTAGAGTTAAACTTTTATGTACAGAATCCCAATACTTTCAAACCAAAACTAATATCCCTAGGCACCCTTCAGTTGCCTCTCTTCTTTTTCTTTTTGCAAGTGTTACAGGAGTGGAAATGTTTCCTTGCCCATGTTTGCAGTGTTTTACCATTCTGATGCATGTGGTAAAGGTAAAGGGACCCCTGACCATTAGGCCCGTCGTGGACAACTCTGGGGTTGCGGTGCTCATCTCGCTTTATTGGCCAAGGGAGCAGGTGTACAGCTTCCGGGTCATGTGGCCAGCATGACTAAGCCTCTTCTGGCGAACCAGAGCAGCGCATGGAAACGCCATTTACCTTCCCGTCGGAGCTGTACCTGTTTATCTACTTGCACTTTGACATGCTTTTGAACTGCTAGGTTGGCAGGAGCAGGGACCGAGCAATGGGAGCTCACCCCGTCATGGGGATTTGAACCGCTGACCTTCTGATTGGCATGCCCTAGGCTCAGTGGTTTAGACCACAGCACCACCCGCTTCCCTATGATGCATGTGACACTCCATTAAAAATTTTGACTAATATAAATCTGACCGTGCAGAATACCACAGATCCACAAGGCTGTCCAGATGGATTTTAATATTGCACATCTCATTCCAGCTTGACATCTCCCTTGGAGTTCTAAATAGTCACCTCCTTGCCTGATATTTGGTGATTCTGCAAAGGTATACTTGAAGGCAAATGTATACCCATGAACTAATATGACCTTGCACTTGTTTTTGAGTAAAATCATGGAAGAAATCTGAAACCCAGTGTTTCACCTGACTTCCACATTCTCTTGCCTTTGCTGTAGAACCTCATACCTGGACACCAGAGAAGTCTAGTCGGTCAGTTTCAGTTTAACTTAAGATCCTGATCTCCATCAGTATGCTGTGGCCAGGAAGGGGTTTTTTTAAAATAAAAAAATCTCAAATATTACCAGTGCTAAGAACGTTTGCATTCAGAAGCATGGTTTAAACCTCAGCCCTATATGTTAGCCTTCAGATCTTTGCCTATTTACTATACGCATAGAGAGTTTGGCTTAGCTTCCCTTAATTTCATGCCTAAATAAGCCTGAAGAAGAGTTCCTTGGCTTCAGAGAGCTCTTTTGCATGTCAATAAACAAGAGGGACAGCCTCCTGCAGAGTACAAAGTAGTGTGGATTCCATGCTGGCACATGGAGAAAATTATACGAAGTCACAAATTATTTCTCAGATGGAATCTTTCAGAGATTTCCACTAACCCCCATGAAGTATTTTAAGGTCCCGCTCAGCATATTAAAGGGGAACAGATCTCCCACCACTTAGAGGAAGATGCTTGATATATATCAGGTTCATGATTAGTTAAAGATCCTCTCAGGCAGAGATAGGCTCCACTGAAACTTGAAAGGCTGCAGTATTTCTATGAGTTAATACAGATACTGACTCCCCCTTTCTCTCTCTTTCTCTTCGATGCCTAATTGAATTCAGCACAAAGCAGGTTGCAACCTTTCTTCCTGCTGCTGATGGGAAACGTATTACACCATTGTCCTTCTTTTGAGATCAAGGCACCTTCCTTTAGCTCTTGTGACTGAAGAGCGAGTAACAAGGGGGAAATGAATGATGTTCCCAGAAATTGAGACCAAGTAATGAATTCTATTGTTGCAGCTCAAAGCAATCCTTGCAGAGCATAGAAAGATTGTGATGAGGGAAGATCAGGACTTTTGTGGCTAGGACTACTGTATTGTGGCTGCAGTCACAACCTGGAACATGAAATGTAATGCTGATCCCAGCAGCTTCTCCACAGAACCTTGAAATTATTACTTTACAAGGGGGGGGGATGCAAGGGCCCTAAGTATTTCCTGGGGTAGGCATCTGTGTTTTTTCAAAGATCTGACCTGATTCTGAGTCACTTTGTGCTCTCCTCACTTTGATCTGTTTTTGGGGTGCCAAGCCACTCTGTAGAAAAGGAAGCTCTATCTTTTCCCATGTATTATAATGGAGAATTATAACACCTCCCACTTTTTACCCAAATGGATTAAATTAACAGGCACAGGAGCCAGAGCAGATTATGCCTGCTCAGTTGCACACAATAGGCTTTGTTACATTTGCCCACCCTGAAAAAGTCATGTGACCAACCATTTTATTTTAGAGTAGGATCAGATACCTGTCTAGCACTCTAATTCACAAAATACTTTCTGATATGTTGAAATGATTGTTCCAATCTTTCCCAGGCTCTCATCCACACAGAGAAGCATGATGCCATTTTGTGTACTGCAATTTTCATGATCATGGTAAATAGAAGAAGTGCTGACACAATCATGGGAAACTGTGGTGTACTTCCTTCCTGGTAACTTTTCTCCTTGCATTCATCAAGACTGCTTGCAAATGCCGTGATTATAGAGAGAGAGAAAAATCTTGTCAACATTCAGGCAGCTTTGGCTAAATGTTTATACAGTATACATCAGGCATGAAGAGAAGGTAGACTGAGATCTACCAGGTGATATCTGGATGATGTTTAGAAGATCAGCAAGGATTTCTGGTTCCTGATTATTTAACATTGGCAACAAATGAAATCACTTCCCTCTGCCCTAAATTACATTCCTATCATGAGGAAAGCTTGAGGGCAGAACCAGGAGTGGACTTTTGTATAGAAGAAGTGTGAAGTCTGCTCAGTACTGGTACTCAAAACAGATCCCTGGGCTCATAATTATTTGATTTTAAGTCACTTTGTGCTCTCCTCACTTTGATCTGTTTTTGCTCCTGCACCTGGTCCTACAAGGTGAGTCTCAAGTTTCTAAGTAGATCCTGTAAGCCTAAAGCCTGCAAACACCTATCTGAGTAGTATTTGTAGCGCTCTGCCTATAGCCCACTTTCTTCCCATCGTTTCTGTTCATGACACGCTGCTTTCACTCCACATCTTATTTGCTTGCCTCCAATATTTAGATTGATTCCACCTCTCCTGTGAAATTATATCTGCATGTCCATCCCATTATCTTCAAAACTAAAGAATGAGCTATATGATAGCCAGTTAGCAAAGTCATTAATGTGCCAGATTAGGGTCAGGGAGGCTTTGGGTTTAAATTCCCATGCAGCTATGAAATCACTGGGTGATCTGGGGCCCCGTCAGTATCTGTCAGTGTAATGTACATCTCAGGGTTGCCACGAGGATTAAATTAAAGGGCTATAACTATGTACTCAACATTGAGCTTATAAAGTAAGACTAGTCCATCTAGTCCAGCATCTTGCTTTCATAGTGGCCAAGCTTCCCTTGGGGGAAAGGTGGGATACAAATGCAGCAAATAAATAAATAAATAAATAAATAAATAAATAAATAAATAAATAAATAAATAAGACATGGTGGTTTATAGACTAGCTATTTCATGGCAGAATGATTTTAACATGTTGGGTTATGAGTGAGGAGACCACAGCACTAAAGAGAAACATGGCAATCTAAACTATGTATTTATTGGCTAGATGGAATGGAGAATTCTATGAATAATAGTAAGAGCATGATTTGTCATCTGATTTGTTATGAATGGAGCTCAGCATGCTTCTCTGTTAGAAGCCAAGTCCATTTTGACTTATTTCCCTTGATCACATTTATAGCAGTAGCTCATACATTACTACACATTTGAGTAACAAAACACTCGGAAGTGTATGTTCAGCATTCCACGCATGCCAGCAGAATATCTGCACTTCCACCTGCAATGGCACAATGCTCGTTCATCCCCACACATACTAAAAGAGCCTCTGGGACAATAATGATTCGTCTAAATTTATATCATTATAGCATGCACTGAATATAATTGTACAGCAACTGTATCTATTGTAAATATGTAGTGTGTGTTTGTGTGTTGTTTAGCTGCTGTCTTGTACCCGTATCCAAGCGCTGTTGAAACGGCTTGCAGTAAGCTCTACAGGGAATGACTTTTTGATATAAATTCAACACCCAGAGAAACAGTGCCATGGTTTCTCTTGACTGATCACCCAGTCAACAGTTCTTTATCATTTTTGTAAATCGTTTTGAGTTTTTTTCCCCCTTCTACAACCAAGCAATATATACATTTTACAAAAGAAATAACAATAACTCAACTAGTAAAGAGGAAAGTGGACAGAATATAACAGGGTTAGTGTTACATTTCAGGGTCAAGCAAGTAGCTGCAGGGAAAAGCTGCAGCTCAGTGGTAGTATATCATCTGTTTTGCATACCGGAGGTCCCAAGTTCAATCCCAGTGTCCCAAGGTAGGGCTGAAAATGCCCCCTGTCTGGAGGTCTGAAGGACAACTGTTAGTCAGTTTGGAGAATAAGGAGCTAGATGGACCAGCAGTCTGACTCAGGGTAAGTCAGCTGCCTGTGTTATTATGGAAGCAAATACAGGTTTTATTATTTGTTTTCACTTCAGCAGAATGGCTTTGCACACAGTACTTTCCAACTCACAGAAAACCCATAAATATTTGAGATTACCTTAATACTATCAGGAAAGGCTTGTGTTTCCTCTATGCATAAACAAATCTTACAATAGTTAGGTAGCCCAGATCATGTAAAGCACTGCTAGAAGAACAGAAGGGTAGCAATTATAAATTGGTTAAAACAAAAACAACATCAACAGAGAATGGTGGGGTAAATGATGTCCTTTAGCAATATTCTTGGCAATTGAGAAGGAAAGCAAGGCAAGTTGGCACATGGTAAATGATTGAAAATGATGCCCATGGCCTTCTGCAAAATCTGATTACAGCTCTGATGACTGATGACATGCCATTAGCACAGGGAAAAATAAATAATGTGCAGTAACAGTGTAGAGTAAATCAAGAGAGGCTCTCCTGGTTCATGTGGAACACTTCGACATGATTCAAATAATGCTGCAATCAGGATTTCATTTTCTGTAAATATATGTTGCTTCCACAATATGAAGTAGTCAGTTCAGTGCTGCCTCTCTGAACTACACTTAAATTTGAGCCAAAAAGGAGATATTAACCTTGCCCGCCCCCACCCTTTCTGATTCATCCTTAAGGGACATTGGATGTGTTCAGTGTTAGTACAGTGGTACCTTGGGTTACAGATGCTTAAGGTTACAGACTCTGCTAACCCAGAAATAGTACCTCGGGTTCAGAACTTTGCTTCAGGATGAGAACAAAAATTGCACAGTGGCGGTGTGGCAGCAGCAGGAGGCCCCATTAGCTAAAGTGGTACCTCAGGTTAAGAACAGTTTCAGGTTAATAATGGACCTCCAGAACAAATTAAGTTCTTAACCTGAGGTACCACTGTAATGAATAAGAAAACCTAGCTGTTTAACATGAAACGGAGAACGAGTAATGCAGCAAGTGAAATAATTTTGTTAGAATTTAGCTCCAACACTGCACTAATGTGGGTGCTGATTTGCTCCATTTTCCACCAGAATGAGGAATATGAGTTTTACTACTTTCATAGGAGCAATATGCCCATGTAAATTTGTTTTATAAGGGTGGGAGACCTTCATCTTGCAAATCATTTCGGACCAGTCATGTCCACATGCCCTATAACTGATGTGACATATCATCTCAGGTGTTGGGCAGGTAATGGACTGGCTTAGCCAGCAAGCATCTGCTGGCACTGCCCACCAGTTGATAGGGGAAACCTGCCTTGTGCAAATTACTTGTCAAGAACTGAGGGACATGGGATGGTCAGGCCTTGCACAGCACTCCACAAGGATTCTGAAGTGGGGGTCTTGCAGAGCACTTAGTAATGGGCTCTGAGAGACTTGACAACTAGCTGATTGTCCAGTTTGTGGAGCACTTAGAAAGGCATCATGTGGGCATTGTGACAGCTGGTGGTTGCCAGGTGCGCACCCCCACCCGCCTGTCAAATTTGTCCCCAGTGGGTGGAGATAATGATCTGGCCTGGTATCCAAATCTAGTTCACCACTCCCGAATTATTTATTTATTTATTTATTTATTTATTTATTTATTTATTTTCAATTATTTATCTTACATCTTTCGGAATATGAAAAGGCAGTTTACGAGGGGGGCTTCACCTGCCTCTGTCTCCTGGAATCTTTGCCACACAGCAGTTGATAGTAAATGACCCTGTATGTGTATGGCAGGGGTGGGGTGGGGAAATGTCTGATAAATGTCTGATAAGTTCAGTTTCTTTACCAACTAGCCACCCATCTCTTTATATGTTACGGGAATCTTCAGTCACCTTTTGGGGCTGTGTAGAAAGGTTTTGGGTCTTTCTCTAATTGACTGTGAGTGCACCTTCTTTGCTGCCTACTCCATAAAAGATATCTGATAGGACTGGGGAATAATTTCATAGAATCATAGAGTTGGAAGAGATCACAAGGGCCATCGAGTCCAACCCCCTGCCAAGCAGGAAACACCATCAGAGCACTCCTGACATATGGTTGTCAAGCCTCTGCTTAAAGACCTCCAAAGAAGGAGACTCCACCACACTCCTTGGCAGCAAATTCCACTGTCAAACAGCTCTTACTGTCAGGAAGTTCTTCCTAATGTTTAGGTGGAATCTTCTTTTTTGTAGTTTGGAACCATTGCTCCGTGTCCGCTTCTCTGGAGCAGCAGAAAACAACCTTTCTCCCTCCTCTATGTGACATCCTTTTATATATTTGAACATAGCTATCATATCACCCCTTAACCTCCTCTTCTCCAGGCTAAACATGCCCAGCTCCCTTAGCTGTTCCTCATAAGGCATCGTTTCCAGGCCTTTGACCATTTTGGTTGCCCTCCTCTGGACACGTTCCAGTTTGTCAGTGTCCTTCCTGAACTGTGGTGCCCAGAACTGGACACAGTACTCCAGGTGAGGTCTGACCAGAGCAGAATACAGTGGCACTATTACTTCCCTTGATCTAGATGCTATACTCCTATTGATGCAGCCCAGAATTGCATTGGCTTTTTTAGCTGCCGCGTCACACTCTTGGCTCATGTCAAGTTTGTGGTCAACCAAGACTCCTAGATCCTTTTCACATGTACTGCTCTCAAGTCAGGTGTCACCCATTTTGTATTTGTGCCTCTCATTTTTTTTGCCCAAGTGCAATACTTTACATTTCTCCCTGTTAAAATTCATCTTGTTTGTTTTGGCCCAGTTCTCTAATCTGTCAAGGTCGTTTTGAAGTGTGATCCTGTCCTCTAGGGTGTTAGCCACCCCTCCCAGTTTGGTGTCATCTGCAAATTTGATCAGGATGCCCTTGAGTCCATCATCCAAGTCGTTGATAAAGATGTTGAATAAGACCGGGCCCAAGACAGAACCCTGTGGCACCCCACTAGTCACTCTTCTCCAGGATGAAGAGGAACCATTGATGAGCACCCTTTGGGTTCGGTCAGTCAGCCAGTTACAAATCCACTGAGTGGTAGCATAGTCAAGACCGCATTTTACCAGCTTCTTTACAAGAATATCATGGGGCACCTTGTCAAATGCCTTGCTGAAATCAAGGTAGGCTACATCCACTGCGTTCCCTTCATCTACCAGGCTTGTAATTCTGTCAAAAAATGAGATCAGGTTAGTCTGACATGACTTATTTTCCATGCTGACTATTGGTGATCACAGCATTCCTTTCTAGGTGCTCACAGACTGTTTGCTTAATGATCTGCTCCAGAATCTTCCCTGGTATTGATGTCAGACTGACTGGGCGGTAATTATTTGGGTCTGTTATTGTAACAGCTATTATTTGATGGGTCTGTTATTGTCACAGCTAGCACAGAGTGTGGGCAGGTGAGGGGGCTTATATTAGCTGACCTAGTGAGTGCTCAAAAGGACCCTCACAGCGTGGGGAGGTTTGTCCAACCATCCCCTTATTGTGATCCAACTTGATTGGGGTGGAGGGGGAGGAAAGCAGACTTTGCTTCTTGGCCATGCATTCTTCTAAGCTCTGGAAAGAGGGGGTGTACTTCCTGCATTGCAGGAGCTTAGACATGATGATGATGATGATGATGATATAACAACAATAATAATTTATTTGTACCCCACCCATCTGGCTGGGTTTCCCCAGCCATTCTGGGCAGCTTCCAACAAAGATTAAAAATACAGTGGTACCTCTGGTTACATACGCTTCAGGTTACATACGCTTCAGTTTACACACTCCACTAAGCCAGAAATAGTGCTTCAGGTTAAGAACTTTGCTTCAGGATAAGAACAGAAATTGGGCTCCGCCAGCACGGCAGCAGCAGGAGGCCCCATTAGCTAAAGTGGTGCTTCAGGTTAAGAACAGTTTCAGGTTAAGTACGGACCTCTGGAACGAATTAAGTACTTAACCCTAGGTACTACTGTACATTAAAATGTCACACATAAAAAACTTCCCTGGACAGGGCTGCCTTCAGATGTCTTCTAAATGTCAGGTAGTTGTTTATCTCTTTGACTACCGCCACTACCGAGAAGGCCCTCTGCCTGGTTCCCTGTAGCTTTACTTCTCACAGTGAGGGAACCGCCAGAAAGCCCTCAGTGCTGGACCTGGACCAGTCCAGGCAGAACGATGGGGGTGGAGATGCTCCTTCAGGTATACTGGGCCGAGGCTGTTTAGGGCTTTAAAGGTCAACACCAACACTTTGAATTGTGCTCGGAAATGTACTGGGAGCCAATGTAGGTCTTTCAAGACCTGTGTTAACTGAACAGGGAAGAAAGGGTGCAGATCCATTAGGCCTGTGGTATTACCCAGCTGGGAAAAAGGGGAATTCTTCCATGGCTATTTTTAAATTTTATATAATTGTTACATTGACATATTAGGATAGGTTGAGAAACTGGGGGCCATGTTACTAGCAGCCAGTTAAAAGATCCTTTTCCCTTATGCTCACATCATAGCTAGAAAAGCTGACATTTTCTTCTGTTTATCATTCAACCTTCCAGAATGAGCTATTTTTCCTAGTAATATTTCTTTCAATGATGGCCACGAGAACATACATATAAAGATGACCAAAGATGACCAAAGAAATTATATTGTGCGGAAAAGCCCATGCCTTGCATGTGAATGGATATTAAAGAAAGCCTCTAACACAAATACTTAGTATCAATGCGAACCAGAACTCTATTCCTGACTGAGGTGCTAAATCCAGCTTATGATGTTGGCCAATATTGCTGCCGTAATTCAGGGAAAGAGCAAAATCTTTTCTGCTTGGCTTCTTAAGCTGCCAAATGTGAGCCCTTCAATGGGAAATCATACTTGTCTTTCCTGAATGATCTGCCCTTTCTACACTGTGAAGATGGAAATGAATCAATTGACTTCCTTCTTCTGCTACAGTGAAGCATCTAAAATTTGCCTAGTCTACTTTCTTCGCCTATTGGAATAGCATATAATGGCCTGCAGTTCATTCAGGTGCCCTTTTAAAACTATCATCCTCCACTATTGAAGGCTTCATTTTAGACAGATCATCTGTCCCCCAAAGTAATTGTTTTTCAATATCCATTATTTTCTTATGTTTCTTAAGAACTGTGCCTAGCCAGAAAAGCTTAGAAAAGTTTAACGTACATGAAGCTATGTGCACCTCACTGGCAGAGTTGAAGATCATTCTGAAGGCTCCAAGTTATAAGCAAACTAAGGAAGGAAGTGGTTGCATTTCCCCCCAATTTACATAAACCACTTGATTGTAATAACACTTCCAAGTGGTTTACATGGCCATCTGTTATGGATGCTTTAGTTGAGAATCCTGCATTGCAGACGGTTAGACCAGATGACCCTCGGGCTCCTTTCCAACTCTACACTTCTACGTTTCTATTACAATTATCAAAAAGCACAGTTAAAAACAAGTAATTAAAAACTTCTAAAATATACTTAAGTTAACAGTAGATTGAAAAGAGGTGAAAGTATGTCACCATCTATGCGTCTGTATAAATTCATAAATGAAAGTACAGCCCTCGCAAAGAGTTCAGTAGCATTATCCTGGCAGGAGCGGCACTTCCATTATGATGCAGCTTGCTCCCACCTCCCTTACATTCCAATTCTGTGGCAATACTCTGTCCACATAAGATCAAGTCCACAATGTGCAGGACTCACTACATATTTATGACATGGAAGTACGATGAACCTGAGGTTTGACTCACCTTGGTTTTAGAGGGTGGGGGGAGATGTAGCTGTCACAGCTGCTTTTACTGTTCATACTATTCAGTTGAGGCATCTGGGATTATTCCCTTTGCATCTTTGCTAAGACACACTCAGCTTTATCTTTGTACAGCTATATAATATGCGCTATATGGACCAGTCTCTTGGAAATGACTGGATATGAAGAGATTTTCTCTCTTATTGCAAAAAAAAAAGACCCAAATGCCCTTTATATTATGCAGTTACATGCTTCTTAGTTTATCTTATCCCATCTGCTACATTTCACCAAAAATCATTATTCTAAAGGATGCTGTTCAAAACATTCCTCATGCTTTAATAATAGTGTTTGCATCCAATGTCATGCATCCTGTTACCTCCTCATATTACAAGATACTTGGCCTTTTGTTTTTATTAACTGTGTATCTATTTTCTGAGATGGAGATTTTCCCAAATTCATCTGTTTCTAAGTCTTTTCGTGAATTGCCCAGAAGTCATGAACTCAATCTGTTGTGTTATGGAAAAGCAAATGCATTGCTGGGTTTATTAAAACTGTGCCTTAGTCATAGGCTATTACACTGGACACATATTGAGAGCGCACACACACAATCTCACTCTGTCTTGAAAAACATCATGGTGCCATCATAATACTTTTTTAAGGGTGTTCGCCAAAGGCAGGAAATGCTTAGGAAACTGCTTCAGCAAGTGGGGCAATTTTAGTTGGACTGTAAGGCATGATCTGTTTTTCCTTGGATCCGAATCTGAACTTGCTTTTACTTTTTGACACAATTGGATAAAATTTGCCGGCACAGTAGCCCTTTCTGAATGTATGAAGCCTTCTAGGTGCCTCATGCTTGCTTGAATTTAAAGAGACAGGAGATCCAATAACAGATCTCCATGGTCTGTCATAGTCTAGCTTTAAAATTCCAGTCAAATGATTATACCATGTGAAGAAATGATCAAAGTCTGTATATGTAAGAGGGTGCTGCAACACTGGTGCCATCTCTCAGGGACCCTGCGGGCCTGGGCACCCACAATTTTTTTGCTGTGAGTGCCTGTCCTCCGCCCCACACTGAGTGAGCCGCTTGCCATAGTGATGACCAAGGAAAGGTCGTCTGCAGCAACCTGGTAGACATTTCTACACCTTCATCACTTGGCTGTATGCCACACCATCCTAGGCCATGGGGGCTATGTGTGAGAGAGTTTTGGCTCCTGCCAGAAGCTGGAGATGCAGCGATTTGTCTTGCTCAGGAACCCAAGCTATGGCTTGGAAATCTTCCTGGGAACCGAATGGGGTGTTAATATTATGAGCCCTTCCATTCTATGCTCACATTGTATATATGTGTAACTAAAATCATATAGCCTAAAGACACTACAGACTCCATTGATCTTTAGTCCAATAAAACCAAACTCTGGATAGGAGCATATATACAGTTGAAGAAATAATTGGTGTTCAAATGAGCCATTCACACATACATCATGGTATATCATGAAAGCACCCACTGGCCATACTGTCATGTCTACTGGTCACAAAGATTCCTGCATGTATAGAGCTGTATATGTATAGACCAGCCTGGGGCCCTCCAGGTGTTTTGGACTTCAGCTCCTATCATCTCTGATCACTGGCCATGCTGGTTGGGGCTAATAGTAGTTGTAGTCTAAAACAGCTGGAGGGCATTGAGTTGGAGAAGACTAGTACTGTATAGGGTTTGTCCCATTCTTCTTCCATTCTAGGAACTGTTGGACTGCCTTAAGAACTAATACAGTAACACGCATTTGGAATGATTTCAAGTGTGGAATCTGAAAGAATGCTATCAGGTGCATAACAAATTACTTTAATGGTGTGTTCTGTCACGGCCATGGTGATATATGAGAGAAGACTGGGGAAGCTGGGGAAGAAGTGTCACTTGATATTCTGCTTCTGGCAGCAAAATATCGTGGACTGACCCTGCCTGTAACAACTGTACAATTACTCAGCCAATAAATAACACACACCTGGGAAGGCTGTGTTTTCATCTATCCGTTACCATTTTCTCATGGTAGTCATTATTTTGTTGCTTTCACTTACATTAACATGGCCCTCAATTTAGAAACATTCTACAAAAATCTTCCTTCAATATTTAAAGGACCGTAACAAGCCAACAAAATAAAAACAATCCCATGACTTTTGGAAACAATGCCCTTCGGTAGCTTCCAATAACATTTCATGCCTAAATTTTAATTGGCAGTTGGGATAAAGTTGGGGGGCAGCCTGGAACGGAAAGTTTATTCTGTGAAATTGTTATTTTCTCTTCTTTTAATGTAGCATCCCTTTTCCCTTTACTCTATAGCAAGTAAACACACAACAGGCAAATGCCCCTGAGGAGTTTATGGTCTCAAAGTAATTACGATGTTGTATCAGACACAATCTAGGAGAAAGATATTGCCATGTACCTGCCCTTTAAATATGTAAATAGCCACCACCACCTCCTCTGTGGCAATTTACTAGGAAGTTATCTTGTCAACATGTACTGCATAGTGATTACCTTATATTTATGCCCTGTAGCCAAGACTATTAAAAGAGAGACAGAGTGAGAAATATTTCCCAGTCAAGTGGGGGAGAGCACACAGTAAGAATATACAGTTACATATGCAACAAGCATGAAGTTTAAGTGCTATAAGTTCCTGCACAACTGCAGGCTAGGTAGACGACATTTAACCATTCATGAAACATTTCCCCAAATCTCTGTTGTGAGAAGAGAAATAATTCTTTTTATGTCACTTAACATAAATAAACCATGGATTAAACATTGCACATATGAAAGCAGAAATAGCCAGAGAGCTTGTTGCTTGCTTTCCTCCCAGGACTCATTAATGTATCTTAAGAGACATTATTTCTTTCAATAGTCTTATTTTCCCTGGCACCAAATGTATCTATAAAGTCATGGTGAGGTCTCAGTTCCAGTATAACACTCTTTCCCGACCAGAAACAAAACTGGATGGCTTCCACATTTTCTCCCCACTTCCCAGAATGCAAAGAGTTGGTATTAATCTGTTCTGAGATGCATGAGTCCTTTTCCAAAACTTTGGATGGAATTCAATGGTGAAAGGTCTCCACCATTGAGAGATGGGATCTGCAAGGTTCTGTTTTGCTTTGGGCTTAGATTCTCCACAGAAATCACAACCTTTCTGGGATAACCAGTCCTGCTTTCCTTAGCAGCTGGTGCCTTCCAAATGTTTTGGGCTACCACTTCTATCATCCCTGAGCACTGGCTGGGGCTGATGGGAACTGCAGTGCAACAACATCAGGAGGCAGTCTGGTTGGGAAAGGCTGTTTGAGAAAGAGATCTTAAATTGTAGGCTGCAGAATTTATCCTTTATATTTTGCAAGCACCAACAATGTTGCAAGTTCAAAGAAGAGGATAATAAGCAAAGAACTAATTGGAAACTAAGTTTGTCAATCAAGGGCAAATTTATTTCTATATTTACTTATTTGTATCTACTCTCTCGTCTATACCAAAAGAGAGCAAGGGAGGGAGGTATATACCAGAGGTTTAGAAAGGCCTTGTAAGAGCGCTGCTTTTTCCCATTATCGTCATGCACATCTGTCAACTCTGTCCCTTTCTTTTAGATGAGGTAGAGGGACCTTTGCCATTTCAAATGCATCGCCCTAATCAAACCGCTATCTTTCCAAAATGATTTCTGAAGAATGCATTATATAGCTGTAGAAAGCCACAGAATGAATAATACTGTTGAGAACAATAGGTAAAAGTGCTGGGACCTGGCAGAAATAACCAGGCTCACCTATGTTATGAAGAGAAAGTGCCATTAGCTCCTAGACAAGATCTCAGGACTGCAAAATGTGGATCTGATACTCCTAGCTTTAGAAGTAGATTTGTTGATTACCTTAATATATGCAATTTTGGGGAAATTGCAATATACTTTCTCATCATGCGCTCTCTCTCTCTCTCTCTTATCCTTTTAGCCAGATTTTGTACATCTTTGAAAAAGCAAAATTAAGTCAATCTTTTCAGTGAATTCACAGCCATCATCTGGTACACATGATGGAGTATGGCTAGTTTTCTTTATACCTGAAATCATAGGACTATTTATTTCATAATATTCACTTTTGAATATTTTAAAGATTTGGAAAATGATTTTTGATATGAAACATTTTATTGGCCTCTGTTTACATTTTGCTGATAAGTGTCCTTGAAGCAATTTACAAAAAGAAGAAGCAAACGTCATAAAATATTCAGTGATAAAACAAAAATTCAGAATATGACAAATACTAGCAGCAGTTTATCTCACAAATTAAAAAAAAGAATAAAAACTAGTTCTCAGAAAGCCTGGCTGGGTATTTTCACCGGGAAAGGAATGTAATGTAATCTAATATTTGAGAAGAAACATTGCTAGCAATGGTCAAGAGCACTTCTTAGGTCAGGCAAAGTAAGTCAATGAAGAAAAATGGACAAATCAGAAAAAATACATTATTATTGCATGCTTCATTAAATATATCAGTGCAAAAGCAGCACATAATTGCTGAATCATGCAACAATAATTTAGATTTCTGTCCTTTTTCTGATTTTCTTAATTGATCAGTTGACCTTTTAGTTTTTCTTTTAATTTAAATTTGTAAATTGTCATGATATAGCTGATCATAAGGTTCACTTATGAAAGCATGTAAGTTCAGAGCACTAAGAAATCAATGCAAAAATAACAAGAGGTATTTGGGTGCTTTTTTGTGCAGTAAAGTTGCAAATATTACACATCCAACCTCCTAAACTGAAATAAATTGATGGTACTGTGAAAGCTGACTAGCTAGATGTGATATGTTTCTTAAATGAGGAGGCAATGTGGCATCTCTAAAATGTTGCCACTAAGATTATTGATTTATCAGGTTCCATATAAGACTCTATCTAGTAATTAAATCCCCTGAAAGAAGGACTTTCCTTTTAAAGTTTCATATTTATTAGTGATGTGATACACAAAGCAGAAATAGATAGAAGTCAATGTAGATACCATTACTTCTAAGCCACAGTGAAAACAAATTTACATATCTAAGAAGCTAGATGTTCATGACTGATAGACACATGAGTTGACTACTGTAGGTTTATCTTGATTTTGGCATTAGGACCAAATGTAAAGTTCAGAATACGTTGACTTTACATCAGGACCTTGAAACATGGAAAATTATATTCTTCTGTTTATGAAGTTTGACCATGCAGTTTCATGACACCTAAATTTTTTCTCCAGGAGCACCGAGGTATAGGGAAGCAAGCAAGAGGCATCCATTTTTATTTTATTGTTGCAAAACTTACCTATTTTTTGTAGCAGTGAATACTCTCCAACTGGAATAACAGTTGAGCAAAACCAACCAATTTCCACCAGTGCAAGTTTTGTGAACTTTTTCTCTGAATGCTTGAAATACTGGAAAAGAATCTGTCAATGAGATCTTAACAATGGAGATAGGTGAATTTCCAACTCCATGCCTTTTTCAACCACATCATGAAGTAGGACGTGTGATGACTGTTCAGACAAATGGAGCAAAGGGGATGGGCAAGTTGTTTCTTTCTCTGTTATCATAAATCTTAAGACTGTCTGCAGTCAGTGGATAGAAAGCAATGAGACCCAAACTCTTTTGTTCATTTTAATTCAGGACTACCTTCACAGGATAAAGCATCCCAGGAATGACCGGGATGCACAGCCTCTGATTTTCCAGATGTTCTTGGACTCCAATTCTCATCAGCCTTGGTCAGTATGGTCAATAGTCAGGGATGATGGGAGTTGTAGTCCACCAAACTCTGGAGCACCACAAGTTCCACATTCTTGTGTTATGGGATAGATTTGTAGCACCTTCACGAAAAAGGCCAAAGGTTGTAAGCTATGTGAGCACCTATTCAAAAACTTAGCTGGTCATTTCTCATCATGCTTTAAGCATTTATTTGTTGTTCTCTCAGTTTTTGAATGCAAGTGAATCCTCCCCAAGCTCCTAGCCTGTATTTTTACTTCTGTATCTAGGAGCACACTACTATTTCAATCCTAGCTAGGAAAGATAAGAGGGGAGATACCTGAAATGATTTTATACTCTGTGGATGTACTGATTCTGTTGTTAAGAGGGAGACTTAAGAGAAATGCTGTCAAACTTCCATCCCAAACAGATTGCTGCAGTCTAATCAGTTATTCTACACTGCCATTGCTGTAAAGGGCAAGTTGACAAAATTAGTTCCCTGGGAAGAATTTAAAGAAGCAAGCCAAACTTACACATAGCCATTGGTTATATCTTATTCAGCTGAGCACAACTCAACTTATTTGCACTGACCCATCTGACTTATACAACTTTATTTTAGGACCTATGCTGACTTTTATTAAACTAGCTGCGGAAAAGTTTTTGCATATTAGGCAACTTTGGATCTCCTTCAGTGAGCAGTGGGAGTGGGGTAGGTTAGAACAGATGGCCTTAAGGCTTCATCCGACACTTTGATTCTATGTTTCTTTGAATCTGGATTTTGCTATACCCACCTGGTTCAATAACTGGATTAGACAAGTCACTAAGGTTTGTTAATCTTCTTTAATGCAAATGTGAACAGACTTTCAGCAAGATTTTCCAAGTAATCATCTCCTCAACTCATTATGTTTCTGTAGTCCAGATGCAATTTCTGCTATCCTCAAAAACAAAACACATTTGAAAGTATTTATTATGAGCAAAAATGATATTCTTTCACTTTCCCACTATTCAACATTATCTGATTTAAGATGGTTGTTCTTTCGCTGTGGAATCTTCCTGTTTCTGATTCCTCCACATTTTGTTCCTAATAATGAATTCCCAATTTGTGCCCATCCTCTTTGAGGTCTCCAGTTTATTTATGATCATTTGTTTGTTTTCCTTAGGAAAGAAGGCATATTTGATGCATCTGTACATATTTCTGAAACTCTGCTGCTAGTGGTCTCTACAAAGAAAAGAGCACCTCTCACTTTCTCTCTCTATCCTGTCCACCCACAACTCCCACTCCCTATTCCTGTCTTATTAGCCTTCATTGTGTACTCAGTATGCAACCTACCGTACTTTGGACATGCCCTCTCTCTATTGTATTTCCCTGTGCCATAATCAGATTTCCTTCCCCACCCTCCCAAGTATCCATCTGTCATAAAACTGCTCAATTACGTCTAAAATGCAGAATGCTCTTCAAACATTTCTCCCAAGAAAATGAGGTTCTTGTATCTTTTTCTAACCATCTCTCGCAGCCATTCATTACATCAAATGGACTTTGCAAGTTCAGCCTGGTTAAAGGACTGTGATCCACTGCTGAGACATCTTCAGCTGTTCTGCAGTTTTCTTTGCTGCTGCCCAGGAAGTGGCCAGTCATTCCGCTTCTCCGTTGTTTGTTGATAATAATTAAGCAGACACCTGGATATATGCCAACAATTGAATACTTCTCCTCTGATCAATAGGAGTGTTACAAATCATATGAACTTATTTTTATTTTTTTAGCTGGATAGGTCCCTGCCAGCACACTTGTCTGAAGGTGAATGCTATACTCAAGGATTTATCTTGGCATTCCAGATAAACAGATGTTCTCTAACTCTCACTTTTATTTCTACTTTTATGTAGACATAGCGAAAGGTGTGGAAACTCAAATGGTTTAAAATGGCCATGGGAATCAGATCTTGCAATAATGATATAATATGATAAATGGAACTCTGGGCTAAACCTCCATCCAAATCCAAACAACTGATTTGGTTAGCTCTACAGTGATACCTCTATTTATGAGCATCTCTGGTTACATATCATTTGGGATACACGTGCGGCAAACCTGGAAGTATCTTTCCCAGTTTCCCTGCACGCACATGTGCAGAAGCACTCTACCACACTGTGTGCATGCACAGAACAGGCACTTCCGGTTGCGAAAACCTCAGGATCCAACTGGAGCTCCGGAACGGATCCCATCCGCAACCGGAGGTACCACTATACTTGTTTTTAAAGTTCTGTTGGTTTTATCTTTGTTTTTCATTGGTTTTGAGATTCTAGCTATGTTATATCAGTGGCACAGCACAGGCTAGCACCACCTGGGGCGGGACATGGAGGGAACCTGCTGTGCCACTGGGGCAAGCATGACCTGGAGTGGAGCTGCTGCAGCCAGCATGCCACAGCCGAAGAGAGTGGGCAACATCGTTACTGTGCTTCTCCTTTCTCCAACCTTGGGTCAGGAGTGGAGCTGTGACTGGTGCTGTTGGGCTGATTCAGGCTCTGATGAGGGGGGATGTTCTTTGGGGGGGGCTCAAAAAATGCATCCAGGGCCACAGCCCCCCCCCACTACATCACTGTGTTATATCTATAAAACTTGCTGTTTTAAAAATCCAAGATAGAGTAGGTTTGTCACATTCTTATTCTGTTAAAGGCTTTGTCAACAAAGAGCATGCCAGAATTTGAATGGTTAAATCACACACTTCTTTCTTATTTTAAGCAAGGCGAAATGGAAACAAACACAAGAAAAACAAGCAAATGAGAATAGATTGTATCTTAAGACACACACAAGGTACAAAACAGTGATGTGAGGAGACGTTTCTTAAGAATGGGAGAGAGGCTAAGATTGATTAGCTTGTTGCATACATCAAATGTTAAATGCACCTGAAGAACAGTATACTATAAACCCTTGTCCTCTCAGTTTCTTTCCTAGTATAGTATATTCTGGAACCACAGACTGAGGTAGTTTATAGCATCAAGAGAAACCTTGAAAGTTAAGTGGTGCTACCACAGAATTTCATTTGATACTGCTTTGTGCAATACATGAAAGGAGAATGATAAAGCATTCTTCTGTCTCCTTGAATTTGCTTTGCCACACAACTTGACTAACATAGAACTCTAGCCCAATGGTTGCCATTAATTTGATTCTGAATTGATTTTAGAATGTATTTTAATTAATTGATTGTGATTTTATGTAAACTGTGCTATTTTTATTGTTGTTACCCGCTCTGAGTCTGGGTTTGGCTGGGGAGGGCGGGATATAAATAAATAAAAATTATTATTATTATTATTATTATTATTATTATTATTATTATTATTACAGTGGTACCTCGGGTTAAGTACTTAATTTGTTCCGGAGGTCCGTTCTTAACCTGAAACTGTTCTTAACCTGAAGCACCACTTTAGCTAATGGGGCTTCCTGCTGCTGCCGCACCGCTGGAGCATGATTTCTGTTCTTGTCTTGAAGCAAAGTTCTTAACCCGAGGTACTATTTCTGGGTTAGTGGAGTCTGTAACCTGAAGCGTATGTAACCCGAGGTACCACTATATTATTATTATTCCTATGAAGGGTTCTATTTCTATTTAGATGAAAATAAAACAAGAATTTTACACAGAAAAAAGGAACAATTGTACACATACTGCACAGAACACTTGTATCTATCATCTATAAACACACCCTACACTTATGCTTGCATTCCCACAACCCACTGACCTGTTTTAAGAATAGTAAATAATCAAAACAGTACAACATAAATTTCGGGTCAAATCAGGCCACAATTTCTAACCACAGATATAAAGTGGTTTGGCATAAGCATTGGGTAAAACTAATGAACTTCTCTCCGGCCTGCTGGAAGCAGTCAAACATAAAGCAGCAGATATTATGTCTATAGGTGAGAATGAACACCAATATTTATAGCAATAATAGACTAGATTGATCGATGTGATAGCTGTTTTCCTGTGGCAAGACACTTGGATTAAGTAGCTAGCAGATCAGGGTACTATTTTTTCTATGCTGCCACAAATCTCTTTAAAAGACCTGCTGCAGCATGAAGACAATAGTAATAATAGAATAACAGAGCTGGACAGTACCCAAAGGGTCCAACCCTCTGTAATGTAGGCATGCTCAGATCCATAAGTCACACTATGACACATGAACAAGATGTTCAACAAAGGAATGGCACAAGCTGCAATTATATTGACTAAGGACTTGGCCCCTTTGAACACAGTGTGGCATACTGCTGAATAAACATGCATAGGATTGTGGCTATTTTGTACACACACACACCAAGTTGGTAGCCTTCTGGAGATCCCAGCCATTTTCTTGTGGTGCTTTGCAGAAGTAAAAGTGAAAGTGGACATAATTTGCAAGCATAGCATTGAAAATTCCAACCGATTCAAAGTAACAGTGATCTTTGCAAACTGAGCCAACATCCAGCAAAGCGGAACTGTAACTTTTGACATATTTACAGTTCATGCAGGCCTGATATAAGTTAGTGGCCTGAATCACTGAAGTAATCTCACACTATTTGCATAGGAAGATGCAGTACAGTGTACTTTGCCTGGATTTTATATGCCTCGGATGGGTGTATATATCAAAGAAAATAGCCTATTATTTGTAATCTATTCACTTCTTTTGGGCATTTATAGACTGCCCAATTAACCATGTCCTCTGGGCAGTAATTACCTGAATCCATTGAGTAAGATTGCTGCTTGTTATTTTCCACCTTTTCTTTTCATGCACAAAGTTCTTTTAAGGGACAAGCTAGATATAACTGGGTCATCATTCACATGTCCGCACTATTTATGCATAAGAGAGGGAGTGACAACATTTCAGTTTTCTCCCTCCCTGGCTTGGATAGTAAGTCAAGAACAAAGAAAAGTGCTTGGACTGAAGGGAGGTAAAACATGGATAGGGCAAAAATCCTCTTCAATATATTTACTTTACTATTAAAGAAGACTCTTATGTTCACTTTAGTGGGAAGGACACATGTGCAGAAACAGACCTCTGCCACTGTTAGGTCCAGTTTGCTCCCAGTTTTATCTAATACCTTTAATATCTTCCACTGGTCTTCAGCTGTTGAGATGGGTCCCACTACTGGCTCACTGTCTGACTTATACAGTGCATGGTTAAGCTCCAGAACCCGTTCCCATCAGAGGCATTGATGGCCACTTACCTGAATGGCTTTAAAGTAAGGTAAAGGTAAAGGGACCCCTGAACATTAGGTCCAGTCGTGGCCGACTCTGGGGTTGCAGCGCTCATCTCACTTTATTGGCCAAGGGAGCCGGCATACAGCTTCCGGGTCATGTGGCCAGCATGACTAAGCCGCTTCTGGTGAACCAGAGCAGCGCACGGAAACGCTGTTTACCTTCCCGCTGGAGCGGTACCTATTTATCTACTTGCACTTTGATGTGCTTTCGAACTGCTAGGTTGGCAGGAGAGGCTTTAAAGTAGGATTAGACAAATTCATGGAAGACAAAGGCTAGCCACAACCTCCACTGTCAGAAGCATTATACCTCTGAAGACCAGTTGCTGAGAACTGCCAAAGGGGAGAGTGCTGTTGTGCTCAGGTTCTGTTTTCAGGGCCACTGGCATCCCGGCAGCCACTGTGAGAAAGGGATGTTGGACTAGATGGGCCATTAGCCCAATCCAACAGGCTCATTTTTTTGTTCTTGGCACTGTGGGTTAAACCACAGAGCCTAGGACTTGCCGATCAGAAGGTCAGAGTTTCGAATCCCCATGATGGGCTGAGCTTCCATTGCTCCTGCCAACCGAGCAGTTCGAAAGCACGTCAAAGTGCAAGTAGATAAATAGGTACCGCTCCGGCGGAAAGGTAAACGGCGTTTCTGTGCGCTGCTCTGGTTCGCCAGAAGCGGCTTAGTTATGCTGGCCACATGACCCGGAAGCTGTACGCCGGCTTCCTTGGCCAATAAAGTGAGATGAGCGCCGCAACCCCAGAGTTGGTCATGACTGGACCTAATGGTCAGGGGTCCCTTTACTTTTTTACCACCATACAAAGATATGGTGTGGGTGGGTGGGTGTGGGTCCCCGAAATGCATGCAGTAGTTCCTCGGGTTACAGCCGCTTCAGGTTACAGACTCTGCTAACCCAGAAATAGTACCTCGGGTTAAGAACTTTGCTTCAGGACGAGAACAGAAATTGCACACTGGCGGTGCAGCAGCAGTAGGAGGCCTCATTAGCTAAAATGGTACTTCAGATTAAGAACGGACCTCCAGAACAAATTAAGTTCTTAACCTGGGGTACCACTGTACTTGGTTTGGAAATGTTGAATATTTCTGTTCTGGTCCTGCCCTTCAAAAAAGGAAGAGAGGGAGGGAGGAAGGAATGAGGGAAATCATATGTTTCACCCAACTTTTTACAGACTTTACAAAGACCTGAAAGCAAAATCGACATGTAATCTCCCTCAGTGTTTGGTGTGGGTTTTTGTTTTTTGTTTTGGAATATATATATATATGTATATATATATATATATATATATATATATATATATATATATATATATAAATGGACAAGCTGATCATCTGTATATAGGTCACAACTCTTCGTTGGAAGATAGCTAAAGAAAATGCTAAAAAAAATAGCCTGACAAGAGGCACATCCATAGTGCTGTGCTCAATATCCCAGACCCAGAAAAAGTTACATTCTAGCTGATAGAAGAAGGAAGGTGTCCCTGTGCAGCACAACAGTAGTGGAAATGCCATGCTACTGATTGCAAGGAAAAGGACTGAAAAGAAGAACCGTCATCTGCAAGTCTTTTCATAAATCTATGGTGTAGCTGCATGTGGAATACTGAATGCACTTCAGGCTGCACAGTATCTAAAAGGGTATTGTAGAGATGGAAAAGGTACAGAAAAATCCCACCCCCCAAAATGATCAAGGGATTGGGAAATGCAGAAATTTGGGGGGCTCTTGTGACAATGGAGGGGGAATTATAAAGGTTAGTAAAACTATGTGATGGCAATGGAGAGACAGAAGTATTTATAAGACAAGTACTCAGAGTCATCTGGTGAAAGTGACTGGCAGGAGATTCAGGACAGACACGAAGAAGTGCATCTTTATACTACACTTAATTAATTGTATAAGGTGTGGCAATGGACACTGGCATGGATAGCTTTAACAGGAGATCAGGCAAAGTGATGGATAGCACCATCAATGGCTGTTAGCCACAATGATTAAACAGAACCTCTGTTTATTGAGTCAATATAGCACAGAATACCAATTGCTGGGAAGCACGTGGGTTGAGGGGGGAGGGTTGCCTTCTTGCTCTGCATGTTGCATTATGAAAAGCAGCTGTCTGGATACTGCTGAATACAGCATGATGAACTGTACCTGGTCTGATCCAACAGTGGTCATATTATGTTCTCATGCATATGTCTAAAGAGCCTGACAAATGACTATTTTTTTTTTTAAAGTTAGATGACATGGAAGCCATTGACATTTCTACACTCACCCCAGGCCACCCCCCCCTCTCCAGCTCACCCCCATACCCAGTCATTGAAGTCATTTTCAGCCAACACTGCCCTGCTTCTCCTTGTCCCCCCCCCCTTTCTCTGGTGAGAAATAACTGAAGGTGAGGAAAAAGGAGCAATAGCAATACTGCTACCAGGAAGAAAGTGCCATGTCAGTGCCCCCATCCCCCAGGATCCCTACCACACTGATTCCTCCTTCCTGGGAGGTCAGAGTGCAGCTGCCACCCCAGCCAAAGATTCCTAGGTGGGGTGAGGCTCCAGCAGATTGGCAATGAAATAAGGCTGGCTGGGCCTAGGGAAAGAGGGTGAAGGAAACACATGGCTTTGTGTGTTTGCATAGAAAGTAGTGTAGGGCACAAAGCTGAGGGGTGGAATGGGAGGCAATTAGCAGGGGCAAGAGTGGATTGTGTTGGTGAGTAGATGCCAGGGCTAGAGTCAGATGCAGGTCAGCAAACAAGAAGCAGAGTTTGTCAGATAAGTTGGGAGGAATGTGCCAAGGAATTGCAATGTCATTCTTGGGAAACCACCGCTGTGGAGCACGCAAGCAAAAGGCCATGGCTGCCTCACCAAGAAGAGAAGAAGAGAAGAGAAGAGAAGAGAAGAGAAGAATTTGGATCTGATATCCCGCTTTATCACTACCTGAAGGAGTCTCAAAAGTGGCTAACATTCTCCTTTCCCTTCCTCCCCCAAAACAAACACTCTGTGAGGTGAGTGGGGCTGAGAGACTTCAAAGAAGTGTGACTAGCCCAAGGTCACCCAGCAGCTGCATGTGGAGGAGAGCAGACGTGAACCGGGTTCACCAGATTACGAGTGCACCGCTCTTAACCACTACACCACACTGGCTCTCCACCACTACACCACCAAGCAGCACCACTGCTCAGCATTATTCTGAATCTTCACCCACCGGCCTTGTTCTGCATCCCAGGCAAGGAATACAGTGGTACCTCGGATTACATACACTTCAGGTTACAGACTCCGCTAACCCAGAAATAGTACCTCGGGTTAAGAACTTTGCTTCAGGATGAGAACAGAAATTGTGCTCCGGCGGCGCGGTGGCAGCAGGAGACCCCATTAACTAAAGTGGTGCTTCAGGTTAAGAACAGTTTCAGGTTAAGAACGGACCTCCAGAATGAATTAAGTTCTTAACCTGAGGTACCACTGTATGTCTTTTATGTAACTCACACACAAACACTTCCTTTCCACTTCTGCTCTATAGACATTTACAGTGCAGTCTTTTGCATGCTTACACAATAGTAAGGCCCACTAAATCATCCTATAAAAAGATAGAAACATGATATTAATTAAAAATAACAACTGGCAGTCCTCCCTGCTGCCAGGGCGGGGGGGGGGGAGGGGAGAGAAGCACTGGCATCTCTCATCAGTAAAACATATAGATATTGCCTTCCCACTATCTTCCACCATTGCAGCAAAAACATGGAATAGATGAACGTTTTGTGATTACCAACATTTTCCTTGGAAAAAACCCATTACCAGCAATATGTTAAAAATTAATCAGTCTTGATTAGCCAGACAGGCTTTATGGTGCCGTGTATTTGTATTCTTAGGTTGAATGATGTTGCCTTTCAGGATATTTCATACAAGGCACCAGCCAGTAAGCCTGCATATTATGGATGATGCCAGCTTACAGAAATATGATTTGAACATGTATCTTTTCAAATATGGGTCAGAAAGTAATCCTACAGTAATTAAGTCCACAATCCTTAAGTAATTAAGGCTATAAAAAGAACACCGGGAAAGCAAGACTGCATCTTGAGGATATTGCTCAGGTATTTGAGGAAGGCATATAAACAATGTCATATGTTTTGGTGCCAAGTCTTTATTAAAAGGGAGGCGGGTTATCAATCCTGCCTCATGTAACAGTCTCTTTATCAAATGATGGAAGTCAGTAGCAGAGGCTATAAACACGCTGTTTCTCATGATCGAAAATGACAGCAGCAATGCCACTTCTTAAACTCTACAGCGAGCAGCTCTTGACAAAAGGTGTGCAGCAGGCATATGCATAACTTTAATTAATGCTGTTTTTATTTTATTTAATGACTTCATTCATTAAAATCTGACCCTGAAACAAGAGAAAAACCATTTGATAGCAATTCTACTGATTCCCTGTGGCAATACTTCAGAGAGGAAAATAGGGACTGGAAAAGAATGAAATACAAAGACTACAGATGAAAACAAACAAATCTCAGTAAGTCATGTTGTGTAAATAGAAGCATTGTCAAATGGGCAAAGTCTTGCAAGGGAGGTTGCTGCAAAAAAAGGACAGTCTTATTATATTATGGTGCTTTTATTAATTTGGAGTTCATGTTGCAGAAGAAATTTTACTTTACAGTATATCTTAATATCTAAACATCTATATATCTCCAGCCTGCATTCTGCAAGCATAGCTAAGCTCCTGGCTGCCATTATGGATGGAAGAATCTGTCAATTTCATTTCTCTCAGTTTCTCGTTTTTCCAATCTTAAGTTCAAATGATGACCCCAGGAATCCCTTGCTGACATGGGCTGTTAAATGGTAGAGACTGAGTAGGGTAAGATTCACAAAAGGGATAAGAGATTTGGAACTTAGTAAAAGGAAAAGCTGGGGTTTGGTTAAGTGGATGGAGAATAAAGGTTTTCTGAAAGGGCTTGTAGGCATGTGACACAGGAGCCAACTCCTAGAGGCCTCCCCCCCCATACAATATTTGAGGGGACTGTCCACCCCAGCTGATAGGCATTGCCATTCAAATGGAGTGTGTGTGGCGAGTCTTGTGACTGATTATGTGGGGTGGGCTTTACCTGGCTTCCCACCCCAATATTTTATTCAAGTTGGCACCCCTGGTATGTGATGAGATAGGGAAGCAGTATTTTCACAAAGGTAAGCAAAATAAGAAATCTCAGGAACAGGAGATTGAAAGGAACCCTTCAGACCCAACTGCCCAACCATTGGATTCTCATCAAGGCATGCCTTCTCTCTCCAGACTACATTTGTCCTTGCCAGGTGCTTTTGTCTGGCCAGAATGTGTTTTGGACTCTGCTGCCTCTTGCTTGCTTGGAGGCATGGGTGAAGTTTTGTTTGATTGTCAAAATTAAGGGAGAAGAAGAAGAAGAAGAAGAAGAAGAAGAAGAAGAAGAAGAAGAAGAAGAAGAAGAAGAAGAAAATAATAATATGTTCTCATGAGGACAGTTCCGCACAAATCATCATGCAGTAACAGCACACTTTTATCTCTTACTTCCTCACAAGAATACCTTTCATGATTTGGTGTGAATAAAAGTGGTGGTAGTCTTGTGGCCTGTTGATATCTGACTCAATGGACTGCTCCTCTGGCCTCAAAGAACCATGATGGAATGGTCTACCTGTGAGCAGTTCAAGATGGAGAGCTCCATTACTATCCCTTTGTTTCTGGGGTGGAAGCATTAAAGCAAGAACCACTTGCTGCTCCCTCAACACTAATTATTCCTATGATGAAAGATCACAAGCTATGATGCTAATTATCCAATCATGTGCAACTAGAATCAAATTGTACCCTTGTTCACCTCATACATGGCAAATAAAATCCAGAATTGACATTAGAGCAGAGCCAGAATCAGAGCAACTATAATTTCAGGCTTCGACCTTAAACACACTAACTACAGCAACAGTGAGGAACCTGTGGCCCTCCAAATGTTGTTTGACTCCTAGACAGCATGGTCAACAGTTAGGGTCCAAGGGTGATGGGGCTTGTAGTGCAGAAACATCTGGGGACCACAGGTTGCTCACTGCTGGACCAGAGAGTAAGTCCCATTGAACTCAGTGCAAGTTACATCTGAATAAGCATGCTTAGGATCATGCTGTACTTATTATATTTTGCTTAGGCTAATGGAAAACTAAAAGAGGTACTGGTTACAATATTAGTCAGGCTTACTCCAGTAAAATCTTTTGACTTAATTGGGTTTGCCCCAGGGGAAGTGGCGTTAAGGCTATAGCCTGAGGATGACTTTTAATCAGCATTTGGATCATTTTGTGGCATGTCTTTTAGAACTCAGAGCTATCAGAAGAAAGCCATAACCTCACATCACATCCCAGCCATCAGCCCCTAATGAAAAATTATTCTCATCACAGACAAGAATAAACTGCCTGTTTCAGCGAGTAATGACTAATTAGGAGCATTTTGACAAGTGTGTAATTTCAATCAGTAATGCTTACTGTTAAGGCAATTTCATGGTTTGTGAAAACCATTGTGTAAAATTTTAATTCAAATATAGAGGGGAGGGAATTGTTTTGTGTCTAGGAATTTCTCCAATTGAAATGACATGGTCTAATGTTCTCATTGGTAACCATTCAAATACCCATAAGGAAGGTACAAATGTAGGTAATGAAAGAGAGGGAGGAAATAAAACCTGCTTTTTTATATATATAAATGGTGTATTAAAAAAAAATACATGCAGCAGCTGTCAGTAGAGATGGCAGCATATTATAAATTTTAGTAATATTCATGTACAATAAGCAAAGTGAACACCCCTCTAAGGGATGCCTGTCACTTCTTCTGGGGTTGCATACAGAATCTGATTTCTGGAATGAATATTTCTTAATTCAGAAATACAGATAATGAGGTTTTAATTCTCACACCTGCTCACATACCAACAGCTAGTAAACAATATAGCTGAAGCCCTTAGCTCCTTTAAGGAACCTATGATTAGGTTCTTAGGGGTTGGGAATCTGTGGCCTTCCAGACGGGCATTCTTGGCCTCCAACTCCCATCAGCCCCTCCTGGCCTGGCCAGTATTCAGGGATGATGGGAACTGAAATCCAGTGACATCTGGAAAGGTGCAGGTTTCCCACTCCTTGACCTTCATTTCATGCTGCTTTCATTCCATTATTACTGGGCCTGTGTTACTCTTTTGAATGTCTTAAGGTCCCTTTGCCAATCACCTATCAGTTCTGCAGCAGAATGTTGGTCCACGCTGTATACAATGCAACCAGCTGCTGCCTGGTTTTAGTCTGAGACAATTTACACCAATCCATTTGGAATCTGAAGGATGCATGGAGAAGGATTTGATATGATCCCAGATGCATTTCTGTTCCTTGAATGCCTTCTAGGTTTGTCAGGTGAAGTCCTTTGAGGTTAAATTTCTGCCTTAGGTTTTGTTCTTCCTGCTATGGAAAAAAGCAATGCCATCTCACTCTTCCCTGCCAGCACTTACACAAATTAGTTGAGAAACAGTTTTAATTCTTTAGAAATTCATGCAAATGGATTAGCATTTCAATCTTCATACATCTTGTTTTCTACACACAGAGAGATACACAAAAGGGGGGGCAGGAATGGTTTTTTATCTTGACACTCAAGTGTTCAACTAATTATGTTAAAGGCTAATATGATTTGCTTATTTATGGTGTTTATACAGTAAAGCAATTGGGAAATCCTTTAAGCATTGCATTTAATTTGAGTTGCTATTTCAAGTATTCCAAATTGTGTTAGCTGCTGCCAGCCTCAAATGAGATTATTATTTTTTTTGCATCTTCAGAGTCTTGTTTCTACTAGGTTCCTTTGAGAACAAGGAGTGCGAGTTTCACGTTAGCAGATGAAGGGAGGATGTTTGACTCCAAAGGCTTCTCCTAACAACATAAGAAATGCCTGGTGTAGGAAGCATCATACCAACAGTCCATTCCACAGTAACTAACCAGACAGATGTGTTGGTTAGCAAGTAGGTGCCAAGTATGTGCGAATCAGGAACAGACCAAGGAAGGAAGCACAGCTGGAAGGCAGCAAAGAGAGTCATATGGTAACTGCATTTTTGTGTGTGGGGGGGGGGGAACTACCCCAACCAACCACCTCACACCTGAAACTTAGAAAAGCTAACTCCAGCCTAAAAAATTCAAGAAAATTCATTTCCCACCCCCCAAACTCTCCCTGCCCTACCTGGAAATGTTGAACCTGTAGATGCTCTGCGGATGCTCCACCAGGGAGCTATGGCCATTTCCCTCACACTGCTGAGAAAAGTTTCAAGAAAGTGTATACATTCTCTGTACTTTTCTGGGCTTTTTTTTCAGACCATCACTTTTCCAAAGATCCATCAGCACTGCTAAATATGGAAAGAGTGGAAGGACACGATAAGGCTTGCTAAAATATTCAAGGAACAGCAGGCTGAATTAGATGCAGCTGCAGGCAACGTATTTCGTTTCGGTTTCCAGTCTTTGCCTCTGTTTGTGGAAGAGGTTGAAGGCTGGATTACTTTCCTGACTCTGTGGGAGGCTAAAAGGACACATTCATAGATGTAGGATTTTGCAGGCAAAGCATAGATTTGGTCCTGGTTTCTGGGGTTGGGCAATAGAGTGAGGATGTTGTGAACATGTAGGAGGGAAGGATGTTGGATGGATAAAAAGGAAGAGGAAGGTTTCCTATTTGTGGACCAAATGCTGTAATCTTCTCTCATAGGGGAGTTGCTCTATTTCCTTGAATACAGTGGTACCTCGGGTTAAGAACTTAATTCATTTTGGAGGTCCGTTCTTAACCTGAAACTGTTCTTAACCTGAAGCACCACTTTAGCTAATGGGGCCTCCTGCTGCTGCTGCACTGCTGGAGCATGATTTCTGTTCTCATCCTGAAGCAAAGTTCTTAACCCAAGGTACTATTTCTGGGTTAGCGGAGTCTGTAACCTGAAACATCTGTAACCTGAAGCGTATGTAACCTGAGGTACTACTGCATTCAGGTTCCCTTTTCTGAAACTTGATTCTTGACACAACATTCATTGAACATGAATGCTCAATAGACAGTCAACTGGACTCAGCTAGATGGGTAAAGAAAAAGCAATTTATATGCATTGTGTATGCGATATGACATTGTGCCACCAGATGGCGGTGTGGAGTCCCCTTTTTCTCTATCTGTTTTCCCTGTTTAAATTTACAACACTTTTAACTGAAACGCTTCTTTGGTGTGTCTAGATCCAGCCATTAATGTTGACTAGCCGCCCCACAAATTTTGTGAAAACAAATCAGGAGGAATGCTCCATAAACTCGCCACCTCTCTGAAACCAATAGGGCTTAATTGTCCTTAACAGTGGCTGGCTCGTGCCCCATTTATTGAGTAGAGGCCCTGTAATATTTATCCTGAAACAGAGGCATGGCCCCAGCTACTGAGAGTTAAACTAATGGCCCCAGACGAAAGAAACCAGCCATGCATGGATGGATCAATAAAGCTGAAATGCAATCGGGCCAACAAGAAACAAATCAGCTAGCATCAGTTTTCCCTCAGAAGACAGTTTATTGTAGGTTTGAGGGATATTGCAAGTGGCAAACATCGATTTAGTGGTCAAGGCTTAACACAAATCTTCCGATTCGCCTGAAATTGTCGCTACTGAATTTGCTAGGAATAAAAGCAAGCTGCCATAGTTGGAACATTAGTTCAATCACCACCCCCACCTTCTCACCCACCAAAGCAAGGAATGAAAAGTCTATTATATAGAGACCAGCATACCAGAAAAGCATTTCTAGAGCTTATGAAGTTGCAACCCCTAGGAAAATAGTATGGCAGTACAGTCCTTGCTGGAACACCTTTGGTTATCAGAAATGTGCCATTATAATGTTCTGATGCTTGACATAATGAGATCTGTGAGGAACACATGGGTAGGTATAAGAAGATTCACCTTTGATGTAATTCTTGTTTACCTTCTTCTTTTTGGTTGTGTTTGTTTCAAAATCTTATTTGCCTTCTTTATAGCCTAATACTGGTGAACTTATGTTTAATTTTTCATTATTACTCCTTATTTATTTGTTTTTCTGCTTATCAATATGTTTTGAATGTCCCTTGTGCCATTTGAAGGTCTAGGTTCTGTGTGTGTGAGTGAGTGAGTGAGAGAGAGAGAGAGAGAGTAATGCTCGGTTTAGAGAAGAAATTTTGAAACCCTGAGTACCTTGTTGCACTGAGTTCTTTGGAGAGGATAGGATGATATAGATGTTTTTAAGAAGAAAAAGAAAGAAAATAATTTTAGAAACCAGTGAACAAGAGGCCCCTTCCTTTTCTTTTTTTGCTTTGTTGTTTTGATAAGAGCTGAAGTTCCTCAGAGGGGACTGGGCTCTCCTTCACGGGAGGTTTTAAAGCAGAGGTTGGAAGGCCATCTCTCTCACGGATGCATTAGTGGATATTTCTGCATTGCGGGTGTGTGTGTGTGTGTGTGTGTGTGTGTGTGTGTGGATTAGGTGACCCTCAGGGTCCCTTCCATCCCTAAAATTCTATAAATCTACAACAACTAACTGTCCACAGATAATAACACAATAACAATTCTGCATTAGAGACATGTGCAAACTTGTAATTCTTAAGGTAATCTTTTAATTCTTAAGATGAAAGAGCCACATCTTAAGACAAAATAAAACACTACAGCAGAAGAGAATTAGGAAAATCCAGATCATGGAGAAAGAAGGGAAAACTGCAAGGACACTTTGGTTTTTATTATAGGTCTATTGCTGCTTAAATCATTATATCAATCCATCAGCATATCCCCAGCCCTTGGGATCTTGCTGTAAAAAAAATTAAGACATCAGCAAATATACTTTACATATAAAATGCTACATTTTCATATCCTTTTTGTAATTGCATTACCAGAAAGTTCAAATGCATTTTTAATACAAAGCTTGAGAGTTTATTAGATTAATGCCAGAGAAGGATCCCGCGTAACTCATATCATGCAATCAATTTCAACCTCATTACCTGGAGTATTTGACTGAAAGAAAGGAATCCTTAAGTGCCTGTTCATTAACTTACTGCCAGAGACTTCTGATTATTTCAAGGAGATGCTACAGAACAAGAAGATGATGAATTGAAAAGTATACCAAATGATTGATTCATTTCCTTTGGCTAAAAAAAAAAAAAAAAAAAAAAAAAACAATAATGAAACATAAACGTGTCAGATAGGATTCTACAGGATTGATCTTTAATATAACTCCTTTTGAAGCTGAAATTAAACTTCCTTAAAAGGCTATATTAAAAAGGAGATGGGATGGAATCTTCCACTGAGACACCATTACTCTTATAAATCTTACACAAAAAAGGAGAAGATTTTGAAAAACTTTTCTGAAGTGCGTCACTAAATTGATTTATGCAGTACTAAGCAGTAATTATGAAATGTGCTTATCTAGACACCCTCTGTTTCTATTGATCCTTGATGAAAAGCTCATAATTCATGGCATTCTGATGTTTGGGAATGGTGGAATTATTTATGACTCGCAGTCCAAGGGGCTCTGCTAAGACAAAATGGAAGTCTGGAGCTGATTTGCAATGCAACAAGATGGGCTGTTTTCAAGGGCTGAGCATAGATAGTTACAGAATCTTGCCCCGAAATTGACAGACAAAATACCGTAAACTGATATAAAGGGAGAAGTAGCCCAGTGCATCAAATGCTGCAATCACATGGCAAATGAATCTTGTTTTAGTCTAGCAGCAGGAACGTGTTGTGTGGTTTCTAAGGCACTTAGTGGTCTCTTCTACCATCGGCCCAGTGTAGTAGAAAATGGGAAACATGGTGCTGTGATGAAATAATAATAATAATGATAATAAAATTTTATTTATACCCCGCCCTCCCTGGCCAGGACTGGGCTCAGGGTGGCTAACATCAGGTATAAAAACAATTGATTAAAATACAACTTAAAAACAGGATTAAAATGCAATTTAAAATGCAGCCTCATTTCGGTGGAAGCCCAGAATCAAAACTGGTTTTTTTGGGGGGGGGACATCAAATCTTCACCAAGGCCAACTATCCAAACTGGTCCTAGGTGGGCCAGAAAAAAAGCCAGGGAAGTCCCCAAATAGGGGACTATTTCACAGAAGGAAATGGAAAGAGGGGGGAGGGGATCAGGCTGATTTCAAGCCAAAGGCCAGGCAGAACAACTCTCATGAGACAGAGCATTCCACCAGGCTGGAGCCAGTGTTGAAAAGGCCCTGGCCCTGGTTGTGGCTAATCTGACTTCCTTAGGGCCTGGGACCTCTAGAGTGTTGCTATTTATGGACTTTAAGGTCCTCTACGGGGCATACCAGGAGAGGCGGTCCCGTAGGTATGAGGGTCCAATAGAACTTTGGCCCTTCAGAAGCATGTGAAAATTCAAGGAACAAATGTCTAGGATGAAGGTGGGATCCACCCAGAACCAAAGGGCATCTAATGCTATGTATTTTATAATATATAATAATCTAACTAGAGGCAGAGCCTCACTTAAGGAAAAAAAATAGTACAATAAAATGAAACCTAGCAGACCTGGACAACATATGCAAATGTTGACAGACTGGAGTAGCTAGTTCAGCCTTCAGCAAACTGGTCTCTACAAATGGCTGGACTGACTTGGGCTAGTGAGGAATTGTTGTCCAAAACATCTGGAAGGCACAAGGTTGGTTCCAGGACTGAGCGAACCATACACAGACCCTGAAAAATTCTCTACAAAACCCTGCCTGCAACTTGATAGTGTTCCACTGCAGTGTGACAGTGCACTCCACCATAAATACCCCTCAAAAGAGAGAAAAGGAGACCCCATAAAATGGCACCTGAGCTTGTTAGCTGTTAAAGAAAATGTAGTATTAAAGCTCATTGACGGCAGCAATGGCAGGTCATATTAACAATAATATCAATCCTAATTTGAACATATATTAATACAAACAGTTCATCTGTCCAAATAGATGTCAAAACAAGACTGTTAATTATAAGGTATATGTTCTAATATAGAAAGGGCAGTAAGATGTTCAGACCATTGAGTAGTGGATGGTGGTGTTGATCTTTCCAACCTTGAAGCAGTCACAGGATTCACTTTTATTGTGCCCCATGCCTCTTGTGTATGACTACCAAGCATTCTTGATAATGCCATTCCTCACTCTTATTGTTCCTATAATTTGTTGGATGCTTAGACCAGGGTTTCCCAAACTTGGGTCTCCAGCTGTTTTTGGACCACAACTTCCATCATCCCTAGCTAGCAGGACCGGTGGTCAGGGATGATGGGAATTGCACTCCAAAAACAGCCAGAGATCCAGGTTTGGGAAACAACTAATCTTGTTTGCTACTATCAATTACTGCCTTCCTCATTCACAGTGCTGCCTCAAATAGGTAGCTTCACCCTGCTACATAGCTGTGTCTGCCCTGGGCGATTGGCTTCAGCAAGCATGTACAGAATAGTCAGCACTCTCAATACCCTGCCCTTTCTCTTGACTCTCACACATATGTACCTAGTTCAACCATGTCCACACTGCAAAAAGAGACTATTTCAGCCTTTGCTTGCATTGCTTATTCCTTGCTTTGTTTATTCCCTTAATCATCACTTAAATTATTTATTCTCTTGTAAATAAGTAAAGGTTGCTTCTACAATTCGTCTGCCTTTCCTTCTTGCATGCCTAAGTTTGTTGTCATTTCAGCTTTCTCTGTATCCAAGTTCTTATTGCACATCATTTTTTGGTAAGCAGACTGAATCCTTTCTGCCTTTCTGCCCGTTCAGCTTTTGATTAGGATACTTCCTTTTTCTCTCTATTCTTCTTCAAGTGATACAGTTTCCCATGCTGCCTATGCTGTCTTCTAGCCTGGTTTCTTTGGAGTGGCTATTGGCAGTTAAACAGCTCTGTCCTCTCTTTTCCTTACTGAAAAAGGGTTTACCATAAGGGATATACTTGCAACATTTCCCCCCTTACAGTTAGATTTTTCAGAGAAAATACAAATAAACAGCAAAGCCATTTGATCAAGGCCTATGAGAAATTGAAAGTTATAACTTTTCTGAAAAACCTGTCCAGATGTGAAACTTTATAACAGGTAATTTGAAGTTCTTCCCTATCTTAAGAGTAGGCTTTCAGTGTTATACGCTGAAATCATTGCTGATAAAACATGATAAATCATTCTAACAGGAACAGTCAGGAAACCCAGGGGGGAGGTATAAAAGAAACACAAAACAGGGATGTGCAAAACCTCCTCAATTTTTACCAGCATGCTTGTCTCATGAAAAGGTAAGATAGCATGTTCAGGAGGGCAATATTTTCTGAATTACTGTTTGCACTTTGATCTAGGAATGAGGGAAGACAACATTAGTTGGCTTAAGCAAGGACATAATTTTGTTGAACAAGATTAAATGATCTGCAATTATTGTTAACAACTTTTATCTGATACTTCCTGGGCTGAAATTGCAGATATAAATTTTCCACTGCCTCATACTCTAATATGGGCAAGTTCTACTCAAACTCAGAGCCTAAGAACAGTTGCTATAACTGCTTGAGTCTTCTCTCTTCAATACAGATCCATGCACAGCTTGTCTGAGGCTCAGGGCAGGAGTCTTCTTAGACTAAAGTTATAAACTCAAACAATAAAGCAGCCAGTCCCTGGTGTGTGTCCCCCCACCATCCAGCTTAGGCCTTCGAGGCCCAGGGCAAGTGTTCCAGCTGTTGGGATACTGCCAGGGAGACAAAGGCCATCATGCCCCCACGCCGTCTCTGGATTATCCATCGATCTCCCGTAGATACAGTATCAGTCAATTAGCGACACGAGCCTCAGAAATAACATGCCACATGCCAAGGCTGGTGCACGCTCTTTCAGCAGAGTTCGCACAGCGAAAGATGCACTCAGGAGAGCATTATTTACAACTTTATTCAGCGTTGGTCAGAACAAAGAAAAAAAACATGACTGCCTGCTTCGATGTCCAGACACAGAGAGAGGAAACAACAGCTATATAACAAAACATAAACTTCCTGTGAACAGGAAATATGCAGGCTGTGACACAACAACCTGCTCCCTTTTTAAGGTGGAACGGAAATATCCTAACACCAGCTGCCCCCTCCCCTTGTTTGGGCCTACTTCGATCTAACTTGTGACATATTGAAGGAGACCTACCCCAGTGACCATTCTCCAGAGCCGTTAGCTTTGGTGGGCAAATAAGGCATGTGCTGAGTCAGTTTTGTATTATGTTCCTGCATCTCTTTTGCTCTGAGATGCTGATCTAAGGAAATACCCTACATCATCAGATTGATGCCTCACTCCAACCCTGAATATCCTTCTGTTGGTTAGCATTTGAACCAGTGGAACTATAAGACATGATTTAAAAGGAGCATGACTTATAGATGAATCTGAACGTCACTTTTTTCTTGACTAGTTTGAGCTAACCTATCAGCAACAACGAGCAAGTTTTTGACTGTTTCCTATGTCCAACCTAAACTTATTTTGTTATTGTCCTCCTCACATCTCCCTTATTCTGCTATGGTTCTGCTTCCCACACAATCCAGGAAATAGTTCCTATTCTCATATCCAACCAACATATGGGACTATATAGATGAAAGTTGCTAGATTCACTAGAAATCTAGCATCACAGTCAAAACAGTATTCCACATTTTCATATGTTCAGCAATACTGAAGATTGTATATAGCAGGCATGTCCAGCTCCCCAGAGACTGCGATCTACTCCCACTATAAAAAAACTGGCAGTGATGTACACATTGGATTTACCAAAGTTGTTGAGCTTTTTTTGGGGGGAGAACCAAAGTTTTTGAGCTTTTTGGGGGGGCACGATCGACCAGGATCACGCAATCGACCAGGAATGCCCAGCGATCAGCTTGTTGGACATGCCTGATGTATAGTATGATCTGTCCTCTACAGCTTATGAGACGAGAAAAACATAAGATGGACCAGAACTCATGTTTTCTGTGAACAAAAGAACTGGAGGCTTTTAACATGAAGTGTCTATGATAGCTTAAAGCAATTTCATACCTTCTAAAAGTGATGTGCGTTTTCTAACAGTATCTGAGAATGAAACCCTGAATGTGTCAGTGAATGTTTCAGCAAAGAGGTGATTTGCTTGTTTTATTGCAGAAAATAATATTTCCACCTGATGATTTTGTGTATTTCTGCAGATCCCAATAAGTTATGTTATGCTAACTAGAGAAAAGCAATGCTAGAATGTCTCCTACTTAATATGCACATTAGAACATCACACCAAACAGCAGCAGGATACTGAAGCTGGCAGAGCATTCCTGTAGGGAAATGTCTCTAGCAGTTGTTTTCATCCGTGAGCTACGGACCAGACCAGAGGGACCCAGTCGTCATCTCAGTTGTTGCCACCTATAATTACTTCTAAAGATTCATGTACTATAATGATCCCAGGCACTCTTGTTGTCTGTTCCCGGTGACTGATCTGCAACATCTGTCACTTACATCCACACAAGTTAAGACAGCAATTTTGCTTTGGGATGACACTGACAACAGGCATTGACACTGAGTTAGAGTACACTATGCATTGAAACTAAGGGGAAAATGAGAGCCAGAGAGAAAGGGAGAATTAGGAGGGGGATGTCATATAGCATCTGCAAGCTGATGCCTTAGTACTGAATTTGAAGACAGGTGGATGTTGATAGGTGAACAATGAACAAGCAGAAGTTATGCTGCTAATAAGCTTGCTGCTGTGTTTGGCCAAAGCAACCTGTGAGTTAGAGAGCCTTCCGGTTTGTGTCACAGTGGGTGCCATCTTCTTACTGATGATTTAGAACTCAAAAAGAACAAAAAGCAACAAAATTGCATCATGGAGCATGCCAATGTAAATAACTTCAATGGTACCTCAAACAGTGAAAAATTTGTGACCAGGAAGAATGTCTTTCCCCACCTCCACCCCAAATTAGAATTTCCTCATTTGCATGACTCTTCCCGAAATATTTGTTTTATTATGGAAATGGGCAGAAGGCAGACCCTAGTATCTATCAGAATGCCTTTACAGCAGTGATGGCTGAACTTGGCCCTCCAGCTGTTTTGGAACTACAATTCCCATCATCCCTGACCACTGGTCCTGTTAGCTAGGGATGACGGGAGCTGTAGTCCCAAAACAGCTGGAGGGCCAAGTTTGGCCACCACTGCTTTACAGTATATAACAAAATTAGCTTTAATATCTTCTGAGGAGACTCTGCTGGTCATTTCTTGACCAGCAGATTTTCATTTGGTGACAACGCAGAAGTGGGCTTTCTCGGTGGTAACACCAACCTTTTAGAATGCCCTCTCCTAGGTGGTTTGATGGACAGAGACAGTACCTATCTTTAAAACATCATAAAGGAATATATGTTTACCCAAACTTACCTAGACTCTGATTCCTGGTTCTTAATTATGTGTTTTTGTGTGTATGACTCAGTTATAGCCATGGTATATAGTTTTGTTCTGCTTTCACTTAGCTTTTAAAAAGTATTGGCTGAATATTATTGTTCTATTCTTCTTTGAATTTACGTTTATTTTTTAATATTTCATGTAAACCACTTTAAGATTTCTTTTTAATGTAGGTGGTATATAAATTCTATAAATAAACTTCTAGGTGACTAAACACCACCACTTCCCAGTTTCTGGTGGAATTCCTCAGTCAAGCTTAAATATGCTTCTAGCAGACATGAAAATGAAAGTTTGGACGAGGATCTGCCTTCTAGGGTGTTGATAGGTTGGTTTCAAATTTGTCAGTGATGAAGGTATAATTGAGTGGCCAAAATTCCAGAAATTCTTGGATGAGATTGGTTTTCTGACCTATAATAGTCAGAGTTCAGAGAAGAGTTCAGTCTGCCCTGGTTACCTGGTTTAATTATCTGTGTTAAGAGATCTTTCCAAGCTCTTATTGGCTCCCGATGCAATTGGCCATCAAATTGTGGTGTGCCAGCGGCAGGTGAAAGTGGCAGGTACATCATGGTGGTAGATGAACTCCCACTTAATAATTTGGTGCCATTTGTTTCACATGGCCAGTGGCCTCTGCAGCAACATTTACTAGGCCCTAGGCACATCTTTGGACCTCACTGTGCATGACGAGAACCAGCTCTAAAATGTCTTCTGCAACATGAAATGTTTGTGGACCAGAATTAGTGTATTAAGAACCAAGGCAAACCTTCCTTTGTGTGATGATTACACTGTACTCCAGTGCTTCCACTGGTTGAAAGTCTGGACTATCCTTCTTGCAAAAATAATCAACCAGTAATGACAGAATGTCGAGCATAATACCTGGTAGTTGCTATTTATAGGAGCATTACATCAGATTTATGGTGATCTTATGGTGACTTACACTCCTTCTACCTACATTGCTTTTGCCTCAATAGCCGGTGGTGCTCCAATTCAATTTAATGATGGTGGCTAATAGATGGAAAGTCAACATAAAGGACAAATAGATGGGCTGTATGACAGCAGTTGGAACACACTGGAAGAACTGGAGGGAGATCTGCAATTCCAAAGGTGGGTTTCTTTAATGAAAAGTGTAAAGTCAACGAAAAGTGTAAAGTCACCAGCACAGTAAAGCTTGAATTAGTCTTCACCATGATGGCCTTAACTAACTTACAGCTCCCATTGGTATGCACATTGACATATGTTTGAAAGAAAGCAGGATATTTATACCCAGTCCCTGAAAGTGAAAGGAAACTTCCAGTGTTGCTAGGCACAGCTGGTGAGGAGAAGGCTATAGATCAATCAAATCTTTGAAATCCTTAAAAGGAGCCCTTACTGAGCAGCAACCTTTCATCTCCCCTAAATGACAGATCTGTATCGGAAGTAACTGTTCCACTCCCATGAGCTAGTCATTTCTCGCTTATACCTGCTGGCTTCTGGTGTGAATTAACGGACTTCAAAAGAATGTATTCCTGATTGGCACAAAAGAAAGGAAAAGGAAAGGAAGAGTCAGAACCAGGCTCTTTTGGAGCTTGTTATGTAACTGCTAGACCTTGCTATTTTCAGGATTAACCCCACGTTGATGTACTTTCTTCCTTTTCCTCTGGGAGGGGAAATAATATTGATAAGAATGGTGCATTTTTGTCTGCCTTGTAGTCTCTATATAATTCTGCTCCTTTGGAGTACTGAGTAGGAATCTTTTAGATGTTCTCTGATTGGTCTTGTGGTTCACTCTCTGCCTTGTTTTTTGCCAACTCCATACCGTCTTCATTAAAGGTTTGCTGGATTTACAGTAGCTAATATGTTGCTATTGGTCTTAGCTGGTGGCAGGTGCAGGCAGAAAATAACAGTTATGCTACATTTAACAGCAGGCACTTTGAGGCTCCCGCAGCACCCAACTCACTACATTTTTGGATGGTTTGAGGGAAAGTGGCAAAGGGGTGGTTGCTGGGCTACAGTCAACCTTCCTTACAAAGCACAGGTCAGTGGGGGCAGAAAGGTCCATGGTCCCCCCTTGGCTTACTGTTTGTGAGCAGCTGGGGAAAGACACAACTCAGCCAGGTGGCTGAATTGTACCTGAGCTGGATAGTTCTGCCCTTGATGGGGGACAGAATGGAGCTTAACACCAGCTGGCTCCAATCAGGCTGCCCATTCTTCTAGATCGGACGTTATCTGCTCATTGCAGATCTCTTATTAACAAAAACTATGACATTTTAATCTCATTCACTAGCATCATTTTTATTCCAGTGGTGACAGTGGCAATCAATGGATAGGTGGGTAGGTAGATAAACAAAAAAAATATTGCATCGCATCACATCACATCTCTTTTCTTTAATAATTTTAGACAGTTCAAATAGACATAAGGCTCAAGTCAAGTAAGTGTACACCAGAAATAGATTTGTAGATGGGAGACTATTTAGACTTTCTCAAAAGTGTGGGGGGCATGGAGTGTTCATGCCTTGAAAAGAATCCTCAAATACTTTAAATTTGATTAAATGTAAATTAAATCACATCTTTTACTTTGATTTCTTGAAATTCAAAGGAAATTTTCTCCAAATACCATATTAACATATTTGACTTGCTAATCAGGCTCTAGGATTTTGTGGCAGAAGAGCTGATGGGATCTTTATCATGGCAACAGCAGAGGCTGGTTGGAAAATTGGTTGTGTACTGAGTTGTGTATCTGGGAAAAGATACCTTTTGACCAGCCGAATTCTGAAATTTCAGACTACTGGCTAGAGGAACAAATGGACTGAGCCTGAACCATGAAATTGAACTGGTCCTATACACTCATGTTCTGAATTATTTCTGTTGCTGGGACAGATTCCAGTTTCCATCTATATACATAAAAGAAACTAGCAATAAAAGTGTAAATTGCCAGATCTTTGGGGTGTACACAAGAGCATAAAAAGAGCCCTATTGGCCCATATAGTACAGCTTTCTGTTATCACAGTGGTCAACTTGTTTCATACAACATCTTTTCACTAATTTAAGCAAGAACAGCTTTTCTCAGCAGAATAACTTACAGACTTGTCTGTCCACAGTGCCAAAGAGCTTTGGCATTTAGTTGTGGTGAAGAAAAACAGAGAAAGAAAGGCAGTGAGAAAAGAACTCAAGTACAAAGATGCAGCAGTTGGTTCAGGGCTCACAAGAGGTGCTGCTGCTGCTGCCATGGCAGTTCCATTGGGACATTTTGGTCAGCATTTCAGAGTGTTTCAGCTTGAGCTGGAGAATATCAATGGAATTCAAATTCTAGTTCATTGCGATCATTTCCTGTTTTATATATAAGATATTCCTGTGTTGACCTCTCCCTGTCAAATGAATACAGATGCTTATGGCTAATGGGCCTTTGATCTCTGCTGAAGACAGACAATCAGAAAAGCACATGGATGTCATAGTCTAGCACTGATTCTTTCTGCTTTGGTTCCCTTTGCTTGCAACTTTGATAGATCAGTATTAAATGAAATGAGTCTCCAGGGTCCTGTAAAACATCATTCATGGTATATCAAATTGAAGATGCATCTCAGAATAGAAAAGAAGAGGGAAGGAAGGAGAATAACTTAGTGAATCATTCATTATAGACACAAGTTTGCAATGCACTCACTGTCTGATGAAGACAAGTCAAAGTTTGTGAAGGGCATTTTTCAGTGAAGAGGTTGCTACTTGCATTAAAACATTAAAATTCTATTATTGAATGTCCATAGCTTCTGCTTTTGTGCTTATTAATCCTTGCCCAATGTGATAGTACACAAAATTATATATGTTGAATTGTAAATTTCAGACTCATTCAGAACCAATCACCTGTAGTGTCTCGAAAGATCCTATATATAGTCTATAGAACTGTCACGAAGTGTGTGGTGTACATGCAAGCCTGCAAGTTTCACATGAGACACGGAAACTGATTTTTAAGAACATTTGACATTGAACTTGGATGCACTCTGGAATTTGACACTTCATGCAATTAAGAAAAATGAAGATAAATCTCAAATGTTAGTGTATCAAAAAGGGAATTAGCATATTAATTAAAAAGATGTTTAAAAGGAAGTTACATGGTTTCCAGAGGCTTGATATGGACATACATATGCAAAATATTAGTATCATAGAATTGTGGAGTTGGAAGGGATCACAAAGGTCATCTACTTCCACTTCCTGCAGTGCATGAATCTCAGCTAAAGCATCCATGACAGATAACCATCCAACCTCTGCTTACAAACCTCCAGTGGAGAGCACACCACCTTCAAAGGGAATCCTTTCCACTGTTGAACAGCTCTTACCATCAGAAAGTTCTTCCTGGATTCTCCTTTCTTGTAACTTGGAGTCATTGGTTTGAGTCCTACCCTCTGGAGCAGGAGAGAACAAACTTGCTCCATCTTCCATGTGACAACCCTTGATATATTTGAAGATGGCTCCTCTCAGTCTCCTCTTCTCCAGGTTCAACGTGCCCAGCCCCTTCAACCATTCCTCATAAGACTCAGTTTCCAGACCCTGTATCATCTTGGTCACCCTCGTCTGCACATGTTCCAGTTTCAAGTTCCATCCTTGTTAAATTATGGTGCCCAGAACTGGACACAGTACTCCAGGTGAGGTCTGACTAAGGCGGAATAGAACAGTATTATTGCTTCCCTTGATCTGGACACTATACTTCTGTTGATACAGCCTAGCATCAGTTTCTTCTTCTTCTTCTTCATCATCATCATCATCATCATCAACAGCAGCAGGAGACTTTTTCAGGTGGTTCACAATTTAGCGGAACCACCTGCAACATCGGGGCCCAGTACGGGCCACATGTTCTCCTGCAATGATTTTGCAAAGTTTTTTGCAGATAAAATCGCTCAGATTCGGGAAGAAGTAGACTCCACCGTGGGAGCAGGGCCGGGGCGGGAGAGTGCTAGAGTTCTGTCTAGTCAAGTTGAGTGGGATCAATTCCAATCTGTTACCTCCGAGGATGTGGACAGGCTGCTTGGACGAGTGAAACCAACCACCTGTCTCCTGGATCCTTGCCCATCCTGGCTTATAAAAGCTAGCCGGGAAGGACTGGGCGATGGGCTTCGTGGGGTGGTGAATGCTTCCCTCCGTGAGGGAGCCTTCCCAGACCCGCTGAAAGAGGCGGTTATTAAACCGCTTCTTAAAAAACCATCTTTAGATGCGGCCACGATGGCCAACTATCGCCCAGTCTCAAATCTTCCATTCTTGGGCAAGGTGATTGAGCGAGCGGTTGCCGAACAACTCCAGGCACGCCTGGAAGAAGCAGACCATTTGGATCCCTTCCAGTCGGGATTCAGGCCTCATCATGGGACTGAAACTGCCTTGGTCGCACTGGTTGATGATCTCCGGCGGGCTAGGGACAAAGGTGAGAGCTGTTTCCTAGTTCTGCTGGATCTCTCAGCGGCGTTTGATACCATCGACCATAACATCCTTCTGGACCGTCTTCAGGGGCTGGGAGCTGGAGGCACTGTCATACAGTGGTTCCGCTCCTTCCTCCTGGGCCGTGCTCAGAAAGTGGTGGTGGGGGATGAGTGTTCAGACCCCTGGGCTCTCACTTGTGGGGTGCCTCAGGGTTCTGTCCTCTCCCCCATGCTTTTCAACATTTACATGCAGCCGCTGGGAGAGATCATCGGGAGGTTTGGGCTGGGTGTTCATCAGTATGCGGATGATACCCAGCTCTACCTCTCTTTTAAATCAGAACCAGTGAGGGCGGTGAAGGTCCTGTGTGAGTGTCTGGAAGCGGTTGGAGGATGGATGGCGGCTAACAGATTGAGGTTGAATCCTGACAAGACAGAAGTACTGTTTTTGGGGGACAGGAGGCGGGCAGGTGTGGAGGATTCCCTGGTCCTGAATGGGGTAACTGTGCCCCTGAAGGACCAGGTGCGCAGCCTGGGAGCCATTTTGGACTCACAGCTGTCCATGGAGGCACAGGTCAAATCTGTGTCCAGGGCAGCTGTTTACCAGCTCCATCTGGTACATAGGCTGAGACCCTATCTGCCTGCGGACTGTCTCGCCAGAGTGGTGCATGCTCTGGTTATCTCCCGCTTGGACTACTGCAATGCACTCTACATGGGGCTACCTTTGAAGGTGACTCGGAAACTACAACTAATCCAGAATGTGGCAGCTAGACTGGTGACTGGGGGCGGCCGCCGAGACCATATAACACCGGTCTTGAAAGACCTACATTGGCTCCCAGTACGTTTCCGAGCACAATTCAAAGTGTTGGTGCTGACCTTTAAAGCCCTAAACGGCCTCGGTCCAGTATACCTGAAGGAGCGTCTCCACCCCCATCATTCTGCCCGGACGCTGAGGTCCAGCGCCGAGGTCCTTCTGGCGGTTCCCTCATTGCGAGAAGCAAGGCTACAGGGAACCAGGCAGAGGGCCTTCTCGGTAGTGGCGCCCGCCCTGTGGAACGCCCTTCCAGCAGATGTCAAAGCGATAAACAACTACCTGACATTCAGAAGACATCTTAAGGCAGCCCTGTTCAGGGAAGTTTTTAACGTGTGATATTTTACTGTATTTTTGGTTTCTATGGAAGCCGCCCAGAGTGGCTGGGGAGGCCCAGCCAGATGGGCGGGGTATAAATAATAAATTATTATTATTATTATTATTATTATTATTATTATTATTATCACACTATTGCCTCATGTTAAGCTTGTGGTATACTAAGATCCCTAGATCCTTTTCACGTGTACTACTGGTAAGCCGGGTGTCCCCCATCTTATATTTGTGCAGCTGGTTCTTATATTTGGGCAGCTGGCCTAAGTGTAGAACCTGACATTTGTTCCTATTGAAATTCATTTTGTTAGTTTGGGCCCATAGAAAGGACATGTGGATACTTTGGTGGAGGATTGTAGCACAATGGCAGAACTCAAGCTTAGCAGGATCCAGCATGCTTTCAGATTGGATAAGGGACTGCGTGTTGAGATTCCTGCATTGAAGTAGATTGGACTAGGCTGATGGCCTTCAGGCTCCCTTCCAACACTACAATTCTACGATCTGTCGATCTCCAAGCAGGGCTAGAGAAGTCCTTTATCTGAAGCGCTGTGGAGTTACTGTCAGTGTAGAATTCGCACTCTAGATAATATGTTGTAAAATGGAGCTAAGTGGTCTGACCCAATATTATAAAGCATCTTCCTACATGTCTATCTGCTGCCTCCATTAAAGCAAGTGGGGTAGTCTTGTGGGTTTAAAATCTGTGTATACAACATATCATTCCGCGTTCCCATAGCTAATTGCTAGATATAGATACATGATACGTGCAATCTGGCATTATTCAAAGAGTGTTCACATGTTATGTTCAATGAATATAACCGCCTGTGTATCTATATACAGTGGTACCTCTGGTTAAGAACTGAATTTGTTCCGGAGGTCTGTTCTTAACCTGAAACTGTTCTTAACCTGAGGTACCACTTTGGCTAATGGGGCCTCCTGCTGCCGCTGCACCGCCGACGCGCGATTTCTGTTCTCATCCTGAAGCAAAGTTCTTAACCTGAGGTACTACTACCGGGTTAGCAGAGTCTGTAACCTGAAGCATTTTTAACCTGAAGCGTCTGTAACCCAAGGTACCACTGTACGCAATAGCTGGCCTATACACTTGAACAGTTACTCGTATGTAATGTTCAGCGAGTGTACTGTCTGTGTACTTATGTACCTATAAGCTTAACCTGCGCACCCAGCAGTTGAGCTTATAAATCAACTAGTGCATACACTGACCTGTGGCCAGAGTAACTTTTGAGTAAGCTTTCAAGCAATTCCTTTTTAAAAGGAGGTTTGCAAAAAGAAGTTCCTAGCGCGCTGTGCTCAAAGGAGTTTTGTCAGTGACTTTGCTGAGATTTACATCATAGCCCATACCAGGAGTCTTGAACTGGGTTTACATATTTTGTTATTTCATGACTATAGCATCCAAAGTACCAATGGGAAGGCTTGTTCTCCCTTATGGCAGGAAAAATTTTTTCTTGCTTAACACAATTCTTTATGCAAGGTCAATCCATATATCATTTTCCTGTTTATCACAGCATCGTTTATAGCTCTGAATAAATCTGAAAGTTCATTTAGTTGAAGATGATCAATATCTCTTGGTTTTATGTCTGAAATTGACTCTGCAGAAAGAAATACACCTCTTGGAAAGATTCCCTGGAGTTTGCTCCAGTCTTTTTATTTATTTTTGAAACCAAGCTTTGTAACACAAAGGTATCTGAAATAAGCACAGCAGATACAAATTACAGATTGCGCCTGGTTTTGTCCCTTGGAAGCGATAGAAATTCATGTGATCTGAAAATTAAATCTTCCATGCTTTTGTGCCTGCCCTCTTCCACCTTCACACACACAAACTTAGGTGTTATTGATGAGGCTCTGATCTTTTATGCACAACTGCAGCTGAAAAATTATTCATATTGACGTTTGATAAAGAGCACATCACTGGGGAAAGGGAGGGAGGTGAACAGAGGAGGAAATGCAAATGGCATTCTGGTAACATAATTCTGATTTTGTACATTAGGTGTGCTTGCTTATATAGGTTGGAGATAATGCAGACTACCTCATTTCTTTTAAAACATTAACAATAAATGGAGCACAGCTGGAGAGGTTAGGAAACTGGAATTGAATGGACAGGATATGATTTGCATTGTCAAATTGTGTGTGGAAAGCTAGGACTACATTTGGAGAGTATCAGGTGTGTGTGCTAATTTTCCTTGGTCCCCCTGCTTTCCTGTAGTTTGAATGATTTTCCTTGTCTCATTTTAATGTGTTGTATCTTGGTAGGGGAGGGGATTTCACAGTGGGCTGTAGGTTACAAAATCATGTAGATTTTTCAGTGACTGAGAAGGTCAAGAAGCTGGAAGGATACTTGCTGGCTGGGGGCATCTAATGTCAGAGATTTATTTTACTGCCTCTCATTATTAAAACGAAGATAGCATATGGATGAATGAAAATGGAAGTCAAAAGCAGGCTGTGACAATAACAGCTTTATTAAATGCAAAGTGAAGAGAAACCTAGTTAAGAAAGCTGCCAAAAATATTCCATCCTTGAATATGCATTACATTTTTTTTAAATATATCAGTTAACCTGCCCTTTTGAAGAGAAAAAAATCCAGAATTTGGAAACCTAGTGAGGCAATAATTTTAAATATCAAGTTATGAAGAAAGAATGTCACACATAGGCAAATTTTGACTTAAACAACTATACAAGACACTATGTTCTGAAATATAACCGGGTAATCCAGGGTCTGAATAATTAAGAAATATATGACAACTGCAGTGTAATCCTATAAATGTTTACATAGAAGTACACCCCACTGGCTGGGATTGTACTGGTACTGGCTCAGATTAGTATGTGTAGGATTTCAGCTGAGGAAGAGGTCAGCTGAAAAATGCTCAGGTATGAACGCATCCTGCTTCTTAGAGAATAGCCTTCTCCTCCTGCAACTATATGGAGATAATAAAAAATCTTACCTACAAATTATAGGAATAATTAAATCCCTCCATTAAATAGTCTAATAGAGGTCTCCTGTTCATGTTTACTCAGAAATAAATCAATGGGGAAAATCTACCTGGTGAAACTACTTTGTGTGTTTAAGATTCTTTTTGTTGGCATCTGCCTGTCTCAAGAAACAATAGAGTATGCCTTCAGGAGTGAAGTCAAACTGCTGTGTTAGCAGCACCAAAGTGACCTCCCCAGGGCACAAGCCTGGGCAGTTTGTATGGAAGTCCTGGGCTGCCCAGAAGACAAGATCTCCTCCTTGATCTCACTGTTGTCATAACTATTCATATCATGATAGCAAACAAACATTTTAAACTAAATATACTAGTTGTGTGCATGGCCTTCTATCCTTTCTTTATTAATAATAATAGGAATAACACTAGTAATTGTATTAATAATAATAATAATAATAATAATAATAATACAGTCTGCTTCTGAGTTACTCTGCGATGTGTCCACTGCAATCTGGGATTCTGTTTTTGATCCACTCTGTGTTATACAAAGCTCTGCACTCCTATTTAATTCTTAAGGGGAATTATATGATCATCCAGCTATAACACCTCCCTTTTTCCAGGAATAGATGAAATTTGCAGGCACAGGAATTCTCCAGAGTGGATTAAGTCTTTGAAATTGCAGGCTTAGGTGATTTTATGGGGGAAGTAAAAGAGTTTTACTTTCCATCATAATCCATAATAAGGCATTACCTTTGTTCTACCAACTAAAACTCCAAAATCCATATCAGTTGCAGTAGGGAGTCTGGGGTTTGTCTCATGTACTGTCTTCAAAATAGTTAAGAGGTGACCTAATGCATATTCTTGCTTGAAAATTTTTATTTAAAATAACACCTTCATATGGACTGGCTTTGCTTTCCTGATGTTGGGAAGGAACATCTTCCAATAGTGAGGCTGCCAATGGAATGGCTCTGGGGATCCTCTTCTCAAGCTGAGCAACACACCTTTAAAAAAAAAAATGTGTGAAGGTTTTAAGTTAAAAACAACATCTCCAAACCCTCTTGGTTTTAAGAAAAAACCCATCCAGAGTTCTTTAATTCTTTTTAGACAGGCAGGATTAAGACAATTGCATTTATTGCAAAATCTGTGGACCAAAAGTAGAGAAACACAAAGATGGGAAACCAGGGACACAGTGCACAGATAAGTAGAGAGTACGGCCGAGGGTGGGGAGAGACAGAGCAGCAGAGAGCTTTCTGGGAGTCCTGATCTGACTTGGGGCTTTGTCGACATTGCAACTGAACTTTGGGAGAGTAAAATCACCCCAAATCATCTCCATTTGCCTCATTATTTTGACAGGAAAGAGCAGTTTCACACCCCTAAAATATCCCTTCATAATGGTGTCAGCTACATAATAATATCCATTCAATTTGTACCTATGATGATATAATGTATTAGGTTTTCAGTTCATCTAACCTCGCACTTACATTTTCAACATAAAAATGAAGCCATTTAATTAAAAATAAAACCACCCTGATATCCATAAACACTGACACAATCTTTCTGAAACTCATTATGTATGATATATATGGTGCCCACTTCTATCTCTTAGAGTTAAAGATTAATAATTCCAACCATGAAAAAATAAGTCTCGTATTGTCTTGGTGCATATTTATCAAAGCAGATACTCACAAGCAGGATGTTTCCGTATAATTAGAAGAGATAATAAAGGCAATGGGTAGATAAACCAAGGTGGACTACTGCCAGGGACAATAAATTAGTTAAGTCTAGTACAACAGTTCCTAATAACCAGGTATCAAGGAATGCGAGTGTTTGCTAATTTGAAGCGTTGTGTTAGTACATCTTGATTTGCATTCGAAGGCAGTAGCTGTTTTTGGTGGCTTATACAACATGGATATGAAATAGAGATGGATCACACATTTTGAGCTTGAAACATGCTATGAAGTTTTTGTTTAAAAAACCACAGTGCTTAATGGAAATAGGGGGAAACTTTATCTCTACTTCTCCTGCCCAAGGGTTAGAAGTGAACAGTGATGGCTTATCTCTAGATCATCGGCCAAATTTGGTCCATCAGGATCTGTATTTGACCAACCAGGCCAAACTGGCCAAGCTACAGCCACCTGCCTTTTACTGGACATCATATATGGTGTAGGGCACGTGGCTGAACTAAAAGGGGATTTGCAGGCACTCAGTAGCAAGACACCTACTGCTTAAGCATTTTGGTTATATGAGGTTGGTTATCCCACAGCCTGAAGATGAGAATGGTTAAACCAGGATAGTGACAGGGTGCCTACTGTGCGTGAACTTACTTAGAAACTCTCAATCAAACTTGCTTAAAAGCCCTCTTCAGATCTTTGTGTTAATTATGTGAAGATTTCAAGAGAAGCTGGTGCTCCTAAAGACATTGTGGGTGGGTTTTGTTTGCCTGTTCCCAACCCTTGAACAGGGTTGCATCTGGGAAACTGGAGAGAATTTCAAGAGCAAAGCAAGGGTTTTGTAGGAAAACAGGCATGAGCCTTCAATGATAATGTGTGCTGTATTCTAAGAGAAGGAATGTGCTGGCTGAAGTAGGACTGCCATAGGAGGAATGGGGTGGGGGCGGGGGGATTTCCTAAAGGTGGTGTTTTTCCCAGGATCTTAACCAAGTCAGCAACTTTTTGAAAGATGGAAACTCTAGAAAGGAGTAGCTGAGCATTCACAGCATACAAAAAGACTCACCTTGAAATATAAGAGTATGAAAACAATGATCATAGTTACTGAGGAAAATAAAAATATATACTGTCTTATGTGACAAAGGAATGCAGATACAAATCATAAGACTAAGGAAAAGAGGTCAGTGACATACATATAACAAATATATAAAATGAATATTTATTCATACCATTATCTAGTGAAATATAAACTGTAGTCTTCCTTCGTGGCCTCAAATGACTCTTCCAGATTATCACTGGAAAACAGCAGATCATTCAATCATATCAACTTCCCTTGCTATACCATAGCTTATAAATCTAAAAAGAGTCATTTGTTTATATTTTTTTTTAAAAAAGATAACCACATGCTCTTATGCTAATCCACACAACCAGATTTGTGCAACACGATATGGATTACCTTCCTTGAGTTGGTCCATTAATCTGAAGCAAAACACTTACCTATCTTACCGGATGATGATGCACCAAGATAATAAGATAGTTGGATGGCAAAATAAGATAAGCCAAACAACACTTGCACAATAGATCAGGTGAGAGCCAAAAATTGTCAGAGAACATTTTTCCTGGAATAAAAAAACCTTTCCCATCCATTTCGTGAAATATTCTTCAAAAATTATTCATACTTATTTGTTCCTACTACTACTACTACTACTACTACACACACACACACACACACACACAGAGAGAGAGAGAGAGAGAGAGAGAGAGAGAGAGAGAGAGAGAGAGAGAGAGACTCTAGGTCCAGGGGATTGTGGAAGATGAAAAATGGCACCCAGGTTGGCAATGCAGTTTCTCCTATGGCTAATTGCAGTGACAGGATTTGGGCAGGGGTGGGGAGAAAGAGACAAGGAAAGAAATATGTGTGTTACTGCTGTTGTGAGTTCCACCCCTGAAAACTGCTGGAGAATTTCTCCTCTCCCTGGAGTTTATGCAAAATTGTTCTCCCACAAATAGTGCTAAGAATTACCAAAGGCCATTGCTCTACAGTAAATCATGCCTAGCTGTGCTATAAAATATCAGCTAATCAGAAGATTACAAAAGTAATGGTTTATATACAAGTAACCATAAAACTGATCCACTGAATCTATTATTTCAGCTGTCTATTTACATTGACCCCGTCTTTTTCCCCAGTATGTTTTAGGTGGTATACATGGGTCTCTCCCTCCTCATTTAATCTTCATAGCAACCCTGCATGGTAGGTTAGGCTGAGAGGCAGTGACAGACCCAAGGTGAACTTCATGGCCAGGTGGGGATATGAACCATGGTCCCCCAGGTCCTAGTCTGACACTAACAACAGCACCACACTACCCACATATGACATAAATAGTTCAAGCAGAATTTTACAGCTGTTTGCAACATGGTCAACTGTCCTCTAGTTCGGCCTGCTCCTGGAGCACAGACAAGCATTCAGAAAATCTTCCACTGATTCAATGCTGTCTTTGCCTAAATGAATGTATTTTGTTCAGCAATTATACCTCCATATCCAAGGCAATATTTTTGCATTCCTTCTGTCTCCCCTTAAGCTTGTTGAGTCTTCTACTTCCAAAATTCTCCACCATCATTTGGCTCATTGGGAGAGGAGCTAGCGCTTCTGAACTTCTCATTATGGACTCTGGATTCATTTATAAATTTGATGGGATGGGAATTAATAGTGACAAGGGGCAATTATGGTACTTGAACATACGATCCTTAATTGAAATAAATCAATGGCAGAAAGGAAGCTAGAAAGAGAGGCTGATTGAAGAGGTTCGAAATGGAAAATAGCAGGCTGAATTACACTCTGAAATGTTTCAAATAGACCAAGAACAGAATGTTTTATCATGGGAGGAAAACTACCATACTAATCAACTCTCTGCATCTTTCTCATTATCCCAAATGTCCCTGTGTAGTGCAAAAGGAGGGGGCAGCCTTATAAAACCTCAAAACACATTACAAAAAGTTGCATGAATCTGGGATTTCCTACAGTTGTATTCCAACAATGTCCATCAGGAAAACGTAAGACGAACTGTGACAGACACAAACAAAAATATAATGCCTTATTGTTTCTTAATTTACAATCCTCTTACACATAACTGAGCCCTGTTAATATTTTCTTATGTCTGCGTTTATGCATAATTATTACTATTGTGGTTCTCCAGCATGTCTTGGGAAGAGGAGAACCTGTCTTAAATATATATCCCAGGGTTGCAAAAGTTATGAATGCAAAATGTAGACTATCAGCCATGTTTTGTGGCCTGTCCAGAACCAGAGGCAACTTTGGTTTTTGCCACATGCCTGGGAATAAATAAACAAACAGAAGGTGTTCTGCTGAGCATCTGTTAAGCCAAAACATCATAAAATGTATGGACTATCATTTATTTACTTACTTACTTACTTACTTACTTACTTACTTACTTACTTACTTAATATCCCACCCTTCCTCCCAAAGGAGCCCTGGGCAGCAAGCACAAGTGATAAAACACATCTAAAAACACATCCAGTGCACATGCAAACTGGAATGAAGCTCTACTTAACAGTTTTGTAGAAAGAGGAAGGTCTTCAGCAGGTGTGCATCGATGTATGTCTCATGTATCTGATGGCTAACTGGACTAAAGCCCCCAGAAGCCCGTCTATCAGTCTTGAAGGTGACCTTTGATTCTTCATTACAAGAGGCTAACCTGCAATTCCTCTAGAATTTATCATGCATCTTTTATTTTTTTCCAACATACCTCTGCAATTATAGAGAGTGGAGAAGCTGACTTAAAATACTAAGTAAGTATCTTTTCCAAAATTCATTTTCTAATAAAGTACTTTTGTTGTCTGTTATATTTATCCCACTCTCTGAAAGTACAAAGGTCAACTACCTAGTAAGCTCATTTTGGCTTACGAGGTGTTTTGATTAATATCCCTTGTCTAATTCCCTGAGAAAAGTATTCTAACTCCCTGGGCAATGAATCCAAGGCTGAGTTATTTAGAGACTTGTTAGTGAAGCTGATTTGCATATAATTAACAGTACAGATTCATTTGTGCACAGAGAGCACAGGATGCCTCGCCCTTTCTGCATGTTTTGTGCCAACTTCATGACAAATTAAGAAAGCATGCCGTGATTTTCAGATCATAAGGATTCAGGTGATTGATAAATCATAAAGGACCTTACAGAAAACAAATTGCTTCTCCAGTGCAGCACTATTTATATCCTTCATATTTGTTACTGTATGATCTGTTTCTTAAAAATCCAATTAGAGTATATACAAAGACATTAAAAACAAATGGAAAGTTGAGCTGTTGTAGTAAGCCTGGAAACAAAATTTTCCCCAACCTATTTATTGGGAAATTGATATTGTTGCCACTTTGCTATTGTCCTTATCTCGGGTCTTGACCTATGATAGAGTAGAGCACTTGTTATCAAGGCTAATATGGAATAGTTGTTGTATGCATTAGAATTCTGCATTTTAAAAAATCCACATGAAACATGTCCAGTTCTGCAATTAATATGAAATTAAAATAGTTGAGACATATTCGTTTTAATTTTCATTAATACCACATTCAGATCTTGTTGCATCTATGAAAATTTCATTACAAATACAGTGGTATTTCATTACAAAAACAGTTAAGTACTTAATTCGTTCCGGAGGTCTGTTCTTAACCTGAAACTGTTCTTAACCCGAAGCACCACTTTAGCTAATGGGGTCTCCTGCTGTTGCTGCACCACCGGAGCACGATTTCTGTTCTCATCCTGAAGCAAAGTTTTTAACCTGAAGCACTATTTCTGGGTTAGTGGAGTCTGTAACCTGATGCATATGTAACCTGAAGCGTATGTAACATGAGGTACCACTGTAATTGATTGGTGCAATCAAAAGGAAGATAAGCAAAGTTACGATAAGTTCCCTAGAAATTGGTGGGATTTAAGCTCCCACCCTACCACTGAACTCTCTAGAAGGAAAGCTCATGGGAGAGAAGCTTCAGGATGGAGAAATAGTAGGCCCTCTGTAACACTCCCTCACCCCATTGCTTCTTTATTACAAATTTTCCTTTCCTGAAGCTGCTTTTCTTTGGCAAAGAAAAGGTTTTCAGACTCATTCCTAGGGGTGTGCATCAGCCCTGTGCACTTTCATAGTTTCAAGGTGAACATGGGTTTGGGTGAGGTTTTTGCACGCCCAAGTTGGATTGTGCCATTAAAATGACATTTCATATATGAATCATGGACTCCCTGAAGTCTCGAGTTGTTCTGTGGACAAAGTGAGTACTACATTTTTTAAAAAAGCAAAACCAAAGCTGACAGGGAAATTCTCCAACTTCAAGTGGGTGTAAAGATGGGGAACCATTTGTTTTGATTGGCAGGTCTATGTTTTAAGCCCTGTGAATTATTTTGGCAGTGCACTCTGATCACAGTGATGGGGGATGGAGGAAAAGTGAACTAAATAGAGCTTGTTTTTCAAGTGGATCTGTGCTCTCCCCCACTATCCTTTACATTATACAAATCAATAGATGGCTCTCTCTCGCCTGTGAAGAACCTCTTCTTCACATCCTCATGTGTCTCTTAAATCTGTGAGGCAGGGGTAACAGGGTCCCTAACCCAGTCTTTCTTGGGAGTTCATGCTCTTTTTCACCACCCCTTCCCCAGTGCAGATCAATTGGGATATATCTCACTCCTAGGGATTGAGAGATCCAAAAAAAACTCTCTGGAAGAGAGAAGCCCACCATGACCCTTGGGATATAAAGGACCTTGCTAAGGGGTATTTCACCCACCTCGGTCTTCCTTGGAGACCCATACTATTTTTTTCCATCCTCCCATGATTCTTACCAAACTCAATATGGTAAAGTCTGTCCTTGCAGGAGAACCATTGCAACTATCATTCTTAAATTTGGCAGGCTTTGTCCCTCTAGAAGGAGTGACCATGCCTGTAAATTGCATTCATTTCTGACAGAAAATGAAAGAGACCTTTCCTTTTCTTTGAAAAATGAACCTTTAAATGTGCCCTACACAAGAAACCCTGAGTGTATCTACCTACAGTTTTGACAGGTTTAATCCATCCAGAAGGGACTTCTATGCCTGCAAATTCCATCCACTTCTTTGAAAACAAAACAAATTATAACCTATTTTAGATCCCCCATTATAGTGAAAGGTGAGAGAAGAGCTTCATTTTTTAACAAATCTAATTTGGTTTTAAATAATGAGTTGAATATGAAAGATATAGGGTGGTTCTGAAACAGATTGGGCTGCTTTCCAAAGCTACAGGTACAGGTACAGGTTGAATTTCCTGGCTGAAACACTTCACTCGCATTTCCTTCTAGCCTGCAATGAGTTTGAGAGTGGGGGAGACTACTGACAGCAGTCTGAAGATGTCTCATTAATGAAATCTCTGTAGACTTGCCAAATGATAGAATTACGCTTTTTGTAGGGAGGGGATTATACTATGTAGTTTGGCCAGACAACAGGAAGTAACAGAATGACTAATTATGTTATGAAATATTGTAATTAATTGCCTGGTTTGGAATGCAACATTATTCAGCTCATACTGCTTGGGCATATTACAAATTGAGCATCTTCTCTCCTAGAAGGTCTTCTCTGTCATCAATTATAAAATGACGTAAACACATAAAATGATATACAAGCCCATGTATTTTGAAGCTCATTCAGCAGCTGTATAGGAACATGCCCAGAAGTTCCTTAATGTCAGCCTCTTCCTCTTGATAACATTCTAGCTCAGAGGTACCTCACATGGGGCCTTCCATATCCCCATAAGCCCCAGCTAGCATGGCCAACTGTCAGAGATGATGGAAGTTGCAGTCCACTGACATCTGGAGGGTGTGCTGAATCAAGAAGCTTCATTCCTCATGTACACTACCCACAGTACAGTTAAAGCTTAAAAACTTCCAATGCTCCAGGATTTTGTTTCATTAATTTGTTATGTTTATTTTATTGAATTTTATATACTGCTTCACACACCCAAATTGGGTGCTGAATTAATTTACAAGACAATGAAGCATGAAAATACAATATAAACAGAAAGTTCATTAAAGCAATAGAAATAGAGAAATACCAAAAGTGTTCATCCAAAAGAACACCTAACAAGAATACCTGTGAGAAGTAAAACACCTCTGCCTGGTGCTGTAAAGATGGCAGTGGCAGGCTAGCTTCTCTGACTTAATAAAGGCATTTGAATAAAATAAATGGTTTAAGAGATGAATGTGATTTAATTAAATTAATCAGCAGAGCATCCTTACAGGGCATTACAGAGCTCTATTTCCCCATCTCCCACTGCATGTGAAAATATGCATTCAACATACAAGGATATTATGGGTAGGGATGAATTTTTTATGAAAATATCAATGTTGAAATTATCCATATGGAGTGGTATCTGTCTAAATGGATCTGCTAGTGTAAAGAGGTTTAGTGGTACAATGGAACTTACACACACACCCCTCTCCCCACACACTATGTGTGATCTCTAAATTTGTTCAAAGGGTTCCCCCAACCCCCTGGAGCAGATCTGCAGGAAACATAGGGAGAAGAAAGGGAAAGGAGGTTCACTGCACAGATAAAACTTGCTGCACTAGCAGAGCTGTTTTGTTGGCTAGTACCCTTGGATTCTACTCTGCCCTAATTCCCATCTTGCATATTAATCTTTATGAGAAGCACCCCCTCATCTCAGCTAAAAATATGAACAATTATTGCATATTATATTCATTATTATGCTATACTGTGGTACCTTGGTTGTTAAACGGCTTAGCTTCTGAACAAATTGCCTCCCGACTGCCGCAAACTCGGAAGTGAGCGTTCTGGTTTGTGAATGTTTTTTGGAACGTCTGACACAGCTTCCATGGCTTCCAATTGAGTTCAGGAAGCTCCTGCAGCCAATTGGAAGCCACGCCTTGGTTTTCGAATAGATCCGGGAGTTGAATGGACCCCCGGATCTGATTAAGTTTGACAACCAAGGTACCACTGTACTAATATACATTATTAATCAATTTAAAGCAAATTCCTCCTCAGTTCCTCGTTATGAGGAATGGGTGGCCTATCATACTGCCATCCAGCCCTCCAGCCCTTGCAATGTAAAGGCACTTCTGCATATGATAAACATAATTAAGACTCTCTCTTGATGAACAATTGGTATTCAATGGGACTTTTGAATTTCCTTGTGGGAAGTATGGGGCAAGTGGTGCTCTAATCACACAAAAAAAACCTCCAGCCGGATTATATTGAGAAACAAGCACAGCGAAGTTTATTATTTAAGCCACATACTGACTGTACTGTTCTACTACGTTGGAAGCCGTATAAATAACAAAGTCAGCAGTGGCTGACCTTTGTCCTTTTCCAGCCCATCTCACAGCAATGACATCCGCTATGAAGCCAACCCCTAATTAGAGTAAGATTCACAAGAGGCAGATCAGCAGGGAGGGTTAACAATACCCATTAATCATTATGAGGTTTCAGTACCATTACCAAGAATGACAGTGAACTGAAACCCTAGCAAATAAGTTGTCTCTGATTATAAACATCACAGCTGAAAGGTAGAGGCTAAAGATCAAAGTAGGGAAAAATAAGTCAGCCAAGTTACCTTGTCCTCTGCCAAGCTGAATTGGAAAAAGATGGCAGGTGAAGAATATGAACAGTGAAAGCAATCATTAATAAGCATGTAATAATTTGGAATCAGACAGATATACATATAAACACTAGGGATGGATGGATTTGTATGGATTTATATACATGGGAGGGTGAAGAAGTGGATGTATATGGATTCTGTGTAGGATAACCAGCCTTCTATAACTGAAATATTTAGTCTAGTTAATGCATGAAGGGGTTAATGCTATAGGTTGTAGGCTGTAGGTTGCAGGTCACTCCTGCTCAGCTTGAGACAAAGGAAGACAAGCCTATTGTTCCCTCAGTCTACCATGTGAACTCTGGTGTGAAGAGAGTCTGAGCTGGTTGTTTCAAGTGTGGTCTTTTCTACAAAGCCATTATTGTGTTCCTATACAAATAATTTAGGAACTTTCACCACTTTGGACCTAACCTAAATTTTGCTGCCTGTGTTTTCTGAATTATGTTTTGGAAAAGCACATGAATCTGACCTTTGAAATGTCTGTAAGTAAAGAATTTTTAACATCAAAAATGTGGGGTTTTTTCTATGCTAAGGGGACTTGGGAAGGAACTTTGGAAGAGCATACGTTAAAGATCTAACAGCCTATATTTCCACGCTTTACTTTATGTTTTGTGATTTTAAATCTCTGCTGGGTTTCTCTCACCAAAGAGTAATTGCCCCAAACTTAGATCTTAATCATCCAAGGAATTCTTTTTGTATCCCATATATTTTCTTTCCCAACCAACATTCTTTACAGACTCTAGGGTTGGATGTATCCTCTGAGATTCACAACACAAAGTTCTAAGTTCTGGAACAACACATTTACATAAAGTAACACCCACTAGTGGTACTAGTGGCAATATAAAAACAGTATGCATATTGCCTGCAGTCATACTGGTTGGACTTCAGTGTTCATATTATATTAAGGACAGAAAAACCAAGAGGTGCCTTTTACACCTTTAGGTTATAATAAATAACATTTTCTAGATAAGAGCTGATCTGTATGTTCCGAAACTTCTTCAGTGCTGTGTGTGCTCATCTCTAACTCAAACTACTAAAGTTTTAATTAAAAGCTGGAATACGGTCAGTCGTGCCTGCTATAAACTTTACTATCTGTTTCCCGTCAAAGGTGGAGAGTAAATTACAACTACTTCTTCATTTTATTTTAATTAAAAATAGTTAGATGGCCATGATCGCCTTTCTTCCACTTTTGTTATTTAATGGCCATTAAAGTAACAGAATTGAAGGGCTATTTAGTATTCCGTGAAATCACTGATGGTTAAATACAGCAATGGAAGCTTGGCTTCCAGGGATGGATCTGATTAATTAATTTAATGTGTTAAGGAAATTGCACTCCATCCAGGCTAAAAGCATATTGTAAGAGGAAGCCTATGGGGGGTTTCTTTGTACAGAAGTCTCCATGTTCTAATGTCATTATTTCTTTTCTCAAAAGGAACCTGGGCTCAAATGCAATTAATGATTGCATAGTTTGCAACATACCTTCTGATTAGTAGGCCTGTATATTCTCTTCTTCGGGGCAATGTCACCACAGTAGAGTTTGCACTATACCACTTTGTCTTGCTCAGTCCGTATCAGGACCCACTGTTGGTATACATTATATACAAGTTATATATATACTGAGAAGTTCATATGCATCAGGGAAGGGGTATGCATCACGGAACAAACTAGCCATTATATATGCAAGTGCATGTGACTTTCTCTCAATTGCTTAAAAAAAATGAAAATCATCCTCATGAGGCTGAGGTTGGGAGTCGGAGAAAAGCAAAAGGTTGGTTCATCTTTTCTCCAAAAGCTCTTTTCTCCCTCAATAGAGGGAAATTCACTCCACTTTCCATAGGGGAAAAGCAGCAGGGGAATTTTGAGGAAGAGCCTGTGGGGAATGATTCAGCTCTCCAACTCTCATTTTCTTTTGATCATCCTATCTTAAAGCTGGTGTGTGTGTGTGTATCACAAGACACTTGCACTTTTGTAGCTTCTTATTTCCCTTTGTCTTTGTCTTCCACATTGTTATTCTGCTCTAGACTGTTCCATCCCGAAAGAGTGCCAGCTCTCTCTCAAAGATGCAGTCTTTCCTCCAACTGGTTTTATTGTTTGAACAGGGCCTTTGAAAACAAAGAATTGGGTGCAGTCTATAGATCTAACTTTGACTCCCCTCAGTTTTATCCTGGCCACCACTACCCTTTGGTCCCTTTTGAGGAGCTTTGTATTGTAAAATCACCACTGGAATCAATACAAGTCTACCTATAATCCCTCAGTTCATGTGTAGAATACCAATGGAGATACTTGTGCCAGCAATTTTACTGCCATCACCCTTTCTGTCTGTATCAGCCCTCCTTTCCTAACCCCCCTATTGAGACTATGTCCTGAAAACTAATACTTATCAAGTTTTCCTCACATCCCTGAGCTTCATGGGCCTGCGTGTTAAATGCTGGTCCTAATGGTGGCCATCCGTAATTCATTTGGCTACAGGAAATCTAAGTTCTATGTGGGTGTCTTTAAAAATACATTTTTTTGAAGTCTGTTCTTCTGCAGATCAGAATACATTATTCTACAGAGGCAAGGATACGATCTTTGGCTGACTCTTCTTGATCAGTCTATTACTGATCTCTGAAGGGTAGTGTTGTAAGTTCAGGCAAGATTTGTGCCGTGGGTTAATTGAAGAAGAAAAGAACATAATTTTTAGAGACACTGTGCGCAGGCAAGCAGGATTGCGACATAAATTCTTTCCATGGTAGATGAGTACATTTCTGTATTCCATTATTAAATGAATACTTTGTTTCTATGAATTGTTTCTCACACAACTATTTGTACCCAAGTGGTGATACAAGACACACTGTAAGTACATGGGATGCAAATTATGAAGAGAAACATGTCTGCATTAATCACCACCTGTTTTCTTTTTCAAATCACAGATTTAGAGACAATTTAAAGAAAGGAGGAGAAAGAAAACGTTAGAGGAATATTCTTGCTGTAATGAGATCATCTGTATTAGAGGGTTTTTTGTTTTTTTTTTACACAAAGGTTATTTTCCTGTGATTTCTGAAAGCTTCTACCTTAGCCTTGTTCAAGACACTACCCAAATTAATTAATTTTTGCCTTCTATTTTTAAAACACTCAGTTCTTCGTCACTGCCTTTGTTGGCTTTCACCCAAGCTACTTGGAAGAAGTGCCCAGATTTTTCCTACCTTATCCTTTACATCTGTCTGTGCAGATGCCTAAGACTGTAGTACCATAAATACTTACGGGAAACTCAGACCCAGGTCTTATTTCTAAGCAAACACTCGTAGAACTGCACTGTCAGAGAGAGTGATAATGAAAGCTTGAACCCTGTTCTTTGCAACAGTGACCTGCAAAATGGCTAATAACATATGCTAATCAGATACTTCTTATTATGAAAAGCAGGGTATTTGCAAAGCCAGTAGCTCATGGAGTACCAGTTCATGAAAGCTAGACTAACAACTGCAATAGATCATGCAACTCTGTCTTCTTTTGCCCCCACCAGAGTATTGCCCTCAAGTGCCTCACTTTAGTTTTCTTTATAGTCATAGCAGCCATTTATTTATATAGGATAAAGTAGAGGATTCACTGAGAAACATCACTGGGATGAGGACTAAACTTTCTTCATGCTGCTGGAAACCTCAGTCATGGAATTGTAGAGTTGGAAAGGACCCTGAGGGCTGTCTAGTCCAACTTCTTGCAATGCAAGAATATTTTGCCCAGCATGGGGCTCCAACCCATGATCTTGAGATCAAGAGTATCATGCTCAACTGAGCTACTCTCACTTCTTAAGAATCAAGCCTGCCTCTAACTGCACACCTGTGCACGCATGCACACGGATTTTAGTTCTTTGTCACACTTGAGTGTGACAGAATTTGAGGAACACGGCATGTATATTAGGCAGAACCTGTGACCCTCCCGGTGATGTTGAGCTGCAATTCCCATCATCCCTTCCCAGCATGGCCAATGTTCCTGTTCACAAAAATGTGTAGTGAAAGATGGGAGTTCTCACAGCACCACGAGGGTCATGGGTCTCCTCTTCCTGTTTTTGAAAGATATACATGTTTTTGCTTTCCTCTGTTTTGAGATTAGGATGCTAGCTCTTCAACATAGACTTCTTCAATGTATGTAGCACGTCAATGTATCTATGACAGAAGAGTCTAGGATTCCTTTTTTTGTTTATTTGTTTGCCAAGCCTTGTGGGGTTCAAATATTTACTTGCTTCCAGTGTTCCAATTTTCCCATGCCCCCATTTGCAAGTTTGACTTACTACACATGGAATGTGTGTGGCTTTTGAGCACCTGCTGAACTTAAGCAGAAGCAATCTGAACTTTTAATGGAGCAGGAGTGTGGGAACAGGCTCTTCTTGCTTTCAGACTTTTACAAATAAGGATTACAAATAAGGATTAGGGAGCCGGTGGCAAACAATATAAATAATTCAACTGTCCATCACTCTGACTAACAATCAGAAGAGAGCTCTTCTATCCTCCCACTGGTTAGACAGAAAAGAGAGGAGGAAAGAATCTGTCGGAAATGATTAAAGGAGGTACTCTATAACAAGCCTTCCATGCGTTAGGGCTGGCGGCGAAGAATCTGGTCACTCATATTTAAAAACATATTATTTCCATCTTCCTGTCAGTTTGTTTTGTGAGCTGCTCTTATTTGTCTGGCGTCTGGATTGGAATGGGGGCTGGTGAATAGTAGCTGAGCAAACATGAAAAATCCATCTGAAATGTAACATGCTCTCAGCACATTGCCTCTGGTTTATCTTTTGAAAGAAAGAAAGAAAGAGTAAATTCTCGTATGTTGGGGGCATATTTAATTATTTATTTGTCCCTCACTCTTCAACCCAAGGTCCCAGGGTGGGTTACAACCTTAAAACAACATTAACACCAGTTGTAAACAACTTGCAATCATAAAAATATGGTGGGTCCTAGACGCGGGTGGCGCTGTGGTCTAAATCACTGAGCCTAGGGCTTGCTGATCAGAAGGTTGGCAGTTCAAATCCCCCGATGGGTCCCTGTTGTTGGGTGCCAGCTCCTGCCCACCTAGCAGTTTGGAAGCACATCAAAGTGCAAGTAGTTAAATAGATAAATAGGTACCGCTCCAGCAGGAAGGTAAACAGCATTTCTGTGTGCTGCTCTGGTTTCCCAGAAGCAGCTTAGTCATGCTGGCCACATGACCTGGAAGCTGTCTGTGAACAGATGTCAGCTCCCTCAGCCAGTAAAGCAAGATGAGTGCCGCAACCCCAGAGTCGTCCACAACTGGACCTAACGGTCAGTGGTACCTTTACCTTTAAACATATATACTTCAAGTGTCAAAAAGCCAGGGTAAAGAGGTGTGTCACCATCATCTGGAAGCTGTATAATGAAGGTTTCACAGCTTGGGGGCTGCCACAGTGAATGGCTTTCTCCAGGCTGCTACCACCGTGAGCCTCTCAGAATGAAAGAACTTCCAAGAGGGTCCCTTCTGTCAATCTCAGCACCCAAGAGGTTTGAGTGAATGTGAGGATAACCAGGAGAAATTGTGAATATTCAAATGGTTTGCATATCTGAAATTTTTTTTATTTCACATTACCTCTGAAAGATATCAAGGCACACAATAATGATAATGAATTAGAACAAATAAATAATAATAAATAAAATAAATAATAATAAACCTTTATTGTCACTATACCACCTGTGTGCAGTGAAATTAAACGAGCCCCCCCCCCCATATACTCAGTCTTGTTCGCACTTTGTGTGCTTGTCAGAAGTCAATTACACCACTATTTTTTTTCCATTCAGCAGCCCACCAGCCCACCGATATAAATTGTTCTTTAACCTGTTGGTACGGCTGACTATACTTCCGTATCTCCTGCCCGAAGGTAGGAGATTAAAGAAATGCTGGCCAGGTTGTGAGTCATTCCTAAGAATTTTCCTCGCTCTCCTGAGGCAGCGGTATCCCGTGATATCATCTAGCAAACTCCAAGGACAGCCCATGATGTCATGTACTGTATTTGCCCCCCTCTGTAGGGACTTCCTGTCCGTGGCTGTCAAACCAGCATATCACACTGTTATACAGTATGAAAGGACACTTTCTATTGTGGCCTGGTAGAAGGAGATCATCAATTTTTGTTTGACATTGTTCTTTTGCAAGACCCTGAGGAAATGGATCTCTGTTGGGCCTTCCTAACTACCTAGGTTGTATTGATTTTCCAAGTGAGGTCATCACTAAGGTAAACTACTGGGAATTTAAAGGAAGAGACTCTCTCCACACACACATCCCTGATATACAATGGGGCTAGTTCCTCTCTCTTCCTCCAAAAGTCCAACACCATCTGCTTTGTCTTGCTGATATTTAGGTGCAAGTTGTTCTCTAGGCACCATGTGGAGACTTTTTGAACCTCCTCCCTATACGCTGATTCATCTCCATTGTAATTAGACCCATTATGGTGGTATCATCTGCAAACTTAACAATTGCAGTGGATGGATCAGATGAAATGCAGTCATATGTATACAACGAGTACAGGTAGGGACTCAGCACGCATCCCTGTGGGGTGCTAGTGCTGAGCTTCAGAGAGGTAGATGTAACAGGCCCGATCCTCACTATTTGTGTGTGAATATGATTAATTATGATTAAAAACTACACAAAACTAAAAGCAGCAGGGAAACAGGCACTGAACCTGTGGTCCTCCAGATGTGGTTGAATTCCAGCTCACATGAGCTACAGTCAACATGGCCAATAATCAGGGATGATGGGATTTCTAGTCCAGCAGCATCTGGAAGGCTGTGAGTTCCCCACTCTGGGGAAACAATAGGTAAAGGTAAAGGTACCCCTGCCCGTACGGGCCAGTCGTGACCAACTCTAGGGTTGCGCGCTCATCTCGCTCAAGAAGCCGGGAGCCGGTGCCGTCCGAAGACACTTCCGGGTCACGTGGCCAGCGTGACGAAGCTGCACTGGCGAGACAGCACCAGTGCCGCACACAGAAACGCCGTTTACCTTCCCGCTATAAAGCGGTCCCTATTTATCTACTTGCACCCAGGGGTGCTTTCGAACTGCTAGGTGGGCAGGAGCTGGGACCGAACAACGGGAGCTCACCCCACCGCGGGGATTCGAACCGCCGACCTTACGATCAGCAAGTCCTAGGCACTGAGGTTTTACCCACAGCGCCACCCGCGTCCCTGGGGAAACAATAGACACATTTAAAACACCCAACAAAAAACAGGGATTTTTTTCAGCTAGAACTCACCAGAACTCACTTCCAGCACCTCTCAGTTGGGCGCCATTGCCATTCTAAGAGAACAAGGGAGGCATTCATTGTGAGTTCTGGCACCTCTTTTTCTAGAAAAATAGCACTGCTAAGAAGGGTGGTATTTACAAGGTGGTGAAAGGAATTAAAGAAAGTGTCTTGTGGACTTCCCTTGGAAGGGAGTTGCAAAGTCTGGAGAAGCAACTGAAAAGGTCCTGTCCTTGGTCCCAAGCAGATGTATTTCAGTGGTCATTTCGACATGAAAAATGACCTCTGTGGTAGATCTTAATAATTGTGAAGGTTCATTCGGACTCTGAACAATAAAGGACTTTCATCAGCAATGTTTTGAATTAGGCCTGGTAATTAGAAACCAGTGCAGTTGTTACAGCAAGGTTGCAGTAGGCAGCTCTACAATCTGAGCACTGCATTCTAGACCAAAAGGTAAGGCTTGTCCAAACAGCTGCCATGCAGACATTGGTGGATCTCCATATACATATAAAAACACACACTTGTTCTAGTAACGTGAGAGCTTACTATATGAGAGCTTATTGCATGGTGATAAAATATTACCATATTGCAGCTGTGTGATTTGTGTTCACATTGTATTGTAATGGTCATTAGCCACAAACAATAAAATTGATTGATTCATATTACCGCAATGTAGTTAATGCTTTTGAATTATGGTGCTGGAGGAGATTCTTGAGAGTCCCATGGACTGCAAGAAGATCAGACCTATTCATTCTGAAGGAAATCAGCCCTGAGTGCTCACTGGAAGGACAGATCCTGAAGCTGAGGGTCCAATACTTTGGCCAACTCATGAGAAGAGAAGACTCCCTGGAAAAGACCCTGACGTTGGGAGAGACTGAGGGCACAAGGAGAAGGAGATGACAGAGGACAAGATGGTTGGACAGTGTTCTCGAAGCTACCAGCATGAGTCTGACCAAACTGCAGGAGGCAGTGGAAGACAGGAGTGCCTGGCGTGCTCTGGTCCATGGGGTCATGAAGAGTCAGACACGACTAAACAACAACAAAATTAATGCTTGGGCCATTTCACTTTTAAACTATTTAAGAATTCTCACATGAATGCTATCTGACCTGGGGGACTTTTCACTTTTTAACTATTCAACAATAAATACTAAAATGGCATCCTCTCTCACTTCTTTTTGTTGCAATTCTCAGATGCTCTATCAAATTAGTCCAGCTTTGGATATGTATTTATGGACAATCTATACTACAAATGTTTATTGGTATTGGACAGTGTTTTTCCCCCTAAAAAAAATGTTTAGGGGTACTCTCATTTTCCTGCTCATATTGAAATACTGCCCCCAACGAGGCCAAACTTAGATTCGCATGTTTAGGGGTATGTGTCACCCCAGAAAAAAAGCACTGGTCTTGGATAAGTATAATTATGTTAGTTTCCCCCCAAGCAACCTGAAAATTATAGTTTGGCAAGGTTGCTAAGAATTTTCTCTCAGCTACCCCTAAACCCCCCACTGCAAAAATCCCTACAGAATTCTATTAGGATTCGTAATGGCTACTGAACCTGTTCAAGTCAATATGTGATGTGATTTTTGCCTTCCCTTTTTGTAAAAAAGGAATAAGGACCATGCTAGGCACATTAAAAACTGCAAGTTATTTGAAAGTAATAATACCTGAATATGTTCAGGTGAGAAAGCAAAATGCACTCATATATGCATTGAATTCACATAAAAATGTTATTCCTACCACTAAAAACTCTGCCAATGTATGTTTTATTTATAGCTAGATTTAATTTCCTTTTAAATAAGAAATTAAAGGTGCTGGTTTAGTAATTGGTTTTTATGTGCAAGCTAAACTATAACCATTAAGATGTCTTTCTATATTATGTTTCAAAGATTTAACCAAGATCTACATGCATAGTTAATGTTATTTATTTTAACAAAGAGTTACTTTCCTGGTTAGTTGCTCCTGTTGTAACACAAGTAATGCAGTACATAAATATCTGTCTGATTAAGTGATTACACAGAGAAGGTCGCCCAAACATCTTTTATTTCTTTTTGTTATACATTAACTTTTCATGTAAAACAGATGTTTTGGAATGACCAGGTTCCTAACCCTGAAAGCCCCACATCAAAATGATTGTGCAGTCACTTCCAGATGACCTGATTATTAAGGACTCACCCTGACTTGTTTCCCTGTGACCAACATCTCCAAGCAAACAAATAAAGTCCACAGGACATTCAGTCTCCACTGCTTCTGCGTAGATCTTACCACCAGTTACCATTTACTTCACCACTATCACTGAACTACTATGATTACAATGAAAACCCCTCTTCACTTCATCTTTGCTCCTCAGGTGTGCATGCAATGAAGTGCACTGATGCCGCAAACTCCATCTCCTTTCAGGTTTTGTCAACCCCAATATATCTGAAAGGGAAGGGCAAGATTCTTTTGTGTTTCTGGCAACATAGAAGGAATGGTCAATTTAGTTTTATTTCTCTGCACTTCCTTGAACTTCCCAGTGGTGTGATGTGATATCAGATAGCTTCACATGTTATTTTAACAACAAAGAGAAGGTTAAGATCTCTTTAAAAAATCTATGTGAATTTCTCCCTGTTGAGACCCTATGCTACTAAATAGCACATCATCCATTAACTAAAAAATCCCTCAATTTAACGAAAACCTTTCAAACAACTTCCATTTTCACCATGTTGCTATCTGTAAAGGCAATCTGCCACCACATCTAAAAAACAGGGTCCAAATGCACTTCACTTTTGCTAGTTCATTCACTTAATGTATTTTTTATAGCACTCTTTATACAAATCCCATTGGAACTGATGACAGTAACACAATAAAACAACACATTAAAACAAGGCAGGTAAAGCCACATCACAATAAACAAACAGGCTGTAATACAAACAGTAACAACATTAGTTGGACAGATTTTCAAGGCTCAGAACCTGCAAACCACCAATGCATATCCAGGAGACACTGACAATGCAATTGAATCAGTGCTTACCGTATCTTATTTTAGCGGGGAAATGTTTCTACAGAATAGGCATCAGAACAGAATAAGCCCTCCCCCTAGTTGCCGCCAGATGTACTTCAGCAGGCTATGGCACAACTGGAAGGGCCCAGTCCCAAGATCTTAATACCTGGGAAGCTCTGCATGGGCAAAAGTGTTTGCTCCTTCAGATAGTCCTCTCCAATAGGAGTCAGACTCACTGGCAGAGAGCTGGGGTAGAAGTGAGAAAGCAAGTGAATTCACCGAAATGATAGCACAAATAAAGCACTTCTCATTTTTCAAGTGTGTCATTATTCCTTTAATGAAAGCATTTTATTATCCAGCTTTTTAAAATTATACCATATGACTACACTTTAAAGATGATTTCAATTTTTTAATAGCTCTATCCCATTACTAAGAAAAGCACGTTAGCCCAACGTTGATAAGGCACCTATTGGATCCTATTGTAAGCCATGGAGAAAGTGTAAAGGGCTTGGTAGGCATTAAATACAGAAGCTCATGTCACTTGTTGATGCTTCCTATCAACCACATCATCATATCCTGTCAATAAAGGAGCTGACCCTAGGGGGTAAATGTCAAGTGTCAATTAGAAGAACAGAGCAGTAGAAGGAAATTGGATTTTTTTTAAAAAAGAAAACTTTCCAGTATATTCATTTAAATGTCAGGGTCATTTCCTCCCACTAGTTCTTAATAATTTTCTGAGCCATATATTGGTAGGGTTTCAAGTAGTAGCTTATCATGGTCCATCAAAACTGAAATCAACAAATAACTGAATACTTAATGCTGCAATCCTATGAACACACTGCTAATGGTGCTATTATTAAGGTAAAGGTAAAGGTACCCCTGCCCGAACGGGCCAGTCGTGACAGACTCTAGGGTTGTGCGCTTATCTCACTCTAGAGGCCAGGAGCCAGCGCTGTCCGCAGACACTTCCGGGTCATGTGGCCAGCGTGACGAAGCTGCTCTGGCGAGCCAGCACCAGCGCAGCACACAGAAACGCCGTTTACCTTCCCACTATAAAGCGGTACCTATTTATCTACTTGCACTTAGGGGTGCTTTCGAACTGCTAGGTGGGCAGGAGCTGGTGCCGAAAGACGGGAGCTCACCCCGCTGCGGGGATTCGAACCGCCAACCATGCGATCGGCAAGTCCTAGGCGCTGAGGTTTTACCCACAGCGCCACCCGCGTCCCCGGTGCTATTATTGCAAATATTATTTTTTCCACAATGATTCAAACATTCCCTACTAGGAAATAATACATATTTAAAAAGATATATATGGATAAAATTGGTGGAGAACATGCAGATGAAGCTCTAGCATTATATGTATACATTTATGGTTGCTATAACTTCAACAAAGCACAGTCTGAGAGGAGACTGTATCAACTCTCAAAAGTACCAATGTCTTGAGGCAGGAAGACTCCATACCAGCCCCACTGAGCCCAGTATCAAGACAATTTCTGCTATGCCCATGCATTTCTGTGGATTAGACTAGGGCTCTCTAGTGGTCTTCACTCTTCAGCATTCCTGGGTGTCAGCACTTAACGAAAATCCCATGACATGGACTTTCCGACTTGCACGGGAGTATGGATGTTGGAGGGTATGGAAACCTGAGGGTATGCAAGGGGCGGGAACTTTTGAGAAATTTGAGGACAAATGTTGGCAGAACTCTAATTTAGACCCTTCTTTTAGTTGCACACTGGCAAGCTGCTAGTAGTCCTCTAGCCTGTAATAAGATGTAGACATGTTGGTCAGCTGTGCATTGGTGATGCTTATCCAGCCCCAAAGTAAATGGGGATGCACACCTTTTAATCTGTAACTTAGTACAAGAGTGTTTGGACTGACAAGTGCACAACATCTTTCATTTGCAGAAATATATTTAGTATTTTTGGGTGCTGACTTGTAGTAGATAGAAGGACCTAGGAATCTAATCACATTAGTAGGTGATCCAGTCAACCATACTTTATCCTAATCTATGATAACAGTGTACATTTGTGTAGTGCTCAGATTGAACCAGTATAGAGTATCCAAGCAACAGAACTAGCCTTGAAGTAATTTCAGCAAACAAATCTGCAAGAAAATAAATATCCCATGGAGAAAAACCAATTATGTGCTTTGAATCAATCTGTTTTGAAAGCTGGTTTATTAACAGGAGGTTGTGGGGCAGTTAACTTCTGGTTTGCCATTTTGGGATGCAGTTTGGTCACCAGTATCTGAAAGGAGGGTCCAAATTCGATGGGTACTTAAGAGAAAAGGTGACCTTTCCTGTTCTCTACACAGTCTTTTATATTCCTTTATGGGTGAATTTTGCCATTCCTGCAATTTTCTGCTTCTCTGAGGACTGAATGATGTAAAAACACATGTGAATAATATGTTTACAAATATAAATAAATATGAATTCACATCTGCTTTATTACAGTATTAGATCCTGTCAAAATCATGATACTGTATGGGTACTTAGTTTTCCATATTGGTTTTTACTTATTTGTTTATTTATATCCCACCCAAAAGCTCCCAGAGCTTCTTAGACATATATTATGTGGTGTATAAATAGGAAAGACAGAAAAAACCCAATCCACAAATGAATGTAATAACTTCTGCCTGGAGTACTGTTATGACAGATTGGAAAGATACGTTGAAGTGATTGTTTAGTGAACGGTTTAATGAAATGTGGTTAATTCCGAGTAATGAACAAATAGAAGTGGAACCACAATGCCATCTAGATATAAAGTTCATTGAATAATTAAATTGTAGATTCACATAAGCGATAGCTTTTACAGGTAATGAGACAGAACTGGGAGTTATTCTTAATATCACATTTTTAACAAGCAAGATGCTTTAAAATGAAAATGTTCTCAAACACAAAAAAATTGGATGCTACCTTCTCAGCTTTTCATCAGTCATTAACCCAGGGATGAGGAATCTGTGGCCCTCCCAATGATGGGAGGTCTCCAACTCCCATCAGTCCCAGCCAACATAGGCAGAAATTATGGGAGTTGTAGTTCTGCAACATCTTTTTTCCCCCCTCTTTTTGTACCCATCTTCACAAAGGGGGGGAAAACTCAGGTAAAAGATCCAGGTAACTACTACTTGGTCAGCTTGACACTGAAAACAGCAAAGGCCCCAGTATAGATATAATTAACAGTCCATCTGTGTTCACTTAGGAAAGGATGTAATGATTACTAAAACACAGCATGGGTTTCTCAAAAACAAGCCATGCTAGATGAATCCCATTTCTTTTCTTTTCTTTTCTTTTTTTGATATTGTTACAAGCTTGGTGGAACAGGGTAATGATGTAAACATAGTGTATCTTGATTTTAGATTGAAGAACTGGGCTCAAACTAAGCAAATGAATTTCAGTAGGGACACATATAAGGTTCTGCACAGGCAGGAAGAACCAGCTACACAAATATAAGATGGGGGACACTAGACTTGCCCGTAGTACCTGTGAAAATGATCTTGGGGGTCTTAGTAGACCACGAGCTTAACATGAGTCAACATGTGTGATGCAGCAGCAGCAAAAAAAAAAAAAAAAAAAGCTAAGGCTATTCTAAGCTGCATTAATTGAAGTATAGTGTCCAGATCAAGGGAAGTCATAGTACCACTCTATTCTGCCTTCGTCAGACCACACTTGGAGCACTGTGTCCAATTCTGGGCATTGCAATTTAAGAAGAATATTGATAAGCTGGAATGTGTGCAGAGGAGAGTGACCAAGATGATCAAGGGTCTGGAAATCAAGCCTTACGAGGAACTGTTGAGTGAGTTGGGTATGTTTATCCGGGAAAAGAGGAGACTGAGAGGAGATATGATAGCCATCTTGAAATATCTACAGTGATTTCCTATGGAAGATGGAGCAAGCTTGTTTTCTCCTGCTCTGGAGGGTAGAACTTGAACCAATGGCTTCAAGTTACAAGGAAGGGGATTCTGACAAAACACGAGGAAGAACTTTCTGACAGTAAGCGCTGTTTGGCAGGGTAATGGACTCCCTTAGCAGGTGGTGGACTCTCCTTCATTGGAGGTTTTTAAGCAGGAGTTAGATGGCCATCTGTCATGGATTCAAGCAGAACTTTCTGATGGTAAGAGCTGTTCAACAGCGGAACAGACTACAATTCTATGATTCTTTGCTTTAGTTGAGAGTCGGCATTGCATAGGTGACACATGGGTTACATTCCAGCTATACAATTCTAAGATTCTATGATCTCAAAGAGCCCAGTTCTCCATCTGTTCTCCCTATGACATGACTCCACAAATCCACCATCATCAATGGAAATGTTTGCTCATGAGGAAAATAGGTTTCAGCATAGATCTTACCTTTCTTTAAAATGTCGTCTGTATGGCATTTTAACAAAACTTTTATCTCCACAGTCTGTCAGCCAAAGCAACACAACTCCTCAAATTGCAAATCATACCTTCAGATTGCAGGTTGCCTGATTTCTACTAAAAGAATCAAGACCTGCTGATGGAGGAGTATGAGAAGCTGGCTTTCTAGTCATGCCTGGAGGTGCTAGGTTACAGAACAAGAGAGATACATTGGATCCATGACAGAGCCTCTGACTTATCACTTGCTGTGAAGGAGTTCTTCTTTCATCACTGTGTCCTACCATGTATCAGAAGAGTTTCTGAAACTTAATGTATGGGTCAACCGTCTCTCCATGTTTCAGATTACGTAACACTGAAACATTTGAACTGAAAATTGATTGAGCCTCTTTGATTCAATTCCTGTGATTTCTGCTTGCCCCTCACTTCCAGCATCTCTCAGCACATTTAAGCTCCATGGCACATGATGATACATTCCCAGAGAATGTTGTAAATCTGCTTGAGATAATTTATATTTTACAGCCTCTCTTGTACAGTTTCAGAGAAATCAGTTAAGCATGAGCAGAGATGAGGGTTTTCTCAGACCACTTCCCCCTGCCTTTAAGTATTTTATATAAATTAGCCAACCAATACCTAGAGTTTTCAGAATAGATGTTCATCTGCACACAAGTGATTTGGGGTGGGGGAAGATGAATCCACTTGCTTTAGACTTGTGTTTTAAAACAAACACAGTTCTGCTACTTCCCAAAATTATGTGCCAAGTTTGAACTACAACCCCCTCTCATTTAAATGAGTTCACAATCTGATTCATTTCCTGAAATCAAAATCTTTTGTGTATCATCACCAGGTGTGTGAGTGATTGTGTGTCTATTTCTGTTTGTGATTCATTATTCCTTCAATTACAAATTTCCCTAGCCTTCACAACTCACCCAAATTCTACCATTCCACAGTTCTGAGGTCCATCTGACCAACACTAACATATAAGGGCAGACAGAAAGTGACAGCTCCTGTCTCCAGAGTCTCATAAAAAACCCCCTAAGAAATTTAATTTATAATATAGAGGACATTGTAAAAGAAGGCACAATCCCCTATGCAAACATTAATCATTTTATCCTGTTTTGTGCCATCCATTATTCCCATGACTGCTTTTTCTGCCTGTTTTCTGGATCAGCTGTGGAAGAGATATCACCAAACAGAATTAAGAAAATGATCTCATAATGCTATGTAGCCAATCATATTTGCCTATGTGATGAAACTGATGATTAGTGAAGGCACATGATAGTGAGAATAAGTAAAGGAGCTACGATATGGCAACTGTGAGATGGCTCAGGAATCCTAGAAGTGCAGCTTTGAGCGCTCTCTCTCTCTCTCTCTCTCTCTCTCTCTCTCTCAAAAAAAAAAAAAAAAAAGCCAAATGCAGGAAAACAACTGCAATCCACAATGGAGCAAACCCATTTGATGATAGCGCATTATTCTTAGAAGGATCCAACATCAGCAAAATAAAATGCCAGGTTATTTGAGCTCATTCTTGCTGGAAGAAAAATCTATTAAAATAAAGTAATTATCTGTAAGACATTTTTTCTCTCCCACAACAGCCAGTAAATTTTAATTGGAGCTGTATAATAATTCCATTGTGCAGTTTAATAAATTAGATTTTAAATGTGCCAAATGGCTTTTGAAATAAAAATAAGAATTAATACAGTTTTCTTGTTTAGAATGTTAAATGGAAACTTTGCTAAATGCTGTGTGAAATGTGTAATGGGAGGGAGTCTTTAAGGTTACCAGGTCTAACCAAACTGAGGTGAAGATTTACCACAGGAATAATAATAATAATAATAATAATAATAATAATAATAATAATAATTAGCCGGGCTCAGGGCGGCTAACAACAATCAAATAATCAAACAATCAAATAATCCAACAGTCTAAAAATATTTCATTATAAAAATTAATTAAAATCAAGTTGATGTTAATCACATAGTGTTAATCACACTATGTTAATCACATAGTGCTTTTTTTGTTTTAAGCAGAATGATCATGGGTAACCAAAGAAAGGAAGAAAAATGTACAGCTCAGGATAGAAAAACTGTTAATACCAAATACTCTGTTGTTTTATTTGCCTATGTCAGTAGTGATGAATAAATCTATCAATGTCAGTTTCTCTCAGTCCTAAGTCTTCCAGTCTTAAGTTCAGTCCTCTGCATTTCCACATCAGTTGGTGGATTGTTTTATAAAGAAGTCCACATAAAAATTCATCAGCATTTCAGTGGGAATTTCTCCTAATATACAGAGTTTGGCTTACATCCTTGACTAATCCACACTTTTTTGCAAATGAATTTCCCCAATATAACGCATTTTTGTGCACATTGCTTGGCTTGAGAACTGCACTGCAAAATTTAGAGAATTATGAAGGAAGGCTTCGTACAGGTTTTGGAAAGTTCAAATTACATATGTTCGCCTTCAGTTGAATATAATTTATCTCCCATCCCTATCTGCTACTCTACACTGGTCTGCACACCACTGTAATCTAAGCTATGGTTTACGGGGACCATGTGAACATGTGGGCTCTCAGAGAGGTATACTCACAGCCAATAGACTTTGTGGTTAGTGAAAAGAGTGCTTAACTCTGAGCCCCAGGTTAGGACAACATGCTATGCCCAAACTGGTTTACTTCAGTGTGGGATGAGAGCAAAAAAGAGTGGGTAGGAGCAAGATGGTTTCAAGCTCCTCTCCGGGAGCCTCCATAGACCCTGGTAAAGCATAGCTTGAGTTGCCATGTTGCATGAACCACACAACTGTCTTTATGACTTACTAAATTGGTACTTGGTTGTGAACTACTTCAGAATCATTGACTTCAAAATTACAGAAAGAAAAAATATTCTTGCCAGGCAAATTTAATCCTAATCATACACTTCTCTCATGATTCTGGGCAATGTTGATACATTTAAGATACCATCAGATTTGTTACATAATGGACTGCCAATTGTGTGGATTAGTGTAGACACTATATTTTCATGTACGGTTGTTTTAATGTTTTTTGAACTCCACCCTGGAGGAGGAGGAGGAAGAGGAGGAAGAAGAAGAATATTTAAATAAATATATAAAATGTTCACAGCTATTGAATCTTGGCTTTCAGAGATGGTGAAGTAATGAAAGCAAATGCTGACTGCTAATGCATGCTTCATACGGCTGCATGAATATAATCTTGTAAAAATGTTGACTGCTTCTGGAAAAGCATTGCATAGAACTATGAAATATTCACTGGATATTCACTAACACAGAAAATATTCAGAAGATATGTGCTAAAAAATTGTTGGAGATATTTTGGGGGACACATTTATTTCAGCTTCCATTCTCACACTGGAAAGAAGGAAGAAATACATATTAAGGAATATACTTGTCCAATCCATCAAGTATATCACATCAATACTTTCCCCGTATGCAAGCAAAAATTCTTGGGAAATTACTGAGGGGGGGGGGATGAACTTTTAGATGGAAAAAATATGGAACACTCCAAATTAGTTAATATTCGGCGGGGAGGACCTTTGCATGAGGAATACCAGCAACCTGCTTATAGACATCAAATACACAAATACATTTTATATATATCACATACATATACATGGCAAGTGTTGCTTTCATAATGGGAGGAAATAGGTTTGCTGACATCTGTTGATGTGATGCTAACCTATCAGAAGATATACATATATAGTAATGATTTCCATGCTAATGAATATCTAAGATCAGACCACCAGTACTGCTCATGATACTCTGCCACAGTGCAAACAACAGAGAAATGATCTGCTGAGTCATGTATTAGTCTATTCTATAGATAATAAATATTTAGACACAGATAGAGCAAGTGAAATGAGAGTTTTGAGTTAAAGCTTGGTTCACTTCATATGCCAACCAGAAAACCAGAAATAGGATTGATTACAAACATTCATTTTGCTCTTCTATACAAACCTTTCAAAATTGGAGCCAATCTCTACCGAACACAGCAGCTAAACTTTTCAGTGTGGTAATAATGTGGCAATAATCTGCTCAAATTTTCCTGTAATCCTCCAGATATATGGGAGAAATGTAAAATAAGATTTGGGTGATCTGTGTCATTGTGAAACGGCTGCTTCTAGCCAACAAGGAAGAGACGCAAATGGCAGAACTAGAAATTTCTTCTGAATGGCATCCAAGTTGACAACAGCCAAATGCACTGAACTTTCCACTACCTTGACTTTCAGCCAATTGGCCATGGGGTGATGCGTGTGCATGTCATTAGGGCCAAAAGCTAGGGGTATAAATATTAATACATTTCTATTTTCAAACTCTACAGACTGGTTTTCAATAATTTAAAATGTATGGAGCTCAGGAAAGAAATATGTGCTTGAATTCTCATGCGCTGCCTTACAACTCTGCTAATGCTTTTCATCCCATCCCTTTTCTTATTCATTCATTTCCAAGCTATTTATATATTTCATATGCTTAATCCCAGAATTCAGCTGAAGGAGAGGGTGAAAGTGGCCAGATTCAGTTATATATGACTGAATATATGACTGAGCTCTGTAGAACCCCCTAATGTGGGCATTGCTGGGATTTGGACATTGCAAACAGTGTCCAGGTGGAAGTGTAGATTTTGGTGAATTTCCTGAAAAATAGCTCTAAAACTAAAATAACTCTAAAACAAAGCTCAACAACTTTGGGCAAAACAAAAAAAAGCCTAATAATAAAGTTCAATAACTTTTCTGCCTGGATTTTCACTTTTTTAAATATGGCAACCCTATCATATCTTCTCTGGAACTATGAAGGATATAAAGGGCTGTAGCTTCCCTTTTCCTGGCTAGAGTGTTCATAGGCACACTCCCAGCAGGAAGTGTGCAGTGAACATAGAAGTCAACTCCTTGGGGCTGAGGTCCCTACAGTCCTTCCAATAATTTTTTTGAGAAGGCTGGGTCCCCCAGAGTTGATGGAGATTGGCATTCAAATGGTGTGTGTGTGCCCCCCAATATTTTATTCAAGTTGGCACTCCTGGCACTGAAAGGAAGAGAAAATTGCTCCCACACTTTCATTGGGGATGAATGTCCCTTCCAAAAAATAGGAGTGGGATTTGTCTCCATGTTAATTCATATACACCAACCCATGTCATTATTTTATTTTCACATAGCCCCATAGCAAAGTCCTTGGGGCAGCTTGCATTGAGATACAATAATGTGGGAGCTTTTGAATAGCATCCCATTCAGAAAGGCAATATGTCTACCGGGACATTTCCCAAAAGAGTGACAGCCATGGTGAGGATTGCAAATTGCCAACATACATTTGTTTTATTGTATGAAATAAAAAAGAACTGCTGAACTCTCCTCTGATATCGCCCTGAATAGTATTTGGCCACTCCTTCATCAGAATCAACAGTCATTTCTTATTGCTTCAGATTCACCCTTTTCATAAATTCTATGGTGATTTCTAACAATACCAGTGAACTACTTCTATACAAGCTGATGTTGATTGATGATTACCGACATCATATCCATCCTCCATGTGACAAGTTAAAATAAGGATAGAAACTGGTTTTGGGTTTTGTTATTATCCCCATTTATTTCCATTGTTCCCCAGATCTAGCCATGCTGAAGTGAGTGTGCAGAAAAGCATCAGTGGTCCTTAATCCTTGCTATGACAGAGATGGAGGGATGGAGCTTTCTCTGCCATCCCTTTCACTTTTATAAAATAGTATGAAATGCAGGAAGTAAGGTAGCAAAAAAGAAAAGGAAAAGCTTTGATTCACTGCTGGAAAGCCTCAGGTGAATCCAGAGAACATCCATGTAAAACACAGGAAGCTGCCTTATACTGTGTCAGATGGTTGGTCCACCAAGCTGAGTATCATGTACACTTCCTGGCAGGGGTTGTCCAGGGTTTAAGATGGGGGCATTCCCAGCCCGACCTAGAAATGCTGTGGATTAACCGTGGGGCCTTCTCCATACAAAGCAGAGCTACAGTTCCTCCCCTCATCCTCACACCTTACTAAATAAATGTAAGATTACCCTCACTGGCTGGCTGCACTCACCTGTTACTAACACATCCGCCCTCTTGAAGCTCTTAGGGTGAAGAAGGCAGCAGGGTCATGCGTGGAAGCCCTGCCCCAACAATTCCACAGGAGATTATCGCACACTGAGCATGAAGGCCTAAACAGACTTCTAATTGTTTTTGGCTGAACACAGTTTGAATTCTCCCCATGATCAGAAATCCTGCATTAGTAGGTTTCCCAGTTGTGAAGATGCTTATAAGCATATTCATTCATTCGAACCTGCTTAGAAGCCACCTTCATACCCTCTATTCAATGCAGGAAGGTTGAGGAGGTGAACATGGGATGAGGACACTGGATGCAGGGCTGATGCACATGCTTCAGTGACCCCAAAATAATTCCCCCATGTTGCTTGAAGACTTGAGTAGGATTATCCTAGATGCCTCTATGTATATACAGCTGTATGTACTTAAGACCCATTTTACAATAATACTGAACATGTAGTATTTTCAGCAGGCCTGGCCAGTGAGGATAATCCCCTTTCCCCACTATTCATTCACTGAATATGGGGAAAGGAACAGCCTCGCATCTTGGCTTGTTGAGGGACCTCATCCAAAATGGACATTGGAGCAAACAGCTAAAATCTGGGTCCTTCCAGTTTTGAGTATTTGGTAACCTTTGATTATCAGAGATTTTGAACCCCACTAGGAATCAGGGAGAAATTTGATTCAGTTCACATTTAAAGGCAAGCATACCCAATTCACACTTTCTGAAACCATTCCTGCAGTTCTTTAGTTAAGTGATGTGTACAGAAAAGAATATACTATGCTAAAATGTGCATATAAATGTGTACTTTAGTAAAACAAATGTATAAAAATACATTATATTACTGGGAAATGCTTTGGGGGAAAATTCATACAAATATGTATCTTTGCAATTTGCAATAATATGCTGATGGGTTTTCATGCGAACTTTTTTTTTTTTTTTTAATCACAAATGTGATGTGGAAATGCAGAGGACTGACAATAAGATTGGGAAAAAAATAAGAAACTGAAATTGACAGATTCACCCATCCCTTGAGGTGTAATTGTGTTCTTTGTAAATGGGAAGTTCAATGGCAGTTCACCTGCTTTGCATGCAGGTGGTCCCAGGTTCATCCCCCAACATCTCCAGTTAGGGCCTGAAAGTCCACACCAAAAATACTGCAGACACAAAACTGAACTAAATGGGGCAGTGGTCTGACTCAATCAGTAGCGTAGCGTGGGGGGTGCAGGGGGGGCCGGCCGCACCGGGCGCAACATCTGGGGTTAGGGTTAGGGGGCGCAAATCCACGGGTTAGGGGGCACAAATTACTTGCCTTGCCCCGGGTGCTGACAACCTACGCTAAGCCACTGGACTCAATATAAGGCAACTTCCTACATTCATGTTTTTCATGGGCAGAACTAGAATAAGAAAAGCAGGCCGTTCAAAATCCATTTTCTTAAATGTAAAAGATTTGAATACCTGACTGATGCTGAATATATTATGCTTACAGCCTTAGCACTACTAAACACAGCTTTGATTAGCTAGGAATGCAATTATTTTTATAATACTACTTTGCAGACAAGATTGTAAGAATAGCACTGACCTTTTCTCCCCGCTTGCTATTTTAAAAGCTGTTTTCCTTAGACAGGCTGAAGATTTACTGGAGAAGTAAGTGCTTTGGCTACATTTAAACACCGCAGAAGACAGACTAGCTGTGTTTTTAGACATTTACATCAAAGTAATTATAGCAGTATATTAAAGTTCTGCATTCATTAAAAGGATCTGAAGCAATTATACAAGAACACACACGTATGTGTGTGAGAAAGAGAACACAGGAAGGTAAAGAACTGAAATGTGATCACATTTTGGTAGTTGGGTCCCTCTCAAATTGGTACCAATGAAGGATAGCAAAGAAATGAAAAAGATGAGATTATAATACGGTTTAGTATCTGCGCCATTGCAAATGTTCATAGACACAATTTTTTTCTTCATTTATCATACCAGTATCTATTCAACAGAAATATATAATTTTAACCTTATTTGCTTGCTGACACTAAACATGCCACAGTCCAGGAAGGAGTCCTTGCCACAAAGTATGAAACCTGCATACACAGAATTCCTTTTCTTTGCAAGAAAACCTACAGGGGGAACACTACGGATCCAAATACACTATTTGTGGAGGAGTAGATCAGCTCTGGATGCTGCTGTGCACATCTAAGTTTAGGTATCAGAAATAATTCCTCGGGTCAGACTACAAAGATGAGCAACACATAAATCTGATTTTAAGTACAAGGTGAACATTCTGTATGCCCTATCATAGACTCATAGAATTGTAGAATTGGAAGGGACCCCAATTGTTTTCTGAACCTAACGCCTGCAATGCAGGAATCCCGGACAGGTGGCTATCCAACTTCTGCTTAAAAACCTCCAGTGATGCAGAGTCTACCACTGTCCAAGGTAATCCATTCCACTGTGGAACAGCTCTCCCCATCAGAAAGTTCTTCCTACTGTTAAGTCAGAATATCATTTCTTGTAATTTGAAACTGTTTGTTTGGGTTCTACCTTCTATAGTTGGAGAAAACAAGCTTGCTCCATCTCCCATGTGACAGCCATTTAGATATTTGAAGGTGAATATCATATCACCATTCAGTCTTCTTTTCTTTCAGATTCATGCTCAGCTAGTAATCGAAGCCAGACAAGAATCCAGTTCTTCCCTCAAACTCATCCACTTCCCTCCAAACCTTACTTTCCAGCAAGTCTCCAGCCTTTCACTTCCACAAGTCTGCAGCCTCTCCCCAACTACCTGTCTTACTATTCACCAAGTTACCCCGCTGCTGCAGTTCTGGTTCAGGTACTGGTAAAAAGGTAGGGTGGTTTATCTCTCTACTCCTCATTTCTTGTCACAGAATCGTAGAATTGTAGAAGTGGAAGGGACCAGAAGGATCATCTAGTCCATCCCCCTGCAATGCAGGAATCTTTTGCTCAACGTGGGGCACAAACCCATGTTGTGGGTGGTAAAATTGCATGCTCTACCATCTACCATCTCACTCATATCTGATACAGGAACAAAATTTACATGTGTCCATTTGGAAACAGGGTTACTGAGGTTCTTGTTCTTCCCTGGCAACATACCAAGCACCACTTCCCACCAAAATCTGAGGCTCTGAGACAAGGAGAGGGTCTGAGCAGCTGCATCTCACTTAGACCATGATGGAGGCAAGTCTTCCCTTGTTGGCAATTCACAGTTGCCAGGCAACAGCTTTCTATGAGGTCCAAAGTACCAGGAACCTAGAAGCAGAGCATTTATACAAACAAGTCTCAGTTGTGGAAGCTGAATTTGATACAAATAGCAGATTTTATGCAAATAATCACAGGAAGAAAAACTTTGAAGAAATGTAAATAAAGATGTCTGTACATTCATGTTTGAGTTCTAATTAAGCTACTTTGATATTTCATTAGTTCTGATGTAGGAAAATCAATATATGTCCAGTTCATTATCAGACATTTTGGTGCTTTAATTATCCTAGCCTATGCCACTAATTTTCCTAATTATTCTTTAATTATCCTATCCTTTCTAATGGAAGCCTCAAATATCAAAGAGAAAGTGGAGAGAAAATGACATACCAAACGAATGAAACATTAATTGGGGATATTATTTGCATAAGCCACAAACTCATATGAAGAATGGCATATGGATTCTTATGAGTGGTCTTGTGACAAATAGTTTGCATTAATGCCAATTCATTGCCAGCTATATTATCATCTTGTCCCAAATCTACTGATTTTAAACATTTCCTTTTTATCCTGGGAATCCCCATGTTGGGAAGAATCAGCATCAGCTGTGTTCTGAATGATAATGGCAGTTGTGATGTGAAATACATAAGGATGTGAATTTGACTTTAGGCATTTATTCATTCAGTAGGGCCGGTACACAAGTTTGCTTTGTGAATATGCAGTAGCTAAAAGTCTCTGCTGACTTGCTTTTTTCCTGGGGACACTATGAAAAACAATCTGTCCTCACTGCTTCTCGATTCACCTGAGAAATGTTGGCACAGAAACAATAGGCTGGCTTGGGCTAATTGACATGTCATCTGTTGGACCTTTAGGCAGCCAGTAAAATCATTAGGCTTTGACCAGTCACGCCCAAGGATGTAACATCCTAACAGCCATTTCATAGTTATTACAATACAATTAAGGCACTTATGTTCCTGTGGCCTATAATTTATGGTGTTAACAGGCAATCTACTCAATGACTTGATGGAGGAGCTGAGGTCAATGACACAAATCAGTGCCCCATTATTACTTACCCTTACATATGGAGAGATGTCACTGGTTTCATGAGCAATAGGTATTCAGCACAATTGCTACTCAGTATATGGAGGTCAACATTATTTTCCTTCAATGAAATAGAAAATTCTAATTCCCTTTCCCTCTCCTGTCTCCATGCAGCTCTTATTTCTTTCCCCTCACATCCATCGTTTTAGAAAGCTTCCTTATCTTCAAGGGAAAATTGCAAGGGCTACAATGTTCTAAACCTGATTTTGCTTTCCTGAAATGCAAAAGACACCAGAGAGGCAGTAGACAGCATAGTAGCCTCCACTTGTTCCTGGACAAATATTTCCACCTGCTACAGGCAGCACAGCCAATGGTCAGCGATGAAGAAAGTTTGTTATCCACTTGCCCTTATAATTTGAGTGCTAAAGGGAGTTTGTAAAACTTGTTCTTGGGATTCATTGAGATCCTTTAATTGAGGGTGGATTCAGAAACCAGCCTTTTAGCGAGTTTCAACTATGTATTCACACCATGTCAGATTTTTCATTGCAATGTCCCGCAAAAATCTTGTTTCAAGACAAACACACCAATGGTTGTAGTTTGACCATTGCTATTTTTGCATCCCCTTCTTGGCCACACCACTCCTCCCTCCCACCTGTACTGCCTATCCTCAGTTTGAATAAAAGGTTCTTGTACTGCAATCCTAAATATGTCTAATCAAGAAATAAACCCTGTTGACCAGGCAAGTGAGGTTAGGTTTACAGTCATGGACTGTAGTCTTTCCCAACCCCTTTGCATCCTCCAAAACACAAGCTTTTATAAATGGGTGTGTGACCGTAGTTCTTTCCCTTGCTGCGAAAGCGGAAAAGGGTCAAGGGGAGGTCACTTGCATTTTCTATGAGGCAGGTGTGACCAAGTCTGTCCCAGCAGCCCTGGATTAACACAGCACAACACAATATAAATACCTTTATTGGCATTACAAGTTTAGACATTTCAAATCACTGGGATAAATTTAAAAGGGACAGGAGTGAGGCTGTCAAGGGTCACAAGGCACTCAGTTGTTCTGCTTCACCCTGTCTATTCCCTAGAGAAGGGGTGTCCAACTTCCAAGAGACTGCGATCTACTTCCACTGAAAAAAACTGTCAATTATTGACCAAAGTTGTCGAGCTTTTTGGGGGGAGCCTTCTGTTGGGATATGAGTACTACGCAGCTGCAAACTAGCAGCTCGTTGTTTACATCACATGGTGGAGCTGACCGTGAGACAAGAAGCTCCAGTGAATTCACAGGGATTTGTTCTTTGTGTAATATGAGACCTTCCTGTTGCTTTTGTGAAGGAAGTCTTTTGCAGTCGCTCGGAGGAGACTGAACTGAACGGACATGTTTTTTTGTACAGTTGTACAGTCAGAAATGAACCGTAGATGAAACAAACTTTCTGACTATCTTCTTTCTCCTGCTGGTATGCAAGGGGAAAGGGTGTGTGTATCTTCTACGCAGGGAGATGTCGCCTATCAAGATCTTCCTGGACTGCCGGGACGCCAGCCAGGATAGATCACCGGAGACAAGCCCCGGGAGCCTGGGAGAGGGGCCAGCCTCTCCCGAGGGGGCAAGTTTTCCAACACCTTCACCCTTCACCAAAGTTGTTGAGCTTTTTTTGGGGGGGGGGCAATTGATCTGGATCACGCGATCGACCAGGATCAACCAGGAACGCCCTGCGATCGACCAGTAGATTGCGATCGACCTGCTGGACATCCCAGCCCTAGAGTGATGATTCATTAAGAAGCCACTTAGACAGTAACGTCCTTGTCCCTATCCGCTAGGAGGAACCTCATTTGGCTTTCTCTTGGAGCCATGGGTTGCAGGTTCAACATCTTGCTCAGCATCTGTTTGCGAAGTCTGCTGTGCAAAGGGCGGTCCAAGACTATATTTCCAGCCATTAAGGTTGGTTAGGGCAGAATTGCCAGGCACTCAGTCTCACTCATCTGCCTGTTCCAAACCTTTGGATGAAAAGGTTTTATGAACCATGGGAGGGAGAAGAAATGATCTTAGAACCAAAATGAAGGGTGAGGAAGAGGAATATGGGTAGTCTGGAAGTCCAGAATAACCACATCCACCACAAATGTCACAAAACCAGGTGGTAAGTAAATAATGGAACCTAAACATTGAATTAGCACTTGGGGGGGGGCGTATCTAGGAAGAATCATGCTAACTAACTCTTGATGGAAAGTGTAGTTACACTATTTCACAGGTTTGGATATTTCCTTCCAAATATTTGGGGGAAGAGGAGTAAAAATATGCAGAATTGTCTGCTATGATGTGTAATTAAATGAATTAAAACTGATGCCAGAAACTGAACATTTTATTATCTATTAAGAAATGTGAGTTTCACCTTCACCATGTGGAAAGGAAAGGAACACTGATTGAATGAGCTAAATTATTGAAAACTAGAGGAACATTTCTGCACAATATAGATTAATTGCAAAATCAGAATCAATATTTTATCACAGCTGCTCATGAAATATTTACCAGGCATGATGGAGTAATTAAGAAAATGTAACCTCCAGGTTCACATGTCATTTCTCATATCCATGTTTATGAACCAAATGAGTTAAAATAAACCAGTTCAACTGGGAATCGATCTTTCCTACCATGTTGTTGATATGGATTTTTTTCCCTGCAGTTCTTGCACAATTTTCATACTTTTTTTGGAATTCAATTCTTTGAGAATGGTGCTGTTTTGTGATTCTCACTTACTTGGTTCAATAAAATGCTGGGCCCCTGAACTGGAACTGAAAACACACATGCCTGAACTGGGTTTGCAACACACACTCATTTCTGCATCATATAAAGCCACAGTGATATTGAGGTTGCAAAGCTCAGTCTGAGTGTAATGACTCAAATGCTCCGAATCTGAAATATTCCCTGTGATGTAATATTAATGCACACATTCTTATCTGAGGATTTGACTATTAATTTTAAAAGGATTTTTAAATCACTGTTTTCTCTCTTTCACTCTCATAGCCAAGGGTAATTGTGTAACATTTTACTTTCAAAACCTAACTGTTAACATTAATTTTAACCGTGTTTTTAAGAACAACAGTTCACCACCTATGTTCCATACAGTCCACACTCCCAATGTGTGCCTCTCACTATTTATCCTCTGACCTAACATGCTAGGGCATGTTAGGATCAAAAGGCCCTCAGAAGATGCCTCTGCCTGATTTCTGATCAAAGCAATGACAGTAACTACCTTGTGACAGCAGGAAGAGTGGAAGAGGCCCAGTCTGTGCCCCATGATCACTGAGATCTTCTGATGGGGAACTTCTGGTGGTTCTCTTCACCCTTTAACTTAGCCTTCACTGAGGTCCAAGCCTTTAGCATGCCAGGCCCTGCCCTGTAGAACTCCCTACAAGTTTAACAGGAATCACCCTTGCCTTCTTTTAGATGTATTCTGGGAAAATATATTGTTAAAGACAGGTCCAGATTACACCAGGGATCTCCCAGTAGCAGTTTGTGCTATGGAAAGGACCTAGGGACCATGCAACTCCCATTAATGTTATCCCAGCAGGTTGGTATTGGACATCAACCAACAAGCAGACTGCTCAGTTTTTGGATCTCTGATCTATGTCATGCCAAACTTTGTAATTCATAACCCTTTCAAACCCATTTTGAGGCACTGTCGTTTTTACAATATACCTCACCATATTGAGTGCTGGGAGTCATTAGAAAAAATGAACGTGCATTGCAAAATAGGATGTGGCTTTACATTATTGTGTTGGTGATTCAGATAAAACACATTTCCTAGCAGAGCTTAGAAGAAGGGAAATTTACACTCAGAAAATAACACTGACTTTTGCAGAGAGGTTATTCCTTTTCTTCAGTGTAACTCATATCCCTTTTTATGTGTGGGTAGCAGCAAACCTACAGCCTCTGTGTAAAGAGATTAGGATGTCCTCTTTCTTTCCTTTTCATACCAAATATATATATAAAGAAAATAGAAAAGAACCTGCAATTCTATAAGGGATAATTGGATTATTTATTATTTAATTTCTTGGCCATAATTTCTCCCTCTGACATATAAACAGCAGAGATAACACATTATTTCTTTAGAAATTAAACTAAATGAAAAGCAAATTGCCTCCAGAAGAAATGGGCTTAGGTTGCGTAGCTACTAATTAGCAACTTAATTCTTCTAGCAGGCCTGGAGGCATGAATCAGAAATGGCAGAAACCCTTTTAGAAGCCACTTCCTGGTTAGGAGGAGAGTTCCATTGGTTAGGGAAGATGTCCATCATGAATGAGTGGCAATCTGGTTGGGTGTTTGGCAGAGCTGCTGCTTATCTGGAGCATAGGGGGCAAGGTGGAATGTGATTGAGGCTGCATGGTGGAGCCATCATTCACTCTAAAACCTTAATAATTGAGGCCAATTAAAAATCACATGGTTGTTTCTACATACTTGAAGGAACTCTTGAATACTATGAAGTATATTAGTTCATAAATTCAAAGAAATTATAAAAGAAAGCAAGACAAAAGTGTCCAAAGAAAATAGAGGAGGGGGGAATGGTCTGCTCAAGCTATTAAGAGCCAAGGGTGTCACATTTTTCAGAGCCCTATCCCTGGGAAACACCCACTCCCCTCAAGTCATGATAATTCAAAAATTGTAGTTCCTGATGAGAAAAGCAAAAATAAAAATACAACCATGGAAGTTATTTATTTAAAGGCAAATGCTAATTTTCCTTTCCAGTGTGGCATTCAAATTGAATTCTTCTATCATTGTCTAGTCATCTGCTTCTCCCAGTCCACTAATATTAGTGGAGCTGCCGTGGAAGTATGCAAAGCTGAGCAAGGGAATGCAAAAGGGTCAGTCTTTCCTGCTTCCATCTCTTCCTTTAATATATTATTTACTTATTTCGTCTGTTTTATATCCCCCTTTCTCCCAAAAGAGCAGAGGGCAGCTAACAACACTATTATTCCTGCTTAAGAATTGTATGTTGTAGATTCATGGACTGATCTTAGACTAGTCATTTAGTGTTCCACAGCTGTAAAATGAGACCAATGCCCTCTAAATGGTATAAATGTTTCCCTCTATTTGCTGGGTCTATTTTATGGGTTTTGTGATGGTTTTATTGCAATGTATTGTTTGTTTTTATGCTCTGCCTTTGGCAGGGCACTTTGACACACCCCACACTGGCTTGCCAGAATATATTATGCTTTCACTTTTGCTTTGGCTTTTCTGTTACTTTTATCAGGGTGCCAATGGAAACTGGCATGAAGTTCCAAGCAGCTTGCACAGAAATCACACAAAGATGACAGTGTCATCCATCTTAATCCATCATGGCTACTCTGCTGTGCTTTAATTCATAATAACGCTTGGGTATGCAGTCCTAGCAGGTCCTAGGTCAACAACTTCAGGTAGTGTTCACACTATCAGGAGAAAAGTAGGGAGGACCTTGATGTCATTCAAAATCCCAAACCCTTGATTCCCCCTACCAATTTTAGATAAATCATACCCAGTTGTTGTTGTTGTTTAGTCGTTTAGTCATGTCCAATGCTTTGTGACCCCATGGACCAGAGCACGCCAGGCACTCCTGTCTTCCACTGCTTCCCGCAGCTTGGTCAAACTCATGCTGGTAGCTTCGAAAACACTGTCCAACCATCTTGTCCTCTGTCGTCCCCTTCTCCTTGTGCGCTCCATCTTTCCCAGCACCAGGGTCTTTTCCAGGGAGTCTTCTCTTCTCATGAGGTGGCCAAAGTATTGGAGCCTCAGCTTCACGATCTGTCCTTCCAGTGAGCACTCAGGGCTGATTTCCTTCAGAATGGATAGGTTTGATCTTCTTGCAGTCCATGGGACTCTCAAGAGTCTCCTCCAGCACCATAATTCAAAAGCATCAAATCTTCGGCGATCAGCCTTCTTTATGGTCCAGCTCTCACTTCCATACATCACTACTGGGAAAACCATAGCTTTAATTATACAGACCTTTGTTGGCAAGGTGATGTCTCTGCTTTTTAAGATGCTGTCTAGGTTTGTCATTGTTTTTCATACCCAGGTGTCTTCTATAAACAGGAGTTACTGAGGAGGTCCCCTCTTCTGCCTCCCCCCAATCCAATACTCCTCCATATCCTTTCATCTACAATTCAAGATGAGTATTATGCCTCTTCATAGTGTTTTTTACTGAAGTCTTTCCCCATCTGCCTTTATAATTTGCCACTATTTCTAGAACAGTTTCAGGCACATTCAAAACAAGATGAGAGCATTAATCTTCAGTGTATTATTTTGTTATTATGCACTGTTAATGTTTGTTTCTTTGCTGATTTTTGGCCAAAGGCCCCCAAAGCATTGTATAAACAGCTAAAAATACATATGGAAAATACAGTCTAATTAAAATCTAAATCAAAATAAACAACAACAATATCACTTATAAATTAAAACAGTATCCAAGATTCTAATTTCTGGAACCAATGGATTTGTTCCCTTGCCAACTGGTGAAATGTGGAGGAAGATAAATGGAAAAAAGGACTGTCACATCAGAAACAAGGATAAATTTGGAGTCTTATTCAGGGTTTGGTAAGTTTGGTAAGTTTTAAGTGCTGAGAAGATTCGAAATAATGTAACACAGACGTGGCACATTCTCTGTCTGAAGATTATGCAAAGTTATAGGTATATTATCCTGAAGACTCTAACTCTTACTTGCAGTAAGAACAGTTCAGAAAAGGAACCAAGTACTTAGAGGGTGATGAGGTTTTCCTCACTAGTCATTTTCAAGTTGAGACTGACAGGTATCTCTTGGGGATGATCTGCTGTGGCAGAAGCAGAGCTGGCTCCATGCATCCAACAACTTATTTGAATCCTGCCCTTAATGTTTCCTTCCCCAGACTGTAAAATCGAATCTTTCACCTGCCCATCAATTCTGCAGTTAAAACTTATCACGCAGATGGCTGAGTTCTTTCACAGAACTCTGCTTTGAACCAGCGTTTGAGCCCTTGCAAAGTGTATCTTGCCAATATTACCTAGCAATAGTAATTGTCAGGAGTCGGAGTGAAGTCAGCAATAAAAAAAAAAACCACCAGTGTCAGTGAAGTTAACTCTTTATTCAAAGAAACCAAAACAGTGCAGGCCTGGTGATCACAGCATCTCTTCCCAGTAGGTCTTGCCCCAATGAGGCAGTTGCGAGGACTCTCAAGGTTTTTTTCCCCAAGTGACCAGAAACAGTGTTAGCGCTCAACCAATCTCTGCCCTCTTCTCTGCACTTTTCATTTATCTGTGTGTTCTGGGAGACCAGTGGGGAGGGAAGCTGGTCGCTGCTGTAGGGGTAAACATCCTGGCTTCCTCACCAGCCTGCCTCATCTCTGTCTCCTGCCAGCCTCATCTCCAGCCTCTGAATCAGGACTGCTCTCTGCCTTAGGCTCTTTCTGCTCACTAAACCCTGTTGCCTCTTCAGCTTCAGACACCTCCTCCCTTCATTCTGCTACCTTTCCCCGCTCTAACCACTCATTGTCATCCCACCACCAGTCCCCTGGCTCTGAGCCTTCTTCCCTTGGGGGTTCCTCAGCTGCTGTGACCTACCATTCTTCTGCATCCAGCCGGTCCATGACAGTAATAAACAAAAGAAAGCATAATTCCCATAGGCCTCTTGTGCTTAGTTTGAATATTTATTGCCTGGTGCACCAGAAACTACATTGTCACATTTTTCTGCAATGCAAACAGCTAGATGACTAACATTCTCAGATGGCTAGCCAACAGTTCCGAGTGAATAGATTAAACTTCTTCTTTATAAGTGTGACCTTGTAAAAACTATTTTAAATATAAATAGATGAAGGCGGACCCAAGGAGACAAGCACACATTGTTTTGCTTATTTCCCATTCAATTCTACTCCTTTCCACTAGGTGGCACTCTGTAGATGCTTCTAAATTGGTTGCTTCTATTTTCTTTCTTTCTTTTTGTTTAAAGCCATCAAATTAGAGACTTCCCCACAAACCTCCATTGTTTATAGCCTGCCAGAAAAGCCAAGTGAATTAGACGGAGCAGTTCAGAAGATTAGCATTGTTAAATGTGTCACATATATCACTAATAAAGTTTCATTATTTACATCGCCAACTAGAAAAGCACTTATTTCCCAATCAATCAGTTCACAACTAAATAAACAATCATATAGGCATACAACATGAAATGAAGGCATTCCCAAATCAGATTTACTGGAGCTTGAAGAAAGAAAATAAAATTTGTTGGCTGAAGGGGACCAGAGGCTCAGTGCTCCCCTTCCAACCAAAAAATCTGATGTTTTTGCAAGGAAAAAAAGAGAGAGAAAGGTTTACATATATTAGGCCTTATGACTCCATTGTTAAAAGCATAAGAGAATCTTGCATGCAAAAGCAGCTCCGCTATTTCAAATAAAATTAAAGTGGTGGCAAAGATTTCCAAGAGAGGAAGATTGTTAATATTAATAGCTCTTTTCCTCTGAAGCTGGGCCTGGGTGCTCGGGGGAGTGCTTATGAAATTTAAAGCTCAATGTGCCAAAATTGCTTTAAAGGCAGCTACAGAAAACAGCCGCTGAAAGTCATAGCTAACTATCTCTATGCAGCATTTATTTCATTCTATTTCATCCCTGGAAAGATTTAGACCCTACCTTTCTGCCACTAAGTGCTCACGGCAGCTTGCAACAATCAGAGCAGTCAGTCGCAGCAGGAAAAGAACAGCGAAACAAACAATTAAGAAATCCAATGAGAAAGAACAGAGACGGCAGGGGAAAGTCCAGTGACAGATAGGCTAATGGAGCAATCCGAAAGTCAGGGTGGTGGAGAGGAAACGTGTCAGGGGAACCACCACTTTTTAAGCCCTGCTGGCTCGCTTTGGCCAGGGCAGCACGCGCTGGTGGAAGTGGTGGATTCTTTCCACGCTTTATCCTCTCCCCTCATCCCATTGATTCCAAGGTGAAGGGATTTACTATGCTCCAGGCCCATTTTGTCATAAGCTGCTAGGAAAACTAGGAGACTGAGGATCCTGCAGATTTATGGCCACTGCCCTCCCCAACATGCCCCTGACACCTTCTTCAAAGCATCCTGTTTCGAGCCTCACCATTGGTGGAACACCTGAAATATTTTTCACAGCAGATCCCTTTTTCTGCTGGAAAAAGAGGGAGGTCTCCATCAACTTACGCCACCTTCTAGGAAGCATAGGATTGCTCCCTAAACGTCCAATTAGGTATCTCAGTATAGGAAAGCTGAAGGAATTTCAGCTTGCTAGAAAGAACAATCTCACCTCTCCTTCCCCCGGTATTGTTCTGGGGGGTTCCCTGACCCCCCAGAAACAATTTGGGGGCATACTGGTAGAGGAGAGGGGGGAGCCCTGTTGCACTAGTGGAAGACCTTGCCCTCTCTTCCATTGTTGGAACTCAGTAGCTTAATCTGGCCCTTTAGCTGTAATTGTAATTTTAGAGCAGGATTCACCAAATGCGTCCTATCATCGCAAACCCTATGCAAGGGTTTCAGCTTGTGTGATAAGCGTTCCCTTTCTCTCCTCCACCTGCATCTCCCAAAACTGGCTTGGGGGTCAAGAGAACCCTCAGAACAGTGGGAAGGGGGAGGAGAGAGAAATTGTTCCATCTTGCAAACTGCAAGGCTTTCACCACAGCATGACGTTGATTTCCTCCTGTACATTTAATCAGTTACAAAACTACTCAAGTTTAGCTTATGTATTATTATTATTATTATTATTATTATTATTATTATTATTATTATTAAAGTTTCTTATCTACCCTTCACCCTAAGGTCCCCGGGCAGGTTGCAGCAATTTAAAATTAAGATAAAGCTAGTTTAAAACAAATCACAGTCACAGGAATAGGGTGGGGCCCTGCCAATAGATATCTCAACTGTCCAAGGTCAGGGTAAAGAGGTAGATCTTCAGCCTATGGTGGAAACTATACAATGAAGGTGCCAAATGCACCTGTATGGGAAGGGAATTCCACATCCTAGGAGCTGCCATAAAGAATGCCCTCTCACTAGGCCACCCCCCCCCAAAAAAAATGTCTGAGGGTGGTGGAACTACCAAAAGGGCCCCCTCTTCCAATCTTAATAGCCAAAAGGGTCTGTTGGGAAGTACCGTCGGCAGTCTTCCAGATACTAATGGAAACTTTGCTAAGTTAGGGACTGGGAGGGGCAAAGCAGTGGGGAGGGCAACATGGTGCAAATGCACTGAGGGAGCCAATCGAGTGCTCCTGCCGATACATTTGCATCACTCTGACCACCTCACCACCTTCCCCCTTTCCCTTTCCCTTCCCCTTCCAGTAAGAAAAAGTGAGTCACCTGCTGACTCAGCCCTACAGTCTGCAATCTACGTAAACTGACAAGTGACAAAGGATTGCCGTTATGACTTCAAAGTTTGGCTTTTCGTGTAAACATGAAATCTGCACTTTCACATTTGCATAGGGCAGGCATATTCATAAATGGAACTCCCTGCCTAGTGAGATCATTGTACTCTTTTCAGTGCATGCACAAAGCATTCTTGTATAGAGAAGCCTACCCAGATGTTTAGAAACTTGTAATTTTAATCTGTGTTGTTGTTTTTTTTAAAAAAATATGTTTTAAAGTATTTTTCCTTGATTTTATTGTTTTATCTTTTTGTAAACCACTTTGAGGGTTGTTGTGCATAAATTTTATGGAATAAATAAATCACTGCCCAATCACTTCTAAACGGCCTAGTGTTTGTTTTTTTAGTCGCTTTCATTTGATTTTACAAATATAAATTTATAACAAAACCAAATACATATCCATATAAAGAGATTTATCTGAATCTCGAGACTTCCCCCCATCCCCTCCATGGGTCCTATTGTCAATGTTTTCAGCTTCATATTACTTCATAGTCTATTTTTGTATCTATCCATAGTTTTATCTTGGAAGCCAAGGCAAAAAACCCACCTATTTTGACTCTGGTCTTTCTCGGTTTTGTGCTGCTGGTGCTAATGACCATGGATTGTATGCTGCCTGTAGCTGCACATTTTATTTTATTTATCTTTGTGCTCTACTGTTGATTTTCTGTCCCCAGTACTTCCTTTTTACCTATTCCTAGTCTACACATGTTCCCTATTGATTATACCCAGAGAAAATGACTTGGTTCTTAGCACCTTAGTCTTCAGCTTCTCCTGAAGATGTTGTCACCTTGAACATGACCAGTATGCATCTTGCTTCATTATCACCTTCCCTGGATCAGGGGGTGGTTCCAAATTTTGCTATCGATCTCTACCTTGGCTTATCTCCTGCCCATATAGGACCATGAGCCAACATTTAACTCTGACAGTTGTTGACCCTTCCAGTGTGTTAGATGTGTGGCATGAAGGGCTAAAACAATCTCTGAATCAGAAAGTGACACCCATGGCAGCATGTAATCAATGGGTCTTGTGAGTGCATTCATTTCCTTATTTCCCAAGAGGCATCAACATTATTTATCTCTGGTATAACTTAATTAGAAAAGTTAGACTTGCTGTTCTCTCACTTTGCTCTTTCTGCATCGGCAGAAATCCTTGTTGTTGTTGTTTAGTCGTGTCCGACTCTTCGTGACCCCATGGACCAGAGCACGCCAGGCACTCCTGTCTTCCACTGCCTCCCGCAGTTTGGTCAGACTCATGTTTGTACCTTCGAGAACACTGTCCAACCGTCTCGTCCTCTGTCGTCCCCTTCTCCTTGTGCCCTCCATCTTTCCCAACATCAGGGTCTTTTCCAGGGAGTCTTCTCTTCTCATGAGGTGGCCAAAGTATTGGAGCCTCAGCTTCACGATCTGTCCTTCCAGTGAGCACTCAGGGCTAATTTCCTTAAGCATGGATGCGTTTGATCTTCTTGCAGTCCATGGGACTCTCAAGAGTCTCCTCCAGCACCATAATTCAAAAGCATCAATTCTTCAGCGATCAGCCTTCTTTATGGTCCAGCTCTCACTTCCATACATCACTACTGGGAAAACCATGGCTTTAAATATACGGACCTTTGTTGGTAAGGTGATGTCTCTGCTTTTTAAGATGCTGTCTAGGTTTGCCATCGCCTTTCTCCCAAGAAGTAGGCATCTTTTAATTTTGTGGCTGCTGTCACCATCTGCAGTGATCATGGAGCCCAAGAAAGTAAAATCTCTCACTGCCTCCATTTCTTCCCCTTCTATTTGCCAGGAGGTGATGGGCCCAGTGGCCATGATCTTCGTTTTTTTGATGTTGAGCTTCAGACCATATTTTGCGCTCTCCTCTTTCACTCTCATTAAAAGGTTCTTTAATTCCTCCTCAGTTTCTGCCATCAAGGTTGTGTCATCTGCATATCTGAGGTTGTTGATATTTCTTCTGGCAATCTTAATTCCGGCTTGGGATTCATCCAGCCCAGCCTTTCTCATGATGAATTCTGCATATAAGTTAAATAAGCAGGGAGACAATATACAGCCTTGCCATACTCCTTTCCCAATTTTGAACCAATCAGTTGTTCCATATCCAGTTCTAACTGTAGCTTCTTGTCCCACATAGAGATTTCTCAGGAGACAGATGAGGTGACCAGGCACTCCCATTTCTTTAAGAACTTGCCATAGTTTGCTGTGGTCGACACAGTCAAAGGCTTTTGCATAGTCAATGAAGCAGAAATAGATGTCTTTCTGGAACTCTCTAGCTTTCTCCATAATCCAGCACATGTTTGCAATTTGGTCTCTGGTTCCTCTGCCCCTTCGAAATCCAGCTTGCACTTCTGGGAGTTCTCAGTCCACATACTGCTTGAGCCTGCCTTGTAGAATTTTAAGCATAACCTTGCTGGCATGTGAAACGAGTGCAATTGTGCAGTAGTTGGAGCATTCTTTGGCACTGCCCTTCTTTGGGATTGGGATGTAGACTGACCTTCTCCAATCCTCTGGCCACTGCTGAGTTTTCCATACTTGCTGGCATATTGAGTGTAGCACCTTAACAGCATCATCTTTTAAAATTTTAAGTAGTTCAGCTGGAATACCATCACTTCCACTGGCCTTGTTATTTGCAGTGCTTTCTAAGGCCCATTTGACTTCACTCTCCAGGATGTCTGGCTCAAGGTCAGCAACCACACTACCTGGGATAGTTCATCCTTACGTGCCATTAATTGGAAACTTCAGTTATGCCAAAGTTACTTCAAAATTCTTGACCCAACTGTTGGCTTTAGCCAAGGAGAATGAGGGTGTGGGCTCTGCTCCATTGCCATGGTACTACTCCCACAACCTATAAGGTCTTTGTGAGGTTTTATGTATTTAAAGATGTAGAGAGGGATCAGCGATCTATGAAACAAGAGCTTTAGGGCTGATGAAGTGTATACTATGGAGTTGCTATGTGCTGACAAGCACAGGCAACCAACTGCAGTTTAGAGCAAATAAATGAATTTACGAGGAGTAAGAGAGCAAGACTGCTGATAAAACAGAAAAATATACTATACTCAGGAGGAGGCAATTTGAACTTGAGCCCTAATATTTTATACAAGGGAATATTGAATTTAAGGAAAGACTTATTCATTCATTTGCCTTTTTAACTTTCTGAAGTGCTTTTATTGACTGATTTTGTTGGTGGCAGCTAATATTACTGTCACTGTAACAATATTTTTTTCTTTATTTACTTCCCTTAGCACAAGTTGCTGCAGGAAATTATTTTGCATTCATTTGTTTCCAACATATATTTTTAAAGGTAAAAAAATAATAATGTATACACTGTGGACCAGAATTATATGGCTATGAGAGGTGTGTTATTGATCTGTAATGGTGGAAACTATTAGGAAATTATGGAACCTTTTCCCAACCTGGTGCCCTCCAATTGATTTGGATTACCACTCCCAACAGCCCCCCCTGACGTGACAAATGGTCAGGACTGATAGGAGTTGCATTCCAAAACATCTGCAAGGCACCAGTTTGGGGGAGACTGGTTTAAAAATATGCTCTAATGCAGCCCAATACCCCTGGGAATTCACCAGCATATGCTGTGGAAAAGTGAGCATACTGGTGTATTTGGAACACAAGAAACTGCCTTTGTCTCTTCACGCTCACTGACTACACTGATTGGCAATGGACGCCTGCTTCTTGGGAGAAAAGCAATGACAAACCTAGACAGACAGCATCTTAAAAAGCAGAGACATCACTTTGCCAACAAAGGTTCATATAGTTAAAGCTATGGTTTTCCCAGTAGTGGTGTATGGAAGTGAGAGCTGGACCATAAAGAAAGCTGATCACCAAAGAATTGATGCTTTTGAATTATGGTGCTGGAGGAGACTCTTGAGAGTCCCATGGACTGCAAGAAGATAAAACCTCTCCATTCTGAAGGAAATCAGCCCTGAGTGCTCACCGGAAGGACAGATGCTGAAGCTGAGGCTCCAATACTTTGGCCACCTCATGAGAAGAGAAGACTCCCTGGGAAAGACGCTGATGTAGAGAAAGACTGAGGGCACAAGGAAAAGGGGACGACAGAGGAAGAGATGGTTGGACAGTGTTCTTGAAGCTACTAACATGAGTTTGACCAAACTATGGGAGGCAGTGGAAGACAGGAGTGTCGGACATGACTAAATGACTAAATGTTTTATTACAAACAGCTTTAATGGAAGCTGCTGCCCACTAGACCTCTCAAGTGCTCTTAATGTCTCAAGGCTATCAAGGTAGTGTGTGAGAGTTAATGTTACAGGAACAACTGACACATCATAGTATGCTTTTGAGATGGTGAATGGTGAAATATGATGATTCTATGGTCATATGGTTTCCATTTATTATGTGTGTAAACAAAAACAATGGAGACTTTTTCCTTTTTGGAAGGATTTGCTGAAATGTAAAGCATGGGGAAGATGGTGAATGTATAGCGGTTCTCTGGTCTGTAAGTAAGTGGCTGTTATCATTTCACTGTATATTTAGCCCTGCATGAGTCATACACTGCTGTGCACTGCCTGTTACTCTGTTCTTAATGTTTTGTAGATTAAAACGTTTAAAATATGCAAACAATAACAAGGTGCTTGTCAGGTTGCTGGCAACATACTGAACACAACTGCTTTAGGTTGTGCACTTGTAAGACAAAACCAGTCCATGAATGCATGAAGTCCAAAACTATGCTGATCAATGGAAGCTTTGCTATTGGTTCCATGCCAATGTTTGTCACTTGTTTAATTAGAATGTAAATTGTATTGAGATGCAAAGCATCTCCAGACTTTCAGTATTGGGCAAAAATGATTCAAGGGCATACCAGGAAAGTTAGGTTTGCACAATTAAAGTGGGTTGAAGAGCTCTGTCACCCTAGCACAACAAATCTACCTTAAAGAAGAAAGTGATGTTTTGCGATTAAAAGCAAAGCAGAAATGCATTGGAAATGGTGAAATGAACAAATGTTTAACAGGAAGAAAGACATCCTGCAAGCAAGTCATTATGATTTCTCATTGTCATATAACCACCTCACAAACCAATCAGAACAAATGTTCAATAAAGACGTGATATAATCTAACTTCTGTGTAAACTTTGAGCAAGCAAATCAGGATGACTGCTTAATAAATATATTGTCTGGACGAACCTGAAGAAATTGAACAGCTTAATGGGAAGGAATATTCTATCTATGTTCTTGTGGCAAATGGAATTGAAGGTAGGGGATTATAGAGCCAGTTCAGCTGATAGGGAAAGCCATGGTAGTATACAGAGTCCCCCCCACTCATGCAGCTATATTTGGGGGGGGGGTGGAAGAGCAAACTTTACTATGTTTAAGGGAAATATATCTGTTCCCTCCAACAAATTTTGACTTGAAAATCCAAGTGAATGAACATTTGGCACAGCCCTAATTGTACCTTGTTAGGTATGAACCGACAAACTCTCCCAGCTTAATGTGTTACAGAAGGAACTCGTTGACATAATGACATATCACTCATCCAAACCATTCTCTGTTTGGCATTTGTGCCACCAACAATAGTGGCATTTCCACCTCTTTGAGTGGGAATTCTGCCATTCCAGCAGACGGCACGAATATAGGAGCCAGGAGAAGGATATACATTATGAATTCCAAATGGCTTAGCTAAGGGCAGGCTTCCAAACCCTGGTGAAACAGCTGTCATTTCTGAGCTTCTGCACTTAGGGTGAGAGGTGGTCTGGAATTACCTCAGCAAGACTAATGAGTTCCTGGACTGGAAATAAAGCAAGAAATTGTTCCTGTGGGTGCCATTGAGGGAGGTTTTGTGGCTGTGCTATCCAAAGGAGGGGGCTTCCTTACAATGTCACCTAACCCAAAGTGGATTGGATTAGAGGTCAATGATAACCATCAATTAAAATTGATATTTACTGCTGTTTGCTCCCTCAGCCTCTAGATATTTTGGACTGTACACGTTGGTATCTTGAAGCATAGTGAGGTTCTATGAAGCATACTTTTGAGCTGAAATGTTTTGAATTTAAAAAGTTTACAATAAAAGTGAAATATATGAAATACAATTCAAATGTTTTATAGATGCTGCTTATTAAACTTCAAAATAAGCAAAAACATTGAAAACCTACAGAAAAGGGGGGGGGGATAGAGATCAATAGTGTGATCTCTCAATCAGGGTCAGCAGGACATGGTTGACTTCCTGCGGCAAGCATGGGGCTGTTGGAGGGTGAGGTGGGGGAAAAATAAGTTTGTGTCAAGCCATGCTCCAGGCAGCCATTTTGTGTTATGCCAACTCCCCTTATGACAGCCTTTTTGCGACTGGTGCCCGCAACACTTTACCCAAATGAAGCATTAATTTAATCAAGATAACATACAAACATGCATTATATCAAGAAAAATGCATGCAAAAAAAAGTGTACAGTAGCTAACATTACATACAGAAATGCATTTATTTAGGACAATTTTTTACTAAAATGCTAGTGAATTTTTCATGCAGTTTTTTTAAACAACAACAACAACCACAAATCACTGCAGAAAGGTGGAGAACTAAATTTAATATGGGGGCAGAAACCAAGAACACTGATTTTTTTTAAAAAAAGAAAACTTCCGTTCATAATTGACACTGAATGAACAGATTGTTTATTCTGAATACTGATGCCTATAGGCTTCTCTTTTATTATTTCCCTACTCACACATATTTTGTGCAATATTTTTTAAACTGCAAACATTGTCCAGAATTCCTGGATAACTTTGGCATTCAAGAGCCACACATTGAGAATCTTTAGTTTGTGAGGCAGCTTCCAATTAATTAGGAAACAACAACAGTTAATTAATAATAACTAGGCAGCATTTATAAACCTTCCTGTGTCCCTTCTGGGAACCAGGTGGAAAAAAGAAATTGGTGATTAGCAGCTTGAAGAGACAGCTTATTTTCCTCTTTACTTTTCTTTGTTGTTGGTCCCAGGCACACTATGGCTCTAACAACAACAAAAAGTTATATTGCCATTAATTAGGAGCTCTTGATTAAGGCTTAAAAAACAATAATCATTGCTGGGTTGACTATAACTGCATCTAATGGTTGTTTCAAGCCTGCCTTCAGCTCATAAGCTTGTCTTCCACTCTTGTTTAAGCTGTTTTTAATGCTGTGTTGTATATTGCTGTAACCCAACCTGGCACCTTCTGATAAAGGGTGAATAATATATAAAATAATAATAGTTCGTCTCCCAAGACAGACTGGTGCCAACCAATAAGAGCAGTACGAAATATGGTTGACAATCCATCATTCCTTGGTTTACAAAATTCTTTGTTTAATTGGGAACAACTGTTTTCTAAACTTATAGAATCGTAGAATGGCAGCATTTTGGAGTTCAACTGGACCTTGAAGGTCAACTAATCCAAACTTCTGCTCAATGTAGCATCTACAATGCAGGACATCATCACGGCATCTCTGACAGATGGTTCTGCAGCCTCAGTTTAAATACCTGCAGCAAAGGAGGACCCACCACCTCCCAAAGCAGTCTGCTTCACTGTTGAACAGCTCTTGCAGTTCAGGCATTCATCTTGTAAGTGTTCTTCAATGGACCAAGTAACAAGGCTAATGCTAAGGTACTTTGGGCTCCTTTCCAATGGCATTGTAGTCCAAAGTAAATGCATTGGGGAGCAGGTGCACATTTTCAGGTTTCGTTGAAACAGCACAGCTCAAAGGCTTTCATGCTTGAATACATTCAAGATAAAATCCCAGATATTCAGATACTTCAGTAATTGTTGTAGTTACGCTTTTATATATCTCAGTAACCAAAGACACAGGTTCCTTTGCATGATAATCACATGTGGCTTGAAACACAAGCAAGACTCTCCTCTGTCCTCTCCAAATGTCAACATGCTGGTGCAGCTAAATTCTTAGCAGATACAGTCATTCCTTGGGGAGCGAAGGAAGCTACTTTAACCTGAGTCAGACCATTGGTCTGTCCAGCTCAGACTCTTTCACTGGTGACACTAGTGTTGTGACACATTGTTCCTGCTGAAATATGAGAAGCTTCGTCAGCACTGACATTTTGCCAGATCTCGAAGACACATCTGTTCAGACAAAGCGTGTTCTCATTCACAGAGAGCATGTGTTGCGGTGGGGTCTGGCAGGCCATCCCTCTGTTGCTGGGCAGCTTAGTTTGGATGACCATCTGCAGTGATTGGGCGGTTGGGTTACTGGGCAAATTTTGGTGTTGTCATTTAGGGGGATGGACCAAAGGTTATAAAATTAAGTCACACAGCACTGACTGGGCTCTTTTGCTGCATGCATTGGATCACCCACCCTCCCTCCCTAATTTAGGGATTTTGGTTGACCTTGCTATGCCTGACATGGGGTTGCCTGCTTTTGGGGCAGGGGCCTGGTAGGAATGTTGTCCAATTGGCTGATTAGCTGGTGCCATTTGGTTTTTGCCTACTGCATAGCAAATTGTCACAACTTGTAAGGTTGCGATTAGGCATTGGTTAAAAAAATGGTTGGTGGAGGGGTAAGGACTGTCAGTGCCTGCCCCTCCAATGCTGCTGCTGCAAGGGAATTCCGTTAAAGGAATCCAGGGGCTTGCCATTCTTTCGTCCGTGCCCCTGAATGGGCTTAGGGCCGCGCGAGCCCCCGGGAGCATGCGGGGAGGGTCTGCTGCCCGGCTCCATGCTCTCCCCAATATTGTTTCCCCTTACTGGTTTTCACTGGAATCTGGAAGTCAGTTCTGTCCCGGGGTGGGGGACAGATAGTCGGAACCAATGCCTAAGCAACCACTCACATTTATGTATTTTAATAAAGTTGTGGCCAAAATTATGCCAAAATCCTTAAACAAAAATTATGTGTGAATTGTGAATTATTTAGGGGTGGCTTGGGGGACCTCAACACGCAAGCTAATCTCCTGACTTGAACCTCTGGTTTCAACTGCTGTTTAATTGTTTTGCTGATTTAATGGGTTTGTTTGTTGTACATGCTGTCTCAGGGCAGTTCACAGAACAAAATCAAAATATAAAACCACAAAATAATCAAAATATAAACAACAACCCAATAGCCCCCCCAAAAAAACTCACCACATTTTAAAATTCTGCACTAACTGAAGTTTCCGAACCGTCTTCAGAGGCAGCCCTATGTATAACACATTGCAGTTATCTAACCTTGAGGTTACCAAAGCATAGAAAACAGTAATTAGGTGATCCCTGTCCAGATAGGGGCGTAGCTGGGCCACCAGCCAAAGCTCCAGACCACTGGGCCACCTCCAGACCACTGAGGCCACCTGAGCCTCGAGCAACAGCAAAGGATCCAAGAGTACTCCCAAACTACAAACCTGGTCCTTCAGAGGAAGTGTAACCCCATCAAGAGCAGGCAATCTCCCACCCATCTGGTCTAGGGAACTATCCACTAATAGTGCCTCAGTCTTATCTGGATTGAGTTTCAGTTTGTTGGCTGTGTTGATTTATACTTTAATTCATTCATAAAATTACCTAATTATTGCATTGTATCATAACTAGTCTCCATTTTTCAGAACCTCAGTAATCTGTAGAATTATGGTTGATTGGAATAGCAAGTAAGCAATATTTTTAATCACAAGTGTACTGCAGCTATTATTTCATTTATTTTATTATTATTTTTAACCATGCTTGCAGATTGTTAAGAAATGTGATGTAGACTTGCCAGGGGAATTGGGGATGGTTTATTCAACACAATGTGTGCTTTGTGATTATTATGAACTGTTTTTTTTATTATGGCCATTTCGTTTTCCCTTTGAATATTTTACTTTACTCGAACAACCAAGAAAATGAATTTTACACCAGATAATTATGAATTGATATGAATTACACCTCATACATATGGATGATGTTTTGTGAACTGGAAACAAGTGGAGATATAAATGTAGTCAGAGAAAGGTTTCCATTTAAATGTCCAGATACATATGGTAGCACACAAATCTCCTTAATATAATGATATCCATGGAATTAAGAAGCTGCTGCCACGTTTGGCTTTAGACAATAATTTATAATGTTTACTCAGAAGTCAGGCCCACTAAAGTTCAATGGAACTTACTCTCATGAGAGTGAGCTTAGCAACCCTAGTCATGTGGACTTTGCTTACACTGAACTATTTTGTTTCCTTCCCATTTTTTTTTTATTTTAGAGAGATACTTAATGATTTGCAAGATGGCAAATCAACCCTTTACAAAGAGTTATGCGTGTCTGACTTTTCCAGGTCCCACAGAAGTAAATATATTTAACTGCTACCAGAAATGTTTCATAATTCAAATTCATTTTTTGATCTCACCGAAAACTCAATAGCAGTCGCATAAAGCCCATATTACAGAAGTCAGTTTGAGAAAGTCATATAGAACAAATGTCCCCAACCTAGTGCCCTGGATCCAGATGTTTTAGACTCCAACTTCCATTCCAAGCCAGCATGGCCAATTGTCTGGGGTGTCGGTGTTGTAGAACAAAACGTCCAGAGGGGACCAGATGGGGAAGTTTGGTCTAGAAGCTAAACATTGTGTTACTCTTAAGATAAATTTACCTTAACACGGGTATCTTTAATGGAGTCATTAGCAGGTAGGGTAAAGGTAAAGGGACCCCTGACCATTAGGTCCAGTCGTGGCCGACTCCGGGGTTGCGGCGCTCATCTCGCTTTACTGGCCGAGGGAGCCGGCATACAGCTTCCAAGTCATGTGGCCAGCATGACTAAGCCACTTCTGGCGAACCAGAGCAGCGCACGGAAACACCATTTACCTTCCTGCCGGAGCAGTACCTATTTATCTACTTGTACTTTGACGTGCTTTCAAACTGCTGGGTTGGCAGGAGCAAGGACCAAGCAACGGGAGCTCACCCCATCGTGGGGATTCGAACCGCCAACCTTCTGATCAGCAAGCCCTAGGCTCTGTGGTTTAACCCACAGCGCCACCCACGTCCCAGCAGGTAGGGTAGGTTGGTCATATTCCTGGTGCTTACCAGGACGTAGAGAGGAGATGGGGAGGTTGGTGTAGTGCAGGCACACTGGCAGAAGCACCAAATTGGCTCTGCTGGGGCATTTGCCCTGCACTGACCAGCCCCCCTTGCCCTCTACATTCCATAAACACAGTAATGCAACCAAGCAGAGGTCATGTAAGCGCCATCACCCCACGGTAACATCCATCTGAAGATGACAGGATTCAGGTTTGAACCACTACATATAAATTGACTCTGCTACATGGTTGCATTATACTAAGTCAGAACATTGGTCCATCTAACTCACTATTGCCAGCACTGACTAGTAGCAGCTCTCCAGGAAGGAGTCTTTCCCAACCATGCCCATAGATATGGATTGGATCCGGGACCTTTAGTATGCACAGTATGTACTCTGCCATTGAGCTCTGGCGCTTCCCACTTGTCTACTGTGAAGAGTTATCTTAGTTATCATATGCTACCCGTAAATACCTCCCTTATATTCCAGGGTCTGTACAGTGAAAATGAACGAACATGAACCAATAAGAAATTGGTCATATCATCAGTACAAAAGCTAGTGAAACTATGAATGATTGACAGTGTTGAAACATAGTAAAATAATCCAGTAGCCTGAGGCCTTTTTCCAATGGCTTAATCTGTACTGCAATACACCACCTCTCTCTCTCTCTCTCTCTCTCCACTAAATTATTGATGCATTGTAATTCCAAACACAGAATAGTATTCATTTGTATGCATTTTCAATATGACTTCTACTTTAATTTTTTTAAGTAATTCCCCCAGTCGCACATTTTCTAAGCAACAATCACTCGACAAATATTTTAAAACTGGGCTGAGGAATATTTCAGCAATGGATGTAGAGAAAAATAAAAATAAAATCTAATCTTTCACATGAAAAAGGAAGTGGGGGAATAGCTGTAGATGAATCAGTGTCAGCAAAAAGTATGCAAAGGTGTAAACACATGACATTGGGAACTTGGCTTAATTCTTCTGCTGAAAAATCATTACCTGTATTAGAGCTGCATCAAATATTCTTCAGTCCCAAGTTCTAGGTAGAAAGTAGTTTTTTGATCATCTGACTCATTATATCTTCTTGGTCCTTTTAAGTGTGGTTGCTTCCTATGGTTGCTGCTGCGCCAGCACCACAGTTTCATTCTGACTGTTGATGTTCCTGCTTCCCAGATTAATCACTTTGGTGATCCTACATAATGAAGACTCCTCAGTCAATCGGATGGCATCACAAAGTGACCATTCAGATTTGGCTATGCAATTATGTGATTGATGGAAAGTGAGGGCTATGCAAATGAATGAGTGCGCACTTTCACAAGAAGTGCTAAAAGATGACTGAAAAGGGGAAGTGTTTGGGGCAAAGCTGAATATGTTTGCTGAAGGGAAAAAACCCAACTGAATCATTTTGGCTTAGCACTACTAACCTGAATGTTCAGTATTGAAGATCTGTGGTGGTATTCTTATTCCTTCGCATTGCTACTGAATTGATAGAGAGAGCTGTGCATGAAAGGGGAGGCAGAAGTAGGATACAGTTGCTCTGGGCCAAAGTTCTATATTGGCGTCATAATACAGTGGTACCTCTAATTATGAACTTAATTTGTTCCAGAGGTCCATTCTTAACCTGAAACTGTTCTTAACTAGAGACATGCTTTCGCTAATGGGGCCTCTTGCTGCCATTATGCCACCAGCACACGATTTCCATTCTCATCCTGGCGCAAAGTTCTCAACTCGAGGTAACTCTTCCAGGTTAGCGGGTTTGTAACCTGAAGCATTTGTAACCTGAGGCATTTGTAACTCGAGGTACCACTGTAGCCCTGTTTGGGTGTTCAAGCAACAGATGCCCCTTCCAGCATCCTCATTTTGCCTGTGCTCCCCTGAACTTCTCACAGATCAGCAGAAGTCACCGTTTCTCTGGTTAGCCTGAGAAAACAGAATTGCCAAGAGCATGGAGGCTTCCAGCTATATTCAGAAAGAACTGTAACTAGAGAGAAGCACCCTTCAGACTTTCATGTTCAATGTGCAAAGGTCGCATGTGGGGATGGGGATATTGGGGAGGGGTCTTGTGGGTGTGTCTTTGAATGCTTGAATGTGACTGTTACTGAAACAGAAGCAAAAAGCCTTTTGTGGTTTACTACAAGTGATTTTTAAGGGCCATTGGTCTGAAGTTACCATAGAAATTCAAGGCTAGCAAAAATTTCTCAGATGAGTTCTGCATATCCTGCTTGAACTACAAAATTGTGCGAAAATGATAAATTATTTTCTTATGTATTCTTATTCTAGACAAAAATAGTTTCTTGGAAGGAAAAGGCTCTGGTGTTTGTTCTCATTTGCACTGATGATAATCTAGGTTCATTGTTCCATAAATGCATCCATTCCCCATCTTCCTATCAGGCTTTGCTGAGCTGCTGCAGCCTCTGACTGTATGCTCTTGTAAAAAGACAAAGCAGAGGTTGTGAGACAAATACAGATATGTCAGCAAAAGACAGTTACAACTTTAGGATAAGGCTGAGGATTTTGTAACTGTCAGACTGCAATTTTTCCTTTCTATCAGCTGCCCTAGTCAGCTTTTAATTGTACTGTGCCATGAGGTTGCCTTGGTAGGAAGGGGTATGTTGATTCACCCTATATCTCTGCTGGGCAATATATGCCATACTGTATTACTTTTCTCCTCATCATTCTTCCCTAAAAGGTCACAGGCACCATTTTGTTCTCAGCTGAAAAACTCAGCCTGTTAAATCACCCTCAGAGCTGTCCATTAGCAGATCAGGCATCTGTGGAAAATTTGTCATTTCTCATTACTACTGAATAGATCAGTGCACCACACATCAACACACTGATTTATGGTGGATCAAAAGCCACACTAGTCTTTGGAAATTATCTGTAATCTTGGAGAAGACCATGAGTTGGGTCCTGCACCATCAAAGTTAATGGCCACCTTACAAGAGACTTCAGTAAGTATTAAAAATTAAATGGAAATGAATTATTCAGAATGAACTAGCAGCAGTTATAGTGGGGGTCACTATTGTGACATCCATAGGTGCAATGATATCCTTGAGAACTTTCCCTTATACCCACAAAGCCTCTAAGCCCAATATATTTGTCTCCTTCTGTCTTTGTATGAGGAGGTGATCTGGAGGAAGGTGAAGAGAAGTGATTAGAAAAGGTGGCACCCAAAGCACTTGAACATCCAAATGTTCCCATGGGCCTAAAAAGTTTGGTGACACCTTCCGTTTGCTGACACTTGCTTCAGAGGGGGAGCATAAGTCAGGAATAGGGGGAAGCACTTTTAGTGTGTCAGGTTCCTTGCTCAGTTCCTGGAATCTCTTGTTTTGGGAAGGAGAAACTGGGTAATCTGCTCTAATCTATGAAAGACCACTAGTCAGATTCAGACTACATCTACAATGGTTTCTTTATTTTCATTTATTTTAAGCATTTCTATGCTAGACTTCTTTTCCTGAACTTTATCTTATTTTTAACCTGATAAATGATTATAACTTTCCTAAGTTGGAAAGTTATTGGAAGATATTGGTGGGTGAGAGGCCTGGGCCTAATCAGGGCTGGTTCTAGATAAAAGATGCCTCTGACAAGCTCTGTTTTCACATTCTCCATTTGTTCAACTTTGAGTTGTATCCAGTGACGCCTATTCAGAGCACACACACTGAAATCAATGGACTTGACTATTGATTTCAGTGGGTCTACTCTGGATATGACTTCATAGGATACAAACTCATTTTTACTACATTGCTCATTTCACAACCTTGATATACAAGCATGATCAATGTTGTTATTTTAGACAAAAATGCATGTTTGATGTGATCACACTACTCATAGTTTGTTGAATGGAAACTGTGAAGCATGGCCATCCCCTTTGCCCTATTAGGTAGACCTGGTTGACACACATTTCCTAGATTTATTTATAATTTGGCTGCTTCCATTTCTCCTTTAGAACATCTAAGTCTAATTAAGAAAGAAAATCAGAGTTCCATATTTGCCCGAAGAGGTAAAACTTTTAGCAAGTCTACTATTAGGAAGTATATAGTCTAGTATTAAATTCCCCTCTCCTTAGCACATGAATGGAACAAATCCATGGGGCATGCAAGGATCCTGTCCAAATCAAAAGGGGTTTCAAGGAATGGAGTGAGACAAATAAAAAATATTTGTAGAGAAAAATAACAATGTTAAACAAACATGTCCTTAGTTGGGCTTAGTTTCATTAGTGTGGGGAGTCAATTCTCCTGTAGGATATAAAACAGTGTACTGCTGATGCACAGCTTACTTAAATGATATTGCTGATGGCATCAGGGCCGGGCCTAGGCTTTTAAAAGCTTCCTGAATTAGCTCCCTTCTGTCTTCATGAAGTCCATTTGAGAAAGTAACTTCTATAACACATGATTTGCTATGCAGACAGTATAAATGAACTGTGGAGTCAGAAATTAAAAAGCTTTTATAGCATATTCTAAATAGTGTTTATGGGTTTGTAGTGCTACCTAGATTGGCTACCATCCAAATAATTATAAGCTCTGCCAGGATATATTTTGTTGACAAATAGGCTGTGAAGCATTTGTTGTAGCTTACGTATATCTGTGAGCTAAGCTACCTGTTTAGGGGGCAGGCAAACTGTCCAGTAGTATCGCTACATTATCACACATAAATTGGAGAGGGTACTAAAGACCCTCATATGTATTCCAGCCTGTTCCTGCCTGTTTTGCCTCCCTATCATGGTACCTACCATGCAGTATAAAGGTACCAAAGTCTGCTCAAGAATGGAAGTGGCTACTTCTTACAACTTTTCATCCTCGGATATAGCAAAGCCAACCAAATTAGAAATTCCATCAGTTAATTGGCCTGGTTCACACATAATGCTAAGCCATGGCATAGTGTGCTATATATTCTGGAAAGCAGTTTGTTTGTCTATCCATCTGTCATTTCTCTAAGGGTTCAGCTGCCTCTTGAGATCATGTTCTTAAGCCTCATAGCTGCATGTTTTTTTTTCTGTCTGGCTAGTAGCTGGAGAGAAAGGGGACAATGGCAATCTCGCTATACCTGCAATTAGATGAAAAAACCACAGACATAGTTTTATGCCATGCAAATAAGGCAACATCTAATTTGGCTCTGAATATACACTGAAACATGAGGTAAGGAGCCACATGGACTTTGTAATGAGGCAGCTGCTGTGTTGTTGTATGGCTGAAACACCAATTGTGTGAATAGGCTTTAGTTTCCAATTGTACTGTTCTGCATTTCTTTCCGGTCAACCTCTGTCTCGTACAGTCACAATCCTATGGAGAACACTATTTGTAATTGTTTGTCACAGTGGTGACTTTCGTTATTATCAACAACATCAGCAGCAGCAGAGAGCATCTTTCATGACCACGGGACTGTAATCATTGATGATTATGACCTTTATCTAATTTAAATGCACATGTGAGGGATTCTTGGCCAGTATAAATTGACTTAGTTTCTGTGGGGTATAGTGAAGCTGGGCAGGTAGTATGCCAGCTGAAGAGCTTTCCTAGGAGTGCTTTCACTTTAATGTTTGTGTCCATCAGGGCTTTACAGAAATGGTAACCAAGCAACATACAGGGATACATTTTATAATGCTTCTTATCTCTACCTCCCTAAACAAGTGCACTACCAGAATATATTACTGGTATATTCTCCCTGGGTTGTGCCATAAGCCTCTACTTGAAACCTAGACTTCCCGAGTTCATAGTCCTAGGTGTATTGTCAAATGAGGCTTGCTGGTGTGTGATAAAATTGCTGGGACTCTGTGACCTCACCTCAATAAGCTCTTGCCTGGTGCTCATCAATCATGTATACTGTGCTCCCAGTAAGAGTGCTTGTAGCACTGTCTCCCTTAGAATAGAATAACAGCACCATATGCTCAGGTAGCAAGTAAGAGGTTATCTTTCATTTCCCAGGTTCTGAAAAGAGCAAAATTCAAAGCAGAGACACGTTATGGTAATAAACTCATATGCATATAGAACATGTTGCAGGAAAATAGAATGCACGGCTTTTAGGAAGCTGCTGGGGCTATTGATTCAAAAATGTCATAACTTGTTAAAAAACAACCATAGAAACCTCAAAGTAGAACGGCTACTATGAAAATTAATGTCGTATTCCAAATCCACTTGGGCTCCATCACCAGCTAATTTTGAAGTCAATATCTCATATTTGCTATAAGATTATCCAATCGATAGTGGTTTTGAGGTTGGAGGGTTTTATAGACTTGCCCCTTATAATCAGTTTTGCAGTTCCTTAAACTATATTTCATTCAATAAGTTGCAGTTATGTAATTTGTTGGCATCCATCTGTCTCAAGAGACAATGGGGTTGTGCCTCCAGGGATGAAGTCAAACCGCTGCATTAGCAACACTGAAGTGACCTCCCCAGGGCACAAGCCTGGGCTGTGTGTATGGAGGTCCTCAGCTGCCTAGAGGACAAGATCCCCCTCTTGGCCTTGTTGATGTGGTCCAAAGGAAAGCAGAGCAATACATTTGGCACCAGCTTGGCTGCAGGAGTTGCCACAAGGAGCATACAAGGCACTATCCAACCATCTTAAGGACTGTACTCTAGATTTGTGTAGGGTGACTGTAGGGTGAGTGTAGGGTTCACTCCTCAGCTTTTTCTTCTCTTGAAAATATCCCACAAGGCAGCACAAGTTTAGGACCAGAGTTTTCCTTCTCCTGGATGGGCTGCCTTCCCAGGTTGATGAGCCCCATCTGCCTTAATAATGAATTTTGCAGTTTTGAAAAATTTAAATCACATTAAATAAGTTATAAGCATTTGATAACTTATTGATAATAATACTTAAATACGTTGCTCCACTCTTGCATTCCATCAGAGTTTCTTATTCCCTGTTGCCTCCTGTTTCCCCCCCCCCCTGTTTTTCTGTAATGTCCCCCACCTTTCTTCCTATTTAGTTCCTGGAAAAAAATGGAAGGGGCAGTGTTTAAAAAAATCAATTATTTTTTCCTTACTGTTTTCCTTGTTGTACAGCTTGGGGAAAAGATTTTGTCACCCCACTTTTGCAAGAAAATTGGTAGGCTTCTTTTGTGTGTGTGTGTGTGTGTGTGTGTGTGTGTGTAGCACACTAAAGGAATTGCTTTAACTTGCTTTCCTGAACAGTAGCTGAATAATCTGTTGTACTACAAACCTCACCCCACACCCCTCTGTATACCATAAAACCCAGTGGCGCTTACTTCAGAACTGGCCTGCATGGGATTAGGAAGTCTTATCTGAGGCAAAAACTGAATAAAAACGAACCTGAAGCACACAAATTTTGAGGGCTATAGGAGGTACAAGAGGAAGGTGAAGTTTCCTTGCATGAGTAAAAGCATATTGCACTCGTGCTGGAACAGCACTGGATACATCCCATAATTTATATGTAATAGCAGCATTCCCTTCTAAACCATATAAATCACAATACTAAGCTGCTATTCATATTTTAAGACTACTCATTTTTCTACTGTCAATGACTATACATACACTTAAATCCTATAGGATTAAAAAAAACATTACAAATTATCAGGAGCTGAAGACTTTGTTAATAGACAAAAGAAAAATGTTAAGCTTGGAAAGGCAAGATGGAAGGCAAAATAAGATAATTAAAGTAAATGAAGATTGAATGGAATAACTATGTAGGCAAAGGATAATGGATTTAAGACTACACTAGTTTCGGATATGGCATTATAAAACCAACATGATTTTAGGTATGCAATATTGCAATAAAACTGAGAACAGGGAAAACCTTTAATTAGAATTCTTATTTTTCAAGACAATGGACAGTATTACTAACACATGGCATTTGGTATTAAACAGTTTTCAATTCTTTACATCAAAAAATCAAAAACTCAAATAATAACAAGACAAATGGAATTCAAGGAAGTTGGGTGCAAACGCTTCTATCATAAGTAGCACTAAGTTGGTTGCTCAGTTCCATCATCATCATCATCATCATCATTTATTATTTATACCCCACCCATCTGGCTGCGTTTCCCCAGTGGCATAGCGTGGGTTGTCAGCACCCGGGGCAAGGCAAGTAATTTGCGCCCCCTAACCCATGGATTTGCGCCCCCTAACCCGTGGATTTGCCCTAACCCCAGATGTTGCGCCCGGTGCGGCCGGCCCCCCCTGCACCCCCCACGCTACGCCACTGCGTTTCCCTAGCCATTTTGGGCTTCTCCCAACAGAATAATAATAATAATAATCATCGGGACGGAGATACAGGACGATGAAGACAAGAACGAGCCGTCTTAAGAACAGCTTCTTCTCCAGAGCGATCTCAGCCCTGAATGGGAAGCCTGGACTTTGAAAGTCATCAAATCTTCCTTGCTGTACTATACTGTATTGTTTTAATTAGTGTTTTTATGGAGCAGTCAAGTAATTTCGTTGTCCCTGAGAGGGGGCAATGACAATAAAGATATAATAATAATAATAATAATAATAATAATAATAATAATAATAATGTGATAAAACATAAACATAATAGAACAAGAGCACTGGATACCACCCTGCTTCTGGTCAAGAGCCTTGGAATCCTGATATTTGTGGCATCCCACTGTTCCATCTCACAGCTGAGCAGTTCTTCCAGGTAGACAACCACCCCCGGGGAAAGAGATTTGTATGAATCAGAGCGCCACAAAATCAGTCCTGCTGCAATTTCCATGATTGCAGCAGGTGTAAAATATTCAATTGTGACCTCAGTTTTCACAGCGGGAAATGAAATACCCATTTACCCTACGTCTTTCTATACATGGCCACTGTATGGGATAAGTCATTCAGTATTGACAAGAGCCATTTTGCATGCATTAAATTGTCCTAAGATATGAATGTTTCAAATACCAGATATTCTCTAAAGTCAGTCGGCTGCAGGAAAGAGGTGAAGTATTTTGACTTGCTTTTGTGAGCAGACTAGAGCTATTAATAAATCATTAAGTGACCCGATTTATTTTTTAAATACAACACAGATAGCATAAGTTGCAATGATATGAAAACAGAGTTCCACCTTGTCATAAAAAGGATCAACAAGTGTGTAATAATATCAATTGTCTGAGGCAAATAGCCAATAACTTGTTGCCCTGCTGGGTAACTGCTGTCCACTTGAGTACTGCGTAATTATAATTTGCTGTGAGTAGCTATTGAAACAGTAATTCCTTGTCATTATGACTTAAGTACATGGCTATTTCTGAATTAACTTTTGGATCGGAAGGACATAATTACCTAACATTAATATTAACCATGAGCAGGAAGATAAAATCAAAGCATGTATCCATCTGCTTTGTAAAACATTACAATGCGGTTAGAAATCATGCCATCTCTCTGAAGTATGACCTGTTTTGAATGAAGGATGTCTCCATATCACTGGACCCACCATAGCTCAAATCATACAAAACTGAATCTAAATGCTGCCATTTTGTGTGAGGTCAGCACCGTTCTGGAAATATATCTGAGATTTCCCTGGGAATTCTTCCAAGTAGGCAAATGAGAGCCAGGATAATTCTGCTTGTGATATCATGTCAACATAATTCTTATCGTAAACCTAACTGGCCACTAGAAGGGGTAAAATTAATATAGCAATGCCAGAGTAAGGCAACCATGGTCATCCCAGATGTTTGCTTGGCACCAGTTACATTCATTAAATCATTACACAGTCAAATTCTGTGCGCTCTGCATTAAGAAACAAATGCAACATTTTACCCTTCCAGTTAGGCATCGTAATCAGTTACAGAATAGAACTTCTGCTTCATTCTGAAACTCTTCTTCCTAATACCAGAGGTGGGGAACATGTGGCCCTCCAGATGTTGTTGAACTACAATGTCCATCATTCCTGGCCATTGGCCATGCTGACTGTGGCTGATGGGCGGTGCGGTCCAACAAGATTTGGTTTAGAAACAAGAATGGGGGACATGTCGCCTTTCAGATGTTGCTAGGCTTCAAATCCTAGCACTACTGATCACTGGCCATGCTGGCTGGGGATCATGGGAATTGTAGTCCAACAGTATATTGAGGGCCACAGATTCCCCCTCCCTGGTCTACACCAATATGAATGTACTTGTTTTCCTTTTCATCTGATCACCCCTTCTAGACACATGATAGAAAAAGATGCCAGTAACCTTACAAATTCTTTAAGCTCTGATTGATTCAAAGTTTCAGATAAAAGGAAGCAGATAGTCTTTATTTTGAAAGAAAGAAACAGTAGGATCAATAAACTACTGTATATTTTACAATGACACGGGCAAGTAGAATATGTTGCAGATGAATTCTTGATCATCCAATTTTTCATTTAATTTGGGAACGATAATAGAAACATTGTGGGTTTTTCCCCCTTGTAGGAAACCTTTGGTTTATCTTTCAGGTCACACTGCTTTGCTCCCTTGATGAAACTATTTAGAAATCTCATTCATTTTGAGGAGAAAACAAAATCGAAACAATCTCCCTTTGGATATAAAGGGCCTGACAACACCAAACCTTATGGAGCCACATGTTTCCAATGTGCTGGTTAAAATGCTAGCAGCAGAACAGCAGCTTGTCAAGTTTTATTTGCAGTTAAATGAAATAGGTGCAATAAATGTGAATTGTGACAAAAAAAGATTAAGCAATAAAATGTAACATATTATTAGTTCTCAAAAAAGTCACACAGACACACACACCCATCTCTTGCGAAGACCAAGTAATTTGCAAGCTTTTGAGGCACCAAAGTCTTGCAGCCTTGGGCACACTGATCGCAAGGCCACAGGGCACTAAAAGTGTGGATCTTGTTAAAATGTGCAAACCATTGATCAGGGTATGGGTAGCTGGAAGGAACGTGAACAGAAACCATCCAGATTCCATGACACCATAGATTTTGGGTGTTTGGGAGAGGGAGTGGGGTGACAAACACCTCTGGCAGATAAATTCAATTCAAATTCCATCTGTTTTATAAAATGAAAAATCCTTCAAGCACTTTTAGAAGGATTACTCATGTATTCAAAAAGAAAGAAAGAAAGAAGGTGCCAGGCAGAATGTTCTCTTAAATATCTGTGTTGATTTATGTGTGGTTATTTGTTTAGCACTTGTTGTTGCTTCCTGTGTTGTTAATAAGTGGATTGCACTGTTCTTCCCTCACACATTTGATTTGGGAGAAACTGCATTAGCTCCTTTATGAAATGAAGGAAGCACCTAGGTTGATGCAAAGCAGAACTGCTTGCTCATGTAGACCACCAACTATTTATCTATATGCTTGTGTGTTTTAATATGTGTGCCCGGGATACTTTGCAGACATTGTGACAAGCTGGCTGCCCTACTTTTATTTGTTCTGGACACTGGATCAGGTGGGGAAATGTCAGCTGCCAGGAAGAAATGGTATAAATATTTGGATAAAATTCTGAAAAGTAGCTTTTGGTGCTGAGCAGGTAAGAAACATATCAAATCCAAACCCACTGAAACCAGAAAGTTTGGCATCAGACTTATAACTGGATCTATTAAGGAACTGGATCAGATGCAGGTAGTTGTTTACTTTGGGCAATTTTGCCTGTTGAAACTTTTTTGAAGCAGTTTGGGAAGAAGAAACAAAAAACTTCATTTAAACGGAAATGTCATTTCAATTCATTTTGGAACCAAGTAACAGGAAAACAACTCTGAAGCTCAAGAAATCTTTAATGGATATACCTATTTATCTACTTGCACTTTGACATGCCAACTGCTAGGTTGGCAGGAGCAGGGACCGAGCAACGGGAGCTCATCCCGTTGCGGGTATTCGAACTGCTGACCTTCCAATCGGCAAGTCCTAGGCTCAGTGGTTTAGGCCACAGCGGCACCCATACATGTATGTAAATAAATAAATAACCCCTTGATAGACTTAAGGGGTTGGGTCCAGACTTAGCTCCTGCAAGCAGGATCACCCTCTGAGGAGGGTTCAAGTCAGGTGATGGTTCCAATAAGGACCCCCCTCTTCTTATGTACCACTTCTCATGTTGTTGAGGGATCCTCCAGAACAGTGTGAGAGGTGGTGTTGGGGGCTGCCTGGGGATGGAGAATCATTGGATGTTTCCTCCCCACTCCACCAATGGGATTTGCTCCAATGTTGCTCAAGTGCGCCTAGATGAGAGCTGCTTGCTTTTCACAGAGTGAAAGCTGGTCCATTTCAGTGAATGGGCACTGCCCCATCAACCTCAGTCCACCCTCAGCCAGTCCCCACCTGCTTGCCTTCTTACATCTGGTCCAGGGTGTGACACTAGCTGTCAGCTTCCTCCTCTTTAGTCTCAGGGTTGCCCCTTGTAGAACTCAGCAGGAAGGATGAGAACAAAAAAACGAAAATTAGTAGGCTTGCCTGTGATTAGCTCTGCTGCTGCCTATCATGTCTCTGAATCTACCTATTGCTGGTCTCCCAGCCTTCAGCCCTACCAGTCCCAATGGGCACCAGCCTACATCGCTCTCACACATAATGTTCTTCGTAATTCTCTGAGCACACTTTGGTGTTTCTTTTGACTGGGAAGAGTACAGAATGGGGGGGGGGAATACTTATGCACAAAAGTGCAACTAAAGCTACTTCTATGCCCTTCTCTTTCACCCCAGTGTTCTGCTCTGAAACAATACGGCTGAACTGTCTCTCTACACGAAACTAGCTTTTGAATGTGGAGATCCGTATCTGCCTCTTCATATCGCAGATATTGCAAAATCCAAGTGAAAATTCAATAATGTGAAAATAGCAACTGTGCCTACAGTTAAGGCTGTTAAAACAATGTGCTGAATTGAAAATATGGTATAAAAATATCATTTTTTATATAAAATAGAAATTGAAAAGGCTCTTTCTGCTTATGAGAGTTGTGTTAGGAACACTGCACAGTGCAAGGTCATATTGAATTACAGTGCAGAGGCGTGTTCAATTCATGGGATTGTGTCTCCTCTGACTAAATGAAGACTGTAAATGATAGAAACTGTTAATAGAATGTCTTTGTTAGCATCAGCATCATCCTTGGCATAAAAATGCCCAAACCCATAAACATTATTCACTGAATTAGGCCAAGGAGTTGTCGTATTTAAAAATGAAGAGCCTTGTCTAACTCATTATTGATTTAAAGGTGATAGGAACAAGCCTAGTTTTTAATTCTCTCAGACTGTAGCCCACAACTACCTGCAAGGGCAGCTCAAGGTAGACGAGAGGAATTTCAATTATTCAATTTCACTCTTCTTTTGTTCAGCTAGCTTCCTGTCAATGTCAACATCTTCATTCAAGAAATGCAAAGTGAAAAGGGAATATTCCCAGTCCATTGCTCCTGTCTTTTATCCTATCTTTCCTAGCGGTTGCAGAATGTTTATTATAATATTTATTACTTGGAGGTGGTGGGGGAGGGAAATGAATTTAATAATCACTTAGTGGTGTCTACATGAAAGAGGACTTGTTAATAGAACACTCTGCTTTATAGAATCTCTCTCTCTGATCACTTCTGGTAACATGCAGCACAACAGTATGTCACAAGAATTCAAACGGGGTGCTTGTTTTGGTGTATAACCCTACTTCAGTTCTTGTGAGCAGAACTGAGGGGAGCATAGCTTGCTGTGAACTCTGGAATGGTAGCTTTGGGATGCCTTTCCACGATGCTTGTTTCGTATAATGCATAAAAATAGCACTGTTACTCTCCCCCCCCCCCCCAGTAGGCAGGCTCTGTTTCCAACAGCTGCATAGCATGAAGAAATCAAATAAGCAAAGCTTTTGCAGGCACTGATGTGTATTTCTGGGTACAGATTCCAAACATGGGTGCTGATAATAATACAGTGAACTTCTACATTTCCTTGAATATTTTTCTCTTGGTTGTTAAAGGCCATGACAGTGGCAGTCTTTGTAGACTATGGAAAGGGGAGTTATTGTTTTGCTGTTTTGCAGTAGTTATTTACTTGTTTTTATACTGCATTTTATTCTGTGAACTGCCCTGAGATCTTACGATGAAGGGTGGTATATAATTTTTAATAATAATAATAATAATAATAATAATAATAATAATAATAATAATAATAGTTGGATTGAGCCCACTGCAGAATTTGGAGGAACATGAATTTCCCAAGAGAAAAGCCTTCCTCCTGCCCACTCTGCTCATCCTTACAGGCTACAAACAGTCATATGACTAGCGAGTGCACAATCTAGTGGGATAAAATGAATGTTGCAGCATACATCCAGAAAACTGTTCCAGGAAATTCAAGTTATCTGTGAACTTGAACAGTTGGAGTTCACTTACTCCTGATGATAGAGGAGACTGAAACCTTTTTAACCTTTATACTGGATAATTTCAGCTTCCATTCTTTAATAGCTGGATTCCAGGCTGCAATTTCGGAATCAATTTACTGGTATGTACAAGAAAGGCAGAAATGGTAAAATAGATGATGTAGGGTTTTTCTTCTTCTTAAAGACAGAGATGGAGAGATAAAAATCTCTCCCCCCTCCCCGTTCCACCCCGTATGCCATCAAATGAGATCAGAGCTCTTTAATCTGCTCAGACTATCTGGGTGACTGTAATACAGAAATAATACTGCAAATATCTGACTGTTACCACATCTATGAAATGCAATATTAAAGTCACCAAAATTTGGTATTTCCTGGGGTTGTATACAGTGAAATTTTCCCATTAGTGCAATGATTTCTACTTGTGCAATGAATTTTTCCCTAATTCTCCTCCCCAATTTGTGCAGGTGGAGTCTACCAATCATCAACAATAGATTGTCAATCACATGACTTCACCAAGTCAAGACTTCAAAGCACCATGCACCAGTGGCGTAGCGTGGGGGGTGCAGGGGGGGCCGGCCGCACCGGGCGCAACATCTGGGGTTAGGGCAAATCCACGGGTTAGGGGGCGCAAATCCACGGGTTAGGGGGCGCAAATCCACGGGCTAGGGGGCGCAAACTACTTGCCTTGCCCCGGGTGCTGACAACCCACGCTACGCCACTGCCATGCACAGAGGAGACCTCAGGTGCATGATGGAGTTCCCTGGGGTGTTGGGGCAGGTTTTGGCTTGCAATATAGCAGGTTGCTTTCCCTTGCCAATGAAAAATTGAAAGTGCACTTTAAAGCTCTTGATTGTGCATTGGCATCCATCTTTCTACCTGCCCCAGACTTGATGTCACATATGAAGTTAATGTGGAACAGGTGGCTTAGTTTGGGGAAAACAACCTTGCAAGCTAAATTTTAACCCCTAGCAGGCCAAGTTTAGTCCACAGGCTGGAGGTCCCCCATCCCTACACTGATGGAATGATTTTGTTGCATGCAACCCCTGGTTTGGAATAAGAACATAAGCAACTTATATTCCCCTTGAATTTTTAATTGAATACCATTTCTCCCAGAATTTGAAATTTAAATAAGGTCCAGAACATGCAAAGTCAGAATCTTCAGACCACACAAACCAAGTCATCTGCTTTGGCACATGCACATAATTAATTTAATGTTAACCCCTTAGTCTCAGTGAAACGCTCATTGATAGTCATGAACTACATGGTCCGATAGCCTGACAAAGCAGCCTTTGGGAGAACAGAGGTGTTGAGTACATACCTTTTATAGAGATCAATGGTCTTCACTATTGCTTACCAACCTTTTATGTGATTCTAGTCCCAATCTAGATCTAAAAGTTCTATTTCCAATGAATATATTTCCAGCTCTGTGGCACAGCATACTTAGAGACTGATTGATCAATTGATTGATCAAGCAGATTATAGTTCTTCCTAAATACATACATGCATACATTTATAACAGGATACAACTCAATAAAGTGCAAGTATGCCATATTATTGGATCACCAAGATAGTGAGATGGAACAGAACACTTGGAAAACAGATTTTATATCTGAATGCTCACCAATAAAGCATTAAGCTTGCCTGAGACAGCTTGCCTGTCACTCTTGGGCACAGATCTCAACGATGGAATATCTGCATCATGTATTATAGCTATTCCATTTCTTGTAGATTTCATATTCGAAGTAATTAAGACACGTGGATCTGTTTACATTAATCCACCTAATTCTATTACAAGAAGTGCTTCAGAAATGCAAACACAGAGATCCATCTCTTGCCTTATCAACAGCTGTCTGCTGCACTCCACAAAATATCAAACCAAACAGTTCCAAGAACATAATTAGGGTGATTTATCACTTGTATTGAAGTCGCATCTAGAATTCGCCAACTAAGACTTAGAGCCTCATTTGATTGGGTTTTTTGCTCCAAATGCTTCTCATGTTATGCTGTTAGCGAGCCAAAATGCTACAGACATATGAAATGAAGGAGGCGATAACAAAATACATGAAAACATTACACAGATGTATGCACTGATATCCCCATCCACAGAGAAAAGTATCTTATTTCTAGAAAAACCCAATATGCTTAAGAACAAGTTTTTCAGTACAGTTGTGTTACTCAGACAGACTCATTTCAAATCAATTTCAATGTGTTTTATGCAGTTACTTGGGGATGAATTCAGCACTACAGCAATCATTTCATCACTTCTCTCTGCCACAGACTCTATCAACTTACTGAGTCCTGTTACCCCATCAGCTTCTCACACCTCCCAGGCTTTTCTTCCTGTGACCAGTCATTATTCTCCCATGACCACTCCCATAAACCAATTCCCCCATACCTGTGAGAGGTGTGGCCTTGGGATGGGGGACATGGCTGGGGAGGACTCTGGGAGTCCTGAGGGCCAGGTAGAGAAGTCTGGAGGGCCACATTTAGCCCCTCAGCTTGAGGCTCTCTGCCCTAATCTAAACTTTGCCTAATGATAAATATACTTTAAACAGTCCCAATGATATTGGGAACTGTAGTTTGTTAAGAAAAGTGAGAGCTGTTAGGTGACCCCTATTTGCATCATAAAGCTACAATTTCTAGTGCTTCCTGGGAAAATGGATGGACTGTTAAATCACTTCTTTCGTGGAATCTGTACCTGTTTAAAGTGGTACTGCTTTAGATGTATGGTGCAGATGGGGCTTAAGTTAGGTCCATTAATTTCAGTAGGTTTCCTTGAGTACTACTTAGTTGAATATCACTCACAGGATTTTATCTAATTAGGGTTGACAGGTGCAGATCTGGAAGCTTTGCTTGTAACTATGGCACTCCAATCCTATGCAGTTACCTGGGAGTTAGTCCCACCGAAATGAATAGGATTTGTGAGGAAATTATGAACAGGATTGATGTGTGTAAACTCCGAGACAGCATGAACATATGCAGTGACACTGGCTCCTATCCCACAGTCCCTCCTTTATGAAGCAAGTAAGGCTATAACTCCTGGTCCCTTACTCATGACCCAGAAATGCCTGATATAATTTTTGGAGCTCTGAGAAGGGAGCCAACCAATCTGTACTCTTAAGATATTGCAAACTCTTTTGCTAACTTTTACAGTAATAGAAAGGCTATATCTTCAAATTCCAATCCCATTGCATTTACAGAACTAAACAGAAGACAGAAATTGTAGTCAAGACATGCCTTCTTTTACAAACAGATGAATATTCATATCCATATGGCTATGAATGAATATTTAGCATGGGGATGTTCTATTCTATCCATTAAAAAACAAAGGCTCATTTTTCATACTTTAGCCTTATCCACTCCATTCTGCAACCAAAAGAACCACTTAATCTTAATTACATCCCTTAATTTCCTATTGCTTTGTTGGCTTTGTTGGCAAGAGAAGATGTAGCCTACAGGGAGAAATCCGCTTCCAAATCTGCACTTGAACAAATAAAGCTTTTGGAATGCTTTATTGCAGCTCAAACCCAATATTTAATGACACATAAGAAGTGTCGACTATTTCTCAGTCTTTCTCCCGCTCAGGGTTGGGCTGGAGGGAAGCACAGTAAGCAAGGATTCATAAAGGCAGATTGTGCCTACGTTTTCCTGAAGGAAGAACGTCTTTGTAGTGTTTTCTAAAAGAAGCATCTTGGGGATGCTGCACACAGGTGTTGATTGGGATGAGCTCAGTTGAGTCACACAAATGGGGTTTATTAGGAGAGTTCACTGAACTAGTATAGCAAGCGGTGGTCAGTTGTAAAGATAAGGACTCATCTTGTTTGACCAAAGGTGAAAGATAGAGTGAGCAGAAACAGTAAGAGGATATGAGGGAGAGAGATTGCCCGCTGCTAAGCAACCTACTAAAAGAACTTGGGCTCCTCTTGTTTCCCTTTATTTAAGGCATCGGGCATCCACAGGTATTCTATTTGGCTCTTGATGACAGAATCAAATTTTAACCAAGGGTAGGGTAAACTGTTCATTTATAGATTCAGAATATAAGAAATAAATAGTCTACATCAAATTCTAAATTTCCTTTTGCTAGTAGATTGTCAGACTGTCTTTAATTTTCCTTACAACCAGAGTATTCCATAATTTATTCTGTTTGAAATGCTACCCTCAGGTCTGCTGGAGGGATTTCGTATGTAATACCACAAAAATTCCTGAACAAATGTGCTCCAGGATTTGGAAGGCCTTAATACTAGATGGTGCTAACTTTATTATGGAGTCTGACCACTTATAATGAAAGGTGTTGGAGCAAATGTGGGTCTGCTACAAGGGACAGAGCTGGATTTGGGCCTTTGAATCCATATTGAACACCCATCATCACCAATAGACTTCTGTGTGTACCTTTGTCAAAACCCCAATATCTCCACCTCAGTTCTTAGTGACCTACTGTGCAGGGGTATTCTGAGAAGGGTGGGGCACTTCGCAAATTAAATGTGGTATTGTAATTAATTACAAATAGATGCTGCCATGTCCTTACTACAGTATTACTTACTGTGTATCTTGCCTTTCCTCCAAGTAGCTCATGCAGCATACATTTGTTCTCCCCCACTCCAATTTTATTTTTATAACAACAACCCCTTGAGGCTGGTTAGGATGGGAAATAGTGACTGGTCCAAGGCCACCCTGTGACCTTCACAACACCCATGGGCTTTAACATGTGTCTTTCAAGTATTAGTTCGACACACTAGTCACTACATCACAATGGCTCTTTCACCTCCTCTTCCTTAGTCCAAATCCTTTATCAATCCTTCTGTGTCTCATTTTAAAGCTCCTATATTTCTAATACTCCTTTGTTGAATTCTCTCAGTTGTCAGTATTTGATTTCATGTAACATGCTCCAAAACACGTAGTACATACTCCAAAAATGCCCTAGTGGGTTGCAGTTTCAGTAAACAGTTACTATCAATTTCAAGGACTCAGAAGTATATTAGGAGTGAAGCAGTACGTGAAATTTGGTGTAGAAGAATGTAAGGTTAAGGGAGCTAAGGATGTCATGTGCTAGGAAGGACAAAATTCAGAGCAGATCAATGGTCTGGAAATTATGAATTGATTTATAAATTGTGCAAGTGGGTCACAGAGGAGCAATAGGGGTGTAGAATAAAAGCAATGGGGTGTGCATGTATGTGTATCACTGAGTAAGGAAAAATCATGCTGATGATCAGAAAATACTCTCTGTGGAAGTTCTGATGGCCCAGAAGAAATGCTTAAAGCCTGCGCTACATGTTCTCTTTTTTAAAAAGGTAAAAATAGCCCTTAAATGAATGAGGTCCAATGCATATCAGGTGCCACCTTTATTGTAGAGATTTAAAAATAAATATTTTAAAAATCCTGGTCTGTATTTATATCGGATTTGAAACTGCTTTTATTCACAAAATTGTTTAAATTGCTTTCATGTATGAAAGTGTTTTATATATTTTTTTTTATTAGATCGTAAGAACAGAAGACAAGTCAGCTGAATCAGGCCAGTGATTCATCTAGTCCAGCATCCTGTTCTCACACTGCAGGACTCAGTCACAAAAGGACAGTAAATGGTATTCAGAAGCATCACTGCCTTCACCTGTGGAGGTAGAACAATTCAAGGTGTTTCATGGGAGGCAATTCATAAATGAAAGGAAATAAGTAAGCACATGTGAAATTTAAACAAACTTGAAACAGATTAATATAGCCTATGCCTATGGCCTCCCCCCCCCTTTATGCCTCAGAGATTCTTCTACCTCACCTCTTAGGACCCATTCTGGCCCTCTGTGTCTTCCCACTTGGCAACTACCTTGCCTACATGAGGTACATCCTTTCTCCTGCTAAGAGAAACAATTGCTGCTGCAGCTAAATTCCCTTGGATGGTCTTATTCTATCCAAGTCACATATGCAAAGTTGACTCTTCACTGGGAGATGCACCCAGTTGTTCATCCATAAGTCTATATGGTCCTGTTTTTGCAATGACCTGCCTTTAAAAAAGAAACCCTTAAAATCATTTTTTTTAATCAAACTTTTGAATGATCTTTATTCTTAACCCTGGTGTTTCCCGTTTTCTCCTGCCTTGTTGCAAAATGGGCCAGCATTTTGTTCACGCCTTTTGCTCGAAAGGTTTTGGGCTTAGCTCAACTGAACAAAGAGCAGCCTGTCTTCTGGGGGGGGGGGTGGATAGTGGTGGGAAGCAGTTCCATTTGCACATTTGAGCTCAATTCTCCTCACCCATTGCTGTTCTAGAGGGGCTTTATTCCTTCTCGAAAGATTCCATCAACAGTGTCTCTGAAAAATTTTACACATCACTTGGGAAGGCAGGTGAACTAATATCAGTGTACTGGAAGAAGCAAAGCTCACCAGTGTTGAAGCAATGATTCTTCAACATCAACTTCGTTGGACTGGTTGAGTTGTGCGGATGCCTGATGATCGTCTTCCAAAGCAACTACTCTATTCCGAACTTAAAAATGGAAAGCGTAATGCTGGTGGTCAACAAAAGAGGTTTAAAGACTGTCTCAAGGCAAATCTTAAAAAAAGTAGTAGAAACACTGACAACTGGGAAACACTGGTCTGCGAGTGCTCCAGTTGGAGAACAGCCTTTACCAAAGGTGTCATGGGCTTTGAAGACACTCGAACTCAGGATGCAAGGGAGAAACATGCTAAGAGGAAGGCATGCTTGGCAAATCCACATCGTGATCAACTCCCAACTGGAAACCAATGTCCCCACTGTGGAAGGATGTGTAGATCCAGAATTGGCCTCCACAGTCACTTACAGACTCATTGTTAAACCATGTTTATGGAAGACAATCTTACTCGGCTACGAGTGATCGCCAAAGAAGAAGAAGAAGATTCCCTGAACACAAAGAAAAACATAGAAAAACATTGTCCCTAGCAAGTTGTTGTAACAGCTCTAAGATCCATGCTGCTTTATATGTCACATCTTGTCATCCTGCCTGACGTGGCAAGATGAAATGAAGCACTGCACATATCACTTTTGCCCCCCAATAGGGAGACATACCACATTTGGAGGCTGAATAGCTGACATTTCAGACACAAACTAGAAAAGTATACTTGTCAACAGGATAGAATGTTGTCACAGAATAATGGTCTCCCACAGCTGCTTAAATGCTACAGGCTTTATGTGTTTCAGAAAGAGGCATTGATTCTGTAATAATGCTCCCATGACTTTGTTACTTTTAACTTTTGGAAAGTCGCAGATTGAGCCACTGCATCAGGAAATGCTTCAGGGGATGTTACGACAGTCATTCCCCGGGTGTGTTATTGACCTACGTACTTGAAGTTCTTAACACAACCGTTATCACTTTAGCATTAGAGGTCTTCACAAGCTTTTAGACATCTATCCTGTAGCTCTGCTTGATAGGCTTGTAAATATCATTATTTCCTTTGTGCTTGAAATGAAAGGCTGCAAAATATTTTTTGCCTCTTTACTGGCCTGGCTGTATTTGCAACAAGCGTGTAAGTCAATGATGGATCCAGCTGTAGACATTTATGAAACAAGGAGCTGGTCAGTTCATGACCTTCCCTCACCTCCTTTCACATAAAGCAAGTATGTCATATGAAGGCTCATACAAAAAGCTACCCAATTCTCACCCTATAAAAATGGAGGGAGATTGCATAAATCATGAATATGGGCATTGGGGTGATGTATCCACATTGCATTCTAGTATGGTGAGAACCAGGATTTTCTCACTGAAAGAAATTCAATGTTCAAATATTCAGGGCCAGTTCATACAATGAAACATGTAATAAAGTACACCATTTCAGGCTACAGTGCGTGTGTTCACTTCAGTATTTTTAGGAAAGTTTATTGAACATATTGTTCTGCTTTGTTCATTTAAGCCACTTAAATATTTTATTATATTTATTATATTATGATATTAAGGGACATAGGAATTCTGCAAATAAATAAAAGAAGAAAATAAACGTATTTACCAAGAATTTCCCCAATCCATTTTCAAAGCTGTCCAAACCATTCCCCTTTAAAATCCTGAAGTTTAAAAGCTACTCAGTTAAATGTGATCTGAAATATGAAGGTTTTTCTTGCCTCTAATTGGGAGCAATGCAACATTATGTTTTCCCAAACCTTGAGATTCCTGCATTGTAGGGGGTTTGACTAGATGATCCTTCGGGTCCCTTCCAACTCGACAATTCTATGAATCTATGTTCTGTCAGCACAAACATTTCAGCTCGCCTGAAGGAGGAATCTCCCCTTTCCTCCTCTTGCACACTATACTGGGTGTTCTCTAAAACTCCCAGATCCAGTTTGGAGTGCACAAGGGGCATGTGGAGGGTTAAGCAGGCAGTCCTGTTGAGTGAGCAGGACTCATTGTGCTGTCTGCCACTAGCGAACCTACTTAGTTAAATCCAGCCTGGAGACCAAAAGTATAGGGAAGTCACTTCAAATAAAGCTCAAGGTCAGCCTTCTCTAATCTGGTCCTCTCCAAAGGTTTTGGACCACAGTGCTCATCACCCACAATCAGCATAGCAGATGCAAGCCACCTATTGCACTTCACATGATGCAAACACTAGGAAAGTAACTTCGCTCACCATGCCAATGCACGGGGATGGATGCAATACAATTTAAGATGAATGACAATACTTAATGTGGCAAATAAACAGAAATAGTACACTAAACTTAATGGAGCTTGGGATAGTTTTTATTAAGAAGAATCTCAAGTACTTTTAAAGTGTGATTCATTTCCTCCTTATTGCAAACCCATGTCACAATCCCATGTATGATTTGTTATTAAAGAACTGTTACCCTTTTCAATGGAAAAGGAAGTTCTTGTAATTGGCTCCGCATAGTTCCTTGAGGCATTCATTAAACTAATTATCACACAGCATACTGAACTGCAAGTTTTATTTTGCCATATAAACCCGCCCAAAATTAAAGTGTGCCATTTTAAAAAGATAATAACTGTCATGCAAAACCTTTTTTGATTCATCGTTCTTTTTGCTAAACCACTCACACAATTAGATTTGCTAAAATTTAATTTTGCAACAGCTTAGAGCAGAATGAATATTTTAATTGGCAATTGAACATTTTTTAAAAGAATAGATTAATCTAGGTGAATCAGCATGACTGGCAGCTTCCAGATATCCAAGTAACACACTGACATCACTTAAATTTGTATGACTTCAGAAAATTACCATTCCTTTCTTCTACCTGCAGCCATTAAGGTTATGTAGGGTGGCCAGCTTTGTGTCTTTCATGTGTGAACAAGACACTTGTCTGTGGCCAGAGTGCCATGCAGAAAATTTCGCCTATGTTTTATTCTGAACATTCTCCATCAGTTTAAAAGAGTAGAAATTGTACTGGAAAATTATTAAAGGGAGGAGAGAAATTACTTGAAATGTTCATGGATTGTATGTGAGGGCTTCATGGGTTGGTTGGTTGGTTGGTTGGTTGGTTGGTGTACTGTTGAGCTTACTTTACTTTCAGGTGGTTTGTGAGAGTCTTGTTTAAATGATACAAATCCAATCATTCTGCAGCCTTCCTAGGTGTATGTATACCGTAAAACAGAAAACAAAGCAAAAAAATGCATGATGTTATTGTCTAGGGTTTCATTTAAGTGAGTGAATTTGGGAAAGTTATCTACAATGCACCTGACAGCTGTTTGTTGTTAAAAATGTTAGTGAATGAGTTTTTATTTTAACTTTTAAAAAAATTGTGTTAAAGACAAAATCATCAAGTGTGCTCATCTCACAGCTTTGGTACCAGCTTATTCATCTGCCTATGCTTCAGTTAAAGTCCAGGGGAAGTTGTCATGAGATTGACTCCTCCCATGGGGCTTTTTTTCCCCCAGATCAGGAATCACAGGCAGCCAGGGAGGCTGCAGCATACTGGGAAAATGTTTAATGGAAAGAAAATGCACACACACCAACACACCACCCATGGAACCCTTGCAACAATAAGGTTAGTTCAAAAATAATTCTAAAGCATCCTGTGAACGAGCAGAAAAACTGAAGCATCTTTCACTGGGGAGCAAAACTTTTCAGAAATTAGAGAACAGATTTTATCACAGCACTAGTATGTACCCAGACAGAACCTCCCAGTTTGATGGTGGATGGACACAGGAGCTGAGATTATATAAGCCTGATGTCTTCTCCCTTCCTTGCCCTCTGCAATTTTGGGAAGGTTGTAGAAGGAACTAATCAACTGGTGTAACTTGATCAAAAAAAGAGAGAAGAAAAAGCCTCAGCCGTGCTTTCATTCACTATAACTCCCTGACCCCTGTTTCTGTTCCTTTGAAATCCTGCAGGCTGTTTGCCTAAGAACATTGACAATGTATGCTATTTTGCAACAAATTGCCCCCCAAACACAGGGGAAGTAAGTAAATCCCTTTTGCATCAAACTTTAAAGATTCTCCTCCCCTGCACCCATTTGTGTGAAATTTGGCAGACATTATACATTCACAATTGGATACTGTAATTTCATCCATTAATGTCAAAAAGATCACACACAGAGAGAGGTATATGTGATATTCCCATTATATTCAGTGAGGCATATGAAGCCTCGTATTTTTTGAGAGAAGGCTTTTCATTCAAGGTTAAGCAAACTGCTTTGTGAGGCACTGTCTATTCTCCATAAAATAAAACAAAACCCAAGAACCCCTGCAACTAAGGTTTTGCTCTACCCATCTACCTGACATCTAGCGTTCTATGCCTAAGGAACAACAGTGTTTTTATCCAGCAACTAACTATATGCTTGTGATTAGGTTGCCAATAGCTCATGAAATAGCTTGAGCACACAGTGATAATAAACGGTGAACAACTGACAAAAGGAAGGTGCTTGGTGAGTTCTGTGTATGTTATGTGCTCATGATCTGCACTCCCTAAACTGACAGGCCAAGACATTTTTGTGATTGTCTCCCACAAGCAGTAATTGAGGAGGGGGGGCAAATGCAAATATATATATAAAATTAAACTAAGCTCCAGTCTATTTTTGCATACACTATGCATCAGTACTTCTGATGCATTATTTAGCCCACTGTGTGTGTGAAAACCCTGATAAAGCTGTTGATTTAAATGGATTCTGCTGTACATTTCACCCTCAATTGTTTACTCAATGTAGCTGAATGTGAACATCTGATATCTCAATTCTGTACCTCATAATTATGTGATATATACTGTATATATATCACAAATTTAGGTATGCTCCCATATGCTTGAAATCCCTCAAATCTCACAGCAGAGTTTATCATATTGGAATGTAGATATTATATTGATGTAATCAACATTAATGGTCTCTCTCTGTGTGTGAATGGAATGGACTATCCTGCAGGGAGGCATTCCTGGGACCAACAACCGTTTTCCCAACAACACCAAAGATCAATTCTTAAGGTAGTAGTTATTTTCTTGTCATGAGCATGACACGGGGAGAAGGGGTAAGCCCCTTCATTTGTGTCATGGTCCCACTACTGATAGGAGCTACTATTAAATGCCCCCTCCCAAGAAATGAGGTATGTGAAATGCAACCATATATCGGTCATTCATGATCACAGTTTCAATGATGTTTCTAAGTGCTTTAAATGCAGTAGTAGCATCATGTGGGGTGGGGTGGAGCTGTTAGAATTCCTGATCTATGATTGCAGTCATGGGATTTTTGTCTATCACATGACGGTGTATGTTTTGACGCCACAGAGTGGGATGTGACGGAGACAGGATGTTTGTGTTACTGTGTTCCATGAAGTGGGACTATTATCCTTTGTTCTTTTTTCTCTTTGCTATCTGATGCAAAGAGGGAGCCATGTTGCAGTGCTCCGTGTGTGTTTCTATGTAAATAAAGTAGATTAGCCAAAATGCTGAGTTGCTGAGGTCTGTCACGCATGGTGCGCAAACTCTGAGGATCCCTAAGTGTGTCGGTGTTGGTTGGCATCAGTTGCTGTGATGTTTGGGCTGAAGAAAGCTTTTGAAGCTCCCGAACGATCAACCAGGAGGGAGAGAACATGCCAGTCAGGCATGTGTCTCTGCCAGGGTCCTACTCGAGTGTAGGCTGAACTTCTGACAGGAGCTGCCCCTTCCAGCACCAGCATTAGTGTTGTGTACCTTGACAGGGATGAGGCAGGGCACCTGTGGGGTGCACAGTCCTGCTGGTGCAAGTGATCCCCACCTCAGCAGTGCCCCACCCCCACCAGGTACACAGCAACGATACTGGTTTAAAGATGGGAGCTCTGCATCCCTGCACATCCACATGCACCACTACTTTAAAAATACCTGCATAAATATTCAGATATCGTTCCCCCCATGGGCAAAATCTCACATTTAATGTCTACATTTTCAGAACTCTAAGCCTGTCATGAATTTCAAAAATGGCTTTTTTCAGTTTCAAATGTCTCCCCTTTCCATTAATTAGCTGTCATTAAGTTCTCTTTGTTTTCTCACTTAAAAATTGGTAACCATTTTGTTTTGTTTTTTTTTTTTTTGTATTTTAAAGACATCACAGTGTAATCTAGTTCTTTTCCAACTCACAGATGCCTTCGGTACATAACCTTTTGCAAAGTGGGTAGTTACAAGGCAGAAGGCATTTCATTTTGTCCAACATCTAATCAAGACTTAGGGAAGTATTAAATGAGTTTGTAATTAGCTAATTAAAAGGCCTGGCTGCCCAAATGACTTTGATCGTGGAGCTTTGCTAATATTTATTTATTAAATTTATAAGATCTCAGGGCAGTTCACAGAATAAAATCCTTCTAAGATCCAGCAGGAAGTGTGATAGCAATAAGCCTTGATTTGCTGCTCTTAGCAGTTGCCTTGTGAAAACAGCTGCTTCAAGCTTACCAAGAGAAATGTGCTGGATATTAATACCAATGAGCACATACCCATTAACTGTCCTGATAAAATCGGGAAATCCCAGTTTTGTGTGATGTGCTCTCAGCATGGCAGCTCAAACCATGTGACCATGGAACCCTAAAACTTGTGTTTTGAGGTTCTGTGATTCACACAGGTCACGTGATTCACGCTGGAGTGGGGCCATGCCGTGGATCCTAAGGTAAAAAAGTTGGAGAGTATTTGAGCAAGTGAAAAGGGCTGGTGGGCTCAGAGGTGAGCAGCATACAGAAGCGGCTTAGTCATGCTGGCCACATGACCCGGAAGCTGTACGCCGGCTCCCTCAGCCAGTAAAGTGAGATGAGCGCCACAACCGCAGAGTTGTCCGTGACTGGACCTTTTGGTCATGTGTACTTTTACCTTTAATATTTTATTTTTATTTTTGTAAACCTCTTTGAGGTGTTTTTAAAAATAATAATATTCAAGCAGTATATAAATTTGGTTAAATAAATAAATAAACAAACCACACACTCACACACAGACACACAAACACTCTTGAATAAAAGCACCCCTGTAGAGCGTCAGACACAGACCTTGGCTTGTGCAACAATGAACTAAAAAAACCCCTGTTTCCAGCAGTTACAGTTCTTCTCTGCCCTTGAGTGCCATCTCTACCTCAGCCCTGGCTCTGCCAAGTTCTTACAGAGGTGATTCACTTTTAGTTACCTCTGTTGAGAAAAATATATATCTCAAGAGACAGACCCCTGACTACTTCTTTGTGGAGTGTATGCTCCTCATCTTCCTTCTGCAGCACTTCTCTCAATTTATAGCAGCTGCAGCACAGGTTCAGAGAAACTCCCAGACTGACAGCTACCAGGCCCAACAGACTGAATGGGGCAGGCTGAGGCACACAAGGTGTTCAGACAAACTGAAGGATAATGATAGCAATCTATAAGTGAGAACAGTTTGCAAGTTTGTGTCCTGAGCATATTCTAATATTGCCAGGTCACATCAGTTCCATGGGAATACATGCTGTTCCATTGATTGTCTGATAATTACCTTGAAATGAAACAATCTACTGGTATTTGGTCCTTGCATGTTTTTTGCTTGAATCCACAACAGAGCAGCAATAAATTTTGCATGAGTTGCTCCTTCAACCAAGTAATTCAGCAGGGTCAAGGCAGAGTCAGTGTGTTATATGATTCAGTAGACTCTGCTACTGGCAGGATGCTCTGCTCAGTTTCCTCTGTCAGAATATTTTGTATTTTCCATAATCAAGTTGAAGTTTTTTTGAAAGAGTTTCTAGACGGTCTAGTAGTTCAATCTCAGTCTAGGCCTATGATTAGTGTGGTCAATCTGACTAGAAGACGGAAGAGTTTAGAAAGCTAAGCCAAAAGAAATTAATATCTTGAGAGGTGGCTGAACCCATGCACAAAAAAAGAAAGAAAGAAAGAAAGAAAAGAAAAGAAAAGAAAAGAAAAGAAAAGAAAAGAAAAGAAAAAGTTACACCCAAGTGATGTTTCAGTCCATCATGATGATTTAAAATGGTGCCAAGCAACCAAATGTCAATGAAACCTGCTGCACCCACCTCAGAAATCATTGTGCCACATTTGGTGATGATATATGAAGAGGAGTCTGAGCCTATGCCAAAGAACGGGCAATCTTATCCCAAAGTCATGTTTCAGTCTGCCATCTTGATTTACAATGGTGACCACTATCAAAACATTGATGAAATACCCTGCCCCCAGAATGGGAACTCCTGTGCCAAGTTTGGTAATGCTGTGTCGAGAGGTGGCCGAACCTATGCCCAAGCATGGCTAAAGTCATGAGAAAATCACATTTTTGTTTGCAATCTGGATACAAAATGGCAGCTGGCAGCAGATCTATGTACAGAATCAATAGCCTGGTTGAAATTTGATCATATTTGTATTCATAATACATTAGTATGTCATATGCCATATGCCATATTATATTTATGTTCTGTTTAAAACATGCTATGAATGATAATTTCATGCATAAAAGTAATCTTATTTATATTTATTTGCAAACTGCTTCATAGCAATGGATTGTGAAGGAAAGGTAATAAAATATGGCCTATTTTTTTATTACTATGGATGATTGTGTCGTAATTCAAGCCCATAACATGAGAAACTGGCAACAATCCCAGGCACCCGGCTTGATTCCCTGTTGACCTCCCTGGCTGCATTCCCCAGCAAGCGCAGGCAAGGTCTCGACAGGCGATTCTTCTCAAACGTGGGAAGAACACCCCCCCTCTTTCCTGCCCCCCCCCCCGGCAGGGGAAAGAGATAGACAGAAACGTATTTACATGCTTTTATTTCTGTCTTTGCAGCGTTACAAAAAACATGACTGCTCTCTTCAAACTCCAGCAGTGTAGTGACAAACACTTCCTGTACTTCCAGGACAGGAACAAACGGAAGAGCTCATATTACACTCTGAGCTAATTCCGGTGCTTCGCACTGTGAATTGACTGTCCCTCTGTTTCCCACGGACAGTCCCAACATTCCCATCATGTTTACTTTTCAAGCTAGGACTTTGCAGCAGCATTGCTTCAATATTGTAACAGATTGCTGCTGCTTTATAATGAGTCAGGCATTCTTTGACCAATAGCCATGGTATTCTGAGATAAGTGCTTTTTTTACATGTTCCAGCAACGGACATTAATTTGGTTCCTTTCTTTATCTGCCAAGGAGTGTGGTGGAGTCTCCTTCTTTGGAGGTCTTTAAGCAGAGGCTTGACAACCATATGTCAGGGGTGCTCTGATGGTGTTTCCTGCTTGGCAGGGGGTTGGACTCGATGGCCCTTGTGGTCTCTTCCAACTCTATGATTCTATGATTCTATGATTCCCCACTAAAGCCCAACTAATGGTATGGCAAAATATTCTTCGGTTCAGAAAACCACATTCACATTTTATAGTATGTTTCAAAAAGGTCTACCATACCAAGGCCTGGTGCTCCATCCTTTCAGAGTATACTACCATTATGTACCATTTATAGATGTGTGGTGTCAATGAGTATTATCAAGTCAGGAGTATTTATTTTTGAATATACCACTACCATAACTTTTAGAGGGGTTTTTTATGACAGGAACAATGAATCACCTATAGGAACCATGAATCACCTGTAGGAACAGAGGTTCATCTAGTGTTTACTCTGACTGACAGCAACCCTAGAGTATAAGGCAAGCAGAATCTCCATCAGAGCACATTCACAAAGGTAGTAGCACTGGTGTGGAACTTTGCATTATTTTCTTGTTTTTCAGCTCATGGTTTTACAGGCTGAAAAACATTCTATTGGAAGGAAAGATCAAATTACATGGTAATAGGCTTTCAAATTTCATGGCTACTGTATGGAGCCCTGCCACAAACAGTTACCTCTCATTTGAGTTCAACATGACTTCAGAATGGCAGGATTATACCAAGATTTAGATTAGTTAAAAGCATGGGAAAGGAATACTATCATTCCCATAACCCTACTGATGGTAGATGGACATAAATGGAAGCATGTTCTGGAGACAAAAACCAACGTCAGTGGCTGTTGTGACAGCAACAGACCTTGGCATTCCCCCATCTTTCTCTAGAGATGTTACTTTCCTCCTCTTCCCCTGAGCTACTGGCACAAGTGCCTGGTTAGTATGACAAGTTTAGATGTATAACAGCTGGTTATGGACAGACACAAATTGCAGAGCATAGCGCAGCAGCATAAAGATGTGAAAGAGGCATTGCAGAGCTCGCCACCTAGTCGCTCAGCCTGTAAGAGGTATTGATCATAGGTTGCAGAGCAGGAAAATAATGATGCAAGAGCTCTAGGTTTAATATCAGATGTAATTATCCCAGAGAATATATGGGTGATTGTACAGCAAAGCCATTTCTCTTTGCCTCCTTCCCAGCACAGATTGCTCTAATGGAAATATTATTTATTAGGTAGTTTCACCCATTCTGGACTTAGCATACTTTCCCCATTGGGCTTTCTGAAGGGAAAACTGCCTTTTGCTATGTCCTTCACAGGATCTCCTGGCCCTCCTACAGAAGAATCGGTTACAAAGCGAGACTCTTGCATATGTGGAAGTTTAATCACTTATTGTCCCCGCTAAGAATATCTGGGGTGGACTTGTTTGAAGGGAGTTGGAAGATAAAGGACTAGGGAGCCATACATACATTTGTAAATTCAGCCACACAACGTTGGCATCTCCTTGTCATGTGATGTGTGCCATCAGCCCCACCCCCCCAAAAAATGGGGGCACAACTCAGCATCTGTGATCAGGAACATGTTCTGGATATGGCCCTGGAAGTGCAGCTCTTCTTCAAAAATAACTCTGGTCAGTTTAATCACATTTAAAAAAAGAAAAGGCAGCACGAATACTGAAATGTGCAATTTGACCCATAGCAGAATCATATAAGCAGGAAGTGCAGCTTTCATGTGCTTGGCTTACTAACAGTCCTACTTTAGTATTTTTTATAATATGAGAATACACCCTATTTTATAGAAATGATGAATAATAACTGCAATTTAAACACACACACATACAGAGAGAGCAAGAGCAAGAGAAAGAGAACACAAATTCAACCAAAATTAAAACCCAAGTGTACCCACTGAAAGAATGTGGTATTCACATTGAAAAGAAGCCTGTTCTTTTAGAATTTCTATAAATTTTAACCCTTAATCACCTGTCTGTATTCCTCAGCTGCAACCCATTGTTACTTGCTACCCATTGCTGCAACATTTATGGGTCCCCCCCACTTTTTTTGCTGAGGCTTATAATGCCATTAATCTATTATTTACACCACCTAACATCTTTTATAAACCAGAGAGCAAACTGAATGGACAGCTTCTATTATTTTCCTTTGCCTGGAAGGCAAAACTCTCACTTTCCTTAGTGAAATGTTACTTCCGTTGATTTATAGCTTTGCAGATCTTTCTGTGTGTGATTGCTGAATTTGCCGTCCAACAGGGACTAGGTAATCTGTGTCTCTTGGCAAGGGCTATTCATCTTACACGCTTCAATCCCCCTGTTACATTATTCTTATGTTTATGAACTACAGTAACAGTGATCACTGTAGCTGAACATGACACTGAGATTGGGGTTTCTTCTCCATAGACGACAGGAAACCAGCTTTTGGGGGGGGAGGATCTCAGGCAATGAGGAGAGAAAGGGCCTAATTCTAGGATACAAATGTTTTGCAAAGTGGAGAGGAATTGCCATTTCTGGGACAGATGTAAGCCTTCAGGTTAGATTTATCTGACTCTTGTAACATGGGTTTCACCAAAGCAGTCCAGTAGATTTACAGGTTAAGAATATGACTTGTTACTGGGTGAGGTGTGGCAAATATGGGTGCATAAAGTTAATTACTGAAGGCTGCTTCTACCCAGAGATGATATTCATGTAGGAAGAATATGTGTATTAAAATGTGTACATGGTTGTAAGGTGGAAGAAGACTTTGCTACTGAGTCCATTGAGGAGTACACATATTCTTTCATTTTGGTGTGGAATCCCAGAGAAGCAGGGTAAGCAGGAGGCTGCAGTGCAATAAATCAATATTTATATGCAATAACACAAAGCAGCTTGGTTAGAAATTCGGCCCTTTCAGCATGAAGCCCACTTCACACCAAACACATATTTTCTTGGGATCCAAAGTCTGAGTTTTATTTAGACACTGATGTTAAAGTCCAAGATGACCATCTGCACCCTGAGAAATGTCATTGTGGTAATGTATTTAGTGATAACTCTGGAAGTATATATGCAGTTCTGACCAACATAAAATACATTACTTCTGGTAAATGAGCCACGATAGCCACCAGAGGGCTGTGAAAATTTGTGTCTCAGGCTTTTTAGATTTGTCTACCCATATACTAAGGATGTGGGTGGCGCTGTGGATTAAACCACAGAGCCTAGGACTTGCCGATCAGAAGGTCGGCGGTTCGAATCCCCACGACAGGGTGAGCTCCCGTTGCTCGGTCCCTGCTCCTGCCAACCTAGCAGTCTGAAAGCACATCAAAGTGCAAGTAGATAAATATGTACCGCTCTGGCAGGAAGGTAAACGGCATTTCTGTGCGCTGCTCTGGTTCGCCCGAAGCGGCTTAGTCATGCTGGCCACATGACCCAGAAGCTGTACGCTGGCTCCCTTGGCCAATAAAGCGAGATGAGCGCCGCAACCCCAGAGCTGGCCATGACTGGACCTAATGGTCAGTGGTCCCTTTACCCATATACTATCTGAAACCAAAGGGGCACATTAGTTGCTAGATGTAAATTTCTTTTTCAGCTCTCCTACCCCACTATGATGGGTGTCAGTGGCATTGATTCGGTACAGACATCAGATATGTCTGAAATTTGAATCCAGTATCTCTTTTGCAGTTGGCATGACAAGGAGGAGCGAGTTGTTTTGGGTTTGGAAGCATCAAAGTTATCAAGCTTCAACTTCTCTTTTCTTGTAAATGTTTGTGGCACTTCAAATCAGTGTCTCCGTTTATTATTAGACCATTGCGGAAATGTATCATCTGGATATGAAATACCAATTTTTGGTAAGTGAATGAGACAAATTGAATCAAACTGGAAAGAGAGCAGAAAAAAAGTATAGAGGCTTTGGGAAGGGGAGTCTGCAGAGAGAGATAAAGATGAGTAGGCATATTGAATTTGGAGAAGAGCAACTAGACCTGTCTACAGGTACATAAATGAAAATTATAAAGAGGAGAGGGACTAGTTATTCATTTTGAGTCAGCAAGGACAGGACAAGAACAAATGGACTTAGGATGCACTAGGGGAAATCTATTTAACATTAGCAAATAATTTCATGGCAATAAAAATGATTAGGATGGTGGATGGCACTTTGAAGAAAAGGTGTGACATTTACATTACTTGTACTGCTCATTCTACATACCTCAGCTGGCTCAAGGAAAAGGAAAGCGAAAAGTTCTTCTCTGAAGATGTAAAATAAGTCCTGGAGACCCTAAATTGGAATCCATTATAGTTTAAGGTCTTGTTCCTGCAAGTACTCCTTTAAAAAAGAAAGAAAAGAAAAACACTTCTGGAAAACCAAGAAGGGCAACCTCTTCTTAATGAGAGTTTGGTGGAGAAAATTGTAGAATGTCAAGTTTTTCTCTCCAACCATGATGGCTGGAAACATATTCTTTAAAACAAGGGACCCCAATACCAGTGTGTCCTCCAGTACATCCTCTGGCATCTGTCGAAGGTTTCAGTAAATATTCCCTCAAAAATACACAATACAAGAGTCTGTTATCTCTTTCTACACGGTTTTTGTGTGATGGGCTCAGCCTCTCCTACTCTGAATGTATCCCCCCAAAATGCCCACATTTCACTGGATGCCAACATTGGACACCCACTCTCTCAGTTGTTCTGAACTGAAGAGAAGCACAAAGAGTGTAGCAGTGGTCTTTTTTCACTGAGGGGGCAGCTGATGAGAGAACATCCCCACACCATTTTGTAGCCCTGCCTCTTTCTCTGCCTTTTTTAGATGTGGCTGCCATTATGCCACACCCTTCCAGCAGCCATTTTGTGACTGCCACACAGACACTTTCTCAGAATTCCAAATGTGTCCACTGGCCTTCCAAGGTTGGTGATCCTTGCTAAGAAAGACAGAAAGATGACCAGGACTAATATTGGGTAAGCATCATCAGGCACGTACAGTGGTACCTCAGGTTAAGAACTTAATTCATTCTGGAGGTCCGTTCTTAACCTGAAACTGATCTTAACCTGAGGTACCACTTTAGCTAATGGGGTCTTCCACTGCCGCCCTGTCGCTGCAGCACAATTTCTGTTCTCATCCTGAAGCAAAGTTCTTAACCCGAGATACTATTTCTGGGTTAGCGGAGTATGTAACCTGAAGCGTCTGTAACCCGAGGTACCACTGTACTGAGGGTGTACTCCTCCAGGAGGCCTACTACCACTCCTGGGCTTTGTTTTTAATCAAAAGTTTTGTATATCAATGGTCTAAGCCAATATATTGGATGATGTGTTATTCACATGCTCTCTTTTGGATCATATATGCAAGATAATTGACAATTTTAATAGTGGAATTATTATTGTTGTTGTTGTTGTTGTTGTTGTTATTATTATTATTATTATTATTATTATAGCAGTGATGAGAGTGCATAGATAGAGAAGCACCCCCCATTTCCCTTGTACTCTCCCTCTGGATGGTTGTGCAAACTGAGTCTGGAAGAAGAGAGCAATGAGTGGGCAATGGTGCATTCGAGAAGCCCCTTGTTCATGCCCCCCCAACTTTGTAGCCCGCTCTAGATAAAACCATTATGGGGTTGTGGCTCAATTGGTTCGAACACGGTGCTGATAATAGCAATGTCACGGTTTTGATCCCTATATAGACCAACTGCATATTTGTGCATTGGGACCCTTCAAACTCTACAGTTCTTTGATTCTTTGATTCTCCAAGCATACCACGAAAAATGGATTTAAAACTAGAATAAGTAAAGGATGACATAACAATGGAATACGACAAAGGCGGAAGGAAAAATAAGCACTAGGTGTTCGTTTGATAAGCAAGCAGGTTGCTAAATAACCCAGAGGCCCAGCAAAATTATTGTTTAATTCTGTGAAATGGCTGGCTGATCTAACCCCAATCTAATTAGGGGATAGAGCGGACAACACTTCATTATCTAATCTAACTAGACATCCCAAGATAACATGCCATCCTGAATGCATTACCTCTGCTTTTGCCTGGCATTTTAGAGACCTTGCAGGCGTCTTTTAGTTGCAGTCATTTGAATATTAACCTTCTTTGTTTGCACTGCAATCTTTTTTTTGGCCTCAAGTCTCAAATCATTTTTCTCAACTCACCTACTGAAATGCCCTTTCGGTTTGTGTGGTGTGATTGTTCTGCTATTTCCCCCTCATCTTCCTTCCAATTGAGGACCACAGTGTTGTTCGGAGGCCAGGAATTAGTTACCTGTCAGAGGCGCCAGAGAGGGTGGGAGGGAGAGAGAGAGCTGGCTAAGTGGTCTTTGTCAGTTTTCTGCCAAAGGGCAATTTTACACTGAATTCTCATTTAAAATTCATTTTTTACTTATGAAATTCTAAGCAGCTTATCTGATTGTTCTGCCTAAATGGAGTATCTGAATAGAGCACATAATGCTAGGGAAGGGTGACACAAGACCTAATGAAATAAGGGAGATAGACTTTGATTGCACTATGGAAGGATGGTACAGTGCAGGGAGCAGCCATATTTCCCCCTCCTCCCTGTGCAACTTTGGAAAGCAATTTTTAGAATACTCTTCACACTATTCAGATCTTAATTTTGAAGAACCAATGCAATCTCTTTCAAAGATAAGCTTGAACACAGATTTGTCTTTCTTTTCTGAAGTCTCTAGCCAACTGAATGGATCATCATTTCTACATTTTCTTTTCCCATTTTCCGGCATGAATCTTCCCGTGATTGAACCCATTTGCATTAATCTGGAAACTGAGCAACTGTCAAATTGTTCTAGAAATAGATCCTCATCATTGGGATTTTTTGTACCCATTATCCTTTAACTCTTTGAAGAAAAGGTGACTAGATATTGATTTTATCTGACCTACTTCTCCAAAAGTGGGGCAGTTCTGGTATTTTGAAAGAGTGTGATGTCCAGCCACATGGACACAGGCGTCTAACACTGCCTTCATGGCACAGGAAACAAGACACAAGTTGGCCATACACCAGCAGCTCTCACCCTAGAAATGCAACCTGAAGAAGGGAGCCTGTAATATAGACCCCAGACAAAGTAAGAGTTAATCAGGCTATGATGGTAGAATCCAAGGATGCTTGCAGTCACATTTTTGCAGATCATGTATATAAGACATGAGAGAGGTATAGTGTATCCTTCTCCTTTCTGAATCTTTATTTGCATCAGCCATCGGCCATAGCAATAAAACAACAATATGATATACAAAGAATAAAAATAAAAAGTCAATTATATAAAATACATTTTAGGGTTTTGAATCCTTCTCCCTTATGTCGTAGCTGGTGACAAGGAATTTTTACATGGAGAATTTGAATAGATAACAAATGATGTACATAATTTTGTTGAAATATGGTATCCTTTTATAAAATACTTTACTGATAATCCTGAAGAATGGAAACTACCGAAATCACAGTTTAGTCTTTGGCAAACTTATCTAGATTGATCTGTCCTGGAGTGGGGAGGGGGACGAGTGGGGATTTTGTTTTTGTATCCTTTTCTCACTCTTTTTTGGTAATTGTTTTATATTGGAAAGCAATAGAACTATGTTAAAAGAAAAGTAGATTTCAAATACATTACTTTCCAACTGAAGTCATCCAGCCCAGAATTCTACCACCACAATAGCCCCCATGTGTCACATTCGCCATTAGTTTTCACACATTGCAAGCTGTACGAGTGATGGATGCTGTGGTTTCCTTCTTCCATCCCATGGCATCTCCCTTTCATTTGCCTGGTGACTCTTTCATTGGATGACCATCTGGTATATGTTATGAAGGAAAATAGTGCTGTGCTGAACACCAAGGGAAGTTAATTCTGTTTATCAGTCAGCTCAGTTAGCACTCCATAGTATTCACTGTTCCATTTCTGCATCCTCCAACCCTGAAGAGCAGGGGTGGGAAACTGGATATATAACCAGCAGGCCAGTTTCTTATATCCCCTACCACACACAGGCCAGATTTGACAGGTGGGCAGGGCCAGCTGGCTGTCAGTCACCTGATTCACAATGGCATCATGTGATGTGGCACTTTGAACACTGGTCAGATCAGCAACAAACTAAAGTTTCATTGGTCATTACTATTTATAACATGGTTTCAGATATGTTTCCATTGTCATTTTTTTGTGACTGTTACCATTTTGAGATGTTTCAAAGGAAGTTGTGACATGCAGAATGACCACATATTCTCCCACTTCAGGAGTAGGCAAGATAGCAGGCTAATAGGCTGTAGATATATCCCTGGGGAGATTTTAAGTAATCCAAAGTTTTCTGTGTAGTAGGAACTGGTGATCTCTTTTCTTATTTATGTCGCTGGCTTCGTTTCTGATCAGGTTATGGAACTCTGACCAAAGTTGAAATTAGTAACTTGGATACAAAAGTCTTATCATCTTGGCAGAAAAGTGTTTCACGAGAAAATAGATCACCAAATCCACAGAAGTGCCTTCATTTAAGCAAAGTCTTTTCTAGCACTCTAAACTACTTCATTCACCTACACTGAAGTGTATACACTATAAGCAGATTTTCATACTCAATATTTCTTATACTGTAGTGAAACTCCAGGAGAGAAACATTGTTTCACTGTAGATGAAACAAGATACCCATGTGCAAGGGAAACATTTGAAAGAAGCTCAGCGAACGACTTGCAAATAATATTTTCCCTACAAGGAGAAAAAGAAATGCAGGACAGCCTAATTTAATTCTTCCCTTGACAGTTATTAATGAACTCATACATACACAGAGACATAAGTATTGATGAGATAAGCTAATCTCAATAGAGATAAAATGAACTTGTGGGTCAAATTCATTTATAAGACTATCAGCAGTACACATTTGTCATTGATACATATCTAATAAAGTATGTAGAGACATCTCAATAACTTGACTCCAATAAAGTTTTACCTTTTGCAGAGGGGCAATGATAGCCTAATGTCTTAACTTACTACACTTCTCATATTTGCAAGTTAAGTGCTGTACAGTTAGATGGTGTAATTAATAGAAATGCACAAACCCAAGACTTTTCAGGTTTTCATCATAAGGAAGCAAATTCACAAATCTCTAATTACATAATCCATTTTATACAAAGTCATGGCATCTCACTGCAGAACACACAATTTCTTTCTTTTCCCCAAATCATTTCTCCTTATTCCCACGCGCCTGTTAAGCCTTGTGTAGTCATGGTCAATGAATGTAAGAATAAAAGAAGATACCCACCGAATCAGATCAAAGTCCCATCCAGTTCAACATCCTTTTCTCAGAGTTGGTCAGGCAGATGTATGTATGGAAAGCCTGCAAGTGGGACATGAGCACAACAGTACTCTCCTCCATTTACAGCAGGGTGAGTCCTTGCCACAGAGCTGGCCTTCTGGAAGCAGTGTCACTGAGACTAATCTGGATGATTTGGTGGGTGGGGCAGAGTAAAGTCAGAATGGTGCAAACACACCTGCAAAAATAATCTGGTGCTCCCACATGTCAAGGGCTTCTGACATTGCCTTCTGGCATGCCTGCCATTGCAGGATCTCACTCTCATCCTGATCAACCAGCTACTCCTAACCATTTGTATTCCTCAGCAACTGATATACAGAGGGATACTGTCTCCAACAATGGAGATGGAATGCTGCCATCATGACTAGTATCCTCTGGTAGCCTTATTATCCATGAGACTTGTTCTTCTATCATTCTGCTTGGTAATTCTGTCTACCAATTTTCCAGGAGTGAACACTAAGCTAAGCGGCCTGTAATTTCCCAAATCCCCCAGATCCCATGTGTTAATTGGTCACTTCCCAGTGCCCAGATATGGAGGCAGATCCTAGGGATAAGTTGCATATCTTTGTAAGGAGATCTCCAATGTCAAATTTAGTTTTTCATGAAGAACCTTTGGGTGGTTGCCATCTGGAGTGGGTGATTTATTCATTTTTAATTTGTTGCCAGTGCTGATTCTAGCAGCAGAACAGGAGAAATATATAATTTTAGCAAGAATATTCTTTACAGCACCTTTTTTAAAAAAATCCACCTTCTAACCTCCCTCTTCTTGGCTTTTAACTATAAAATAAATCAATAATGGAAATCCTTACAAGCAAACACCAGCTTTTAAGGCCTATTCATACATTTTTTAAATGATTTGGATAAAGATTGGATGCATGGAAGAGAAAGGGTCATAGCATTGGTCTTTGGGGCCTAGTGCTGTTAATGAGTTTGCAGACAGTACTGCAAATAATCTCAGATCTACAAAACCATTAATGCTCTACAAACATTGCAAGATTATTATTTTTTCATGAATGAAAGCTGCATTCATGAGTAATGAAATTTGTACAGGCTTCTCACTGAATTATGTGCAAGCACATTAAAGCATGAACTTAAAGTTTAGTTAAATGTGAAAGAAACAGCTGACATTTTCTATTAGAAATTAATATCTGGATAACTGGCCTGTCAGACAAGTATACAGTCTCATTCAAGTGCAGTGATTTGGAGACTGAAATGGTATTGAAATGGCTGCCAGCCAATTTTGTTCTGAGTAAAACACAACAGAAAAGATAATACACAGCCCCTAAATTCTGCAGGGAACATCTTATATCAGACTTCCCCAACTTGGTGCCCTCCAGAAATTTTGGACTACAACTCCTATCATTCCTGGCCATTGGCTGCACTGGCTGAAGCTGGCTAGGGATGGGAAAGAGATCTGAGTATGCTTGAGATTTCAGTTAATTCTCCCTTCTCCTCAATATAGCACATTTTGAGCGGTCTTGTAGTGGTCCAGGATTGCGGAAAGTCAAAGACCCATTATTATTTCTGCAGCAGGGACACTGCCTCCAGCATCCTAGAGCCACCCAATGAGCATGAAAGGAGGGGGGGTTTTTTGCCACCGCATGTTGCAAAGTGTTATAGGAATTCTAAGTACACACACACACACACACACACACACATATATATAAAATAAATGCTGATAAATGTATAAGGTGAAGAACACATACATAAGTATATAAACCACGTGTCTGAAATAGTACAGGAGAACAATCTTGAAGCCATTTTGACTCTCCCAAATTGACCTCAAATATTTTTCTGCAAGGAGGAAGGAAATGGGAAAAGCTTTCCAATTGTCTTTGGACTGTATGGGCTTACACCTCCCTGTAAATACAGTCTGGCAAGTATCTGCTAAGCTGAGCACACTATAAAATATACATAAGAGATTCAGGAACTAAGTATTTACCATCTCAGAGGAATGGCCAGGCTACCCAGAAAAGGCAATCAGATAAGGCATTATCAAGTATCCTAGCAGACAGGAGAGAAGCAGCACAGTCAAATTTCTGCTGGGGACCACCTCTTTCTGTGATGTATGCATGATATTTTTGCGGTTGGTCTTGAGCTGCAGGGTAGGCAATTTCAAAAGTCTTTATAAAAGCTTTCATACCAATGTTCTGGGTTCCTCTCTTCCCTCCCTGCATGTGGTGAGTGAGGACCCTGTTGCAACAGTTTAAGAAAGATCATGCTTACTAGCTGCTTTGCTTCTCCATATTCTCTGGTTGGCCTCTGTTATTTTCTCCTACCGATAGAGAACCTACATAAGGACTCTATGCACGAAAAGGGAGCAGTTTTTTCTTATAACAAAAGCATTTAGGAACACTGAAAACACAAAGTGCTTCTATTTCAAGAGAAGGTACACAAATTACATACAATAGAACTTCACACAAAAAAAACTCAAATCACTCCAAAAGGAGATACTGGGAGCACTTCAAATCACTTGCCAATGTGCATGCACAGAAAATAGTAGATCTAGCTGAAATGCATCACATGGGGATCTGCACTGGGATCAGCATACTCTTAGAATGGACATGGCTATGAGGTGGCATAGCTGTGAATATCACAAAGGGTCCCTGCACCTCTAAATTTGCTACCTGCTGACTGCTGATTTTGAGTCCTTGGAGACATAGATAAGCCAGGGAATTCCAGGTATGTAGGAGCTGAAGAGTAACTGGACCATAAGATTGCATTATGACACTCACATGCAATGACTATTGAGGAAAGAAGCGGGGGGGGGGAGTACTAGCTTTGTGTCTTACTGCTAAATATTATAACCTACAGATCGGCAGATAGTCAGGTAAGGTTTAATTTGTCCTTCCGCCTTGCAGCCTCACAGACACAAGCACAATTGATGCTGGAGATGCTTTTGAAAAATGAAATCTCCAACTGCTTCAGCGGCAATTACCTTGTTTCAAAAGTTCTCCATTAACTTCAAATGTTATTTTTGCCCCAGTGTCGTTCAGAGTAAATTGACATTTTAAAAGGAAAATATACGTTTTTGCCTAACCTTTAGAAATCACATTAGATTGAAAGACTATCCGGCTTGCTTCCTTCTTGCTATTCTTTTCCTCATCCCCAGTAAAAGCCATTTAAATCTTGGTGTGTTGGACACAAATGATGGTATGGGATGCAAACAATATAGGAAGCATTTGATCACAAGTCCTGAAATATTATGTAGAATAATTTTTGAGCCACGACTTAACTGTTCTATCTTTTTTATTTTCACCATGAAAGAGCACAGGCCAAGCACATCTAATTAAAAAAAGATATGAAAGAGAATGACAACAAGAATACAGTTGACCATGTACATACTGATTTATTTTAATAAATTAAAATGGCAATAATTAATCATCATCACTGAATGCCCCTCCCCCACATATCCAAAAGTCCCTGGGAATAGGTTCTAGACAGGCCTGATTACTGGCTTCTCTCATTTTAATCAATTTGGTTTTTACAAAAAACAATAATTAGGTCTGCAACACTAATAGATGAATCAAATTGACTAATTGGTTTTTAAAAATTGTCCTGATCCAATTGATAGGCCAGATGAATCTCTCCCGTGTAAATCTGTCCCAAATACCAAGACAGCCTAGCTAACTTCTGTCTTTGTTACTCTCTCTCTCTCTCTCTCTCTCTCTCACACACACACACACACACACACACTTTTGGAAATGTATAGCTACTTTCTGAGAAAGCCTATGCAGCATTTAATTATTAGACTGCCCCCTTTTGATTGTTACCAAAGACACACATGAAAGGGGAGCTCTGCAAACAGAGTTACATATATTTTATTGTTGCTTTTTATCATCAAAATTTTGTCTGCCCCAGGAAACATCACTAAGCTAAATATTTGCTTGCAGAACTGCTTTCCTAATGAGATGTAAATTCTTTCATGTTGTTTGCCAGGAGAATGAGTAGATGCATTAATCAGCAGTTGAACCTTTTTATTATTATTTAAAGTACTTTTTCATTGCAAATAAGATCTTGGGATGTGTTTATGTACTTCCTTATTATATTTCCATTTCTTATTATACTTCCACTAATGGCTGATCTGCACGATGCAAGGTCAGATTCACATCAAGAATACTGAAGATTTCTGGAAAGAAAAGACAAAGAGTCACATTCCTATCTCAGCCGTTATACTTCATGTTAGCCATGCAGCAACGTCTGTGACACATTGACCTCTGCATGTGGGAAAAGCTGTTTCCTATTGGATCAGCCCAATTGTCCAGAGAAGCAGCATGCCATGAAAACAGCTTATCTGTGTTACAACCTTAAGTTGAACCATTTCCAATCAAGTGTTTCTGGATGGCTTTCACATAACAAGAAACACTTCCCCACAGATGATCCAAAAGTCAACTCTAGGGTATGTATCATAGAACTGGAGAATTGGAAGGGACACCAAGGCCAATCTATTCTATTCCAACTCTGTGCAACGCAAGAATCTCAACATGCAGTCCCCCATTCAATTTGAAATCATATTGGACCCTGCTTAACTCTGCAAATGTTTTATTCTGTGTGGATCAAACCTATGATACTCATGGAACCTCCATACCAGTTTCATTTTCACTTATTTACACTAAGGAAGATATACTTTTGTGAGCAAAATGTTAGTAATCAGTACCAGATTCCTTTTATACTTGTCTTCCAAAATTATTTTGAATTTTGAACCTCTTTGTTACTATGACATGGTCATTAAAATGTCTTCTAGTCCATTTAAAAAAATGTGGCTATAGTGGTACTGTCAGAAAATAAAGTCCAGAGGCTGAAATTAGAAGGTGGCAGCAATGGATACTGCACTAACATAGGGCGGTGAAAGCAGAGTGCAGAGGCACTGCCATTGAGAGAAGTCTTCAGAGGCATCACACCTGTCCTTCACCTGAACCTCTCACCCCACTCCAGTGCAAAACACTGCCCCAGAGTTGCTTAACAGTCACTGCCACTGTGGACAGTAGTGAATTAGATGGATCAACGCAATGATTCAGAATAGCATATTCCTGTGCTTATAGTCCAATCCTAAACGCATTACTCAGAAGCAAGTTTAAATGAGAAGAATGACACTGGACTTTATAATAAGCATTCTCAGAATTCCAGCTTCATAGGAGAATTCTTGCCACAATGCATATCAAAGTCATTGAAAAACTGAAACACTATTGCTGTCTCAACAATGACAAAGATTTAGAATGAACTTTTCAGAACGCAGCATACGTAATTGCTGAATTACCACATCATCCTTTCTTGTGCAGGTTTCTATGTAGGTTAGGTTCCTCGCTGGCCCCTTCTTCCAAAGTTATGTGTCCCATTCGAATTGGGTTGGCTGGAGCTCATTCTCCTTAAGAATCTTTGCCAGAAGTTATCATTCTAAATAGCTTTATTGTTATTGCCCCTGTTATGATTGTTTCATTTTCTATAGAAATGATCACTTTTACTGGAATCATGAAAATGAAAGCAAAATACATCTGGTCACTGAGCAGGGACTACAGTGGTACCTCGGTTTTTAAATGTCCGGGAAGCTGAATGTTTCTGTTTTCGAACGCCGAAAACCCAAAAGTAAATGCTTCCATTTTTGAACGCACCTCAGAAGTCGAACAGCTTGTGCTGAGTGTACATGTTATTTTTTTCAATTTTCTGCAGGCCGCCCTTTGCGCCTTGGTTTTCAAACATTTTGGAAGTCAAACGGTCAGAAGAACATCGTGTGATGCATTCTTACAAGGTTTGGGAACCTGTGGTCCTTCAGATGTGGTTGGACTCCAATTCCCACCTGCCCCAGTCAGCATGGCAAACTGTCAGGGATGGAGGGGGAGTACCATCCCTCATCTACAATTTATAGTAATAATTTCCAAATCTTTCTGCTCCAGGAATTATGACTTTGAGTTGATGCCTGGCAACAACTGCACATTTTATACAATATCTATTGCTGCAGAATACAGCACGTACAGGGAGAAGACCACAGCAGTTTCTAAAGCCAATTTAAGACAACCAAGAGAGGTGCAGATGTTATGCTGGATTGCCATTTGAGCAAATAGGAAGCTTTGTTCATTATGGGGATGTGTTCTTGAGGGGTAACATAATAGGTTAATTTAGAGTCAATGTGTTTCACATACAGCAGTGCCCATGATCTCTGATAATACAACAATGACTGCTGTTCTGAAATTCATAAAGTCCTAGCTTATTATACACAAACTATTCCCAATTACTTTTGTCTTCCAGCTGTGCATAGCAAAGGCTAATGTTGTTCAATGCTTCATCAGTCATAGTTTAGGGATCATGCAAAATTTTGAAATGCAAACTCATGCTGCTTGAAAAATCTGGCCTACTTCAAGGTCGATATAGTCCTTTTTTGATCTGATCCTGGGTAAGAAATGGGGCCGCCTCATCCCTAACCTTCCTTTGCTTAGAGAAGGCAGGAAGTAGGAGAAGTATCAAGCAAAGGGAGAGCCACAGGAATCAATTAGGCTTTTCAAACAGTGAATATGTGTGTGTGTGCTCTAATGGGATAGAAATTAAGTCGACATGAGTATGGGCTTGTCCACACTTCTGCTTGCCCTGTACCTAGAGATTTTGCCTTTGCTCCACCAGTTTCCCCTGGAAAACCTGATCTCCAGCACTAAATAGGAACAAATGACAATCCTCAAAAAACCAAATTGCCATTTGTTCAGATCTACTTAAATATTGGTTTTCCCTGGGGAAAAGCATTGAGGCAGACAAAGGTGTGGTTAAAAGGTGAGTAACAGATGACTGGAGCAATTTACTATATTGTTTCTGAGATGGAGAAAAGTACATATGATGCAACCCCTAGAAGCAGATGTAGCCTATCAACCTAAAACCTATTTGCAGTATCGTGATGTGAAAAATTACCACTAAGTCCCTGTTACACTTGATGAAAGGCTACTGGTTAAAGAGGTGGATTGTGAGTTAAGATAATTAAAGGCAATATGAATTTAAGAAATGCAGAAGAAATGATAAAAATGGGGGATCATCAGAGGTGCTGATGGAAGTCCAAAAAGATTGTATAAGATGTGAAATTTTGTGGTATGTATGACAATATGTTTAAAAATGAATAAAAATTATTTATATAAAAAAAGAAAGGCTACTGCCCCAAATGGCATCTCTATATCAAATCCCCTCCCTGCTATAATATTCAAGATCTGTTCCTTGAGGTCTAAGACAATCATGTTATGCATGTCCTCACTCCCACTTCATATTTGGCTGCTTCAGATGGAGAAATGCAAGATATGGTGATGTCAGGACATGGAATAAGTGATCCCATGTGTGAGGGAATGGCAGAACTGATAACAGCAATTGTCAGTGGCAGCCTTCCATCAAGTATAATATGCATTTTCCAGTCTAAAAAAAATTCCACTTTTCAAGGAGACACATCCAACCACTCCAGTCAAGCAAAGCAGGATCACACAACCAAGTCTTCAATACTGCATGAGTTAACCTCCCTGCTGCTGGCAACTGCTGGGTAACTGTAGAACAGTAATTACTCTGACAGCATTATATTCTCTGTGAGATAGCAAAGTGCTGTAGATAATGTTTATTTTTGATCAAGTATTAAAAGTAATTGCCTTTAATTATCATGGCAAATGCTCTGTGTTAGATAATTACATGTTGACCCTTCTTCATAGCTTCAGAGTTGGGAGGCTGTTGGGCCAGCTATAGCCTATTGTTATGGAAGATAAGCCCTTTCAAGGCAATTATTCTATGCACTGCTCCATATTTCTCTCTCTTTTCTTCTTCCTTTTTGATTTTGCAAGCTTATAGTGCCTACAATTCACCCACGCCTATGCCAATGCTTCTAAATGGCATATACAAACATGATTTCTGTGGATCACCTGCTTGGGTTAATTTGGGATGAGAAGGGGGTAGACCACATCCCTTCAAATGCTTGCCTTTAAACCAACCAATGGGAATGGGATCCAGGAATTAGAAGGGGGTGTTTGCATTCAGCCTATTCCCCCCCCCCAAAAAAAATCATAGCAATATGAAGAAACTTATCTACATTCTTGAGTGGCAACAAGGCCACAGAACAAGGCAACAAGACGTTGTTTTGCTCATGCAGCAAGTTACCTGAATCCCGCCCATTTTCTCTAGCACATACTATCTTCTTCAAGGATTCATTGCCCACTCTGCCACACGTTTCTCAGCCTTTCAGCAAAATATTATTGTGATCAGCAAATACCAAGACCTCACGCTGGCAGTCAGCAAAACCTCACTTTGACCGACAAGCTGCTTTTCTGCCTTTCTCAGAGATTGCACAGAGCAAAACAATGTCCTCGAGCCTTACTAACTGAAACTCACCCAATGTAACAGGATTAGAAAGTGATCTGGACACCTCTGGAGATTAATGTGCTGTAACAGCGGAGTCAAAGTCCCAGCAGTTTTGTCCTGGACAAAAAACACAGGTGGTTGTAGCCCTAGAGCAAGTAACAGAGGGAGTCTTGCAGCCAACCCCATCTCTCAGAAGTGGAAGGTTTGTGAAAACATTTGCCACACTCTATCAAGTGGGAGAAGACATCTAGGAGCCATTATTTCACCTGCCTGGGCTAATTTTTTGTTGCAGATACTTGATTTGCCTTTCACCAAAGCTAACTGTATATTCTCTATACAGTGATACCTTGGTTGTTGAGCAGCTTGGCTCCCGAACAAATTGGGTCCTGAACGCTGCAAACCTGGAAGTTTGCGAATGTTTTTCGGAAGTCGAATGTCTGATGCGGTTTCCGCAGCTTCCCATTGAGTGCAGGAAGCTCCTGCAGCCAATCGGAAGCTGCGCCTTGGTTTTCAAACTGTTCCGGGACTCGAATGGACTCCCAGAACGGATTAAGTTTGACAACCAAGGTACCACTGTAATCTTCTGTTTGTGTTTCCGAGGTAGCATCCAAATCACAGATGGCATAAGGCCCCTGTTGTCAGATAACCCATCTATAGGTTTAAGGTAAACATCTAACTATAGAACAGATGTGCTTTTCCACTGCTAGCGTTATATAAGAACAGAAGCAGCTCAATAATGAGTTGGATGAGCCACCTAGCTCACCCATAATGCCTCACTCTGAGGAAGGACTTCTCAAATCTTTGTCAGCAACAAGTGGACAGAAGGGGAGGAGGATAGGATGGATGGCAGCAGAGGTTAGGAGGAGGAGGAGGAGGGCAGCAGTGGCAGAAGGTGGTGGCAACATAGTTCCATCTCAGGCACTGCACTGTTTTGCACCAGATCTGAAAAAGAAGCTTGACAGAGCCATTCTCACTGTTTCTTCAGCAACCGTTCAAAAAATATTATATGACATCCAAAAGCACACACCGTTTTCAATTTCTCACATTGCTGCAATAAAATACATATAATCCAACCCCCCCCCCCCCCATTTCAACCCTGTTAAGCTCCTTACAGAACATAATGTTTACTTTTGTTTCAGTGTGCAGAAGTGACAATAGATTGTTGAACCTGGTCTTTCTGTGTTGCTGGCAGAGGTGAAATAACAAGGTCAAATGAGGCCCCATCCATTTCTCTCACTGAATATTTCATTTGATGTAATAGCATCTGAGATTTCTGTCCTGCTAGAACTGTATAGCTGGGCTCAGAGAATTCTTGTCCAAACGGAAATGTAGTAAATTTAAATGACATATTTGGGTTTTTTTATGTTATGTGCCTCTCTCTCTCTCTCTCTCTCTCTGTGTGTGTGTGTGTGTGTGCGCGCACACACACAGTATACATATAATATATAACTGATTGCAGTTTAGTAGCTGTAATGGTAAACTTTGATATATGTTTGTGTGTGTATTTGCTGCTAACAGTATCTAAAATATAAAATTTTATCAGCAGATTTATGCAGGAGGGAGAGATGCATTATTTAGGTGCAGGTTCTCAAGAACAGTTAATCCATTCCTGTTTATTAAGGTACAAATCATACATACTTGGGTGCAAAGAGGCTGAAATATGGTCATGTAGGGAGCAGTATAATTGATTTTCCAACCTCAAAATGCAACAAGTGTGTGCTTGTGTGTGCATGATCAACAATAGAATCCAGTTTGTCTTTTCCCACTTCCATAGTAGACAATCACAATTTTTTTTCCTTTTCCAGTAACATGCACATTGTCCTGCAAGTTTTTTTTTTAATTTCCTACAGAGTTTCTTTCACATAATGAGACTTTCCCTCCTAGTTGTTCAAATCTCTGTTTGTAGATTATGCCTTTTGAGTGACTGGACTTAATCCACTCAGATTAATCTTTCTTTAAATAAGCATGCTTCATTCTGGTGTGGTAGGTTTTAATCATTTAGTTTTCTACACTTATCATTAAGGGGCAAAAACAAATCCTCTTATCTATGGAGCATGAAATAACTAGTTGTATAACCAGTATGTAAAAAGAGCTCCCGATTAACTGTTGCATTGAAGCTGTTTACAAGCCTTGCACAGTACGTACACATCTCTCAACTTTTGCTGATTTCCTTACACACTCCAGTTATATCAAAGACAATTGGTTTTTGCTGTGTTTCATCCAAGATCAGCTTTATATTTATATATTCACAGCATGGTGCCTACACTAGCACTATGCAAGGAGTTGGCACTGCAATACACACCTTTCCCTGCTGATTTCTAATATGTTTCCAATATGTTGTTCCCTGTGGGTGTCAAGGAGTTTCTTATGAGGTGATATGTAAGCTTAAAGCCAGTGGTGCAAATGCTAGGGACTTAGTTCAACAGCTAGCCCCAAAGAGAGATAGGTGTACATGCATGGGTAGTACTTGGGGGGAAAGAGTGGAATATTTATTAGTACTTCAAACTTCCAACAAGGGAAGACTATTACCTTGAAGATGCTGAGTGATTTGGTAAAGGCTGGGGCAGAGTTATGCAGCTACCCTCCCAACAGCAGCATTGCTTCAGGTGACCTTGATGGTGCTAGGGCAGAGCAATGGCAAGGTCTGAGCTGCATGGATGCATTGGCAGAACCAATCCCCAGTGGAGGTCCATTAAAAACTGTGGAAGGTTTGCACAGCAAATTGGCCGTCCCTGCCTTCTGCCCAGGAATGCAGATATGGCAGTGGCCTATGCTTTGGTTGGGGTTTGCTGCTGCCCAAATGGAGTCTGGATTGCACCTTTAGTTGGATATATCACCCATACTTTTTTCTTCTTTTGTTGGATTTTGGATTTAATACGGTGTTTAAAAGATTACATGGATGCATTGACTAAAAGTGTAGCCCAATTCAGACCCCTCCCCCCATTGATTTTAAAAGGAAACTTCAATTTTAGATTTGTGCAAGCTTAACTTAATTTACATAACACATCATCAATTCCTTTGGCTCCATTTTTAGGGGTAACTGAAAGGCAAGGTAGCTTTCCAAAGTCAATTCAAGTCTACAAATGTTGCTGAGAACTTAAAAGGAAAATTTAAGGAGCCACCATTTAATGAAGCATTTACTGAAATGTCCTTGGTACACCACCTCTGACCCCCCTGACACCAAGGGTGGTGCAGATTGTCTCTCTCTGCAGCTACTGGGGACTTGGTGTCTTATAACAAGCCAATTAATTCAGCAGCTTTTCTCTGAAACTACTCATTAAATAGCTTTTGAGCAAGTGCCATCCGCTATGAATTACTAGCACAGTAATTGAGACAGGTATAGTTCAGCAACTGCAACCACCCAGCATGATTTCTCATCTAAGCATCAGGATATTCTGATTGAAAACTCTCCAAAACAGATATTTTAAAAAATGAGAGTTGAGCCAAAACTTCTCCCCTTTTCAATATCCCATTCACCCTCAGTGAAAGTCATGGTGAGGGATTTTGGCAATTGGGCAGGGAATGAAGTGAAATTTGAGGGCGGTAGGAACAATACTCAACAGTGCTTTCTCAACTTTCTTGGGACTGTCAACTTAATTCACCATGATACACCCAGAATGCTGCTACTTCACAACATATCACCCTCCAGAGAGGTGTTTTGTGGGGGAAATGGTGGCATCAACAATGAGGGCTTCCATGTTGTTTCCAGAACAGATCTGAGAGGGCAGGAGGTTGAGATAGGAAGATCTTTCCATTGCTCAAGTAGAAATCCTTGTACTGATGGAGCATTCACCTTAGCGTTAAGTTGAATACAACCCTTAGTTCCTACAGAAGAAGAGTAAGTATTGTCCCAGTGACTGCAGTCCCTCCCCCAAACAGAGGAGAAACGAGGCAAGAGTACTAGAAGAATACTGAGGTGAAATCTTTCCCTCTCACTATTAACACTTGCACTTCTTTATTGCGGCAGTTTTGCAAACACAAGCTTCAGAAACAATCTAACGTTTCTTCTGTTGTAGGTAGCATTACGCTGCTTAGGTATCAGTTATTCAAATATATCTGCACAAGCCAGCCTTATCTCACCTTGCTCACAGATACTTCTACTTGAAAGCCATGATCAATGACCCCAGCAAATGAAAGAAAAGCAGGAATTCTGTCTGAGCATCAATGGTCTTGTTTCTTAGAAGGATTGCATCCTTGCCTACATTAAGATTGATGGTGAGATTAGCATAATTAAATCCCAGGGCCTAGAGCTTTCTTTTGCTAATCAGCAATTACTAATGGCTTTTTCCTTTCTGTCTGTGCTTTCCTGGAGACATCTATTTTGTGCCAAGCAGAAAGGCATTTTTTAAACCTGAACAGGTCAGCTGTCAATTTCACATGTTTTGCTCACAGGTCTGATCCAAAAAGGATTCAAGGTTCCCAGTCAGACAAAACCTTGAAGCGAAATTCCAGTGGGGGCGGGGGGGGGGCTGTAAACAATACTGGCTTGATAGGCTATTCACATACCTGAGATTAAACAGCTACCAAATAGTGATCAAGAGGCACTTCACAATAGTTCAGAGATACACCTGACACCTTTTGAAAACACAAAAGATCATTAGTCCTCCATCTGTCCTTGAATTGTTCTCCCCTGTCTACATTACTGTAACATGATTAAAAGGGCTTTTCAAATGATTTTGGTAGCCAAACAAAGCTGATCTCACTGGATTCAGCTGCCACTTTATTTGCAATCACAAATGCTGTGAGGACTGGGGTTGTGCTATTATCCTACTGGATAATACTCATGACAAGCAACACATCTCCAGCTTCTCTTCCCAACTAATTTATATCCATGGATTTAATTGGCCCTAAAATAAGGTTACCAGATGTGCCCGCTTCCTGGGGACAGTCCCTGGATTTACAAATCAATCCCATACAAAATCCATTGAAGTTGAAAAGTGTCCCCAACATCATTGGAAAAAATCTTGTAACCTTACCCTAAAAGCCTTATAAGGATTGTAGTAAGTTGTATCATGCTATTTGTGGCTCAGACTGCAAGCGGGAGGTGTGGAGGCAGGAGAAACAACTTCTTGGATTAATTTTAATAGGGGTAATCAAGAACAAATGCTCCTTTCCTCACAACCTGTGTAGTGACATGCAGGGCAGCAAGGATTGGCACTGTAGGAAGTGCAGCATTGTAGAGTTTTACATTGGGTAGTGATGACTACCTGGCATCAATACGAGTTTTAGTAAGAGTGAATAGTGCTGGTGTTACACTGCCCTATTTATTACTGAATAGCTGAGTCCCTTTTATGGTTGAGAGGGCTTTGTCTGATCTAGATTACAAACACCTACTTCATCAGGCTATTTCAATCGCCATGTTCCCAACACCCCTTATGGAGATGATGTCCTGTGTATCTAATTATGAACCTCTCCATTTCTGGGTTTATATGAATAAGCTCTGAGTAGGGCTAACCTGGGGTTAATAGCTCTTTTATGAGATTGTCAATGGCACAGGCCTGATGTCAGAACCTTTCCATTAATTATTCTTGACATGCAATATATTTGACTAATTCATGATGAGATCTAAGTGCTGAGCATCAGAACTAGAGGGGAGGGCAAAAAGACCTCCATCAGAAGTAAAAGACTTGATTATAAGATTTAATCAAGTCCTAATTGTTTTGACTTCGAGGCTTATGAGGAAAGTGGAGGCTTCTTATAGATCTAGAAACTAGAGTCAAATGGTTTATCCATGTATCATTTACAGAGAAAAAGACTCCAGGCTGATTACTAAGAATTATGGAAGGGATTGAGGTCAATATCACTTTGGTTTCTAACTTAATATTGATGGCTTTGCCTTTGGGATGTTCAGGTTGTTCTGATCAGATAGGTAGGATGAATGCAAAATCCTGTACAGGCAGGAAAATGTGACAAAATGGAAATGTGAGGGACCAACACAGAGAAATAACCTGGAAAATAACCCACACAGGAATGGCACAAACCCAGCTTCTTCACCCAGTAATCACATAAAATGAAAGCACTAGGAAAAAATTCACTGAAATTAATTCTGAGATTAGATTCATCTTCTTCTGAATAAATTTGGCAAAATTGTCCCCTCGATTTCTTTTCCCGTAAATACAGTGGAGAATTCTGAAAGGCTGTTTGTGCCCAGCTGTCCTCAGAAGAGGTTATGCTGCTGCTGCTGCTGCTGTGTGTGTGTGTGTGTGTGTGTGTGTGTACCATTTTGCTCCAGTTTTGCATTTTAAAAGCTCATATAAAACCCTGAAAGCTCATATAAAAGAAAAAGAAAAGAAACCCTGTTTGGAACATGAAACACTTTGGGAGTTCTGAGTGAGAAACACACTTGGGGGGAATATGTTTGCAGATCTTGAATCTTTGAACTGAAAAGTTTGTATTAAGATTAAGGGCCCAAGAAAGAAAGAAAATGTGGGCCCAAGACACTTACAGACAAATATCAAATGACCACAATGTGGGCCCAAGACAACTATGGACAAATATCAAATAACCACAACAATAACAATTCAGTTAATACGCTTTGAAATTCTCTATACAGAGCAGTCGTTTGGGTGAAATCGTATGATTATGTACCAGAAAGCACGACCACATAATAAACACCACTTTATGGCATGTGATTCACCTGAACATGGCAGCACGTATTTCAGCCACCCCACTTCCACATATTGCCACTAGGAAATGCTGCTTGCACTGGGGTTGTGTTGGCCCAGAGGTCATGTCCTCCACATAACTTGTCTGTGAACCATATCATAAGGAGATTTGGGATAAATTAAGCCTACAGCAGGGACCCCACTCTCTCCAATTGTGGCTTCACAGAGGAAATGAAAAGATTCAGTCAATTAGCATTCAAAAGAGGCATCTATTCTGCCATCAGGCCCATCCTTGCTTAATTTGCAAAGCTAAAAGATTAAATTAGACATTTCAGAAAGCCACTAATACTGCAGGGTATTCACATTGTCACAATGTATTTTGACTCGCTAATGTTATGCCAGCCTGCACGGGCCACTAAATTTCATTCTGTTAAGAAAGTAAAAGAAACAGGATCCATGAACGACCAGGAGCTCTTCTCTTGACCCTCAACTCTGGTGTTTCAGTTAGATATTTTGCCAACAGAGAAGGTTCCATCTTATCTGGGTAAAGATTAGGTGTGGACAGTGAAGCCTTAAACTCTCTTTTCAGTGGCTTCAACAGGGCCTTTTTGATTAAGACATTTCCCTTATGCTTCAGACCAAAGTAATTTTTCACTGGTATACACTATGATCATGTGAAGCTGTGTTATTCTGAGTCATCCCATTGGTCCTTCCAAGTTAGTAATGTCTACTTTGATGGGCAGCAGTTGTCTTGCATCTTGAGCAGATTCATTTCCCAGCCCTTCTACATGGAGATGCCAGGCCTTGATCCTATGACTTTCCTCATGCTGAGCAGGTACTTTTCTTCTAGTCATTGCCCTTTCCTACTAGACGTTATAAAGATAATTTCAGCAGCAGTGGAACTTGAATCAACATTTCTCATTGCACAGATGGTGAGGGGTATCAGATTAGGTTAGGACTGTTGGGCAGGGCTGTCCCTTCCATTAGGCAGACTGAGGCAGCTGCCTCGGGTAGCAAATTCTGAGGGGTTGAAAGTGACTAGAAAAGTGTTTCATGTGGTTTTTCCTACAGCCCAAAAGCTAGCTTTCTGCCCTAGCATGCAGTGGAAGACTCTGTTCCATCACTAGTGCTGAAGTAAGATTCAACTACCATTCTAGTCAGATTTGTGCACAAAATGGAGAATCCACCATCTTGTCCTTCACCTCAGCAGCAAAATGGCTTGGGCCATTCCTGCTGTTTGGTTGGGGGGAAATATAACAAAATGATGTGATATTGTCATTAAAGCATGAATGGTTGAGCAGAGAAAATGTGTTACCATTTTTGTGCTATAATTAACATGCAAAACATGTTAAACAAGCACTGATCTTTTCACACACTGTACATAATTGCATCAAGTGCATAACTGAATTTTTGGGCAGAAGAGAGGCAGAAAAGTCATAGACAGCAGAATAGTGCCAGTTTTGCAAGACACTTTGTGCATCAGACAGTTTGCAGCATCTATGTTGGTACAGATACAGTCTGGGATGCGTTTGTTTGTTTTTTGCAACTGGTGCTGTCTGTAACACTTGCTTGTTTGCATGTAGTCAAAATCTGTAGGGGTTATGAGGCTAGGATTGGAGGAGAAATTGGGTTTGACTTGTCTTTTAATGCAAACCCACCTAATGCAGCTATACTTTCAAATTTGCACTTTTCCAAATTTTGTGATACCATTTCCCAAGAAATCTTTGTATACAAAAATGTGTATGTTAAGGGAATGTGAATGAAAAATGCTTTAACTAATGGAAAAAAGAGACTTAATATTAAGTAATTTGCAAAACTTTATATTTTAGACATACAAAAATATAGAATAATAAACTTTTCTCTTCTGCCAGGCCTATTAAGAGTACATCCCCCACAATGGTCTACTGAAGTTAGTTCTTATTTTTTAATATAAAAAATATTGCTTTTAACTTGTTAATTTATTATGATTTTACTGTCTGTTTTCCAGTATTTATATTGTTGTAAACCACTGTAATAAATTTGTATGATACAGTGGTATATCAATATTTTTATAAATAAATAAGTAAACATTGGGAGAAATGCACATCAAGATGCTGATTAGGTGAAATCCTGGCAAGTTCAAAAGAAGAAGCCCTTCCTGGATTCCTCTGTATTGGATCATTTCAGTCTTTTATATTCCATTCTCTGGCAACGTGCTTGAGTGCATAGAGGTGAGGTAGAAGCTTCCTAATACAGTGGTACCTCGGGTTAAGTACTTAATTCGTTCCAGAGGTGCGTTCTTAACCTGAAACTGTTCTTAACCTGAAGCACCACTTTAGCTAATGGGGCCTCCCGCTGCTGCCAAAGCACAATTTCTGTTCTCATCCTGAAGCAAAGTTCTTAACCTGAAGCACTATTTCTGGGTTAGCGGAGTCTGTAACATGAAGTGTATGTAACCTGAAGCGTCTCTAACCTGAGGTACCACTGTACTGCTAGTGTTTCCAATACTTCCCAGAAAGGTGGCTTTAGAATGTGATTCTGATTGACCTGCTGTGTCCTATAGGGTTCTGTGGTGCTCTTCTTGGCTGTGAGCCTTTGCAGCCCTTTTCTACCTGCTCTGGGAGAGCAGGGCCCTGACTGAATCCAGCTGCAAAAGCTGAGGCTGCTGAGCAAGACTCTGGGGCTGGGGGGTGGGGATTGGGGGGGGGTGCTGTTGGCTTTTTGTATCTTTATTTTAAATTTTGATTTATGTGGAAACTTTTCCATTGGGTTGCATATATTTTAATGTTTTCTTTATTGGCTATAACAATGGAAGTGTGCACCTTTGGGGGTGAAATCAAACCATTGGAGAGTTACAGTACCTGCTTTGACTATAGAGACAGTTATGAAGAGACGTGTTTTGTCCGGTTGTGCTGATGAATGTGTACCATGGCATAGGGAAATTTTTAATGTTTGAAGTTCTATTCTGTTTTTTCGTGTTCTGTTGGAAGCCGCCCAGAGTGGCTGGGGAAATCCAGCCAGATGGGCAGGGTATAAATTATTATTATTATTATTATTATTATTATTATTACTACTACTACTACTACTACCACTACTACTACTACTACTACTACTACTACTATTACTATTATTTCTTCTTTCTGTGCTCCTCCCAGTCGTCATTCCTTCTCTGGTTGCTGCTGTGGATATAAGACTTGACTGACTGTCTTCAGCCACTGTCGTCATCTGTGAGATGATTCTTTTGATATTTAAGGGACGAAAGCTCTTGTGTTTTCCTTTTTGGTGTTGCTTTTATTGTTTTGCGGTATTGCTTTGTTAGATGCTGTTGTTAGCTATGTTGGATTATTTAAAGAAAGGCAGTACAAAGAAATGTTTTAAATATTAAGCTGGAGCTTAATATTAAACTGACAGGACATTGTGTTATGATCTACTTTTTACAGTTAACCATTTCTTGCTTTGTGGAGACTTTTTGATTAGGATTATTGCTTTGGAATTTCAATAGGTTCTCAATAAAACATAAGAAAATAAGAAGTGCCTGCTAAATCAGGCCAGTGGCCCATCTAGTCTAGCATTCTGTTCTTACAGTGGCCAACCAGATGCCTGTGGAAAACCAGCAAGCAAGATTCAAGCACAAGACTCCCCTCTTTTTTCTCCAGTAACGAATGTTAGAATGTTGTTTTATTTGATTGTTTGATTATTTGAATGTTGTTAGCCGCCCTGAGCCCGGCTTCGGCTGGGGAGGGCGGGATATAAATAAAATTTATTATTATTATTATTATTAATCTAAATCATCTGGAACAAACTTACTGATGGTAGCATACAGGATATCGTTGTCCTGATCCAATGAAGTTTTTATGTTGTTAAGACGAGCTTTGAATCATAGAATCATAGAATCATAGAATCATAGAGTTGGAAGAGACTACAAGGGCCATCGAGTCCAACCCCCTGCCAAGCAGGAAACACCATCAGAGCACTCCTGACATATGGTTGTCAAGCCTCTGCTTAATGACCTCCAAAGAAGGATACTCCACCACACTCCTTGGCAGCAAATTCCAGTGTCGAACAGCTCTTACTGTCAGGAAGTTCTTCCTAATGTTTAGGTGGAATCTTCTTTCTTGTAGTTTGGATCCATTGCTCCGTGTCCGCTTCTCTGGAACAGCAGAAAACAACCTTTCTCCCTCCTCTATGTGACATCCTTTTATATATTTGAAGATGGCTATCATATCACCCCTTAACCTCCTCTTCTCCAGGCTAAACATGCCCAGCTCCCTTAGCCGTTCCTCATAAGGCATCGTTTCCAGGCCTTTGACCATTTTGGTTGCCCTCCTCTGGACACGTTCCAGTTGGTCAGTGTCCTTCTTGAACTGTGGTGCCCAGAACTGGACACAGTACTCCAGGTGAGGTCTGATCAGAGCAGAATACAGTGGCACTATTACTTCCCTTGATCTAGATGCTATACTCCTATTGATGCAGAATTGCATTGGCTTTTTTAGCTGCCGCGTCACACTGTTGGCTCATGTCAAGTTTGTGGTCAACCAAGACTCCTAGATCCTTTTCACATGTACTGCTCCCAAGCCAGGTGTCACCCATCTTGTATTTGTGCCTCTCATTTTTTTTGCCCAAGTGCAATGCTTTACATTTCTCCCTGTTAAAATTCATCTTGTTTGTTTTGGCCCAGTTCTCTAATCTGTCAAGGTCATTTTGAAGTGTGATCCTGTCCTCTGGGGTGTTAGCCACCCCACCCAGTTTGGTGTCATCTGCAAATTTGATCAGGATGCCCTTGAGTCCATCATCCAAGTCTTTGATAAAGATGTTGAATAAGACCGGGCCCAAGACAGAACCCTGTGGCACCCCACTAGTCACTCTTCTCCAGGATGAAGAGGAACCATTGATGAGCACCCTTTGGGTTCGGTCAGTCAGCCAGTTACAAATCCACTGAGTGGTAGCATAGTCAAGACCGCATTTTACCAGCTTCTTTACAAGAATATCATGGGGCACCTTGTCAAATGTCTTTCTGAGATCAAGGTAGGCTACATCCACTGCGTTCCCTTCATCTACTAGGCTTGTAATTCTGTCAAAAAATGAGATCAGGTTAGTCTGACATGACTTATTTTTCAGAAATCCATGCTGACTATTGGTGATCACAGCATTCCTTTCTAGGTGCTCACAGACTGTTTGCTTAATGATCTGCACCAGAATCTTCCCTGGTATTGATGTCAGACTGACTGGGCAGTAATTATTTGGGTCCTCTCTTTCCCCCTTTTTGAAAATAGGGACATCATTTGCCCTCCTCCAGTCTGCCGGGACTTCGCCTGTTCTCCAGGAATTCTCAAAGATGACTGCCAGTGGTTCTGAGATCACATCTACCAGTTCTTTTAATACTCTTGGATGCAGTTCATCTGGCCCTGGAGACTTGACTACATCTAAACTAGCCAAGTATTCTTGTACTATCTCCTTAGTTATTCTGGGCTGTGTTTCCTCTGCTGAATCATTTGCTCCAAATTCTTCAGGTCGGGCATTGCTTTCTCTATCGGAGAAGACTGAGGCAAAGAAGGCATTGAGGAGTTCAGCCCTTTCTGTGTCCCCTGTTTGCATTTCACCATCTTCTCCTCTGAGTGACCCCACTGTTTCTTTGTTCTTCCTTTTGCTACGAACATACCCATAAAAGCCTTTTTTGTTGCTTTTAACCTCTCTAGCAAGTCTGAGTTCATTCTGTGCTTTAGCTTTTCTGACTTTGTGTCTACACGTGCTGGCTATTTGTTTGAATTCCTCTTTGGTGGTTCCCCCCTTTTCCATTTTTTGTACACATCCTTTTTTAATCTTAACTCAGTTAAAAGTTCTTTAGATAGCCACCCTGGCTTCTTTAGGCACCTTCCATGTTTCCGTTTCATTGGTATTGCCTGAAGTTGTGCTTTTACTATCTCCCTCTTAACAAACTCCCAGCCATCATGAACTCCCTTTCCTTTTAGTATTACTGTCCATGGGATCTCACCCAGCACTTCCCTAAGTTTTATGAAGTCGGCTTTCTTAAAGTCAAGAAATTGAGTCCTAGTATGCTTGGCTGCTCCTTTCCACTGTATAGTAAACTTCAGAAGAGCATGATCACTCGCGCCTAATGATCCTTCCACTTCTACCCCACTAACCAGGTCATCAACATTGGTTAGGACCAGATCTAAAACGGCTATTCCTCTTGTTGCTTCTCCCACTTTCTGGACAATGAAGTTGTCTGCAAGGCCAGTGAGGAATCTGTTTGACCTTATGCTCTTGGCTGAGTTTGACATCCAACAAATATCTGGGTAATTGAAGTCCCCCATTACTACTATCTCCCTTCCTTTTGCATGCTTGGCCATCTGTTCCAGGAAGGCATCATCTATGTCCTCTGTTTGGCTTGGGGATCTATAGTAAACTCCCACATTGAGGTCACTGTTATTCTTCTCTCCCTTAATTTTGACCCAAATGCTCTCACTTTGGCTTTGAGGTTCTAAATCTTGGATCTCTTCACAGGTATACACATCCCTGACATATAATGCCATTCCTCCTCCTTTATTGTCTGGTCTGTTTCTCTGAAATAGATTGTATCCCTCCATTATTACATTCCAATCGTGGGACTTATCCCACCAGGTTTCAGTGATGCCTATTATGTCATATTTAGTTTGCTGTACCAAGAGCTCAAGCTCATCTTGTTTATTTCCCATGCTTTGCGCATTAGTGTACAGACATTGAAGTCCATTAATCATTCCCCCGTGTCTCTTATTTAAGGATTTTTTCCTCCCACCACTAGGTCTGCGTGCTGTTTGCTTCATTTGGTCTATGACATTTGGATGATCATCTTCATCAATTGATAGACTCCTACCTACAGGAGTACTGTCTCCCTCCCCCACATTAGTCAGTTTAAAGCCCTCCTGATGAGGTTTCTGAGATTTTTGGCAAAAACATTCCTCCCAACCGTTGTGAGGTGCAGCCCATCGCTTGCCAGAAGTCCATCTTCAAGAAACTGCAGTCCGTGATCTAAGAATCCAAACCGTTCCTGTTTACACCATTTGCAAAGCCAGCTGTTCACTTCCACTATTTTCCCCTCTCTCCCTGGGCCACGTCGTTCAACTGGGAGGACAGATGAGATGACAATTTGTGCATTTAATTGCTTCAGTTTCCTGCCCAGAGCCTCGTAGTCTCTTTTGATCTTCTGGAGGCTATTGCTTGCAGTGTCATTGGTTCCCACATGAACCAAGATGAAGGGGTATTTGTCAGTGGGTTTTATGATTCCTTGCAGTCGTTCAGTTACATCTTGGATCTTAGTCCTGGGGAGACAGCACACTTCCCGAGACATCTTGTCAGGCCCACAGATAACTGCTTCTGTTCCCCTCAGTAGGGAATCCCCTATCACCACTACACGCCTCCTCTTAGGTCTGGTCGGGGTTCTTCCGTGAGCTGTCCGTTCCAAGGTCGCCTGCACATTCCCTGAGGACTGACTTTGCTGCTCGTCTTCATATACCTGATCGACTGTAATGAGGGAGAGATCCTCACCTTTGTTCAATGGAGCTGTTAATTTCTACAAAACCAATTTCTGGACACAACCTTTCAACTGGTGTGAGGAAAAGGGTCCCCACTCAACAACAAATGGTGAGGTGACCAGCATACTCTGCCATCACTACAAGGCAGCATAGAAGGCAAGTGCCATCGACTTGTCACAGAATATCTCCCTTGTTTTCCTCAGGGCCCATGGGAAGCTGATGTGCGTAGCTACCTTCTAAACTCCTTGTCTCGCAGCCTGCTCATTTTTACAAAGAGGGAGTCTGAAGTTAGGACTTAAAGAGACACATGACATAACGTTTCTGGCTTAATTAAGCCATTAGGATTTTAGGGGGTTTTAAGCACTAGGCAATTTGAATGTATAATTCAGACAGCCCGCCAACTTGCCTTGCATTCCCCTCGTTTGGCACTGCAACAGATTGCAAAGGAGGAAGACAGCTGTGATAACATCCTGTAGACTCTGCCGGAGCCAGGCTCTCATTTACATTTGGGGCTTTGGAGATGAATTAATGAGATTTTCCTAACTTGGCATAGCAGATCTAAAAAAACTAACCTCAAACCTTTGCCCAAAGCACAGGATTTTTTTGCTGAAGCAGAACACCCATAGTCCCAAATCCTAAACGATAATGATACTAATCCACAGGAAATATGGATCTCAAGCCTGCATGAAAATGTGTACCTCTTCTACATATGGACTGTAGCCGTGTGGCAGAACTGCCTAAAATGCCCATCAGGCTCTCAGGGAGATGCTTTACTCAATATGTCCAGAGAGGGCAGTCAAACTGTGCTAGGCCTATAGCAGAGGGGTTTCTCATGGAAAACCAGTCCTATTCCTTGACTTCCGAAAGAGAAAATTCTTGCTACTCTTTATTATGAAAAGGATTGCTTGTTGAACCACTCTGGAGTTGTAGCTCTGTGAGGGGAATAAGGATATTCTAACGACTCTCAGTACCTTTAACAAAGTACAGCCCCAGGAGTCTTTGTGGAAAGCCATCACTATTTAAAGTGGTCTCATAATGCTTAAAATGTATGGTGTAAATGTGGTCTTTGCTCTCTGCGAATATTAGCTTTTAAGGAACTGATTCACTGTTTAGTTTTTATTACATTATTTTTATGTTGCACACCATCCCTGAATTCAAATACTGTAATATGAAGAGTGCTATGTGAATATTAACAAATTAGCTGCCACCATCCCTGGTCCCAGAAAGAAAAATGAAATTACTCTTTTTTGGAAAGTCACTGAAATTCTGTAGATTGATCCTCTCATTGTTAAGGTCACTGTCTGTTTCGGTTCACAAGTCCTGAGCAGATAATTAGAGAGATATAACTTCATCTAGTGGAAGCTATGACATACCTGGCCAAATTCTTGCATGCATGCAGAAGTTAAGATTTTTCTCCCAAACTCTTATTCTGTTCTTTGCTATGAATCTCTCCAAAAGACCTGCATTGACTGTGCAAGCTGTGGGGAATCTTGAGAGATAAGAGGTGAGGGTGACTGTCTTAGATTTCAGCTATCATCTCCTTCAAGAAATTAATCAACGCCAGAGGTTAGTGTCGGGGCTTATGTGGTCAGTATGAAATAGTCTTAAGAGACCTGAAGGTGCCCTGGAAGACACTAAACTTGGAAAGTATGTCCTCAATTGCTTGCCAGCAGAATACAAAAAGCAATACCCTTCTGAGATTCAGGCTACAATCCTATACACACTTACCTAGGGGTAAGCTCCTTGAACTCAGTGGCACTTCTTAGTAGAGAAGTATGTAATTGCACTGTAAACTGATTCCCCTCCCCTTCATAAATAAAAACCATAATAAATTATGAAATGGCATATTAGAATATATAGGTGGAAATCCAAGAACATGGCCCCAAATGATAAGGGGATTATTTTCATTAAAATGCTTGCCACTGAAACAAACACAAATGAAATAATAGGATAGGAATATGCCAGACCCTTTCTCTCCCCACAGTGCGGTTGTAATTCCTGAGTTTTATAAATTACAGATCACATTGCCTAGCATCAGTGTTTCCCTTTGATGTATGAATCACTCTATGAATCAAATGAGCACCTTTTCGCTTTCCAAATGCGCAAATATTAAAATTGATGAGACCCATCGGCTACCCTCACCCAGTTTAACTAACCCAGAAAGAGCATGATGAACCCCCCACTGGGGCAGATGGGGCTGATCAAACTGAGAAGGTAGCCCATCTAGGAGAAGGGTGGGGGAAACCTGATCTTAAACCTCCTCTGCCTTGCAGGATATCTTTGGGAGAAGAAAAGGCTAAAGATTACTCTACATAAATCTGGAGTGGAGTCCCCAAGATGGGTGGATGGCGCCTTGTACACCTCATTCCAGCAACTCCTACAGTCAAGATAGTGCCAAATGTATTGCTCTGCTTTCCTTTGGACCACATCAGCGGGACTGAGAGGGGAGTCTTGTTATCTGGGCAACCCAGGACCTCCTTACAAACTGCCCAAGTTTGTACCCTGAGGAGGTCACTTCAGTGTTGTTAATGCAGCAGTTTGACTTCACCCCAGAGGCACACTCCATTGTTTCTCAAGACAGACAGATGCCAACAAAAATTGATGGCTTTCACCTGAATTGTGTATTAGTTTCTAAGGCTGTGTGAGAAAAAGAATAACCTAGCTGCATTATAAGCCAGTAATGTGTTCACAGTCCTTGTGGTGGTTCTAACACAACTAAACTTCTATGGTCCATATTTTACAGGCAGCGCATAAAAGTGGACTCCATTCATTTATCAGGAGAGTACAGCAGCCTTAAATGCCTGATAAGAGCCATCGGGTTTTTCCTTGGTGAATGCACCTGTGTTATATCCCAGTGTTTCCACACATAGGGTCCAACTACTGTAGATGAGATGCAAGCTTGTTCAGGTGTCTAAAGTAACAAATTAAATGTGGGGGTGGGGAATGTACACAAGCCCATGCATGCTAAATCCTCTTCCAACCTTCAACATAAAAGTCTGAATGGAGATTCTAACCACATTCAACTGAACATGATTAAAAGCCTACACCTGATCGCAACCCCTGTGCACGCAGGCTTCCTCATCACAGGGAGAATGAATGGGACACGGTTAAAATCTTCCTGCAGACCTTAGTGCTAAAAGAACAGAAGTCAAGTAAAGAGCAGGCTGGGCAAAGACGTTTCCCGTACTCAGTCTGAGTCCTCCCAACATGTTCTTTTGGATGACTGAAGAAGATTCATTATCATTATCTCCCTATTTTTAAGATTCCTGGGGCTCCCAATTTGATCAGGGAAGCATTGCTGAGTAGCGAGAATTAATGAACACATCTACAGTCTATACTCTGAGATTAGATGGGTGGTTATTGGAGAGAGGAATTATGAAGCTCTCTCCACAGACATGTTCATCTGCTACTATCACGGTTCTCTTTAGGAACCGGGAAATAACTGCCTTGTCCTCTTGTGGTTGTATGTAAGACCATTGACAGTGCAATCCTATGCACGGCATGGTTATTGAAAAGCCAGTCCAGCTGAGGTCAATGGGGCTTATGCTCCTGTAACTTGGTACAGGTTTGCAAAATCAATTCTGGGGCTTCCACCTTGATATTTAGTTGCTTCTGTGATCTTGTATTACATTGTGCTAACCACATGTTTTAAAACTGCCTTGAGAGCTTCCCTATTTAAAGGCAGGTGTAAATGCTTCAGAATAAATAAACACATGAGCAAACAATATTGTTCAGTGAATCATTTTCATCTTCTTGAAATTAAAATCACTATCATTCCCTCTAAGTGGTTGAGTGCAGACTGAAAGAGAGTGAAAACTGGCCACAAGTATGCTTCAGATTGCAGCACTTCACAAATCTTGAAAATAAATTTTAAAAGTTAAGGAGGAAAGCCCAATATTAGCTCAGGGAGCACTGCGCATGCTCCTAGAATCTACAGAATGTTTAGCGTCAGTTGGAATCAGAAAGAGAGAGGGGAAGGAAGTGAATTGGCTTTCTTGGGCCCCTTACAGCATATGATATCTGGGAAGAAGGCACAGTTGTCTAACTGGACCCCTCACAGGGGTAAGAACACAGTAATGTTTTGTTTAAGGCCCCACTTGTAATTACACTAGTCTCACAGGCACAGATACAAGCTCACAAATGGTCTATCAATTACCAAATATTGAATTGCCATTGATCTGTATTTTGGGAAGATATTCATAGCAGAATTATTGTTGGCATTCCACACTAAGGCTTTTTGCAAGAGGTTTTGAAGCTTCCTTGGTTACACTCATAAAATGTTTATTTGAAGGGAAACAGGATTCTTGCAAAGGAAGTAAAAACCTTTCCTACTGATGAATGTAAGCAATACATGATGCATCTGATTAGCACATTATGGATAAGTACTACCAGAGCTGTGAAGTCTCAATGACATTTTGATCATAAAGGAATTGCATGTAGTGTGGTATTTTTATGACTTTGTACCTAGGAATTTTATTTTCTTAATAACCAAGTTATAGGTACTGCAAAGAATCTCCTCAGTGGCCTCTGTGGAACTGTTTGCCTGCTTAGGCACTCATCTGCATGCTGTACATAGCACATGCTTGTCCTTCTGAATGATCCGTCACAGAAATATGAGTCTAGCTCTTGACAAGAACTGGAAAGTGTAGAGCACTGGGTGTTTTATTTGAGAGTGTGTTTAAATACAAGCTTTGGGCAAACTGATGGTGTAGGCAATTTAAGAAAAAAGAAACAGGTTAAGGAAAAGCATAGTGATGAACTGGCTGCTCATTTGACTGCCCCTCTCAAACTTCTGAGCTGGAATCCTGTGTATAATATTTTAATCACAACTTGTGATAGCAGGGTTATGCTTGCAACCATCTACAAAGAATTGGTTGAGTGGTTTGTCCTATCAGTTTTGAATGCTTCTTTGGAAATTCCAGGTGGCTGTGGCAAAATCAGCCACAGTGCACCAAATCTGATTAACAGTATTAGAACGTTTTCGTACTGCAATATTTGCATAAGAAGCAGATCTGCAATAACTGATTTTTTATGAATGCATGAAAATGTTGAAAATAAGGTATGCCAGTTCTAAGTTCATTTCTAAAAAGGAGAAGAAGAAGAAGAGGAAGAGGAAGAGGAAGAGGAAGAAACCTGTATAGTAACTGAATTTAATTCAGGATGTGCTGGTAGCCCAGGGTTAAACTGTCTCATTTAGAATGTCAGTCAAAAATAAACTAATGACACTATTTGTAATCCCCTGCCATGCATAACTGGCTTCAGGGACCAAGTCAACATTTCCTTTCAATATGACTAGATATGACTTTATATAGGCACATGATTCTTTGCAATTTGACATGTCACCCAGCTGATAGACGGCATCTTTCTCAGCCAGTTTGACTTAGCTACACCGTTGAGAAACCATAGAGTAAATTTTATTACAAGAAAATTTTAATGATTAAAACATTAGTGGTTGGTGGGACTGGACATGCCCACTAGTGCATGTCCACCATAATGAATTCCACCCGGCCCCTCACAATCAGCTCCAGAAACAAGTGAACAGTCTCCTCATCAACCACTACTGGATTCAAATAGTAAGCTGTTAGATGAGGTAGGGAAACTTTTTAAGCACAGAGACTACATTTTCTCATGAGCAGCCTTCTTGAAGGACACATGTCAGTGGGAAGTGAGGCCAGAGTCAAAAGAAGGAAGAATAATGAATGTGACTTTGTACAATAAGTTCCTGCCATGATAAAGCTGGAGGTTTCTGCAAACTACCCCTTTTCCACTGGGTTGGGGGATGGTGGATTTGTCAGAGATATTCTTCCACCAACTCTGCTAGCGTCTGTTGGTCTCTTACTGGTCCCAGGACCATCAATGATGTCAGAGCTACCCTAGGTCCCAGCTCACAAAGGACCAACGCTGCTTCGTTGTTAAGTATAAAAGTCTTTATTGAAGTTCAGATTCACTTCCAGAGCCGCAGCGCGCAGCTCCACGTCTCAAGTGTCAGACCACTGATGCTCCGTCTGAGTCTCCTCCCCCTTGACACCAATTTAAGATTCTAGCCTTGCTCCACCTTCTCCGCTGCTCCTTCCTCCTCTGGGTCCGCCTGCCCGCCGGGGTTCCGCCCTTTCTAGCCTCTTCTCCCGCTGATTCCCCTGAGCCTTCTCCCTCCCTCCGGCGGGCTTTAGGAGCTGGTTCCCCATCCGGGTCTCCTGCTGTTCCGCGCGCCTGCACATTTGAACTTGGCGCGCGCGCCCAGCCAGCAGCTTTCCTCCTGACCGTTCCACTGCTGCTGTCACTGCTTCCCCCTTCGGGGGGGCTAGCTGCAACTGACCTCCCCTCCGTTGGAGGCGTGGTCAGCCCTGACTCCCTCTCTGGAGGAGACACTGCCCCTGACACATGTGACTCTTCCCCCCCACTACGCTCTGGTGGGGAAACTGGTCCCGATCCTCCACTGCTGCTTTGGGGTTCCCCTCTGGCTCCTTGTTTCTGGTGCGTCCCCCCTGGGACCCCCCTTGCCCTGACCATCGGCGCCCCCTTCTGGGAATCTTCTGATTCGCTGGAGAAGCTCATGGAATCTCTCGGGCCACTGTCATACTCCCCTACGCTGCCCTCGGATTCTTCCCCTTCGCTCTCCCAATCCTCTCTCCCCAGTGCTCCTGCTCCTGATTCCCTGACAAATGATTACTGAAAGCTCCAAGAAAGGCATTTCTGGGACAGAGTGGGGCTGATTCAGCCTGGAATCTATTGGATCCTGAGCTAACCCTACTGCCATCGTTTCATGACATTGGGCCCAATTCATGACAGATCATGGCAGCAGTTTTGGACTACAACATTTATTTGCCTGGGCTCAACAGGCCTGCAGAGGCAGCACTAACCCTACCACTTGTCCAAGTGCCACTGGACTATGGGAAAAGTTTGAATTGTTCCTTCAGTTTCTGTTCCTTTCATCTGTCTTTGGATCTTTTGCATGGCTTTGCCTTGCTGTTTTCCCGCCTATTAGTTGGTTTTGCCTTCCGACATTTCATTGTACTTTAGTGTGTTATTATTGTCAGCTGCCTTGAGGCCATTTTGGTGAAAGATAGGGTATACGTTGTATAAACAAATTAAAGAAATAAACATGTAACTGCAGATTAGCCTCCACACCAAACACAGCTCCACTGGTTGAATATTATTTTTCCTCTTTGTTACTTTGTTCCGTTAATGCTATAAAGATAAGGTAAGTATGAGAAAATATGCAGGTCCATTTCTTTCAGAACTGTCATTGCTTTAACAGTACCGTGGCCCAGCATGGCTACAACACTGTGTAGCAAAAAGGCAGGGATCATTTTCCATGATGGCAACCCCACTATGGAATACCCACAGAGGAGAGAGAGAAGGAGGAAAGACACCAATGCCATCATCTTTTCAGTGTCAGGTCGAACCTTTTTTATTTGTCTGGGCATCTTAAGTTTTGGGCTGCTCTCTTGTTTTAATTGTTTTGAAATGTGTTTTACTTGATTGAGGGTGGGGTTTTTTTTGGGGGGGAGGCGTTCATGGTGAGTTCTGGCTACCTGTTTTTCTAGAAAAATAGCACTGATACCATCCTAGTATGTATAAAGGTTATACTACAGCATGAAGTTGGTTTGCATAGCAACAATGGATTGTCAAGATTTTTTGTAGATTTATCATCTTCTTCCTTCTTTTTCTTTGGCGAACGCTCATAGTCAAGTAAAATTGTCTTTCATAAACACGGTTATAACAATGAGTCCGTAAGTGACTGTGGAGGCCAATTCAGGATCCACACGTCCTTCCACAAATGGGGACATTGGTTTCCGGGCGGGAGCTGATCACGGTGTGAATTTGCCAAGCGTGCCTTCCTCCTAGCACGTTTCTCCCTTGTGTCCTGAGTTAGAGTGTCTTCAAAGCCCATGACACCCTTGGTAAAGGCTGTTCTCCAACTGGAGCGCTCGCAGGCCAGTGTTTCCCAGCTGTCAGTGTTTATACTACATTTTTTTTAGATTTGCCTTGAGACAGTCTTTAAACCTCTTTTGTTGACCACCAGCACATACATTGCTGTTCAATGGGAAATATGAAGCTGCCTTATACCTAGTCAGATCATTGGTCCACCTAGTTCAATAGCCTCTGCATGGACTGGTGGTGGTTCTCCAGGATTCCAAACATGGCTCTTTCCCAGCCCCAACTGCAGATGCCAGGGATTGGACCTTGGGACCATATGCATGCAGAGCATGTCCTCTGCCACTGAGCCACAGCTACTAGTTCTGATTGGGTTGCCAGTTAATTCACTCTGACCCGCAAAACGATGATTCATACCTGTGCCACACACAATCATTCAGCAGGATTCCAAAAGTGAGAAACCCAAAGATCTAATTCTCTGTCTATATGCACTGCTATAACTCAGGAGTCGGACCAGTGAAATAAGCTGGGTTATATGCTGTAAAACCTCTGCAAATGGGAAAGCCAGGCTCATTAAATTTTAATAGCTTTATTTTAAGATTTATGCAAATAATAACAGTCAAGCAGAAAGACGGAAAAAATAAAGATTAAATACAAACTCAAATTATAAGTACTAGCCACAGATTTGAAGGTTCTCATGCAAAATTAGTTTAGGCTCATGTAATCAATAGCTCTATACCTTGGAGAACTCTTTTATAGAGCATCATGTGCATCAATGGATGCTTTAAAGAGGGCAAATATTGCAAATGAATCAGCATAACCATTCATTTATAACACTGAGAATCATAAAGTCTAAACCAAAATATATTGGGTTTTCACTGGGTTTGCTTTAATACTGAGGAGTTTATATATGCCGCTCAACAGGAGGCAACATTGGCATCACACATAAATTGTTATTTCATAAATTACCTGCGATCATATCCTATTTTAGGCTATTAGTTGCAGGGATAACAACATAGTTGCATAAAATGTTCTGCCATGCCTTCTAATTCTACTTATTGATACCTAATTCTCTCTCTCTCTCTCTCTCTCTCTCTCTCTCTGTTCATAAAATATTACCGTATAAGTTGTTGTCATTCTCATGTGCATAAGTAAAAAGTTCAGTAACGGTGTTTTCTAAAAGTGTTTTCTAAAATCATTTCTGTCTGGAACAGGTTCCTATTTCTGGGGGAAAAACTGACATGAAAATCTTTACTCGTAAAAAAAAATGCAGAACAAGAGGTAACTATCTATTTATTCCATCTGCTCCATTTATAATGGCATACTGCCTTTCAAGGCCTTCCCTCACTTAGCATTTATAGTAGTAGAGATGCTGATTGATGCTGTGCTGGTCCCGGGGGTTAATCAAGAGGCAAGGTCCAAGTCCAGTCCGTGGTCGATGAAGCAATATGAAGGCAGTCCATAAAAGTCAAAGCTGGGTGCAGGGCAGGGTTCAGGCAAGGACTGACAACCACCAACATTGCTCCCCCAACTTGGGACTGGGGCTGGCTGGCTTTTATATGCCCCGAGGTATAGGGCAGCCCCGATCCTCAGGTGACTCGCCTCTCCTGGCCTGGAGGCGAGCACTCCTCCTGTGGGAACTTAGTTCCCTCTACCTCTCTGCCCTGAGCCTCTGCAGCTCAGGAGAGGCTGGAGGGTTACCGGACCCAGAGGCAACCCCAGCTTTCTCTGACTGGGCTGAGAGAGGAGCACCTGCAGGCAATGGGTCCTCCATTGCCTCAGGAGCCAGAGCAAACTCAGCTGGTGCCTGCACCTGAGGATCCAGCACAGGTGAGGACCCTCCAGGCTCATGCCCCAACCCGGGCTCAGCTGGTTCTGGAGGCGGGGGATCCTGTGCAGGCTGGGATTCCTCAGGTTCAGCATCTGAATCCGAATCCCAGGCCATCACAGATCCAATGTTTTTTAAGAGTGGATTTGTAGCTAATTGTCTGCACCTTTGCTCACATACCGCTGTAGTTGGAGAGTGAGTGTGAGGCTATCCTTACCACACTAACGGTAGGTTGTGCTTCAACTGAAAAAGTTCAGTGACTGTAGACACACCCCATTCATTCCCTCCTGTTCCTCCCGCCAATACATGTCAGAATTATGAGCACGTACCTTTTCTGGCTTTAAAAATTTGAATGCCTAGTTTTCCAGGATCTTGATCCAGGGAGCACAGCATCTTAGAAGAGGAACTACGTGTCGTCTACCTGAGCTATGGAGAACCTGGTTATGGTGATGACATTTGGTCTACAGCTACTGATTGCTGTCATAGGCAGTACTTTGGCTCCGTTCTATTGTTTCTTGTCTGCCATACTTGTCCTCTGAGCTGAGGTCTCAAACGGTCAGCTCACATCTGCACAGCCTTGACCTTACCACCATTCTGGCCTTCTGCAGCTTCATCCTGATAAGGTGCACTGATACTACCATTGGAATGGTGACTATGCAACTCCATACCACTGCAGTAGCCACCATTGCTACCTCTGATCCTGGAGAAGCCATGCACTAATGGATGTACAAGAAGTGTCTGCCCCTGGCTTTTAAGTAGACAACCTTTTGTCAAGAGCTATTAAATCTGTGGTTGAATCAAAGGGACAAATGTCCCTGATACACGAATGTACTAACTCCCCTGCCAAGAGAATTTATGCCCTCAAGTCATGCACACCAACCTTAAAGTCAACCTATGATTAATAGGTGCAGCAATAAAACTGCTAGCATATTTGCAAAGCTAAGCAGGATCTGGTATGGTTTTAAACTGGATGGGGAACCATACCTTGAGATTCCTGTGTTGCAGAGAGTTGGACTAAATGACCCTTGAGGTCCCTTCCAATTCTATAATTCTGTGATTCTATGATCATCATTAGCCAGTCTTTCTACAGAGATCTTTCATTGTTTGCTGTATTGTTTTTGTAGCTTCCTGACATCCAGAGTTCTGTCTTTCCCGGTGAAAGATAAAAGCACTAATGTTATGATGAATAGCATTAACTAGAGCGACAATGAAACAGGTTTGGGAAGATCAGTCGCAGAGTGTCTCTAAATTATATAAAACGAAGAGGTAAGCAATTTCATGCACAACAATAACCACAACAAAAAGGCTTGAAAGGAGGATATGGGGGGAGGGGCGGGGAGTAGAGTGGGCCTGGAAGTCGAGCAGCAAAACTACCTTAGTCTAAGGTTTTCAGTTTTGTTTTGTTTTACTGCTTGTCTGCTTTTTGCTTTTTTTTTTTTAACACTAACTTTCATGTGCTGTGGTGTTCAGCAGGGACTATTTAATTGGATGAGGCTTCCAGAGAAGCAGAGGACAATTTATTAATGAAAATTGTTTTCTCACAGACATGCTGTGTTGCAGGAGATATTATATTAGTTCAAAGGCAGGAGGCAAAACAAAGTTGAGCTGGGTTGCTTTTCAGCTAGTCTCTTCTATGACATGAAACCGAAAGAATACTAATCCAGCTTCTTGTTTAAAGGGCCCTTTAATCCTCGTTTACTGTAAACATTTATAAGGATCTAAACGCTGCGTGAAATGTCACTTGGGGCTCAGGATGATAGCCTCTTTTCCAGTAAAGGCCTGTTGTCAATGCCACCATTTGAGGTAGCAAAAAGCTTATTAGTTAACACAATTAATGCTAAGGAAATAGATCTTTGCCCTCTCAGATATAAAGAGAGAAAATTAAAAGCAGAGTTATACATAAGAACTCAGGTTCATTACACATATCTGCCTTTTTTTCTAAGGGGACCTTAGTTTGTCTAGGGAGCAATTGTAGCTTACCTCATAGTCCTCTGAAACAAGTGGAATCAATTTCTTCCCTAAGCTTGGGATTTCTTTTTAATCCAGGCTATCTTTCCCCTCCATTATTAGAAGTCATCTGGGTAAACCACAGAGCCTAGGTCTTGCTGATCGGAAGGTCGGTGGCTTGAATCCCCGCGACAGGGTGAGCTCCCGTTGCTCGGTCCCTGCTCCTGCCAACCTAGCAGTTTGAAAGCATGTCAAAGTGCAAGGAGATAAATAGGTACCACTCCAGCGGGAAGGTAAATGGTGTTTCTGTGCGCTGCTCTGGTTCGCCACAAGCGGCTTAGTAATGCTGGCCACATGACCCGGAAGCTGTACGCCGGCTCCTTCGGCCAATAAAGCGAGATGAGCGCTGCAACCCTAGAGTCGGTCATGACTGGACCTAATGGTCACGGGTCCCTTTACCTTTATTCCTACAACATTTCCTCTTTGGATGCCTCATTGATTTCACTTTCCGTCTCAGGATCACCCTGAGCATTTTGATGTGGGGAATGATAGCACATCCCCAATACTAAATTACTCTTGAGGTCTGGTAGCCCCACCCACAATAATTGGAGTCTTCCTTTTTTGGGATATCCAGCATGTTGAGCTCTATTTCTTCTTTTTATATGCAGAGTGACACCACCTCTGCTATGTACTGTCTTTCCTACAGAGTTTTTATCCAGAGAGAAATATTGTCCAATATACAGATGACAGACTGGGAAAGATTATGGAGAAATGATATAAAATTCATGACATGTACGGCACTGAAGGAGAACTATATGAAAATGATGTATAGATTAACACTGGTTAAACTATCAAAAATGTACAAAACAAAAGACAATAAGTGTTGGAAGTGTACAGAGGTAGAAGGTACTTTTTATCATATGTGGTGGCAATCTAGGGTTATAAAAAGTTTTTGGGAAATGATCTATAATGAATTGAAAAAAATGTTAAAAATAACCTTTGTTTAAAAACTGGAAACTTTCTTAATAGGTATATTTGGAATGGATATACTGAAAGAATATAAAAATTTATTCATGTATGCAACAACAGCTGCACGGACATTGATAGCCCAATGCTGGAAAGAAGAACAAGTCCCTACTAAAGAAGATTGGCAATGTAAACTAATGGAATATGTTGAAATGTAATATGTAATATTAAGGGCAATGTTTGAAACTGGAAATATTCAAAGATAATAAAATTATAAACATGTACAACATAAGAAAATACAAAATAACCAGGGGAGGGAGTGGAGGGAAGTCAAGGATCGGAGGAATACCAAAATATGGATTTAATATGGTACGAAAATGTTTTATTTTCTATTTTTTAATTTTAATTGTATTTGTTTGTTACGATATGTGAAGATAATGTCAAATTGTGAAAAATAATAAAAAACTATTTTTTAAAATACCCCCCCCCCCGAGATAATTGTGTCCCACAGTTTCTCTATATTCCATGTGGTTTCCATTATACCCACTATATGCTTTCCCCAAAGACAAAGCACTCCCTCTTGGCTTGGAGGCTTCTAGTATTCATGTATAAACACTTATATCTCTCACCAAGTATCATTTATACTTGTGTTTTGATTTTTGGCCCCTCTGGCTTCTCAGCCCTTTCAATATCTAGTTTTCCCCTTCCACCATTTTTATTATTTTATTCACACACACCTTCAGCTTCTCACATTTTCATCCCCCCAGCTCCATAGAATTGCTTTTCCTGTGCTTTAGCAAGTATGTCGTCTAGGGGAATGGAGAAGTAAGTTAAATGATCAACCAGAATTCTACGCCACAGAAAAGTGGTCAGCCTAAAGTGCTTCAGTCAAAATCCAAATTTATTAATCTATGAACCAGAATAAAATAAAATAAAATTACAATCCCTAGAATCTGGCTTCTCGGATATTAAAGGTAAAGGTAAAGGGACCCCTGACCATTAGGTACAGTCATGGCTGACTCTGGGGTTGCGGCACTCATCTCGCTTTATTGGCTGAGGGAGCCGGCGTACAGCTTCCAGGTCATGTGGCCAGCATGACTCTGGCGAACCAGAGCAATGCACAGAAACGCCGTTTACCTTCCCGCTGGAGCGGTACCTATTTATCTACTTGCACTTTGACGTGCTTTCGAACTGCTAGGTTGGCAGGAGCAGGGACCAAGCAACGGGAGCTCACCCCGTCGCGGGGATTCGAACCGCCGACCTTCTGATCGGCAAGTCCTAGGCTCTGTGGTTTAACCCACAGCACCACCCGCGTCCCATTCTCGGATATTAGGCACCCATAATTTCATAGTATGGTCACAAACAGGCAACAATGCCTCTTGGTACGGCAAACATATTTCCATAAATAATTCCAAGAGTTTTTGCATGTGCCAAAATCTGCTCATTTGCCAATATATTGTTTGTTCTGGTACAGCATCTAAAGCAGCATAGAGGCAAACTGATAGGAAAGGGCAGCCTATCTTTTCCTCCTCCGTTTAGTAGATCAAATGAAGCAGTTGCAAATATAACATTAGATTTGGCTTCCCACTCAAACTTCTTGGCTAAACAGCTTTATAGCTGAAAACTTTGCTAATGACTTTAAGCGTCAGAGAAACATTCTGTTGTTGATGTTCCAAAGTGCTAAATTAATACAGTGGCATGCCAAAACATGAAGTGCTTATAACTGGAGAAATTTTCTTAATTCTGGACTAGGTTTCTAATTAACCTTATTTAAATTCACGATAAGTTTAATCAGCAAGTATCTTTATGTACATGGGACGCGGGTGGCGCTGTGGGTAAAACCTCAGTGCCTAGGACTTGCCGATCGCATGGTCGGCGGTTCGAATCCCCGCGGCGGGGTGCGCGCCCGTCGTTCGGTCCCAGTGCCTGCCAACCTAGCAGTTCGAAAGCACCTTCGCGTGCAAGTAGATAAATAGGGACCGCTTACCAGCGGGAAGGTAAACGGCGTTCCGTGTGCTGCGTTGGCTCGCCAGATGCAGCTTGTCACGCTGGCCACATGACCCGGAAATGTCTGCGGACAGCGCTGGCTCCCGGCCTATAGAGTGAGATGAGCGCACAACCCTAGAGTCTGGCAAGACTGGCCCGTACGGGCAGGGGTACCTTTACCTTTACCTTATCTTTATGTACAATTTGTATTCTTAATGATATGTGGTATTTATTTTATTATCATTATGAGCTCAGAAGTAGGGTTTGAGTGATCTAGGTACACACTTGCTTTCTGGTATGTAGCTGATTGTCAAAGGAGGAAAAATCAATATATAATAAAGAAGCCACATGCTAAGACTAAATGGGAATAATTGATTTTGCACAGCCTCCAGGGTGAATTAGGTTCCTTTCCCAGATTTCCCCACCAAGTCTTTGTGTCTCATTACAGAGAAATTTTTACCCTCCATAGTATAGTACAAAAAGGCAAATGATAAAATCCAAGGACACAGTCTATACATGTGTCTTATGTGCCTTCAAGGGGCAGCCACACCTGACTTTCAAATTACCAAGTCTTGCTTATAAAGTGGAACCAATGCACCAGAGCATAATTATTCATACCACCTCCCCCAATTTTGTGCAGAGTATGCTGCATGTTGAGTTTGATAAAATAATACGAGGAGGGAAATGCTCTCATTCCTAATATCAATGATCATTACGCTTCACCTATAAAATGGGAAAACTGAATATTATTGTGCAAGGAGAGAGAGTGGCTGAGTTAACAAATGTTTGTTAAATCACTATAAAAGAAAAGGGCTTTGATGGCTCCCAGTGGAGAGATAACAGCCCACTACTATGACAGAACACCCATTGTGCACTGTGTGAAAGAGGATATATTTTGATTATTTAAAGATAATTAGCTGATTAGGTACCTAGCATGGCTGGCAGTCCTTAGTTAATTTGACCCATTTGCAAAGCTTAAGTACTCCAGCGCATGTTAAGTCCTAATTAAAAAATGTCAGTAAAGATAGTCTTCTGAAGTCAGATCTCCAGCTGCTGTGCAAACGTCGTGAAATACATGGTAATTGATTAGTAATGAATTTGTCCTGGGAAGTGGGAAATGATTGTTCTTGGCGGGATTGCCCTGGTGATAAAAGAAGAAAAAGAAAGAAAGGCACCTGATTACTGTATAAAATCAATATGAGTGATCTAGGTATACAAATATGCAGGAAAATGCTAGCGGGAAATCCAACTTGTCGCTTCAATAACGCTGGTGGAGCAGGCATTTTTCCCAGCCTTGACATCTACCATTGTGAACTATGTCTTCAGACACAATCCTAATTTATATTCAGGGGTGCATACTCCAAATCCCAAGATGAATTTGGAAACATTTAAGGCATGTCTGAACCAAAGCAGAAAGTCTGAAGCGCTCTCTGAACAGAAGCATGGACCTCTGAAACAATCAGCAGGGCTTTGGAGATTCATACACTGAAAAATACTGAAGGCAGTATGTTTGCAAAAAAATTGAAATATTTCTCTTTAAGCTTTCCATATTAGGAAAATGCCAGGAAAAGAGGGAGAACAGCTCTTTTGTGATTGCAAGGTCTAGCTTCTAATCAGAGGGAATTATTTCACCAGTGATCTCCAATCACAGCACTTTGTGGGAGGGTTGTTGAAATAATGCGTCACCTGGTTCTTGCCTGTTCTGTGTTCTTAACTAATACTTTTAGTGGTGCTTGCTTGGAAAATGATGGACATTCAAGTCTTCCTGCTTCTGTGTCATGTGTCTTCTTATTGATTCCTGTCAAATCAGTTTTGTACTTAGAGTCTATGACCTCTGGTGCCAATTAAGCAGAGAACAAGCTTGATTATGCTTTTTCCTCCACCAGAAATCCCAATTGCCTTCACCAGTCTTTCTGAAATGTTACTTCTGTGATACTCACTTTTTACAGTGACATCATTGCCCACAAAATCCCCTGGGGGAGGGAATTTGAAGATGCCTGGCACACACAAAAGCAACCTTTTTGATGTATGCTATTTTCCTATAAATTACCCACAAAACAATAGGGTAAATTATGAATCCTTTTCCAACAATGCCAAAGTCATAAATACTGTCCTCCCTGGAAAATCACTGTGGCTATGCTTCTATGAAGTTGAATACTACCAAATTTCAGAAGACACTACTGTGTCTGGAAATTTCATTCATTCCTTCAAGGAAATGAAAGGTTCATTTTAAAAAATCAAACTGTAAAAAGTGCCCATCACAAAATCCCTGGACCTATCCATCTGGAATTTGCCAGACTTTATGTACTCCAGAACAAATGCTTTACATGAAAATTGATGCACTTCTGTCAAATGAAAAAAGTTAATAGCTATGTTTTAATAGTACCATAATAGGAAATGGACAGACGATGAGGTTTTGAGTATTCTGAATTGGGATTCAGATTCTCACCTACACTTCATTCCACAGCCTTAGAATCAATCTGAACTGAATTGGACTGTTTTAGGAAGTGCCAAATTGGTATCTGAACTGAATCTTGTAGCCTTTGCACAAACCCTACTGCTCAGATAAGATATTCAGAGTGACTAAAGAAACACACAAAATCATAATCAAAACTGGCGTAGTACTCGCAAGAAACAAGCAGTCCTGGATTCATTATTGAAATTCTTTCATTCACACTAGAACTTGTGGTTCTGATCAAATTCCAGTGAGGGCAGAACTCTCCTACATTTTTACACCTTTTCAGAGTGCCCTATGATGTATATATCAGAACCTTTGATAGCAGATTTAACAGACTAATGTTCCTGTTTCTGCTGGAATCACAGTGCAAATTCCATGAAACAGGCAATGCCAAAACACTGGCCGAGTTATTTTGTCAGATTCGATTACCTGTATCTAAATTATTCAAGAGCATAAATGCTTAAAGTGTGCTAAAGTTTATGTTGCAGCTCAAGCTTCTGAATACTAAATGGAAAACTCAGGGATATTTTAACAAGGAAAAACATATTTTAACCAGGAGAAACCCAACATGTAGCAACACACCAAAAATAGTTGAACATTGCATAGTTTAGCTGTACAGTGGTTTGGCTTGGAGATGCCATAAAAGCTAGTACTTTTAAGTTAATTGTAATAATACTACGTTTGAATCAATGTCTTCTGATCTTCCAGATAAATTTGTCTGTTGGTGTTCTAACACAACTCACGTCCATTTATGCTGTCATATTGTGCCAAACAGAAAGTGTTGAGGTAAATCCATTCCATTCCTAATCAATTAGCATATATTTCACAACAGCATTGAAACAGCTGTCTTCAGAAGATTGCCTTTACCGACATATTTTAATTAGGATATATTTTAATTGGGACTTATGATGGCTCTCCCATGGCTTGTTTGCATGTGTTTCTTCAAAGCAAACAAGGAGAGTTCTTGAAGAATGATCCTGTATATGATTGCTCAGAAGTCAGTCTTCTTAAAATCAAGTCAATGTGCATTGTCACACTTTTGTCATTAAAATGTGGAAAGTGGCAGGCTTTTGTCCCACCCAGTGAAATAGGATATCTCAAGAGGTTTTTCTCCCAAAGGGACAGGGAGGGGAATCTGCTACTGCTACTGCTTGCTGTTAAAAGGGCTGTACCACACACAAAACTAAACATACATGCTTAAAACATTTTTGTGTAAGCAAGGCTAGCCCAACATGTAGACACTTCATGGGTGCTTTATTTTATTTTTATTTTTATTTTTAAATTTCTTTTTATTGAATTCTTTTCTTTTAAGACAAGAAAACAACATAACCAAGAACATACAAGATAAACAAAAACAAAAGCTTATAAACAAAAAGAAAAAGACATTACATAAAGAAAAACCAACACAGAACAGACCACATATCAAATTACAACATAACATTAATTGACTTCCCTCCATTTCGGTTTGAGCCATATCCTCACAATATCTTTCTGCAGTATCTTTTTACAACCTCTATCTATACATCGCCGGTTTTATATTACACCTACTGTGATTTTATTGTTTCCTAAATTTGTTTCTATGTATGTTATGAATTTATTCCAATCATTAATAAATTTTACGTTTTTTTGCTGCCTGATTTTTTGTGTCATCCTTGCTAATTCTATAAATTCAAATAACTTAATTTGCCATTCTCTAACAGTTGGGATATTAGGGGTTTTCCAATTTTGCGCTAGCAATATCCTGGCGGCTACCGTTGCGTATTGGAACATTGTTTGGTCTTCTTTCCTAATCTCCTCTCCAACCATTCCCAGGAGAAAGGCTTCGGGTTTTTTGGGAAAAGTATATTTCAATTTTTTTTTTAATTCATCGTAGATAAGTCCCCAAAACCTCTTCACTTCTTCACAGGCCCACCACATGTGGTAAAAGTCCCCCTCTTTTGTTTTGCATTTCCAACAGGATTTATCCCGGGTCTTATACATTTTTCCCAATTTCACGGGGGTGATGTACCATCTGTACATCATTTTTTCCATATTTTCTCGGAGTCCCACACATGCTGTGAATTTCATATCCTTATTCCAAAGTTTCACCCACCTGTCGTAATCTAGATTATATCCAAGGTCTATGGCCCATTTGACCATAACCTCCTTTATCTCCTCATCTTTCATATCCCAATCTAATAATTGATTATACATTTTGGATAAGAGTTTGGTATTTCCTTCTAATATTTCCACCTGATATCTGAACTTTTTCTCATTCATCCCTGTTTTTTTATGTTCATTCCATAAAGCATTAATCTGATGGAATTGTAACCAACCCGTTAATTTATCCTTTAAATCTTCGTATGTTCTAATTTTCCATCCTTTATCTGATCTTACCAGGAGGTCTTCATAAGTCCATCTTTGGCTTTCCATGTTTAGTTTCTTAATTGTTAGAATATCGATTGGTGATAACCACCAGGGGGTGTCTTTTTCTATAAGTCTTTTATTTCTGTTCCATACCTCAAGCAGCGCTCCTCTTATAATGTGGTTAGAGAACCCTTTGTGTACCTGTTATGTACTGAAGTACAGCAGCGCACTCAAGCAGCCCACATACCACAGCTGCCTCGACGAGAAGGAGGGAACTGCGCAAGCTGCGGGGAAAGTCACGAGAGGAGGACCTGCCGTTTCCGCAACACAGAGTGCAGGCAGTGCAGAAAATTGGGACACATCGCCCGGGTGTGTCGAGCTCGGCCCACCCGACGCCAGGCATCAGATGACCAATCCAAGAGCCCCAGGTCCCGGGGCCCAACACACCAAGGCAACTCGACGGAGCTCACGGACTTCCAGGTATACCAGTTGCCCCACCCCAACGTAGAGAAAATTTATGTAGAGGTACAGATAGAGGGGGCCCCATGCCGCATGGAGCTTGACACGGGTTCAACTCTATCCATAATCTCGGCAAGGACCTTAAGGAAACTGTGTCCTACTGGGGGTCCCAAACTCAGGCCGGCCCCATTCACCCTCCGGGACTTCCAGAAACGTAAGGTCCCCACAATGGGGGTGGGGACCTTCAGGGTGCAATACCGAGGGCGGACGCGGCAACTGGACTTGCTTGTGGTCAAGGGCCCCTACATTAGCTTACTGGGATTGGCATGGTTTGGACCACTGGGGCTAGCCGTCACCGGGGTGAACCACACAAGCTTACAAGTGGACGTGGATGCCATATGCAAGGAATTTCCGGGGGTTTTCGATGGGAAATTGGGACAGTATACGGGCCCCCCCATTGCTCTACAGCTTGACCCCGCAGTACGACCAGTCAGGCTCAAGGCCCGCCGGGTCCCATTCGCTCTGAAACCCCGTATAGACGAGGAATTGGACCGACTCGTGGAGCAAGGAGTGCTGGAGCCGGTGCCTAATGCCCCCTGGGAAACCCCAATCGTCACACCCGTCAAGCCGAATGGTTCGGTCTGCATCTGCGCAGACTACAAATGTACCATAAACAAGGCCCTCACAGCCCATGCATACCCAGTGCCAGTGGTCAGCCATGTCCTTACCACCCTGGCTGGGTCGAAAATTTTTGGCAAGCTGGACTTGGCCCAAGCATATCAACAGCTGCCAGTAGATGAGGCCACAGCAGAGGCACAGACGATTGTGACACACAGAGGAGCGTTCAGGGTAAAGCGGCTGCAATTCGGTGTCAGCGTGGCACCAGGCATATTCCAGAATCTAATGGACTCTCTCCTTAAAGGGATTCCTGGTGTCACCCCCTTCTTCGATGATGTGTTGATTGCCGGGCCCACACCAGAGGAGTTTGAGGACCGCCTCTGCACCGTTCTGCACCGTTTCCAGACGGCGGGTCTCAAGGTGAAGCGGGAAAAATGTCTACTAGGAGTGCCTCAGGTGGACTTTCTGGGATTTATGGTGGACGCAGAAGGGGTCCACCCAACTGGGGACAAGGTACGGGCCATTTGTGATGCCCCAGCACCCAAGAACAAGACTGAACTTCAGGCCTTCTTGGGACTATTGAACTTTTACCATTCCTTCCTTCCCCACAAGGCGGCGGTAGCGGAGCCCCTACACAGACTCCTGGACAAGCGGGCCCCTTGGGTGTGGGGCCAGCGCCAGGAGGCCGCATTCCAGGCAGTCAAGGACTTGCTGGTCTCAAACTCGGTCTTGGCACACTTCGACGAGAGGCTGCCGGTGGTGCTAGCATGCGACGCCTCGCCCTATGGCATTGGCGCTGTCCTGGGACACCGACTCCCGGATGGAAGAGAGGTACCGGTGGCATACTTTTCCCAGACACTCAACGCAACCGAGTGGAACTACTCGCAAATCGACAAGGAGGGTCTGGCAATCGTGAAGGGAGTAAAAAAATTCCATGATTTCTTGTACGGGCGGCCCTTCACCGTGGTGACTGACCACAAGCCGTTGCTTGGCTTGTTTGCCCCTGAAAAGCAGACCCCCCAAGTGCTGTCTCCTCGCGTCCTCAGGTGGTCAATTTTCCTTGCCAGCTACCAGTATGCACTGATTCACCGCCCTGGGAAGGCGATGGGCCATGCAGATGCCCTCAGCAGGCTACCACTACCGGAAACAGGCCCTGACCCAGCACCTGCACAAGAGGTTATGAGCCTGGAGCTGCTTCCTGACCGCCCCATTCAGGCACAAGAAGTTGCACACCATTCCAAGAAAGATAGGGTCATCTCCCGGGTCCTGGACTGGGTGTGGAGGGGATGGCCCAGCAGCAGCCCCAGGCCAGAATTCGCCGGCTACACAACCCGCAGACATGAACTGTCAGCCCACAAGGGGTGCCTGTTATGGGGAAGCAGGGTCGTTGTTCCCCAGCCCCTCGGCAAAAGGGTCCTCACAGCCCTACACGAGACACACCCAGGGGTAGTAAGAATGAAGGCCCTTGCCAGGAGTTATGTGTGGTGGCCGGGGATCGACGGAGAGATAGAGGCCTGGGTCAAACACTGCCAGGCCTGCCAAGAATCCCGCCCAGATCCCCCAAGGGCCCCAGTCCAGTCCTGGGAGTCCGCCCGAGCACCATGGTCACGCCTGCATGTGGACTTCGCTGGCCCCTTTCAGGGGAAAACATTCTTCATAGTGGTGGACTCCTACACCAAATGGCTGGAAGTCGCACTGGTACCATCCACTTCTACGTCCGCAGCCATCCGGGTACTACGCAGGCTGTTTGCAACCCACGGGCTCCCTGACACTCTTGTCTCAGACAACGGGACTGCATTTACGTCAGGAGAATTCCAAACCTTCACAGCGCAGAACGCCATCCGCCACATCCGTTCGGCGCCATTCCACCCTGCCACCAATGGCCAAGCAGAACGCATGGTGCGGACCACCAAGGACACCCTTCGCCGCATGACGCAAGGGGATTGGGAGTACTGCCTTGCCACATTCCTTCTAGCACAGCACAGCACCCCCAGCTCAACGACTGGCTGGAGCCCCGCTGAACTACTAATGGGTCGGCGCCTTGCAATCAGATTGGACCGCCTTCACCCTGATAGAGCTCAGGATGAGGTAGTGGTGGGGGAAGGCAGGAACCCCCGGACCTTCGAGGCCCAGGACCCAGTGTACGCAAAGAATTTTGGGGCAGGCCCTGCATGGGTACCCGCCACAGTCACCAGGGTCACTGGCCCCGTGTCGTACGAGGTGCTAACAGATGGGGGGCAATGCTGGCGCCGCCACTGTGACCAGATACGGCGACGATTCCCGGGAGAAAACCAGGAGGAGGAGGACAGGTCAGGGAACAGTGGGGCAGTGAGGCCCATAGAGCAGCAAGGGCAAGCAGGAGAGGCAGAATCAGTAAATACAGAGGGGACCCGTGAGGCCGAAAGGACACCGGAACCAGAACCACGACTGAGCGAGCCGGTTGCGCCAGACCAAACAGCCCTATCACAGCCAGCATCCTTGGAACACGAGCCAGAACCTGAACCTCGGACCAGGGAACACCCCAGGCCGCAACGCACACGTAGGCTGCTGGCGTACCTCGAGGACTATGAATGCGACCTCCCGGGCAGGACTGGAACTTAGAGGGGAGGGGTGTTATGTACTGAGTTGAATAGGATCCAAACTGCAGCAGTCTGATTGGTCCTAGAACAATAGGATCCAAAAGGCAGCAGTCTGATTGGTCCTAGAACAATAGGATTCAGAATGCAGCAGTCTGATTGGTCCTAGAACAATGCAGCAGTATGATTGGTTGGCAGGAACCACCCAATCATGCTCCAGATAGAAGTGAATCCACAACCTGATTGGCTTACAGTAGAATTCCGGAATTAGCCAATCATGTGCAGCCCATTGTGTAAATAATGTATATAAAGCAGATACTTTGAGGGGACTTTCATTCATTCCTCCTCACCACTATGAGCTGAATAAAGAGCATGAAATCACTTTGCGACTCTGAGTATATTTCAGTACCCTCTCTTTCTCATGCCATAGATATGCATGCCAGCCATATCTGGTGTCAAATCCCTCTAAATCCAACAAATCTGTGTTTTTCAATACAACCCATTCTTTGATCCAACACAAACATGAAGCCTCATAATATAACTTCAAGTTCGGGACGGCGAACCCTCCTCTATCTCTCCGGTCCGTAAGTAGTTTATATTTAATTCTAGCTCTTTTGCCCTGCCAGATGAATCTGGAAAGGGTTTTCTGCCAGTCTTTGAACACTGTCGTACCTCTGATCACCGGGATGTTCTGAAATAAAAATAGCAATCTCGGAAGAGTACTCATCTTAATTGCGGCCATTCTACCCGACCAGGAGAGTTTTATCCTACTCCAGGTGTCTAGGTCTTTTTTAATCTCTCTCCAGGTCCTAGTATAGTTATCTTCTACTAGGTTTATATTTTTTGTGGAGACCCAGATACCCAAGTATTTTACCTTTTTCACCACCTTGATTCCTGTTTGTATCTCTAACTGATTTCTTGAGTCTTCAGTCAGATTCTTTGTCAGTATCTTGGTTTTGACTTTATTTAATTTAAAACCGGACAATTTTCCGAATTCTTCTAATAATTCTAGAACTTTACCGGTACCTTTAACTGGATCTTCTAGCGATATTACCAAGTCATCGGCGTAAGCCTTTAATTTATATTCTTTTACTCCGATTCTAATTCCTCTTATTTCTGAAGTTTTTCTTATTTTATTTGCAATTATTTCCAGCACCATAATAAATAAGAGAGGGGATAGGGGGCGCCCCTGTCTAGTACCCTTCGAGATCACAAATGAATTAGTTAAATTATTATTGATAATTAATTTAGCCCTTTGGCTTGTATAGATCGCTTTTATACCTTCCATAAAGGGCCCCTCTATCCCTACCCTCTCCATACATTTTAGTAAAAACTGCCAGGATACATTATCGAAAGCTTTTTCGGCATCAATAAAAATTAATGCCGCAGGGATATCGTTCTTAAACCTCAAATATTCAATAATGTTTATTATGTGCCTTACGTTATCTTTTAATTGTCTATTAGGGAGGAATCCAACTTGATCTTTATGAATGGATTTTATTAAATATTTCTTAAGTCTGTTCGCCATTATTTCTGCAAAGATTTTGTAATCGTTATTAAGTAGTGATATCGGTCTATAATTTCTTATGTCCAGTTTATCAGACTCTGCTTTAGGTATTAACGCGATATGCGCCTCTTTCCATGAATCAGGAATCCTCCCTCCTTGTAGAATATTATTCATTACGTCACATAAAACCGGGGCCAGATGTTCCTCTAAGACTTTGTAGTACTTTTGTGACAGGCCGTCTGGGCCTGGTGCTTTCCCTGGTTTCATCTTCTTAATTGCCGCTTTGATCTCATCTACTGTTATTACTTTATTTAAATGAGTTTCCTCTTCCTCCATCAAATGTTCTCCTCCATTTTTTTTCCAAATATTTTTCTATTTCTACTATGTCCTCATCTTCCTTTTTGTACAGATTTTCATAGAATTGGGGGAAATTTTCCTTTATTTCACTTCATGGGTGCTTTAAACACTTTTTAGCTTACTGTTGGTTTTAATTACATTCTGAATGTTTTTAATGGCCTTTTTACTAATAAATTTAATGTTCAGTTTTTTGTAGACCGCTTAATGATTTTGTTACAATCTAGCAGTATATAATTATTGTTAAAGAAAATAAATAAACTTCCTGTTTGCTGCAGTATAGTATACCACCCACCCACGGAGGACAGGTTGAGCAGAACTGGGTGGTGCTTTTGGAGTGCTGTTGGGGCATTTTTTGCCTACTCAACATTGGTCTTTCTTTCTTGCGCTTGGTGTTTCATTTGGAAAGGGATGTAAAATATCTTGTCTCTGATAAGCAACCTGGGGCACTCTTGGGGGCCAGGCATTTTACCAACCACCTCGTATTCCTGGCCTTCCTGGGGCTCAGCCTACACTCGAGTAGGACCCTGGCAGAGACACATGCCTGACTGGCATGTTCTCTCCCTCCTGGTCTTTCGTTTGGGAGCTTCAAAAGCTTTCTTCAGCCCGAACATCACAGCGACCAATGTCAACAGACATCGGCACACTTAGGGATCCGCAGAGTCTGTGCATCATGTGTAACAGACCTCAGCAACTCAGCATTTTGGCTAATCTACTTTATTTACATATAAACACACACGGAGCACTGCAACATGACTCCCTCTCTCTGTAGCATCAAACAGCAAAGAGAAAAAGAACAAAGGACAATAGTCCCACTTCACGGAACACAGTAACACAAATATCCTGTCTCCGTCACTTCCTACTCTGTGGAGTCAAAACATACACCGTCATGTGAAAGACATCAATCCCATGACTACAATCATGGAGCAGGAATTCTAACAGGGGGGCACTGGCAGTCGAAGGTGGGGGTGGTGGAAGCAGCCTACCCCAGGTGCCATCTGAGGGGGGGGGTTGACATTGCAGTTCCCCCTCGGGCCGCCCGCTGCCCACCATGCACCCCTGGGATGTGCACCATGCCCCCTGCGATGTGCGCCATGCCCCCTGGGACATGTGTTGCGCCTCCTGGGACACGTGCCAGCCACGTCCCCGCATGTTCGCCACTCCAGGTGCTGGATCATGTAGCTCCGCCACTGGGGGGTGGGGATGTGGGGTTTTATTGATCTAATACTCTAGGAGGCTTTCACTTCCAAACAGTGAACAGTGAGGTGCAGTGGGTAGAGGGGTGCTCTCTTAACTCTCTTAATTACAGTGAGATGGCAATGAAAGACTCCTATCAGTCTAAGGCTGGTGCTGGGTGAACCAGGGTGGTGCCACACATGAAATGAGACAGAGAATCTTTGCCCCTGTATATCCCCAAGTTAGATATTCCTGCAGCAAGAGAATATTGGTTTATCAGCTGATGATTGGAAAGTTGGAATGTTCATCTGATGTCAAGAATGGAAATCACACAAGTGAATAAGAGGGTTATTCAATATTGGTGTGGGGGCGTTATGTCTGCATAAATAATTGTTATTGTCAGCATTGTTTTTTACATCTCCATTCCACTGAAATTAATTCCATAATTAGGTTAATTTTGGCCATAGTGAATATCAAGATGAATAACATAGGTTTTAGTGGAATCTGAATGGTAGTGGAATGGAAACAGTGCTCATTGCAGGGAACACTGGATGGGATAGAAATTTGCTGCCTCTTTACATCCTTGGCTGCAGAGCCTTAATTAAATAGTTGACACCTTTGTGACCTTTTTGCCACAGAACTTTTCTCGAGTTTTCACTCATGGGTGTGCAGCAAAGGACTGAAACCCTAATTTGGTGAGGGAAACAGTGCTTGAGGAATGAAAGGTCTTTAACCTTTCCTCTGGAACAATTTTCTTTATCTAAATCACTCCACAAATGACATTTATAAAGGACAAAATTTTAAAGATCTGTGGCACCATCACAACCTATGGGATTGAGGATGGCTCAAATAGCAGTTTAAGTATGTTTTATTTACATCCTTCTACTCCAGCATGTTTCCAATGATGTCTGGAACTATTCCCCTGTGCAAACAAAATATTTTTTTGAATTGCACGCTTACAAATGAGACATTCCAAGGAAGAAAGTTAGTTGCCTAATAGGGAATGATTAGCACTGATGGAGAAAATGTTTTGCATTCAAAAGACTTCAGTAGTGTTGGAACTTATCAACTGTTTCTGATTCCATATGTCTTTGTCTACTACATAGCTGACCTTAAAAAGAATTACAGCTTTCATACCGCAGTACAGTTTTCAGAGATAGACATGAAGGAAGATTCATGAAAAATAGCTTCACTTGTAGTACAGGGAGTTTCCCCTTTATTCTAATTTTAATTTGCTTCCAGCAGTAGAACCTGAGGAGCAATTACTTCTTTTAAAAGGAAGATGAATTTCAGTGTGCCCAGAATCAATGTGTAAACCTCAAGCAGGAAAACACATCTATGAAACAATGGCTGCTGTACTGATCAAATCATTTAGCTGTGATTCTCTCACATCTCATATAATGAGATTTTTTTGAGTTCACTGTATTGATTGTCTCCCCTCCCCCCAGCATCTTTCCTTATCAGTCATCAGACACACCCTCACACAGACACACAGAAAAGTAGGTGGGGGTGGGAGAAATCGTTATCAGTAGTAATTTTTGTATAGGACAGTGGCTGGATCACATCAAAGAAGCTATTCAATTAAATGCCTTGTAAACTCATACAGGGAAATGCAGTAGGGAAAGATGTGACCCCACAGCGCCATCTGGTGTCACAGTGTTATATCACATATTCAACAGATATAAAATGCTTTTTCTTTACCAATCTAGCTGAGTCCAGTGTTTTCAAACAAAGTTTATAGTTAGGTGAACACTCTTGACACCTCCCAAATAAAATACTGAGTTTTTAGCCCTGCATTTGCATTTATTTATTAAAGCAATTATGGTCCACCTTTCCATTCGGCATCCCCAAAGTGACTTATATTTTTAAATGGTTGTTTTTTAAAAATCTTTTATTATGAGATGAGAACAGTCACAAGACAGCACTTTAAAAACAGTCAACTAAAAATGAACAGGAAAGGCAAATAGGAGAAAACTTTCTTTAGAAGCCATTTTCTTGCACTATGCCAAAAAGCAAGCTGTGAGGTAACCACAAGTTTATTTATATGTATTTCATAAAAGATATATACCACTTAATTGTTAAGGGGAGGAAACACCTCAAATCAGTTAACTTCATTGTTTTATCATTTTAGTAATCAGCAAAAACAATTAAAAACAACTACTGTATTTTTCTCACCATAGGACGCACTTTTCCTCTCCTAAAAAGCAAGGGCAAATGTGTGTGCGTCCTATGGTGCGAATGCAGGGGGGAGGCAGGCGGGAAAAGCCCCCAAGAGCTGCACACAAGCTCCGTGCGCTCTTGCGGGCTTTTCCACAGGAGGGAGAAGGGACTGACTGGCCGCATCAGTCCCTTTTCCCACCTCCCAGAAAAGCCAGGAGAAGCCACAATCTCTTTAAAGGAGCTGCACGGCTTCTGCCAGTTTTGCGGGAGGTGGGTGAATTCCCCCACTTCCCAGAAAAGCCAGGAGAAGCCCTGCGCAGCGTCTCCCGGCAAGGAGAGGTTGCACAGGGCTAAAGGGAAAGCCAAAACAGCGAGCGGGATCCATCCCGCTTGCTGCTTTGGCTTGCTCCATAGCTGCGCGCAACCCCTCCGGCAAGGAGAGGCTGCACGGGGCTATGGATTCTTTAGCCCCATGCAGCCTCTCCCCGGAGGGAGAGGCTGCACGGAGCTAAAGGGGAAGCCAAAACAGCGAGCGGGATCCATCCTGCTCGCTGCCTTGGCTTGTGCCATAGCCACGCGCAACCCCTTTGGCAGGGAGCGGTTGTGCGCAGCCTGTACGCTGCTCTTTGGGGCTGGGGGGAATTTTTTTTCTTGATTTCCCCCCCTAAAAACTGGGTGCGCCCTATGGTCCGGTGCGCCCTATGGTGCGAAAAATACGTTATTTAAAGCCTGACAAAATAAAATCAGCGACAAGCTAGAAACAGATTAAAACATCCTACATATTTGCTTAGGCTTGCCTAAACCAAAATATTTTTAGCAATTGCCAAAAAGAGTACAGTGAAGGCACTGGTCTCATGTCAGCAGGCTGGGAGTTCCAAAGTTTGGGTTCTGCCATACTAAAAGATTGATTTCTTACAAATGGGGAATGTGTATTACAGTGTGTAGCAGCTGTAACAGTGCCAGTTCCGCATGGGTCACAAGGGCCTCCCTGACACAAGGAACATTTCACAGTGTAGGTGGCACAGTTGAAATAGCCTGATTCCATGTCTCCACCACTACCATTCAGAAGGCAGAGGGAAAATCAACATGGCCTCAATTTGGTGAAGAGAATCCCCAAGCATGAAGCTTTCTAGCATGTGAAAAGGACCATTCTGTGTGCTCACCTCATTGCATACACCACCACACTCTCCACTGAAATGACCAAGAAAAGCCTTGTGGGCCGTATGGCTCCAGGTGCAACCAGATCCCTCTACCTACAGGAAAGTGCTGTATTGATACATGGATTTTCCTACTGGTCTATGTACCATGCAGTCTGTGGCATGGTCCCATTTGTAAATATTGGAGCAGCATCAGTTTTCCAGTATTAAATTCAGATTCCGAGACTCATAGAGCCCCTAACAGGCTGCATGAAAAATATGCCTGAAAATGTCCCCGGATGCTGCTTTAAAAAGTGCTCCTTAAACTATTTACATGTTTCAGACGTTGTTACATAATTAGCTGCGAGACCATTTGATCTCTAATAGCAAGGTGCCAGTACTCCACCCGATTGATGCCTTTCGTCTGGCACTGCCACCCCACGCATGAGAGAGTGATATATATATTATTAATATTCTGACGCACTTTGAAATATTAGCTAATGGTGAAAAGCAATGCCTGTGGAAGGAAGATGAGGATGCTCATTGGCTTCGAGGGAAAACTTGCTCATCGTTTATCACCTGTTAAGACTGCTTCAGATCTCAGCCAGCCACCTGTTGTTATTTGCTGCTGCAGCAGTAAAGATTAGCAGGGCTAGTCTCCAGGCTCGTAATTTCACAGCTCCTGCTCATCAGAGTTAATATCCTGGCAATAAGATATGAATGTCAATTACTGAACTCTTTGAGTTTCCAGTTTCTGGCAGTGCCACCTTTGGAAGAGGTGTGTGCGCACATGTGTGCATGAGTGACATTTGGTCATAGATCCAACAAGCTGATTAGCTTGCTACCCATTCTTTTATTGGGCATAATCACTGATGGCACTGAGAGCAAAACAGTGCTCCCAAGTTTCTGGGAAATAATTAAGTTTTAGTGGGGGTTTGGGTTGTTGTTTTTTAAGTCCTTGACAAATTTTGCTTCTCTCCGGCAGGCTCTGTCCAATTAACTCTAACACAAATAAAAGGCATTCTCCCCTCTCTTCTCACAACACATAACAGGAGATTGAATTAGAGTTGCTGGCTGACTTCAAACACCTCTTGTCCTATTACAGACAACATAATAAGGCCAGACCCATTACATCAAAAGTTTGGTTTGTCAGCTATGCATCTCTTGAAGATATTGGTGCCATGGCAATCAATAAGGCCCTGCCTGCACTATCAGGCATTATAAGGATAGATACAGCATGTCATTTTTTTTTACATGGTTTTCCACATTTTTAGTGATCACAGATTTGGTGCTGCATGCATACACTTGACATTTGCTGCCAAAGCATGCTCTGAGGACCGATGTTTTTCTTTGTCTCCCCATGAAAAATTTAAATCTTTTTCCTATCGTTTCTTGCACACACCATTTACCACTCTTAGAGCAATCCTTCCTGCCCTGACCTTTTGGGGGAAAGACTTTGGGGAGATGGAACTACAACACAATTGATTTAAAAGATTTAAAGCTTAAAAATAAAACAGACTAGGCAAAAGTCATGCAAATGCCTTGCTAAATTCTTCATCTGCTCAGAATAATTTAAGTGACTGTCAGTGTGTCAGTCTCCATCAGGACTCTTCTTCTTCAGAGGTAAGTTGTAAGTGAAGGGGATTGCCCTAAGGCTGTTCCCTTGTAGCCACGGCCATTCAGCAGTGCACATTAGACCAGAGGCATCCATGCCTCAGAAGTGGAACTCCGTTGAATGGCAGAACTGAAAGAACTTGCCTTTCACTGCCCAGTTCCCTTGATTTGTTTTGAGAAGCAGAGCAGCACTTCATAGTCTCCTAGACCTCCAGCTGCTCTTCACTTCTTTCTTCTGCTTTTTCCAAGAACATTTGAGGGCTTCCTTGCCTCTTACAGGCAAATCTTGAAAAACTAAGGATTCCATACCACAACACTGGGGCCCCAAATACATGAAATGGATCTGGGAGAGCGAATAGTGAATCTCCCAGTGTTTTAAATCAAGCAGAAATAGAAGCTTCTTCTCATGACAGTGGCACTGGAGGAGGGTACCTGTATTTCCCCCAGCGGTGGGGTAAAACAACAGCTTTGTGGGAGGGGGAGATTTAGATCAGGAAAGTGATATGGGGGGGGAGAGTTACCCTTGTGTCCTTAAACAGTGTTTGAACAAATTTGGAGTCTCCTGTGGCTGTTTTAGAGTAAAGCCTAAAACAGGGTTGTTCCAGGTCATGTCTATTATGAACCTGAAATAAATTTAAGACAGCTTGCAAAAAAATAAAAATAAAAAAAATTCTGGTTATGTAGATAATTCAGCAGGAAGCAATGGTAGCCAATCAACAGTGAGAGATGCCAATCAGAGGGTACAGGGAGAAGAATACATCCTCTCTGAAACCTGAACTTTGGTGCCATGGAGACATTTCTGATTATCAGCAATCTAGGATTGAAGTTCACCAGAACTGGCATCTGCATACATACTTTTTGGTTTGAGAATTTCATCACAAAATTTGGGGAAGTTCAAATTTTCAAGACCAGCAGTGTTTTGATTCACTTAGTGAAGCACAGATTATGTATGGTCACATTAAAATGCTAACGCAATGAATTTATTCCTCATTCCTATGAAAAGACTAAAAACAACAACACCTAGATCACACTCTTTCAGTTAATCCACATGAGAATAGCTCGTTTTAAAATCTGTAGAAAGTTAGTGCAGACCATTCTCACTAGCAATCAATAAACAGATGTTTAAAAATGTTAAAAATTGGATAGAAGACTAGCAGATAATCCATAACACTGCTGCATTTGTAGAGTAACTATCAGTTAGTTATCTTGGTTCTCCCATGACACCTTAACAACCAATGAGACCTAAGAACTAGGATTTAAATTCATCAGCCTCTGAGTATTCCAATATACCCACCAGAGGGTGGCAAAGTGCTACATTGCCACTGTGACCCTTTAAATATAAGTTGGCTACTTGATCACAAAAGCTTTATGTGTCACCCCCAGTGCTATTTTTCTAGGAAAAAAAGCTGCCAGAACTCACCATGAAGGCCTCCCTTGTTCTCTTATAATGGCAATGGTGCCCACCTGAGAAGTGCTGGAACAGAGTTCCGGTGAGTTCCAGCTGAAAAAGGCCCTAGTCACCCCCAAATGATAAATACATCACATCCAGCATGTCCTCTAAACATCCACCTCATAAAAAGTCATTTGTCCCAACCTAATTCCTGTATGAGATCCAGTTATAAGAAATTTGAAGGGACTCCTCTCTGTCCTACACATATTCTTTTCTGCTGGATATAAATAGTTTAGTTTGTTGTTAAAATGACAAACAGGATGACTTCCGGGTCAGCGCCATCGATTAATGGCAGATTCCCTCTGAGTCTCGGAGGGACTAGCTCCGTGGGATCGGGTCTTACCGCTGCGGCAAAGCGGGGGCCCTTTAAAAATCACAGGCGGGGGAAGCCTGTGAATGTGGGGACTCGACGGGCACCATTTGCACCCCCCAATCTGCGAAGGGACCCTTTTAAGGGCTCCGGAGCGGGACGGGGTGAGCGGCGCGGTGCCGAGAGTCGACTGCTTCTTCCGCTGAGTGAAGCCGCACAGCTGTTATCGGAGAGCGCTGACTTTTTCCTGGGACAATTGGACTTTGAAAGTAACTACCCGTGAGTAGGATTAAATTGGATTTAAAAGAATAAGTTAATTTGACACCGAAGCGGGAAGGTATAAACAGGAAGTCTGCCTTCCCTTCTTGTAAACAGATTAAAGCAAAGAGACTGTAAAGCGGAAACTTGAAAGATGTTTTGGAAAAAGACTTAAATCTTAACATCAGGTAAGCGGTCTCCCCTCCAGTTTGCAGGAGAGGAGGGGGGAAAGTTTGAGGTATATTTACCTGCAAAAACAAGAGGAAAAGGAAGCTAACATCCGCTGCCTAAAACCTGGGAATGGACTGCCCCTAGACAAGGAAAGCCGCTCAGTAGAAAGCCTATCAGTAAGCAGAGGACTTTTGACTTAGCTCTGCAAAAAGAGCTACAGTGTTTCTGGACTTCTCCTGGTTTTAAAGTACCTGTCTAAGTGGACTGAAACTGTTGTTTTTAACTACCCACGCTGGAAGAGTGGCAGACGAAGGTGATTGACTATATGGGACTGGCTGAGATGACTGGCAGAATCCGTGACCAAGGGAAAGAGACGGTGGAAGAAGATTGGAAGAAATTTAAAGTTTATCTTAAGAACTGTTGTAAAATTAATGAGTGCTAAAATGTCATGGGTAACGTAAAACAGAATTGCAGTGATAAATAATTGGGTAAGAGGAAAAAGATTAGAAACTGAATTACAAGTATTGAAATTAGGGGTTGCTGGAAAAGTTTAAAACAGGGATGCAGAAAAGGGAGGTATGGGGAAGTCGTTGAAATAAGGTTCAAGAAAGGTTAAGAAATTATATGTGTTTATATGTTTGTTTGTTTATGTGTTGTTAATTGTTAGTTGTGTTGTGTTTTAATATATGTTGTAAAATCAATAAAAAATTATTAAAAAAAAAAGAAACTGTTGTTTTTAAGTGAACTGGGGGACTTATAAGGACTATATTTGTTTTTAAAAGTTGCAAGCTTTGGCTGTTACTGTGTCCCCCTAGAGGAGGTTTGACATTGCTACAATAACAACTGGATTATAGGAAAATTCCTTTTCAAAACAAACTTTCAACCGTGGGATTGACCTTGGATTCTCATAAGAGTGTTATGGCAGATGGGAGAGGAAAGTTAGAGCTGGCGCAGGAAAAGACTACTAGGTCTGGCAGACATTATCGGACAGACACTGCGCAGCAGCGAAGGGCTTCAACATCTGGAGCATCTGGAACATCAGGGGCTGCTCCTCCACAGGTCAAACCAAAAGTTATGTCGTCCGAAGACGTTTTGGCACATGCACTTGGAAAAATTAATGAATCCTTGGAAAACTTAGCTAAGCAGGTAGCTGAGACAAATAAACAAGTAGCTGAAGCATCAGTTAAAATTGACCTGAATACTACAAGCATTAATAATTTGGGACAGAAGGTGAATACCAATACACAGTCTATTGAAAAATTATTACAGGAATCTGCTTCGACCAGAAAGATAGCTGAAGAAGCAAAAGATATTGCAACTGCTACTCAAGAGGAGATACCACCAGTATATAAGCAATTGGAGGACCACGGTTTGACACTGTCTATGATTGAATTGAAAGAGAAACAAAGGAATTTAAGAATCCGGGCTGTACCAGAACGTGAGAAAGATAATCTGGCCGATTTTCTTACACAGGAATTTACAGATTTTTGCCAACAGGACTTGGGGAAGGAAGAATTTAAGATAGTGAGTGCATTTAGACTTGGAAGAGGACAAAGGAGGAACAAGGTGAGGTACTGCTTGATTACTTTTCGAACAAAAGAGGAGAGAGATAAAATTTTGAACCTACACTATCAAAGGACTTTGGAAATTGACGACTCAAGAGTGGAGATATTTAAGGATATTCCAAAACATCTTTTGGACTTAAGGCTTAACTACGGAGATCTAGTTGCCCTGTTGAGAAGAAATAGAATTCTCTTTAGGTGGGAATTTCCCCAAGGTCTATCCTTTAAATATAAAGGAAGAAAGATAAAAATAAGATCAGTTAACGACAAAGACAGGTTTCTGAAAGACCATGAAGAAGATCTACAGAAAGAAGCGGAATCTGGAGAAGAGCCAAGAGCACTGGAAAAAGGAATACTGGATATAGCAAACCTATCTTTTGGATTGCACGGTCCAGAGAAAGAGACACCATTGACAGAACAAGAACAGACACTTGGTGCAGTCGGAGGCAAAGCGAAGTAACCCCATCATGGCTCTGCAACTTTTAAGTTGGAATTGCAACGGTCTTAACTCTCCTCAGAAGAGAAAAAGTGTTTTTCATTTACTAAAAAAGGAACAATTGGACTTGATTTGTCTACAAGAAACTCATGTAACAAGGTTACACAGGAAACTACTTATCAATAAGAGACTGGGACAGGAATTTATCTCATCTGACAAAGTTAAAAAAAGAGGAGTTGTGATATATGCAAAGGAGAGACTATTACCGAAATTTATTTTTAAAGATGAACAAGGAAGATTCCTGGCAATTGAAATTCAAGTTCAAGGAGAGAAATTTCTGATCGTAGGAATTTATGCACCGAATGAGGGGAAATCTGAATTTTTTAAAAAGTTGCATGAGATCTTATTGGACTATTTGGATTACAATCTGATTTTGATGGGGGACATGAATGGAGTAGTATCTACAAACATGGACAAGGCACAAAGACAGGTTGTTACCAAGGATGGTAGACTACCAAAAACTTTTTTTGAGATGACAGACAATATGGACTTAGTGGACATTTGGAGAACAAAGAACCCCTTGCGAAGAGAGGGAACCTTCTTTTCTGAAGCCAAGATGACATGGACTAGAATTGTCCAAATATGGGTAACTAGAGGAATGGCACCAAAGATAAAGAAAGTGGAAATCTGCCCAAAAACTTGCTCCGACCATAACGCTGTAAGGATGGAGATGAAGCAAATATCAACTGGCTCCTTCAGATGGAGGATGAATGACACCTTATTTGGAGATGAAGAAGTGTATAAAAAGGCCCAAAAAACTTTGAGAGATTATTTTGAAATAAATATGAACACTAATGTAGAAAAAAGAGTAATCTGGGACGCAAGCAAAGCTGTTATGAGAGGGTTTTTGATACAACAGAATGCAATAAAGAAGAGAAGTCAAAATGAGAAGAAAGATAAAATTTTGGAGAAAATAAAAGAAAGTGAGAAGAAATTGAGTGCAAAACCAAAGTCGCAGGAGATTTTGAGAGAAATAAAACTATATCAAGTACAATATATGGAAATGATGAATCAGGAAATAGAATGGAAAATTAAACAAATGAGACAAAAAACATTTGAATCAGCTAATAAATGTGGGAAATTGTTGGCTTGGCAAATGAAAAAAAGACAAAAATTAAATACTATTACAAATTTAGAAGTGGAAGGAAAGAACATACATAACCCAATTGAGATTAGAAATTGTTTCCAGAGGTATTTTAAACAATTATATTCACAAGGGCCACAGAAAGAAATGGACATAGACCGATTTTTGAAGACAAATGGATTACAAAAAATCTCTCAAGAAAGTAAATTAATGTTGAATTATAAAATATCTGAACAGGAAGTAGAAGGTGCCATTCAAAATATGCAATTGGGCAAATCTCCAGGACCAGATGGGCTGACTTCTAGATATTATAGATCTTTGAAAGAGTGGCTATTACAACCTTTGAAGGAAGTCTGCAATGAAATTCTGGAAGGGAAGAGGGCACCAGAGTCGTGGAAAGAGGCGTATATTACACTTATACCGAAAACAGAGGCTGAAAAGACTCAGCTTAAGAACTACCGCCCTATATTGTTACTTAATGTGGATTACAAAAATTTTGCTGACATTTTGGCCAAGAGATTGAAAAAAGTATTGATGGAAGAGATTCATAAGGACCAAGCGGGCTTTCTCCCGGGAAGACATTTGTCTGATAATTTGAGGAACATAATTGATATCTTGGAAAAACTAGAAGTGAATATAAACACTAAAGCAGTTCTGATATTTGTGGACGCGGAGAAAGCTTTTGACAATATCTCTTGGAGTTTTATGAAAAAGAACCTACAGGGGATGGGGGTAGGCCAAGGTTTTGACAATGGTATAGGTGCAATATATTCTGAACAAAAGGCTAAATTAATTGTAAATAATGTGGTGACGGAAGAATTTAAGATAGAAAAAGGGACACGACAAGGGTGCCCAATCTCCCCATTGCTTTTCATATCGGTCCTGGAGGTTCTGCTGAATGTGATTAGTGGTTAAAGGTATACAGGTCGGAGCCAAACAGTACAAATTGAGAGCATTTGCAGATGATTTAGTATTGACGTTACAGGAGCCAGAATCTAGTACTAAAAGGGTTTTAGAACTAATTCAAGAATTTGGTCAAGTGGCAGGATTCAAACTGAACAAGTCAAAAACTAAGGTTTTAGAGAAAAATTTAACACCGATTGAAAGAGAGAGGTTTCAGAATGAGACAGGCTTGACTGTGGTCAAGAAAGTGAAATACTTGGGGATTAACATGACAGCAAAAAATGGGAACTTATTTAAAGATAATTATGAAAAATGTTGGACGGAAGTAAAAAAAGACTTAGAAATCTGGTCAAATTTGAAGCTTTCCTTGTTGGGTCGAATTGCAGTTATAAAGATGAATGTATTGCCTAGAATGTTGTTTTTGTTTCAAACACTGCAAATTGTGGACAAGATGGATTGTTTCAAGAAGTGGCAGAAAGATATATCTAGATTTGTCTGGCAGGACAAGAAGCCCAGAATAAAATTCAAGATATTAACTGATGCAAAGGAAAGGGGTGGATTTGCCCTGCCAGACTTTAAACTTTACTATGAATCAGCAGCTTTCTGCTGGTTGAAAGATTGGCTGCTTCTTGAGAACACAGACATTTTGGATTTAGAAGGTTTTAACAATGTCTTCGGGTGGCATGCATATTTGTGGTACGACAAGGTTAAAGCACATAAAGCATTTAAGAACCATATTGTCAGGAAAGCTTTGTTCAATGTTTGGATAAGATATAAGGATTTATTGGAAAATAAAACCCCAAGGTGGCTGTCACCAATGGAAGCAAAAGCTCAGAAAAAGCTCAATATGGAGGCCAAATGGCCGAAATATTGGGAAATTTTGGAACAAGAGGGAGATAGACTAAAACTGCAGGGTTTTGAGAAATTAAAAAACAAAGTGCGAGATTGGCTTCATTATTATCAGATAATGGAGGCATATAATTTGGACAAGAAAATTGGCTTCCAGGTGGAAAAATCAAAATTAGAAACAGAACTGTTAGAACCCAAAACTAAGATTTTGTCAAGGATGTATAACTTGCTGTTGAAATGGAATACACAGGATGAAACGGTGAAATCTGCTATGATTAAATGGCACAAGATGTTGGACATAACATTATGTTTGCTGACTGGGAACAGTTGTGGACCACAGGTATGAAATTTACGGCATGTAATGCCTTAAGAGAGAATATTATGAAAATGATATACAGGTGATACATGACCCCAGTCAAGCTTGCAAAAATCTATCATTTGCCTGATAATAAATGTTGGAAATGTAAAGAAAATGAAGGTACATTCTTTCACCTTTGGTGGACATGTCCAAGAATCAAGGCTTTCTGGGAGATGATATATAATGAAATGAAAAAGGTATTTAAATATACCTTCCTGAAGAAACCAGAGGCCTTTCTTCTGGGCATTGTCGGCCAATTGTTGCCAAAGAAGGACAGAACTTTTTTTATGTACGCTACAACAGCAGCAAGAATACTTATTGCAAAGTATTGGAAGACACAAGATTTACCCACTTTGGAAGAATGGCAGATGAAGGTGATGGACTATATGGGATTGGCAGAAATGACTGGCAGAATCCGAGACCAGGGAGAAGAGTCGGTGGAAGAAGATTGGAAGAAATTTAAAGACTATCTACAGAAATATTGTAAAATTAAGGTATGTTAGAATGATGTTGGATAGAAATTAAGTGGTTTCCAGCTGTAATGCTTTAAGAGAATATGAAAAAAGGGTTATAAATAGGTAAAAACATAATTAAAATGATGTTGGATTGGAAATAAGTGGTATTAGCAACAAAGTTAATAAGAATATGCAAAAATGAATTGAAAATGGATGAAAATACAGAGTTATAAAATGTTAAGATATAGAGTTAAGATAAATGAAAGAGGATAAGGATTTGCTGATTTGATTATTTAAATGGGAATACAAGAAGGGGAGGTGTGAGGAGGTCAAAGAAACAAGCAAATGAGTTTTAAGTTATGAAAAATGGAATTGTTTTTAATTTTTCTTATTTTTTCTGTGATTTTATATGTTGTATCTTTAATTTTCTTTTTCCTTTTATTATGTGTTCTTGTATATTTGTTTTTGTAAAACTTCAATAAATATTTCTAAAAAAATAAAAATAAAATGACACACAGGATAAGGCTCCCCCCCCACCCCCAGTGTATGGTGCAAAAATTGTGACTCTATAACATTACACTTATTTTTGAAATGAAAATTTGAGTAATTGGACAGGCAAAGTGGAGCTACGGTTTAACCACTGTCTCACCTGGCATTTTGCAAATGAGGTTTGTTTGTAGTATGATAGCTCCATTGAGATCTCAGAATAAAATTAGACACACATGCTTAGATCACAATTTTCTACTTCGTAAGTTCTAACGCCTCCATACCCATTTTCAGAGAAAAATACAAAATCTAAAACAATGTGATATCACCCTTGGACAGTTGTTGCCGTGGTTTCACATATTTTTGTGTGCGTTTCATGTTGTTCTTTTCATGTCTTTTTCTGTGTGTGAGGACAATACTGAGTATACAATGAACTGAGCATTACTTAGTTCACATTGAACTACTCATTGTTTCGAAACAGGCTCACTAAACACACACATAGCTGTACACAGTCTCATTATCCACTTCTTTGTTACATATTGTGTCGTCCTGAACTAGATGGCAGAAACTAGGTTTTGCTGGAACTTCTTGCAAAAACTACCTGTGTTATACCTTTAAAGAGTACTTTGAAAATGGAACTTTATTTGATGTTACCATATAACAAAGATGTTATGCCTCCTCCTTGAGATGTAGTTTTTAAAACTGTCAAAATACAAATACATCTCACAGTTATGTGGATGACTTTTATCATTCTTGTTGGATTCATCTCCTGTCCTGTGTTTAAATTAGGATCAACATAAATGAGAACAGAAGTGAGCTGAGAAGAGGGACATGACTGAGAGCCACTGCATGCAATTGACTCTTGGATATTTGGGGTATCTAGAAGCCATCTTACAGCATGAAAAGCCCCCATGGGAAATTATGTTATGATAAACCCTCGTGCCTGGTAGAGTATGAAGCGCATTAGATATTATAACTGAACATTGTTTACATCTGCAGGGAGCTGCTTTGCCAGAATCAACCACCAAACAATGTGGATGATTTACTGTAAATCAAGGATTTTGGTCCAATGGAATTACATTGCCACTAGAAGAGATTAGAACCAAGGAGAGAAACCAAATAGGATTGCACCTTTGGACAAATATTGTATAACACGTTTCAACATGCAAGTCAGCTTGCTGAAATGTTTGCAATAAGCTTTGCGCTCTAAATCTGGGTAGCAAACCTGTGGCCCTCCAGATGTTGCACTCTAACTGCCATCAGATGCTATTCAGCATGGCCAAGCACCAGTGGTGATGGAGGCTGTAGTCCGACAACATTTGGAAGGCATAACAACATCATTGGTCTAAATGAGTACGTCATTTTGCTGGAGAATTAAAAATGCTGTTCCGACTTGTAGCAGTATGAAACAAAACATTAATTCTATTGAAAGTACAACCAACTGCTGAGTTTGACTCCATAAATAGATTGAAAGAACCAGCAACAAGAATTTTCACCTAGATGTTCTGCAACCTTCTCATTTTATTATTATTAAAATAAGCTGTTCTTATTTTATCTGTATGCCACTTTGAGTCCTTGTCAGGGGAAAAAGCAAAGGTATAAATAAATATAATTGTTGTTGTCATCATTCTTGTTGTTGCAAAATACCTCAGATCCTAGAATTTCTATTCCATTTGCTAAATCGGATATGCTCCGGTCTCACTGTGCTTGGCATCATGGATTTATGCATAGTCTAAAAGGCCTCAGCGACTGTTCCATAATGCTTAGGATGGCAGCAAGACTTTCCAGAAGTGGTCTGAAGTGCCAAGCTCCTATTCCAGTTCATCAAACTGGCAAAACCTAGAATATGTAGCTCAATACTGGCCCAGGCACAATTCAAGAGTATTCCAAATTGAACCAATAATTTATTTAATAGTGAACATGAAGGAGCAACAGTACCCAGCATGGTGGGCCACAAGCTAGAGCCCATGGGCCCCAGAAGGCCCACCACAGCAGACACTGGCTTATCACCCCTTAAACAAGTTATTTTCATTTTTAATGCCCCAGTACTGCAAAGCAGAGGGGGGAATATTTGATCCTTCAAGAGTTGTTGGATACCTGACTCAGCAGTCAATTTTCAGGGATATGGGAGTTGTAGTTCAGCAACATCTGGAGGGTCACAGATTCCCCACCCTTGCTGTAAAGAGAAAGAGAATTTAGGGTTTAGCTCCCTAATGGAGTTCCTTGATAAGTCAAATCGAGCTGGAGAGGATCCTTCTACAGTGGTACCTCTGGTTGCGAATGGGATCTGTTCCGGAGGCCCGTTCACAACCTGGAAAGAACGCAACCCACGTCTGCGCACACGCGGGTTGTGATTTGCCGCTTCTGCGCATGCGCGTGACATAATTTTGCGGGTCTGCGCATGCGCGAGCGGCAAAACCCGGAGGTAACCCTTTCTGGTATTTCCGGGTCACTGCGGGATACAACCTGAAAATGTACAACCTGAAGCAAACGTAACATGAGCTATGACTGTATACCACTCCAGACACTCCTGAGATTCTAAAGCAGTATTTCCCAAACTTAGGTCTCCAGCTGTTTTTGGACTACAGCTCCCATCATCCCTAGCTAGCAGGACCAGTGGTCAGGGATGATGGGAATTGTAGCCCAAAACAGCTGGAGACTCAAGTTTGGGAAACATTGTTCCAATGTTCATAGGGGAAGGGTTATCCAATACTGAATCAGTAAAATATATGTGATAATCATAAAACTTTACTGAAGAGAGTTGTCTATATTGCAGAAAATGAATGCTATATGCTAATTCATGCATTTAGGATAAGAACTTCCTCCTAGAATGTGTCAAGAATGAAGAGCACTCCTATACTGTGTGTTACATGTGACTTTATTCTTGTTGACTTCCCTGAAGAGGCTATCCACTCCTTATGATAACCCTCAAGATAGGTCGACTTTTATTGCACAGGGCATAGCCTCTGCCTATGCTAGCCAATTGTTTCCATGTTCCTGCCCCCAGCGACATCAGGAAATCTGAGTGCTTTTCCTTTGTTTGCTCTGAAGATCAGGGGCATAGGAAGGAGGGGCAGGGGTCGGTCTGCCCTGGGTGTCATCCCAGAGGGGTGGGTGACAAAATCCCCACCCTGGGTTGATCACCGCTGCGCCGATCGCACCCCCGAGCAGATCGCCGCCATGCCAATCACACACCCCAGGTGGATCGCAGCCGTGCCAATCACACACCCCAGGTGGATCACCGCCATGCCAATCACACACCCCAGGTGGATCACCGCCACACCAATCACACACCCCAGGCAGATCGCCAACGTGCCGATCGCCCCCCTGGGTGGATCGCCCCACCCCAGAGTGCATGGCATGTGCGCCACTCCAGGTGCCCAAGCAGCTAGCTCTGCCACTGCTGCTGCTGGATCAAAAATGGTCCGGTGCTAACCACAAAGAAAACCTGGCAAAGTGCTTGCCTCATCTTGACTTCCTTTTCTTACTGACTAAAAACTATTGCCTTAGATTTCAGATAAGTCATATGATTCCTGCTAAGCTTGCCAATTTATGTTAAGATACCCTTAGCGAATATGATTATATGTATGAGCCAAAGCTATTATTGATTGTGTATGTTTGTAAATCTTAACACAGGCCAGGTGGATGCAGCTTCCGTGAGCTTCTTTATCCCTCTGGACCCCACCCTTGGCAAACACATCATTAGTATCGGGAATAAGAAAAATGATAGCAACTGCACTTGTCTTCCCTGGCGCTTCTCTTTATATTACAGGTTCACACAGAACCAGGCAGCTAGAGCTGTACTACTTTGTGCATCACTGCCTGGTCCATTTTCTGCCTGACACTGATGCCCATTTCTATACTCCTCCTCTTAAGCTTTGCGGGTACCACATAGAGGCACTGGGGAAAGGTGCTGAAGGGCACCTTGGGTTGAAGCCAATGCTACTCCTACTCAGAATAGAGCCATTAAATTTAATGGACATGACTTTCTTAGGTGGGTCTATTCTGGGTACAGTTTAGTTGGATACAACCCCTAGCTCAGAGTCCCATCACACCCGGCCCAGGCCTTGCTGATAGTAAGATGTCAGTGGTAAATCAAAGCAGGATCATGTAGATTTTATTACTGAAGCCCTGATACTACTTAGTGGTTCAGGGAGGGGGGGAAAACCCTATCACTTTTCAGTCCAGAGAAAGGGAGAGAAATGAACACTGATGCAATTCAGAATTCAAACCTTGCTAGGAATGACAGATTATTCAATCACCGTGAGCTCAACCTAATAAACATTTTTATATTAAAAAATAGTGCATATGCAAACATTTTATAAAACAGCCTTGCAGTTGTGTTCCCATCATGCAAATGCAGAGAGACAAAATGTGAGCTTGGATTGTTCAACATTGCACCCAGCTGGATGTAATTATTAATTAGCTGAGGTCATCATTAATAAGCCAGAGGTCATATTTAGTCATCAGCCCAGACTGTTAAAGAAACAAAGCAGTAATAGTCTGAGAGGGGTGAAAATCACTTAGCAGTAGTTAGTGACAGTGGGATTAAAAGGATGGAATGTGCCTTTGGGCATTGTGCCATGAGAAAAGAAAAAAAGGGAAATGTACATTTATATCTCTTCAATATGTCACCTATACATTAATACAAGCAGAAAACAAGGACTGAATTCCAAACAAAACTCTTTCCAGATTTGGGGCGGGGGCGGGGGAGGAGAGAGAGGTGATTCCGGGCACAGGGAGAAGCATGTTTCAGGCCAAGTACTTTCGTCTAACTGCATATTGAATTAGTCAGAGGATGCTGTCTTATGAAAATGAATGCTATACTTCAGCTCTGTAATCGGCCAATGCACTCTTATCTACATTTCTGTGCTCAGTGGAGCCAGAGCCCATGAAATTGGTGTTGACTTTTAAAACAATTTAGGCACACAGTGGTATATTAAACAAACAAAAACATCAAGAGAGAAGCAAGCACCGTTATCCCATTTGACAGGTAGGGAAACTGAGATGCAGGGAGAGAAGACATATTCAGAATAAAACATTTATCTACAGCAAATGTATTCAAGTGTCATATGAGTGTGACAATGGAAGTGCCAAAAGCAGCTGGAGCTTTGCTGATGACTCATTTGATGTCCTTGAACAAGTCAGTTCCTTGCAGCTTCCTTGAGAGAAGAGCAAATAATAATGGGGGCTTCCTTAGCGCATGAAGCAGCATATGGAGAAAAAGAAGAGTGGTAATCTTCATTGTTGTGATTTGCACACACACACATTCTGTAATAATTTTGAGAATGATGATCCTCCCTTTGATTACTGTGGATACAACAGATGTTTTCTATGAATTTACACCTTGATTCAACATTCATTAATTTGGCTGGTAATATAAAAGATATGCCATGATGATGATACGTAAATATCTATTGTGAGCAAAGAATACTTTGAGTGGCTCTTAAGGCACAAGAAAGAATAAATACATGTTCTAGGATCTTGGCTAGCACTTCTCTCAATTCCTTTTGTTGTTTAGTCGTTTAGTCATGTCCGACTCTTCGTGACCCCATGGACCAGAGCACGCCAGGCACTCATGTCTTCCACCTGCCTCCCGCAGCTTGGTCAAACTCATGTTCGTAGCTTTGAGAACACTATCCAACCACCTCGTCCTCTGTTGTCCCCTTCTCTTTGTGCCCTCAATCTTTCCCAACACCAGGGTCTTTTCCAGGGAGTCTTCTGGTGAGGTGGCCAAAGTATTGGAGCCTCAGCTTCAGGATCTGTCCTTCCAGTGAGCACTCAGGGCTGATTTCCTTAAGAATGGATAGGTTTGTTCTTCTTGCAGTCCATGGGACTCTCAAGAGTCTCCTCCAGCACCATAATTCAAAAGCATCTATTCTTCAGTGAACAGCCTTCTTTATGGTCCAGCTCTCACTTCCATACATCACTACTGGGAAAACCATAGCTTTAACTATACAGACCTTTGTCAGCAAGGTGATGTCTCTGCTTTTTAAGATGCTGTCTAGGTTTGTCATTGCTTTTCTCCCAAGAAGCAGACGTCTTTTAGTTTCGTGACTGCTGTCACAATCTGCAGAGCCCAAGAAAGTAAAATCTCTCACTGCCTCCATTTCTTCCCCTTCTATTTGCCAGGAGGTGATGGGCCCAGTGGCCATGATCTTCGTTTTTTTGATGTTGAGCTTCAGACCATATTTTGCGCTCTCCTCTTTCACCCTCATTAAGAGGTTCTTTAATTCCTCCTCACTTTCTGCCATCAAGGTTGTGTCATCTGCATATCTGAGGCTGTTGATATTTCTTCCAGCAAACTTAATTCTGGCTTGGGATTCATCCAGCCCAGCCTTTCGCATGATGAAGTCTACATATAAGTTAAATAAATAGGGAGACAATATACAGCCTTGTCATACTCCTTTTCTGGAACTCTCTAGTTTTCTCCATAATCCAGCACATGTTTGCAATTTGGTCTCTGGTTCCTCTGCCCCTTCGAAATCCAGCTTGCGTCAATTACTAGTTCTATTATTAATTTCATTGACAGATTGCCCTTCATCTAAGACCACAGTGCAGCTTACATTGCATTAAGATTCAACAAGAAATCAAATAAGCAAAAATTCAGTGATCACCCTGATGATCTATGCAGAGAGCAGGACAGGAGTATGACCTTCTTCCTGCTCTTGATCGCTTTTTTGGTTTTTGAAACTATTGACCATGACATCCTCTAGTCTACAGTGACTCTCCAAGGTTCCAGACAGAAAATATTTCTCAGCCCTACCTGGAGATGCTCAGAATTGAGCCTGGGACCTTCTACATGCAAAGTGTGTGCTGTGCCACTGAGCTACAACCCAACACTGTCTTCTTCTTGACTCTAACTTCTGGCCATCCATGAACATTCCATATCTGAGACAATAAATTCAGCTAGAAGAACCAAATAAAACCTCATATTTGCTTTGAAATAAAGATTTTACCAGTAGCTCAAAATAATTCATAATTTCTGCACCTACACATGCATTTAGAAATGGATCAAAGGGTTATGCTGCAATGAAATTTCAATCCAATACATGATTTTCTAAAAATATGTATTATTAAAGTGCCATTTTGCATTCCTTCAGCAGGCCTCATAATGGGGCAGAGAGCACAAAAAAGCAGTTTTCAGCTATAATGCAAAACTCACTGTTTTATACCTCCTCTTTTTTAAATTAAAGGACTGGCTCTTTTGGTGTTCAAAAGTTTCAGCAATGATATGATAAGCTACCCATGCAAATAAGTAATTTAATAATGCTCCAACCCTCCACTCTCTATTACTTGGGAGTGAGCCCCATTGAACACAAGACAACTTTCTTCTGAGAAGTCCCATTGCATAGTATTGTGAATGGAATATCAGGGCTTTGTGATATTTCATTTCAAAAACTATGAAAATATGATTACATTCAAGTTCATTTCCTAGAGCTTTACTGACATTACATGACAGGGCCTAGTAAAGATACCTGGCCATCTTTGCAAGGTAAATAAAGTTTTTTGGAAAGCGAATTTATTTTCCAGATTAAAATATTATATATATCTAAATATACTTCTGGATTTCTGCTGAATAAGTGCTCCCATGTTTGATTGAACAAACTTCTTTAAATAACTCATCAGAGGACAATCATATGCTTGGGCAGAGAAACTAGGCATCTAAATATCAACTCTTGGGGCAATAGCATAAATGGCCATCAGAATGTTCCTGCATACATTTTTGGCATGGGGGAGATTGTGATCATTATGCTGAAATCACATGCAAAGGGAAAGAAGAGGATTGCTGCTAATAAGGCAGTCTTACACACAATGCCCAGTGTGGATTCTGCATGCTGATCTAACTCTCCAAAAGGGAAAACAAAAATGCATAGGAAAGAACGGCAGAAAAACTGCTTGAAGAAGTTACATGAGGGCAGGAGTGTACCAAGGGGTTGGTTAGGTTGGCCACTGCCAAGAGTAAAGGCCCGGGGGGGGGGGAGGGGGGAAATGTGCCTATCCACCCTGGCTCTATTGCAGCAGCCCTGTGAGGGAGCCTCCCCAGTGTTCTCTCATTTCTTATGATGATACTCTCCACTTACTTTCCTATATCTTATTGAAAGTATCCAGATAACTAGCATTACTATGTTTTATTGCTAATGCAGCATTCCATCGCATGCCAGCCTTGGTTTGGTTTAGTTTTTATGTGTTTGTCTCCTGAGGCTTTATTTTGTTGTTTGGGTTATATGGATAAAGCTCAATAAAAACACTTTCAAAAAGAAAAGAGAAGCTTGCATTATTATGGTTAATCTGACATCCACTGTAATGTAGACATAAGGACAACCTTTTTGCAGCAGTTTGGGCTCGATAATGGATTAATCTTTTGGTATCTCAGAAAGCACAACATTAGACTGTATTGATTGCAGTTTGTGCGTATCAGTTACAGCTGTAAAGATTCGCACTGTGTTCATGCACATATGGAAAATGATTTGAACAGACTTAACATTTGTGGTTGAATTCTGTTTACACAGATCTATTAATAATTGTGAACAGCAACATAACTGAGAGAACAGACTATTTTCAGCTTTCCAAATGTGATCAGCTAATTTCCATAGCTTGCCAAATACAATAGGTGTCTGCGCAGGGCATTAACCTACATAATGTGACAATTGCCAATGGAGAGAAACACGGTTATGCCAAGAAATGCAATAAAAAAATCACCTCTAACATTGTTTATCTAAAAGTATCCAACCCAGCAGCATTAAAATTACCAGCGGGTCAACAGACTCCAAAAATACATCATTATTTGAGTAGTCTGCTAGAGAGGCAACTTGTAGTTTCTTAAATCATTTGTTTAGCTATACATATAGTTAATGCAGTAACAATTGGGAGTTGGGGGAATCTGCATAAAAATAATAAAATATCATAAAAAAAACTTGCAATGCCACCCATGACCCCATTTTTCCACTGTGGTAAATTGAAGAGTTGTTCAATGTACTTCAGGGATGCAGCTTTCATATGAACCAGCATGAAAATGGATAATCACAATAGTAGAGATGATTGTTTAATGAGAGAACATATGCAGGGAGGCCTTTGCAGTTCTTCATACTTTAATTCATATTTCTAGTATTGTGTTTTCAAAGGTAATAGGAGAAACAGAAGAGTACATTGTGCTTCTGTCTGTCTGAGTTTTGCATAGGCAACAGAAACCATTGTAATAGAAACACAACTGTCCTTGGAAACAGCTTTAAAAGAATCAGATGACAATATTGTTCGGTCAGGGACAATATTGTCCCTGACCACAGGTCCGGCTGGCAGTAGCTAATGGGAGTTTGGAGTCTAACAACATTTAAAGAGCCACAGGTCCCTGAACTTGGGGACTATGTTTTCAGGAAGTCAGCAGAGAGAGTTATCTCGATATCTTAATTATTAAAGCAAATAACAAGGAAGCAAAAGAGCTTGTTGCTATTGCCTCCTCCCACTCCAGTGCAGTGGCGTAGCGTGGGGGGTGCAGGGGGGCCCGGCCGCACCGGGCGCAACATCTGGGGGTTAGGGTTAGGGGGCACAAATCCACAGGTTAGGGAGCGCAAATCCACGGGTTAGGGGTGCAAATTACTTGCCTTGCCCCGGGTTCTGACAACCCACGCTACGGCACTGCTCCAGTGCCTCATTCCATCTCAGGAATGCCCTTTTTTGGGGCCTCCCTGTGGCTACTGCCAATGAAAGAAGCCCCACTGGCAGCTCCATATGCTCTGAGCTATCCTGATACATAGCACAACCTAAGAGGAAGGCATGCTCTTACACTGACAAAGCTCTTCTCAAGCAGCATGGAGGCACCTCTGCTTCTTCCTAATCTGTATCTGGGTGTTGGGATTTCAGTGTCCCTTAAATCACTTTTTTAAAAAAGGGTAGATACATGAAAGTCTAAGCAAAATGGTTTCAGATTTAGCCAGATGAAGAAGTTATCCATTTTAATATGTGTGAAATATCCCTCCCTTCATCAATATGCAATGCTTTACAAATTGAGAGATTTTAAACAGCAGCTTTGATATTCTATCAGGCAGTTACTGGGAAAGGACAATTTTGACATTGTACTTGTCAAGTATCCTTGCATATAGTTTAGTTCATAATAAATGTCGTTTACTGCAGTCTTTCTGGAACTCACTATTTATTGACACAATATAATGAAATTCTGGCAGCAGCTAAGAGCAGCTGTTTTCTGTCTAGCTAAAAGAAGCAACTATCAGAAATAAAAATCTGAGAACCACCAAATGTGTGCATGATCACTGTGAGCTTGTTTTATAAAAGTTAACCTGAGAAATATTGCAACAGGATTGCAGTATTTCTCAGGTTAGCTTTTATAAAATAGATGAACGGGATTCATTAAATGTCCTGTGACTACTCCCCCGCTCCCCCCCCCCTGCTGAAAAATACATTTCCCTTCTACAACAATCTACACCCCTAAGCTGTAGTGGAGTTAATTTGAGCTACATATTTGCTCTTATCCATCACAGGCTCAGGATCCCAGACTGCTTTTCTACCACATTTCCTGCCTCCCTCTAATTATTATAAGCCATACATTCTAGTCTTGCAGCCTCTTATCGGTCCCGCCCTTACTCAGCAGCAACTTCCCCTGGTTGATTGCTGCTTCCGTATTGGTGTCTACAGCCACAGCAGGTGATGTAACGCTCCAATGGTTTAACTTGACCCCTGATGGCAAGCTCTTCCATTGTACCTCAAGACAGATGGATGCCAGAAACATACAAGCAACCAGCCAGTTAACTACTTTTTCCCACGCTATACTTCATAGTCATTTTGTCACTTTAATTAACACATGCTAAAACAGTAACAAACTCCTGCATATAACCTGTCTGCGCAGAGCTAAGGCTGATTCACACAAGCAAATATTGAACACCGTGCAACTCAATTAAATGTGATATGTTGAACTGAGTTTCAGCTATTGACCCAGGACCCAGAGGCATCAGAGCAACTGCCATGATCTGGGGCTTGAAATTCACGACCAAGACTGGAGACAGTTTGATCACAAACTTTGTACATAGCCTTAGGCCCTTTCATTCTCTTCTCCCTTCCGACTTACTTTCCAAGAGCAATGAAGTATCTTTATCTTTCTGTAATGGAATTCATTCTCACCAGACAGGCAGAACTTTAAGAGTCCAAAGTGATGGTCCCTGCCTTGAGGAAATAAACATTTAGGCGACATGAAAAACAAGTGCAATATGCTCTCTTCAGACTATACAGCTTAGCAGTTTATCCAGTTATGATGTATTGGCGGCAATATCTTCCTGGACATCCAACCACACACTGAGCAAATTGTAAAGATTTTCACTAGTGGAAATGAATAAATGGGCTGCTGTAGTTGAGCCAGCATTTGAGGAAAAATGGCCTGCTCTCAGCCACTCTTCTAGTAGGTGTCCGAAAGGCCAGCTCAAATAATGGTCATTGCTGGTAGTTTATTACATGAAAGCTAGGAGGATGATATACATCCAGTAAAATCAAATAACAAACTCTAGAGGAACAAATGTTACCCTTTCTGCTGGCACTAAAGAAGACAACAACTGGTAGCTTTTGGAACAATGCTAAGCATTTTGGGGTGCCTTATATATAATAATAATAGACATTGGCTCACTTATTCTGCAATCCTAAACATGTTTCTTAAGGATTGCAGCATTAGAGGTTATGTTAGGCTCCCACAGTTAGTGGGAACCTTCTGAGGGTTACGTCCCAGTGGTAGGTGGGGCCAGAGGCAAAAGTGACCCAAGGAATGGATATTACTGTATTAAGAAAAATGTCCACTAAACCCAATCCTAGGAAGAATTCTGAATTAAGTCACGTCCCAAATCTAAACCAAAACTGAGCTACTGACCTTTTGGAAAGTAGTCTGTTCCATGTGAATTATGTTTCTTTTTGTGTTTTGGTTGTTTTAACCACATATCTTCCAGACATAAAATGACACTGTTATTTAGATTCCTGTTTCACACAGTAATAATCTTTTGGCTGTAATTATAAGTCCACATCCTTTTTATATCGTGCTTTGAGTTCCCCTGCAGGGCAGCAGCTGATGCCTCGGCTTGGGGCAGCAGCATCTTTGCTCCTGCTTTTACAACCTGTCAGAGGAGATATCTCCAAAGTTTGTTTCAGACCGGGAGCTGGAAGAAAAAAGAGATGTCAATTTCAGTAAACAGCCAATAGCATGATAGCATGAAAAAGCCTCCACAAAGCTGCCTTATACTAGGTCAGATTGTGTGCCCATCTCACCCAACATTGTCTATTCTGAATGGCTGCAGCTCCCTACTATCTCAGACATGGGTCTGTTCCATTACTGGCCACCTGCTCCATCTAGCTGGAGATGCTAAGGATTGAATATGGCACCCTCAGCAAGCAAAACATGTGCTCTGCCACTGAAAATCAGAGAAGAGGTGCAGTGAAGGCCCAAGACAGGAGTTGATCATCATGTAAGCTGCACACAGGTGGGCTGAAGTGAGCTGCTGACCAGTCCTGTGGAGCCTCCATTTATTGAGACAAATATGCAAGCCAGGCAAATACCGTATTTTTCGCCCTATAGGGCACACTTTTCCCCCTCCAAAAATGAAGGGGAAATGTGTGTGCGTCCTATGGGGCGAATGCAGGCTTTTGCTGAAGCTTGGAGAGCGAGAGGGGTCGGTGCGCACCGACCCCTCTCGCTCTCCAGGCTTCAGGAACACATCCACAGCCTAGAGAGCCCTGCAGGAGTTCCCACAGGGCTGTCTAGGCTGCGGATAGCAGCCTGCTTCCCGGAGCGTCGGGCGCCCTGAAAGCAGAGCGCCGGGTGCTTTGGGAACACATCCACAGCCTAGGCAGCCCTGCGGGAGGCTGAAGCAGAGCGCCCCTCGCGCCGGGCAGAGATCCGCAGCGTGTTGGAGCCCTGCGGGAGTTGCCCGCAGGGCTCCCCACGCTGCGGACAGCAGCCTGCCGCCTGGCGCACCCCGCGCGCCAGACAGACATCAGCCAGCCCCACAAGCTCGGGGGACAGCAAGGAGGCGCAGCGTCGCCATCCCGCTGTTCCTCGACCTGGTTCAGTTTCCCCGACCTGGTTTTTGGGGGGAAATAAAGGAAAAAAAATTTCCTTTATTCCCCCCCCCCCAAAAAAAACTAGGTGCGTCCTATGGGACGGAGCGTCCTATGGGACGAAAAATATGGTACATTTTGGGCTGTGACCTTTATACATCTTCCGTCCCGAGATCGTGGGGTGGTACAAAGTTATTTTGGCACCTGTTTCCACCGCGTCATTTTCCCCTTGCACAGTGTATGACGAAGGAGACAAAAGGTCTCACGGACAAAAGGTTACAGACAGGACACCGCAGACTGCTGAGACCGCAAATGGTCAGGAAGAGGGAACGATGTACCAGACAGCTGTGGCTTGTCTGGGGGGGGGAGTTTGCCCTGCACCCCAAGGTCACGCATGCAGGCAGACCGTGGCTGCCTGTTGGTGGGGAAGTGTGCTCCCTCCGGACCCCACTCCCTGCTCCGCGATTATCCCTACAAGAGGGACAGACTCTTCAGAACAGGGATGTGAAGAATGTAATGACGTAGTGCACAATTGTTCCAAAACTTCCATGGGATCAGAAATAGGATTCAGGAAACCATATTTGGAAGAGAATTTAAAAAGAAGCAGAATCCAGTGCTTGGAATACAGAAAAAACTGAGGGTGTTGTAGTGGATAATGGTCAATGACATCTGTTATACGAGATTTAATAAATACAAAGGCAGGAGCAATAAAGCAAGTCCACTCAGAAAATAATACAATCATATGAAATATAGTGCTAAGGTCGTAAGGAATTTGTTGTCACCAGATGTAGTGGTGGCCACTGTTTCAGATGGTTTTTAAAAACTTGGCACATTCATCAAGGACATATCTATCAATGGCTATTAACCAGAAGAGCTAAATATTTATTTATTTATTTATTTATTTTATTTGCGTTTCTGATACAATTCCATATCAAAGAAATAAATGGAAATAATGCAAAGGACACAAAAAAGAAAACTCTGAAATAGAAAAGAAATAACAATTTTAGGATATCAGAAAATAAACAGAAAGCCAGAAAGCATTCCTCCACTGATGTCCCACCCTCTCCTTCCATGGTTCCTTTTGTCTCCTCTTTTTCTTGCATTTTCTTGGTTCACCCTCTCTATCGCAACTACTTAGATACACATTAGTTGTTTCCTACACTGCTGAAAATCTTTCCATCCTGCTAGCTTAAGTGTTTGTTATACTTTTTCATATATTCAATAAAAGATATCCAGTTCTCCTTACAGTTTTCATAATTTTGATTTCTTTTTCTAGTGGTCATCCCTGCTAACTCCATGTGTTCTAACACTTTGATATGCCATTCTTCTTTTGTTAGTACCTTATCTGTTTCCCATTTGGGGGCTAGTAATAAATGTGCAGCTGTTGTCACACAGAGGAACACATTTCTCTCTTTTTCAGACATTTCCATTGTTATTAACCCCAGCGACAATGCTTCTGGGTTTTTAGAAAAGGGTTTTTTAAAACATTTTTTTTAGTTCAATATGGATCTTTTCCCAGTAGTTTTTAATTATACTACACATCCACCACATGTGGTAAAAGGATCCCTCTGCTGTCTTACATTTCCAGCAATTGCCCTTTGTTGATTTTGACATTTTTGCCAGTCTATTTGGTGTCAGATACCACCTATGCATGCGGTGCACCTAGGGACGCGGGTGGCGCTGTGGGTTAAACCACAGAGCCTAGGACTTGCCGATCAGAAGGTTGATGGTTCGAATCCCTGCGACAGGGTGAGCTCCCATTGCTCAGTCCCTGCTCCTGCCAACCTAGCAGTTCGAAACCACGTCAAAGTGCAAGTAGATAAGTAGGTACTGTTCCAGCAGGAAGGTAAACGGTGTTTCCGTGCGCTGCTCTGGTTCGCCAGAAGCGGCTTTGTCATGCTGGCCACATGACCCGGAAGCTGTACACTGGCTCCCTCGGCCAATAAAGCAAGATGAGCGCCGCAACCCCAGAATCGGTCACGACTGGACCTAATGGTCAGGGGTCCCTTTACCTTTACCTTTACCTTTACCTTTACCACCTATGCAGCACCTTCATAAAATTTTCTCTTAGTGTGTAGCATGCTGTAAACTTTATATTTACTTTCCACAGCTGCTCCCATAGTGCAAAATTGATAATGTGTCCCATGTCCCTGGCCCAATTTATCATTGAAGATTTAACCATTTCCTCCGTTGTTTATCATTTTTCTAATCTTTTTCTGTTTGAAAAAATTTCAGACTTTCCCAATCTTCAGTTCAGTTCCCCACATTTCCACATCAGTTTGCAATTATTATTAATTTTTAAATATCACCAGGCATTTGAGAGAAAACTTTAGAAAAATATTTGCAAAGCAATTTGCTCCAATATAATGCATGTCTGTGCATGTTGTGTTATTCTCACTAATATGTGCATTTTACGCACAATTTGCCCTAGTATATGCATTTTGTACACATTACCTGACTGGAAAACTATGCTGCAAAATTCAAAGAAGTGTGACTTTTGGAAGAATGGTTGTGTTTGGTTTGCATCGTTTCATATTGTGCGAATTAGGTAGTTTTGCCTTCAAATGTGAACTGAATTGACTTTTTCTCCCACTCAGAGGCAGTGTACATTTGCAAAGAACTTGCTGAGAATAAAAACAGGTGAGGATTGTTGTCCTGCTTCTACACTTCCTAGGCACACCCACTATAGAAAACAGGATTCTGCCCTAGATGGGCATTAAATCTGAGCCATCAGAGCTATTCTTCCATTAAGGACACACAAATAATAGTTCAGTGTTCCAGTCACTATTAACTGTACGGCTTGGTGCACAGACCAGGCAAGTTACGAGCCAAGATGTTGAGGAACAGATTAAGAGTGACAGATGGAGTGCAGGCTAAATAAAGCTACGGAGACTTGTTGAGGCATAAATTAAAGGTAATAGATGAAGATTTATAATACCTGAACAAAGGTTCTTAATATCCAATCTGACTCAGGCTGCAGCCGGTCTTGTTCAGCTGTCCTGCTGCTACAAGTCACATACAAGTTGAATATTAAGACCATTGGAGCAAAAGGCTGATGTAAATGAAATATATCAGCCAACCTCAACATAGACACTAGAGTCACTGCTTACACCATATTTTCCCCCTAATGTTCCTCTTGTTTTTCTGAGAAAGCAGCCTTCTCTCACTTCCTAGTAAGCATATATTCATAGACAGACATATTGTCATCTCTCTCTCTCTCTCTCTCTCTCTCTCTCTCTCTCTCTCTCTCTCCAACATTCACGACATTTTTTCCCTCTTTGTCCCGCTCTGAACTGACATAATTCAGCATGCTGTGAAAATGGAACCCAAGGTCAGGGTCTTTCAAATTTCAGCAGCACCCTGTGTGAGGCCAAAATTTGGTGGCCCCCTTCCCTTTGCCTTCCATTCTGCTCAGTTCATAGTTGTGACACCCTGTGGCACACCCTAGGCTTGGTGCCCAGTGTGGAAGAACTGGTCACATCGCCCTAAATCTGCCCTTGCCAAGGTGAGACAGGTCTGGGTTCCCCTGTCCATAGCGCCCACTGAGTTTTATGAGACACAGTAAAAGAGCTGCAGTAAGCTAGTAAGCAATGCTTCTAGATGGCGCTTGACAGCTTTAATAACCTCCCCCCTTCAAGAAACCAAAAGTAGGTTTAGCTCTCACCTCGGTGGTGTACTGGTGTCACTGTCACTTTAACTGTACATGTGGGAATGTTGTCCTTTAAAATTCTGCATCTTTTACTTCTTGTGTATTTAATTAAATGCAAATTATAATAACTTTTTCCTGTCCATTATCCATAGATCTCAGGGAGGTTCCAAATTGTTAAAGCAACAATGATACATCCAAATATATATAATGTGTGTGTGTCATACATGCAGGGGGAGGAAGTAAAAAGAGAGAGAGAGAGAAATGGAGACACTGAATACTTATTTAAATGTGAACTAAGATTCAAATGTAAGTTGAAATAATAAATGATTGACTAAGAATTGGTACTTTCAGAATACACCCCACTTAGCTTCCACTTCTTTTAGTGAGTAGATTGTTGGCAGGGTAACAATCTAAACAGTCTGGCTTTTGCTCAGCTATACAGCTGCAAATGAAATGTTTTAAGTGTGTTTTAAGTGCAATATACAATGTGACACTAGATGGTGATGCTGAGCCTTATGGAAAATTCAATGTATTTTTTTAAAAATCCTTTTAAAAAAAGCATTTTCAGGATGGTTTTTTTTTAAAAAAATGTGTGTCCATTCCACCTTAACTGCACCCACATAAGTACTGAGTAGTCAAATGTTAAGCATAACTAGCAGCATATTTAAAATATTTATCAAAATTCTACATAGAATCCCACAGTGTGGAGACGAAAAGGTATTTGCATTGTCTTTTGAAAACCTTGATCCTTCTTTGCACAGTTTATATTTTTTATGCTAACTGGTCTTTTTGTACTGCTCACTGTTTCATGTCCTCTCTGTTTCACGTTTCCCAGGTCCAAGTAAATTGAGGCAAACTAGAATGCAATAGTTTAATTCTGTGTGAGGGGTCAGAGGTTTCCAATGGACTGCAAATTACATATGCGCTAACAGTGTGGTTTTGATGTAACAAAGGAATCTTCCTTTCTGAGGTGCTTTCGGTAGATAGTCTTCCAAACTCCTCAGTAGAAATATTAACAAAGAGATTGAGAGCACACACTCAACCTAGGGCTCTTTAGGTGTTTCCTTTATTTCCCCCTGTTCTGCTATGGACTGAGTCAGCCAAGTGGAACTGAGGTTAGAGATCTCCTCCATGTTCAAAGAGGACCAGGCAGCTCAAAAGATCGAGCAGTGGGGCATCTCTGGAAGAGAGAAAAATGAGAGTTCTTAAGAGGCAGAGAGTGAGCAAACAGTTGCAGAAAGCAGGCTAGAATGAGACAATGCAATAAAGTTTTTATATTGTCGGAGGAAATACTTTAGGTTAAATATTGGGAGGAATTTCCAGTTAGAAAACACAGCAAATTGCTAAGGGGAGGTTAATGACCTCACCCCACCCATGTAAGCACTAGTTGTAAAATAGATTTAAACATAGGTTTATTGGTTTCTAATTGGTTTATAAACATAATCTATTGGATGCAACATCATATGGTCTAGTCAGATTGAAACTTAAGGAAAAGAATCAGTGAGCCATTATTCTGTTATGCCACAACTGATATTCATGGGTCTGTCCTGGTGTGAGGCAACATCAGCTATAGCCTTAAAGTTGTATGTAATACTTGTGTGCTTGTTGAAGTGTAAGGATGAACATCTGCCTCATTTTGTTTTGCATTTTGCTACAGTACATATTTTATGTTAATTAAGTTCATAATGAAAGCTAAAAAGCTAAAAAGAGAAACCCAGTTGGCATGGATATAGCTGAGCAATTATCTGGTGTAACTGCTTGTTTGCATTAGCTAGTGATGTTAGTGATGCAAACAAGCAATGAAGGAATAACATTAAAGCTGATTTCTAAAAAAGAAAGAATGTGAGTGAATGGAAGTTGCAGACTGAGAAAAATAAAAACAAGGTATCATATAAATTGAAATACATTAGTTTCCAGTGGGAAAGGGATGAAACTTTCTTGCAAAAATCAGGAATAGAACTATTTATATATAGTAACTTTATTTATACATGTGTATCCCACCATGTTCCAAGGATTCACACCTGGCAAAGTACTGAGCCTGCTATCCAAATTGATAGAGCAAGGTATTCTCCTGTCCCCACCTCTGGGTACCTGGTGAGGCAACTGTACATTTTCCACTGAGATAGAGGAACAAGTCAAAGCTAAACTATACTTTTAAGCAAAAATAAACTGTACTTTTTAGACAATGTACAGGAGCAAGTGCAAGCTAAAATTCCAGTGACCAGCAACTTCCTTCTTGGTGTCCTTGTTTTCCTCCAACACATCCATTCTCAAGGTGGTACCTGTGCCAAATTGCGAATTCTAATCCACTGCAGGTCCTTCCATTCATGTTGGAATTATCCTTTGGGATGCTAGAAAGTTATCAGGAGGTATGGACAAAAGGACAAGGAGGTGATGGCACTTGGATGCTTGGGAAAATGGACAGGCAAGAATTTTAAGGGTGTAATCCTGTACACACATACCAAGGAATGCATCCCAGCCCACTGAACTTGTGGGACTTATTTATGAGTAGACATGTATAGGTTCTCAGTTAATAGACTGAAATCTGAACCTGAGAATGGGATGTAAATAGAATGTAAATAAAGATATTTTCCATTTCTGTATCAGTATAGTGGTTTAGCCCTCTTCAGACGAACCTTCCATGAATGCAATCATGCCCACCAGTCCTGTCCCCCAAGCCACTGATGTCATTGGCCTCATCCACTGTCCATCACCCTTTTCTCTCATACAGCTTTGAGTCACCTTAAATTTTCTGCTGTGCCCCAAATACTGAGCTGGGGCACTGAGGACAATCAGTCTGGAGTACCGTTGCTCCCCACTACTACTTCTGATTATTACCTGTTTACACTTATATTATTTTCTTCTTGTTTTTACCCAAGGTGTATTAGATTGCTTTGAGCCCCCATTTAGCAAAAGCAGGATATACATTTTATGAAAAGGTATGTTGAGGAAGTTGAGAGGATATTGAGAGGGGCACTGCTGTTGGTAGAAGGAACTTAGGGTGGAGGAGTCAAGCAAAGAGCCATCTTTGTTATTGCTTGCTATTTGAATTTAATATATCTTTACCCCCTGATCCTAAAAGCCTTATGAAGGAAGTCTTTCAGGGAATAAACTTTCTACATATTCCAGTTTCACTCTTGTGCAGACCTGGCAAGCTCTTAGTTTATTACAGTCAATGCTGCAATATTTTTTTTTAAAGCTCTGAGTATCAGAGACTCACTTTTCCTTCTTAAAATCAATATTAAATTTAAAAGGAGTCTAGCACTGGGGATTTAAAATGGGAGGAAATCACTAATAGAGCTGTGTTTCTGTGAAGTGGAGAGCTGCTGTTTTTCAAAACCAAATGAAGCTCCAAAATGACTGTAAAGAAGGAAGAATACTTGACCAGTTAGATATAAATAGATAACTTCTCCTAATAAGAAAAATAGAAACAACTATGGACATTGGCTTGCATATTGCAAGAGAGTGACAAGAAATAAAAATGTCCAAGTTTGCAGTCATAAGTCTTTGAAGAGTTTTCATGAATTTGACAAGGAGGTTAGAGGAAGTTAGACCAGAGCAGTTAGACCTCAGTTCACCATCTGTCAAACAGTGCCTCCCAGGTAACAACATCTACCACCAGCAAAACAAAAACCAACAATAACAAATGCTTCATAGAGAATGCTCAAAGCAGGGTAGGATGTCATCAGCCTTCTTTTCAAGCAGATCTATAACCCTCCCATTTCATTTAAGGATGATATAACTGAACCTGAACAAACCATCCTTTTTATCCCACTTTCAAACCCTTCCATTTTTCTGGGTATTAATGTTGTTGTTGTTTAGTCGTTTAGTTGTGTCCGACTCTTCATGACCCCATGGACCAGAGCACACCAGGCACTTCTGTCCTCCACTGCCTCCCGCAGTTTGGTCAAACTCATGTTTGTAGCTTCGAGAACACCGTCCAACCATCTCGTCCTCTGTTGTCCCCTTCTCCTTGTGCCCTCCATCTTTCCCAACATCAGGGTCTTTTCCAGGGAGTCTTCTCTTCTCATGAGGTGGCCAAAGTATTGGAGCCTCAGCTTCACGCTCTGTCCTTCCAGTGAGCACTCAGGGCTGATTTCCTTAAGAATGGAGAGGTTTTATCTTCTTGCAGTCCATGGGACTCTCAAGAGTCTCCTCCAGCACCATAATTCAAAAGCATCAATTCTTTGGCTATCAGCCTTCTTTATGGTCCAGCTCTCAATTCCATACATCTCTACTGGGAAAACCATAGCTTTAACTATACGGACCTTTGTTGGCAAGGTGATGTCTCTACTTTTTAATAGTAGGTGGGTATGAATAGTTCACAGTAACTAGTGATAATCCATCCACTAGTATGTGAATAGTATCCTTATATTATTTAGCTGCTAGGCAGCACTGGACTTGGTTGTATCTGGGTGGAGTCATGAGTTTCCTATTATTGTTCTGTTCCTGTTGAAGAAAGTTCTTGTTTAGCTTCTGACTGGCATGAACTCTAAGTCTTCCACGACAAATAGTTAAAAATGGGCATTTTTAATCTATCCAAGGATCAGAGAAAATAATTCTATTTTTTTCTGTCATTGTTTCCTAGGATGAATGCTTGTTTGTACCAATACAGTGTGTGTGATGAGGAGCCTGATCCAAAGACCAATTAAGCCAAATTCTCTTGCTTAAAACCAGGCCCCTTGTTAAAGGCTGTGCATTTGATTCAGGTGAATTTCCTATCCCGACACGGCTGGACGGAGACAAGGTGGATGCCGATCTCCACCCCCAGCTGGATCACTGTGGGGCCTGGGGCACGGCAGCAACGTCGTCCACCAAAAAGATAAGCGGACATCTTGCAGATATTTCAGGCTTCTTAGAGGCAAAGCAGGATCTATATGAGGTAACTAACACTGCCAAAGTAGGCACCCCATCCCAGTGATCCAAACATCAAAAAAAGGCTGCAGACTGGCATCTGCTGACGGTAAATGTCATGTCTTTAACCTTACCATAACACCAGGGTGGCATGATGGCAGTCCCTCCAAGTGTCCCTATTTTCCAGCGACATCCCTGATTTAGAGAAGCCATCCCAGTTTCTGATTTGACCCTGAAATGTCCTACTTTTCCTTAGGATATCCCTATTTTCATAGGAGAAATGTTGGAGGGTATGGAGTTATCTGACTCTCGAGCCGTCCGAAAGCAATCCTGTATAGGGAAGGTTTTTTAAATTTTTAATGTTTTTTATGTTTTTATATATGTTGGAAGCTTCCCAGAGTGGTTGGGGCAACCCAGTAAGATGCGTGGGGTATAAATAGTAAAATTATCGTTATGGAATGGGACGTCCCTATTTTCACCGGAGAAATGGTGGAGGGCATTTGGTGGGAGAAGGAGGAACCAGCACAAGAGTGGAGAAAGGTTGCTGAGGGAGAGCCCTGTTGCGACTGACAAGTCTAGCAGGAAATCAGAGCAGTTGATTTTACCTGGAAAGCAAATCTGTTAATCCACCCCACCCCAAAATCAACTTTCAAGATACCTAGGATAAATGCACCTTGACCTAATAATCTGTAATCTGCCAGGTTTCTTAGCCAATGGCACCTCTCCTATGCTGGCAATTTTCAGACCAATTTCCCACAGACACTAAGGGAGATTAAATGATTCCCCTCCTAAACCTGTAATAATGGCTGTCCTTGTAGGGAAACCACTGCTGCGATCCATCACAATTTGGCAGGCGCCTGGCTTCTAACTGAATTGGACTGGATGGAAGTGCACTGGAATTTTATCCCAGTAGAGATAATTCCAATAACAAACATTTGGAGCTATAGCCACAATAAACACAATCCTTACATAGAGTTTGGCCAATTAATGTTGGCATTGCAGAGGCCTTATGCTCTAGACATGTATGCCAAGGCAAATAATTTAACATCATTATGAAAACATATTTGTACTGGCACTGGCTGTCTGAACAAAATGGCTTTTCCCCCAAGTTTGAGCAGCTCAGATTCTGACTTACCAGAGATCCATCAGTTTTGTAACCCGTTTGCACTAGGAATACTCTCATGGGGACCTGGGTTCCACTTTCTGTATGCCATTCCTAATCCCCACAGAGCTAAATGAAAATGCTTCTTGATTGTGCCTCGCTTGGTCAGGGAGCATCCCATGTAGAATACCTTTGAAAAGGTTTCCTATACCCATATTTTTATTTACATAATATCTTGAAATAGGCCATGGTGCAAAGAGGGATGGATGGACACAAACACAAAGAAACCATCTGCTCTGAAAGCTGGTTGAGGAATTCAGCCTTTGTGACTTTCCACATGAACTGTGCATATTCCATACAACTTGGAGCCTAATAATAATAATAATAATAATAATAATAATAATAATAATTACCCCGCCCATCTGGCTGGGTTTCCCCAGCCACTCTGGGTGGCTTCCAACAGAAGGTTAAAAATACATTAAAATGTGCAGACTGGAATTTAGTTATTCACTGGATTTTGCATTTCTTGAATACAGTATTAAGCAAACAAAAACAAAAACCCATAAACTTTCATTTTTTAAAAAAAAGTGTATTTGAGAGATGGTGCACTTAGAAATATATATTTAAATGCACAGTTAAATGCATTTTTTTACATTAAAACAATTGCAGATTAATATGAAAAATGAAACAGGAGTGGAAATTGCTGGTGTTTACTTATTCACCCCCTGACTGGAAGGGAAATCAATGCTTTCTGTTCGCAAATGATTCATAACTATGTGTTGGAAAGAATGGGAATAATATAAATGGCAATTCTGCCACAGCAAGTGATGTAGCTTCTGGCAGAAGACGAACCGCAACAGAACAGCAACAAGGCTGCATGTGATGAATCCAGGGAAGGATGGGAAACAACATCTTCTTACATCCCTAGTAGACAATAAGAATAAAAAGGTAGGAGTAGCAACTGAGCAGGATGGATGCTTCCCTTGAAACCTGACCATGCAATTATCACTTCCTTTGCAAAGGACTGCTTTCCATTTAATATAAATGTGAGAAAAGCAAGGTAGGCTTTAATCAGTCAAAGTGATTTAATAGTGGGTGACAGAACTCTCTGCTGGCTCTAATTTTATGCCGCATGTTGGAAATTGTTGTTGCCAATAGTGGATCATTCTAATCCCCCAAGAAGCTTCATATTAATCACTCCTCTTCTTTTCTACTTCCCCATACAAAATAAAAATAAAATAAAAGTGACTTGCAGGTAATACAGGCAGCTGGGCTGAATATTTTATTGGGGCTAGAAGTTAAACTCCCTCCCTGCTTTTCCTTCCAAATCATCAGCGTTAGCAGAAGATACGATTATCTCTGCTGTGTCTCCCAGTGTTATCCGCTGTGCTTTACTTCCAAAGGCTTTATCACCAAGGTGCAGCGTTAAACAATCTGAAAGGGATCCAAAACACCTTGAGCAACATCACAGAGGCAGGGGAGGCAAACGGTGAGAGAAACCCAAAGGTATCTGACAGGCAACGGCCGGACAAGATTATGCAAAATGTCTCCAGTGACCAAAAGCAACAAAGCAAAGCAAAAGCAAAATGTCATTTCACAGCAGCCCTTGATGCAATCTTGTGGATTAAAAAGCCTAGACAGCGCTAGTCATGAGGAAATCCAGACTGACTTCTCATGCACAGAGAGACACAAATATGCCATTTCATTGCACCTACTCCAGACATGAGAAAACAAAGATATTATATGTGCTGTTTTAATTGTGTTGTTTCTCATCCTCCAGTTGCAAGTTAGGACAGTCAGTTCACTCATCCCACCCCCTACCCCCCCCCAATAACCTAGAGGCTCTGAGCAGGTAACAAGCCTCAGAAAACAATCAAATCAATGTTAATAAAGGCAGTAACCATTGTAAATAATAAAACCTCACGAGTATTCCTCCTCCTGCCCCCACTATATACGAGTTGTCAGCTCAAATTTCAACAAAAGAAGCTCAGGTAGAGGCACATAAGTTAATTTCCCTGAGATGGGAGCTATAGAAGTGTGGGATTGGCAGTCACCAAGAAACAATTTACATGCTTTGCAGAACGAGGCAAAACGTTGTGGTGGTATTTCCCTGACCTGTGTACTGCTAGCAAGGCTTATATTTTTATTGTTCCCTCATGTAAAATAAAATAAAATAATAATTAAAGAAATAACTGTATGTAGAAAAGGAAATAAAGGTTTTGCAAACCCCCCTTCCCACTTAACCACTTGACATCACACCGAGAGTGTTTCATGTGGAGAAACATGGGGACAGCAGCAATGAAACCCCGCTCTGTGGTCTGAGCTGCTGTACATCAGAATTCTCTCATCACGCACTACCACCTCAGTATGTGCAAGGCGTAAAACTTGAGACGTTAGATTTATTCAGAAGTTACCATGTGTTCTAGGAGAGGGAGGGGTATGCTGGTGAAGGAGAACTATATATGGTGACCCTACACCCCAGTGTTTCCATACCACCATCTCCCTGACACACACACAATGGAAGGTATGAAGGTTTAGACCTGTGCGCATTCAGCTGACTCTAACTAGGTTGCTCCATGAAATTGGAACCCTCAGTCACACAGTACTGATAATTGCCCAGAGGAAGAACCTAGATTCAGCTGAATTCACAAAGGTCTGGGGATGAAGCCTGGAGGCGGTGTTCTGCTCTGGCTCTGGCATGCACAGCCCCATTCCCTCCTCCATGTGCTCCAGGAATGGGTAGAAGACAACTTCTAAATGGGGCTATTGGCTTGGGTCTCAGGTTTCCTTCTGTGAATAGAGAAAAAATTGTATTCTTATTCTTATTTAATGGGATTTCTTGCGTCTTTACTTTCTACAGAACGCTACATCTCTCCCTAAAAACTTCTGGTGGTGGTGGTGGAAGACTTTGGGGATTCACCTGAGATATGCAGTGGTCCCAACTCTCCTCCTTATGCAAATGAAACAGTAGCTTAGGATCCCAGCCAATGTTTTCAAAGTAACATTAGCCATCTTCCTCTCATAAGGATGTACAGAAAGTAGGTGGTGGTGGGCTTCACTCCTCCATCTCCATGCATTCATGGAATACCTGAAGGAACCTTATGTCCACAGCTTCCTCCAGAGGAAGGGAGAGGAATCTGAAACCAGCAATACCTGAATCAGCCTTCTGAGTAGTGCTCAACTTTGTGAGTATGTTTCTAAAACTCTCCTAGATTTTGCTTTTTCTCATTTCCCCCCCATTTGAATTTTGATGCGGTGCACATATCGGATGATAAATCTCACTCAAGCCAGACAAAATTCTTCCGGGCTTTTCTTGTTCGCTACTTGTTACTCGTTTGACAGATTCTTACAGAATTAGTCTTAGTACCTTCCTGGAGAAGTGTTGTAAATAATTACAGTTGACAATTCCACCTAAGAAAGATCAAATACAGAGAGAAGGTGAGGGGGGGGGAGAGGGAGAATTTTCAAATGCAAAAAGGGAAAAAAACATTGAACGGTTTTGGAGGGGAGGCTATGCGTAAACACAAACCAAGATAGCAATTTCACCACTACCACCACCTCCTCCTCCTCCCTCTCTCACACACTTTCTGTCCCTCTGCCACTTTCCGCATTGATATGCAGCATCACATCTCTCAACAGGTACATTCCACTTATTGGAATGTTATTTGAGAACAACTTTATTAAAGATGCACTCCGTCGATACAATACAATGCGGCACAGAGAGATTTGTATCCCAAAAAGCATTCAGAATGAAATAATAGGAGATAGCAGGCAAGGTACCGTATGAATTACACACAGATTGTGAGGCAAAGCCAGCCAGCAGAGGATATGTCATATAGCTGGGAACGTGGGGAGAGTCTGAGAGGCACAGCTAGGCCCAATGACTGGGTGGTGGCGAGTGGGACAAACCGCATAAGATACTTGCATCGCAATCCTACCTCCATCTAATCGGAAGCCCTGTTGAGTGATACGGGGCTTGTACTGAGGTATGGGGTTGCCTTAGAAAAACTGGCAAAGGAAATGGCCAGCCTGGTAGGCACTGCTTCTAAAGAGGTTTTGCAGCTTTTCTCTGGAGAATCATCATCAACAACTTATGTAGAGCTACGAACCTACTGCTTTTCAGAGGAAAATAGCAAGAGAAAAAGGAGAGTGTCTGTCTTGAGAAGCTTACAGCCTGCAGAAGCTGCAGTGGCTGAGCTGAGAGAAAATAAGAAGGCATTAATGTTTGTTAATGGAGCTGCATTTCCTCATATATACAAAGATATATATATGTGGTGCATCTGAGGTCCCCAGTGCTTGAAGTAAACAAGGAAACAAGGGGGCTAAAAGCAGGAAAGGGAAACCGGTAAAAAGCCCACTCCTTCCCTCCATAGGGGAAGGGCCATGGCTCTGTGGTAGTGCATCTGCTTTGCATGCAGAAGGTCACAAGTTCAATCCCTGGTATCTCCAGGCAGGACTAGGAGACAACCCAGTTTGAAACCCTGGAGAATCACCAGACGATGTTGACTCAGTATGATCAGATGATGGTCTGATTCAGTATAAGGCAGCATCCCAAGCTACCCATTCCTGGTGTCATATATCACCTAGAGGAGAAGACAGAGAGGTCAAAAGGTTGATGGTTCTCAGTTCAAAAAATTGGAAAGGAACACCAGCAACTTTTACACAGTCTCCTCAGGTTAGGAGGCAAAGGGCTGTGTGGGACTCTGGAGGAGGGGTATCTGGATCTGCTTTACTCCTTGCTCCCCCATGATGATCAGGGACTCTTGTGTCCAAGGAAAGACCTTCAGCTGCCCTCTGACATAGGAAGGGATTAGAAAGTGCCTCTGAGGGGTGATGTAAGAAGCAGTTCCATGAATATGTTTGGTTTCCACTTTATACATGTACATTTTCTTGGAGATACGAAGCCATTGACCTCACAGTCAGTGACTTTTAAAGTAAGGATTTGAAGGAAGAGAAGTTGCATTACACACATATATATTCCCATGGAATTTCAGGCTTAGGGAGCAGATCTCTACAATGAACCACACTTGTGCTATGAGAATAAATTGTTTTCGGGTACCTCTAAGGAGGTCACGTGGTTTAATTCTGGATTTGACTTGTTTCAAGGAAGAAGTCACTATGGAAGCCTCTGTGTTTCTTCCTTAGTGATATATCTCAGTTTTGACAAAATGTTCATGCCTGATAAAATCAGAAAGGTCTCAGTGGGCTTTGTGTTTCTTTGTATTGTGACATATCTAAGAAGAGGCTTCTTTGTGAACATAAAGCACTTGGAAACACATGTTTCCAAGGCATTCTGTTTCTAAGACATCTTTCTGAACACGTCCCTGACATTCTTCATTTCTGAGATTGAAGGTGTCCACTGTGGATGTAACTGAAAGGTCTTCACATCAGATTTACTAGTTAGTGGAGTGAGCAGCAACCCAAGTTTGTGGTTGTGCAGAGGCTAACTCAGTTCCAGAAGTGGGTTTCAGCAGGCGCAAATACCATGTTCTCTATATGACATGAGTAGTGGAACAAGACTTCTGCAGATAAATTGAGTGATCATTCTCAGGATCAAATGATGTTTTAAATTATCCATGATAGTAATCTGAAGCCATTTGAAGTTAGTTAATCTATCTATAGATACAAATAATATTTACAGCAAGCAATAAAAGGAGGAATTTGTGGTTTCAAAAACATATCAGAACTAGTAGTAATAACATGAAACAAGAGACATGGGCAATTGGTTCTATTCTGCAGTTTAACAACTACTTTTAAAAAGTGTAAGCTACCTTTAAAAGATTTTGTCCTTTTACAGTGTAAGTTACCATTGGGATGTTATTGTTATAGGATACTTCATGCATGCTTCTTGTATCTTTGCTTTCCTCCCTCCCCCTCTCACTACACAACATTTTCACACAATAGTAATGTAATTTCACTAGGGTTTCTGGGGTTTACGATTAAGCCAATAAACATAATCTTAGGTTTGCTGAATAATATGCAAGAAGACATCAGCACCATCTGGTTATTTCAGCACCATTTATAGTAAGAAACAGATGTTACATTTACTGCACAGATATCCAGCAGAAATTAACTTGATACATACCCACCAATTTGACTGCTTAGTGCTATATAAGAGTTGCAAAATTCAGATCAAATTCTGGTAAGCCTCTATACTATTTACATTGGGGTAGCCAATGTGGTACCTTCCAGAGGAGGTTGGATTACAACACCCATAATTCCTGATGACAGGCTATGCTGGCTGGGCTTGATGGAAGTTTTAGGCCAACTATATTCTAGAGGGCACCAGCTCAGCTATCCCTGGTCTACGGAATCACATCCAAGCTGGATTAATTGAAAAGCTGCTGCTGTCATAGACCTAGTCTTGTGAAAACTAATCAGGAGGGATGACTGCAGATAGAAAGGGTTACGAATTTGGTCACCAGTGGATCTCGTTGGGTCATGGGCAAAATCACAGAATCAGAATTGTAGACTTCTAGAACTTGGATACTTGAACTGCACTTCACTAGAGAGAGACATTAGATTTGGATGCAGACTTCCTCTTTTGGAGAGGGTATGGGAGTAAATATTTTCCATCTTTATTTCTATTTTTAAATTGTATTGTAATATGTCAAATCAATAAAGACTTTGTTGTTTAAAATGTATTCATATTAGAACCAGCAAGATACAGTGATTCCGCCAAAAGTTTGTGAAATTGACCAAGTAATTTGAGGAGAAATGGCTTTGTGAAATCCCACCTGCCGCCTTTGTTTCACTGATTTATTCTGCTGGTTCATCTGTGCGTCCTATTAAACTCAGTGGGATGGCACACTGTGACTATATTTTTAACACACCTGCTTCAATCACTTCAAACACCTTTTAACAAGCCTGCTTCAATCACTGTCCTTGCTTTGGAAACGTAATTAACACTGCACCTCTCAAATAAAATGAGCTCCTGGAGGTACAATCTTAAAATCGGTTTATAAAAAGTCTGTAAAAGTGTGTATTTTTCTGTCCGCAATTTGTTACCACAGTTGCTCCGGAAATGAGTTTGCAAACATGTCTGCAGAATGTTTTCCCGGGGGAATAGCATAACAAAACAGCAATTAAATGATTAACTACCAACCACATTCCACAAATGAAGGGAGAAGGAGGGGGGTGGTTGAGGCAGGGCTACACAGTAAACTTCAGCTTCTGTGAAAGAGGAGGCGAGACATGGGGTAGTTGGAGATCTGTTTGTATGCTTGCTCAGGGCATGTGTCTCTAAACTGGAGCTGAGCCTAAATTTCTCAGAAGTCAATATTCAGAGTTCTTTAATTTTTTTCCACTCAATTAGAGAGAAAAAAAATCACTTTGCAGAATTTCCCCTAATTATTCCCCACACTTTTCAGGGTGTATGTGGCAGCTGTAATTCACCACTACCCACACCACCATGCCCTGTAATTATATTAATTTTGGGGCATTGTGGATGGTGAAAAATGTTACAACAGCAGTTTGGGTTGGGGGGCAAAGCAACAGAAGCAGCAGCTGTGTTTCTACCACTCCTAATGATGAGAGCCACTTATGAGAAACTGTTCAAGAATTTCTCCTCTTCCTGAATAAGTTGGTGAATCTCCTCTTCTTGACCCATGAATAGGGTAGAGAATTTAAGAGATCACTTGCATATAGCTCCTTTCTTAACCTGTCTGCAGACTCCTTCTGCTATTCATTGAGTAAGCCCTTCTTGAAAAACAGTGACTGGGGGGAATTTAAGCTCAAATGTTGCACACTAGAGAAATGATTTTCCCGTATGAACATAACTCTATTGCAGATGGCAGGTTGCTGCTGCATGTGCAGTGAAGCTGGCCAAGACTAGCACATTTTTAGCACAGTGCAAGGAGCTGACCGTGTAACTTTGAATCGTTTAGTGAAGGCAGCAGAGCGTCCACATAAAGAGCAGTAGAGATTAAATCAGAACTGTTTCCAGAAAATGAAACTTTTATTTAGGAAGTATAACAAAAGGGTTTAACTAGTGAAGGCTTTCGAGGAAAGGGGCAAGAAAAGGGAAAAGAGTGGTGGGTGGAGAAAAACTAAGCAAGGCAGAGAAATAGATTGCAAGAGGAAAATAATTATTTAAAGAGGAAACATTTTTTCCACCATTTTGCTAAAAATATTGATGAATCAAAATGAACTGTGTTTAACTGACTAAAAAAGATCTTTAAAATGATCCTATTTCATATTTTATAACATTTTAGATTAACATATAACACTAACAAACCAACATATAAAATTGCAGTCCAATTGTTTTTCCTTTTGTTATAAGGCAACACTAATTATTTCTCTTTCCCAGTATTCTTCCAGGTGAATACACAATGATTGAATGAATGAATGAATGATGGTTCATCAGTTCACCACATGTGGTGAATGAATATCACCTTATCATTCATTCACAGGGCTGTGATTAGTTTTTTTATTCCAAAGTCTGCTGTTAAGTGATGCAGGGTCTGCATTGAATTTACAAAAATAAATATAAATGCTTTCTAAGCAAGGAAAGAAGTTCACATCTTTCTCTTGTCCTCTTATTACTTTCATTTGGTGGATTATTTTCCCCCTCTGTACCCAACCAGCCCTGGACTGTGGATGCCAATGTGTTTACAAATCATGCCCCCCAGAAATACATGTTTGGTGTTTGCAGTAAAAAAAAAAAATCCCATTTCTTCTGAAGGCTGTGCACCATTGCCCCCTCTAGTGTCAGACTGAATAGATGTTCAACAGCAGATAACCATCTCCACCTTAGCAAAGGCACTTCCACTGCAGTACATGGAGTTGGAATAGGTGGCACTGGCATCGGAATAAAATTTGTAGGAGCATAGCAATAACAACAAACAGTGAAATCTAGAGTCTCTGTTGTCTTAAAAGCCTTGAAGCAAACAACTCCAATAAAACCAACATTTCTGCCTAAAACCCTGCCGCCTGTTTCCATGCAGTTCCACATAGTTGCTATTGCTAATAAGTCAAGACCAATTAACTCACAGCTGGAATCCCTTGATTTTGTATACAGAGAGGAAAGTGTTCTGAACTGCAGTCAAACCATTACAGTGAGGGAGTGCAGTTCCTTCTCCAGAAAGCAGTGAAACTAATAAGAAGTGATCCAAATAACAATGTTTTGACACCTAGGTATGCTTGAGAAATTGCACATTTTTATCCGTACCTCCCAGACTAGTAGGGAGGGATCCCATGGCTTTCCAGAAAAAGTATGAAACTACGATTTCAAGTGCATACCTTGGGAGAAATATGCTTTAAATACATATTTTAACACAAATTTTCCTGTCAATGTTTAAAAATTGTTGGCTAATGTGGGAACAGTTCAGAAAGACTGATTCTTCCATCCCCCCATCTCCTTCTTACACTTCCCATTCCCTTCTAACCTTCTTTTCTAGTTCCATCCACCAGGGGTTGCCAACCTTTCATTTGAGAGCACTGCGGGTGCCATTCACAAAATAGTTCTCATTTGAGAGTTAGCCACCCCCAATGACCTTATGCTTTCCATGGGAAGTCATTTATTTGTGCTCTGAATGTGAAGATCACACAATATTGATATCTCTCTCTCTCTCACACACACACACACACAGAGAGAGAGAGAGAGAGAGAGAGAGAGAGAGAGAGAGATGCAATTGTGGTCTAATAGCAACAACAGGGAGCATTTCTCAGTACCAACATACTGTACATGGTGATCACACCACACTAGCTCTCATTTCTCTTGCTTAGAAGACACCTGCACTTGTTAGCCTATAGCTTTCTTTCTGGGAGGGTTATTTTTATTATACATGAAATCCCAGCATCTGGAATACCTTCTCAGGCGCACCAGTAAAAGCCTTTGGGTGTGCAACAGTGCCCACCAGTCTCAGTTTTGTGACCCTATGTTTTGAAGACTATGTGTGAACTGTGCTTCATTTGCAGTTTTTAAGCAGAGGTTGGATGATCACCTGTAATGAATGCTTTAGTTGAGATTTCTGCATTGCAGGTGGTTGGACTAGATGACCCTCATGGTTCCTTTCAACTCTACAATTCTATGATTCTATGACGAGAATATGCTTCTCAGGGCAGTCGTCTTTCCTACTCTGGAACAAAGGAACCTCTATACCAGATAGCCGTTATCCCACAAAGATAGACAAACACAATCTCACCAGCTTAAGGGAGTACTTTCACCCTAACGTGTTTCATAATTTATTGATTTACTGCCCCTTATAACAACAATTTGCAAGGAAGGTACAAAATAAATACTGTTGTAGATCAGGATTACACAATGTCAGCCTAGACTGGCAATGCTGAAGGATGCTGATACTCTCAGATTGCCTGTGAAGGAACATCCTTCTTAGCTATAGTTCAATACACTTAAATATTTAGAACTGAGCTGCACAAAGTAAGCTGCAAATTCCAAGCCAATCAGTCATACAATTGCCTCACACACTGCTGACTTTGAAAGACTTTGTATTTTAACCACAGGGTGGCACCCTGAAAGCCATTTGTTCAACCACAGGAAACAGATCAAAACCAGCTTTCTATAATGGTCTATTTTTCTGTCTCAAGGACAGAAAATCTTCTATTTCTGTTTTGTTTTGAAAACAGATCCTTGCAAACATAATGTATATGTCATAAGTAAAATAGATTATCATAAATGGAAAAGCTATAGGGGGGGAAATGTTTTACTTAGATTCCATGATCATGAAGCTGTTAGTTTTTGGCTGGAGCCTTTACAGTTCTCAGAGTGCTTTTACAGTTAATCCCTCTTCCCAGGAATCTCTGAGAATTATATCGCTGTAAGGGTATCCTGGCATTTCTCAGCACCTTTACCAGACTACAGTTCCCAGGATTATTTGGGGAAAGCCATGACTGCTTAAGGTAGTATGATGTTGCTTATGATAGGGGGCCTTACAACAGAGCTTTGTAAATCATATTTCAGTTGGCAATATGATTTTCCTGTCTCCAACCTGCATCTTTGTGCATCATTAAGGTCATACCCAGGCAGAGGGCCTTCTCAGTAGTGGCGCCCACCCTGTGGAATGCCCTCCCATGAGATGTCAAGGAAATAACTACCTGACTTTTAGAAAACATCTGAAGGCAGCCCTGTTTAGAGTAGCTGGAGAAACCCAGCCAGATGGGCGGGGTATGAATAGTAATAATGATAATAATGATGATAATAATAATAATAATAATAATAATAATAATAATAATAATATATTATCTACTACTACTACAACATTTTGCTTTTGGGTGGACTGCCAAGTCACAGCTACACTAAAATTGTAAATTTCTCTATTTTCCCTGGGCAAGACTTACTTCTTTGTCTGGAAAAATGTGAATCTCCCTTGGGGCATGGACATGTCAATCGCAGCTTGAACATCACTCATTGGCTAAAAACACTAAAAGACAAGAACATTCTTCCATTTCAGAAAGCAGCTGCTTTGAACGATGCCTGCACATTTTGCTTCTCAATTTTTGTTCTACAAGGGCTTGAGACCCTCTTTTTAAAATCCTGAAAGCTCAGACCAGGCTTCCTCAACCTCGGCCCTCCAGCTGTTTTGAGACTACAATTCCCATACCCCTGACCACTGGTCCTGCTAGCTAGGGATCATGGGAGTTGTAGGCCAAAACATCTGGAGGGCCAAGGTTGAGGAAGCCTGGCTCAGAGCCTGATCCTCTGATAGCACTGGCTCTGTACCCCTCCTCAGTGGTTCTTGCTCAGTGCTCTTCTCCCACTCATCTTCTGTGATTTGCTTCTTTGTTTGCATCAGCATAGGGGTTTTTTTTTATAGAGAGAGAGCTGACTGCCAATACTATTTCAAAATCCCTTCATGAGCAGAGTCACCAAGGCAGCACAAAGTCTGCCAAGAACAGAATGTTATTTCCACCCACCCGGTGCCACAATGGCAGGAGACACCCTCTAATCACCCTCTGTATTATGATCCGAACTTGTGCTCTGCTCTCACTTGAAATAGGAAGGAAGCTGTGTACAGGCGTAAGATACATTAGCAGAAGTTTATTTTCAGACAAGTAGTGGGCATTTTAGGTCAATGAGAAGCAGAGGTTGCCCCCACAGAAGTAGGTGTCATTAAAACCAAAGAAGCCATGAAACAGTCATTTAGTTTGACACCACCCTCCTCTGTAATCTGTCTACAGACCAAGACACAGCCCATGCTTTGAGCTGCAAATATTACCCTCTTTCTACTGCACCAATATACAAAGAAAAGCTATGAGACCAGTGATCAATGGAAATGTATGAGAATGAAACTGGGTCTATGATTTACTTCTACTTGAAGTTTATTAACTTAGGCAGAGTTCTAATTATTATTTCTCTGTTGTTTCTCCTTACAAAGCTCAGTTGGCTGTATTTATCTTACCTCACCTGAGCTAGTCACTAGTTTCTTCCTTCCCACCGACTCCCAGACTTAACTGAACCTACTACAATCAGCACCTGGAATTGTAGTAAACCTGCCAGCCAGTACGATGCCATTGCAGCCCTGCTGATTTTGACATACCCAGATGGTTTGGCACAACCCTGCCTATAAAGGTAATTACAGGCATCCAACATGCTTTGATACCCAGGAAAGTGCCAGACTTCCATTCAGATTCAAATGTTCTGTTTAGGGCTCCATGAACACTATGCAAATTTTTTGGATCCCGCTTTAAAGAAGCTAATGTGTTTGTGTTTAACAATGCCCTACTATGACTTTTCCTCCATTATGTTCATGTCATATTTGTGAGAAAACTTTGGACATTTCTCGAAGAGCCTCTGTTAATATTTCTTATCTACCTAAGAAGCAGTTGCTCTAAGATCCTACAATCCACCCTCCCCACATCAAAAGAAAAAACCAAACAAACACCCCAAGGCCATCAAATATTTAACAAAGATAGAACAGAATATTCTCACAGCCTTGTTCCAAGCGGACAGATGTTTGCATCAGAAGAAAAAACCATCCGAATTGTCACTTAACCGTTGCCCCTGGTAGGACATTCAACAGTTTCACCCAGGAGTGAACAATGTTTGGAAGCTGAGTGGAAACATAGTGGAAAAAAACATAGAAGGCAAAAAGACTGCATTCAAGACTAATAATAATAATAATAACAATAATAATAATAATACATGCAGGACTCCCTTCTCGGCAGTCTGCCTCTCCTCAGTACTGAATTCTGGTAGGGAAAGAACACTTAAATAAAAAAATGGATTTCTTATATACACCACATGCACAAAAAGCCTATTCTCTCCCTCACTCCCTACACAGACTGAATATATGGAGGGGGAACATGTGGATAGGTCTCTGACCTTCGTCCATGAATTTGAATGAGATGCTGGACAAGTGTAGTTTATGTACAACTGCTGCACTCATTTTATATATTAGTATTATTCATACCCTGCTCTTCATCTATCAAGAGCCTGGAGCAGTTTTCAAGACATAAGCTCATAGAATACCTCATAGAATACCTCATAGAATAGCTAACAGGACCAGTGGTCAGGGATTATGGGAACTGCAGTCCCAAAACAGCTGGAGGGCCAAGTTTGGCCATCACTGCTCTAAACATTACAAGCAGCGGAAACTTCATAACGCCATAAAACTGTGATATGGCCCACTTTTTCAACTAATTTCCAAAAGCCTGAATGAATAAGAATTGGCATTAGAAAGTTACAAATGAAGGGGAATCCTGCAGTTTTGGTACCATGGGTGTAGCCAAGGGGGTGCTGGGGGACAGCTGCCCCTCCTTAGTAAATAAATAAAAAATACTTAACTAACTGACCAGTTGCATCACAGATAACTCAGTTCTGCCCCACCTATCATAATCCCTGCCCCTCTAAAATAAATCCTGGCTATACCCATGTGGGGTGCCACTATGAAGAAGGCTCCATCTCATGCTGCTGGACACGTATGATCACTGCTTGTGATTCAGAACCTTGATGACATGAACTGGCAGGACAACAGGAAGAAGAGAGGAGGAAGAGGATCTCGGTGATAGGTGTAGCCAGGAGTGGGACACACCAGGGCAAGCTGGGAGTGGGGAAGGAGAGGGTCATGTAGGAAGTACGCACGGGGTGATGGTGGATGGAAAGGCGATAGGGTCTATGCACAGGAACCAAAGCAGCAGAGCCAGAGGAGCCCCTATCTCCACAAACACAGCAAGCTCTGAGGCACAGGAAGCAGTGGGCAGGGCACTCCAGGAGGCTGAGGCAGGTAAGGGCCCCCAGCTGAGCTCCAAAACTAACCAGGTGGGGCTCATTAGCTCTGGGAGGAGGGGTGTGATTCCTCAGCTGGAGTAGGCTTGGAGCAGGTGAGGGTCACATGCCTCGTGAAGCCCAGATGCTGCAATCAGAATGCAAAGTAGGAAAGGGAAGCAGAGCTGAGGTGCTGTGTCTGCTCAACTGTGCATGTTGAGGGACCGCAGCTTGGATGTTCCAGGACTGTTCTTTGGTTTGGACTTTGGACATGTGGATTGACCCTGGACTGGGGACTCGACATACAGACTTGCTGCCAGGTAGTTTAAGACACTTGAGAACAGCATTCCTGATTGCAAGTACAATACAAACCTACACATATTTGTGGTTGTCTGTGCATGCATCCTGATCTCACCTCCTAGTGAATGCACAGAAGGCAGGGGCAGCGGATATGAAGTAGTTGGACTGGGCTCAGCAAGTACAATCTTCTCCACACATGGCACACATGTGAGACCAGGGTTTAAGTCTACAATCAGTTCAAATTCCTTGGCAGCTGTAGCAGTGGTCTCAAATATGAGTGCAGATAGTCAATGGATTGAAGCTGGGTATTAGAAAAAAATAATTTCTAAAGCTTAATAAACAGCTAATCCTTTTCTGTCATTTCCCCAACAAGCACTTCACCAGGCAAGTGTCCCTCTTGTCCTTTATTTTGTTATGAGTTTGTGAGTACTGGGAATTTAGAGGAATTTAGTGGATAATGCTAGGAAATCAACATGAGCTAAGTGTTAATTGAGTCAGACTAATTTCCTCTGAGGTAATGAGTCATTATCACAACACAGGATCAAAGGAAGGGGGTCTCTCCCTGTGTTAGGAAAGGTCAGAGCTTAGGTCAGAAGAGTTAGAGTAAGCTGGACATTATGTGACCTAGGAAGGCAAGCTGCAGGGCAAGGATATTGCTGTTTCTATGGGAGACGCTGGAGCCTTTTGGAATGTTGATGCTCTGAACCCCTCCATCCTAGGCTCAAATTGTATATGTGTGTAAATAAACCATATATCATAAAGACACCACAGTCTTTAAATTGTCTGTGCTTCATTTTCCAAAAAGAAATGCAGAATTTGGGTAAGTGTGCCTGGTACCCCTGGAATCTTGCACCACTCAGCAGAGATTAGGGTGATGTGTAACATCCCTTGCTTTTATAGTATCTCTTTTTCTTTAGCTGACCAGCCCAGATTACTGCAGCCCCTCTCCCATTTTACCAGTAGTCTTCCAGTCAATACCACCCTTTTGCATATCCAGTTCTCACTTTTGCCTACAACCCAGCAGGGCCCACCTTGAAAAATGCCTCATTAGACTTGAATGCTGACCTGGACTTTTAAACTCTTAAGTACTCTGTTTCTGGTCCATTAGGCCATATGCAGCCTACATCAGCAGAAGTTCTTCATTTCATTAGATTCAAAAGTTGTTTTTATTTTGTTTGAATTCCTTAAAACCCAGTCCCAGTTATGGCATGCATTATTGAGTTTCAGATCCACAGCAGCTTTTCCTCAGTGTTGAAATATCACCTCTGGACCCCTTTCAGCTTTTTGATTGTGGGATCCTAATGTGTTGAGGGGAAATGGTAAATTCACCATGGTGTTTACTTTATGCTAAAAGAGAGAGAGAGAAAAAGAATGTTTCTTATGCAAAAAAGAAGATTTGCGATGATCCTCCAGTGAACTACACATGAGCCACGACAGAGGCTTTGTAGTGATTTTCAGGAATCTCTTTAATTGAACCATCAGTTGTTTGTTCCAGCTAATTGAGTTCCCCTCTAGTAATTACTCTTTGGAGCCCTTTATGACACAATGCATACCCTGTTGATACTTTAAACAGTTTCTTAAGCTCAATTGCTGCCTATGACTTTTTCAGCCACATCTAACTGGCATTGAATTGCTTCCCAATTGGAATAAAATGGACTAGTGATTTGTTGCTTTTCATAGCGCTGCATCCTGCAAAAAACTTTGACATTATCCAGTTCCTCAGTGCTAAGAGCAATCCAGATTTTGTGTGCTTAAGGCCATTTTTAATGTGTTTGTGTCCATGATATACTTACATTTCCACATCTTTATCCAACGTGATTATATGAAGGGAGAGGAGAGAAAGTGCAGCACAATTATGATATATTGCAAGAAGCTTATCACTGATTTGTTTATCATAAGCTGCATCAACAGAAGTATAGTGTCCAAATCAAGGGAACTAATAGTACCACTTTGCTCTGTTTTGGTCAGACCACACCAGGAATACTCTGTCCAGTTCTAGGCACTACAATTTAAAAAGGATGCTGACAAACTGAAACATGCGCAGAGAAGGGCAACCAAGATGATTAAGGGTCTGGAAATCAAGCTTTATGAGCAATGGTTGAGGGAACTGGGTATGTTTAGCCTGGAAAAGAGGAGACTGAAAGGAGGTATGATGACATCTTAAAATATTTTAAGGGCTCTCAACATGGAAGATGGAGCAAACTTGGTTTCTCCTACTCCAGAGGGTAGGACAGGAACCAATGGCTACTATTTGCCCTAAAAGTAAATAGCCCATTCTGGAACAAATGGTGGTTGGGAAGCACTACCATAAAAAGGCCACTTTAAGGATGATATACAGCTTGGCTCTCAAACAGCCTTATCAGTCATAGACTGCCCAATTCTGATGGTAGGTGGTCATCAACTGCTAGCCTAAATGTGGGAACCTCACTGTGTCTCTGATGGCCTCCTGTGCTCCAGCTTAACTCTGCCATCCCAGAAAGCCTCCTACTTTTCCATTACCTTATACAACTATGCAAGACTGGGCTTTTTCTGAGCAAGAAAGCATTCCTCTTGACTGTCTGACAGCTATTCCCAGTTCCTCTTCCCCTGTCCTCTGAAATCTCCTGAAGACAAAAGTCCCAGCTTTTGTGCTTCCTGCTTCCCACCATGCCATCTCTCCAAGCTTTGATTAGCTCAGCATCACAACCATTACATATGCAATTTTATTTACAAAAGTGTATATTCTGATTACTTGATAGAAGACCATGGAACTGCTTTCCCAGTTCATTCAGTGAATGATTCATGACAGACATACTGGCGGACTATAAAGAAACTTGTGTGGTGCAGTGTTTAAGGCAGGGATAGGCAACCTAAGGCCCAGGGGCCGGATGCGGCCCAATCACCTTCTAAATCTGACCCGCAGATGGTCCGGGAATCATCATGTTTTTACATGAGTAGAATGTGTACTTGTATTTAAAATGCATCTCTGGGTTATTTGTGGGGCACAGGAATTAGTTCATATTATTTTCAAAATATAGTCCAGCCCACCACATGGTCTGAGGGACGGTGGACCGGCTCACGGCTGAAAAAGGTTGCTGACCCCTTAAGGGTTGAATTCTGAGCTAACAAGTGCCTGAGCTAAAACTCTGGTAAAACCATGAACAATCTAGGTCATATTACTATCATATACTGTTATCTGTGGTGTGAGGGTAATAACGGACCAGTAGTCAAGAGTTTGTGATAGGAATTTTATGGTCTTAGATATATGGTAATGTTCATAAGTGTACCAACCAAGCACTTACATAGATCAGCACAGGAAGGCCAACCTGGAACCATTTTGATTCCTAAACTGATCAAATCTTTTCTCTGCAAGGTCAAAATGGAAAAGCCTCCCCATTGTCTTTTCCTTCACAAATCCTGTCTTAAGGGTATGTCTGTGTCTGAATAGGGTGTGAGCCTGTGACATGGCCCAGGAACAAAGTATTTATCATTACAAAAGACTGGCCAGGCTACCCAGGAAATCCAATCAAGTAACCTGCCAGACAGGAGATAAACAAGGACAAGAGATAAACAACATTTAAATTTCTGTTTAGACCGCCTTTTCTGTGATGTAGGTATGATATACCTGAGGGGTGCTCTTGGGCTACACCCCTTCTGTGATGTATGTATGATGTTTCTGGGGGTGGTCTTGATCTACAGGGTGGCAATTTCCAAAGTCTTTATAAGGCCTTGCACACCATTTTTCTGGGTCCTCCTCCTTTCCTGCGTGTAAGGGGAGCACCCTGTAGCAACAGATCAATAAAGATCAAGCTTACTAGCTGCTTTGCTTCTCAATATTCTCTGGTTGGCCTCTGTTATTTTCTCCTACCAATAGGGAACCCATGTAAGGACTCTATATGGGCTCTTGGATGCCCCACAAGGGAAAAGGGAAATTTTTATTTACAACAAGTTCAACACAATATAATAGTGTCCTAACTTAGGAGGTCTTTCCAAGAATTACCAACAGAACAATCCTAAGCCCTGACCAGGGCATGGCGGAGAAGCAGAATGAACACAGCATCTGAATGATTAAAAGGGGTATCAGTCAGGGTGGAAGGCAGAGAGGATTTTAAGAAAAATGTTCCATTGCACTAACTTCAGACTGAAGCAGTTGAGGAGCATAAAGATTGGACACCTCAGGGGATCCACAGGACTTTGCCCTATCCCCCAAACAACCTGCTTGTGGTCTTTCCATAGGTTTTTCTGCCAGCTTCTTGCCTGGATTGACACATCAGAGACTCTTGCAGCACCAGAGACTTCCCAATAGAAACTGCTGGAAGTTAGTGGAGAACAGCATAGCCTAACCATCCCCAGCAGCAGAGATCTCAGGGTTAAGATTGCACAGTAAATAAAGTGTGTGAAATGTAGGGATGGAAGAAGAATTTGTTATGTCAGACCAACTGGCAGTGAGGATCTCAAACTTATTTGTGGATCGAAATGCATCTCCCGACTGGATCACACACTTAATCCAGATTTTTGTGATTTGGCAACCCGCATGCACATTCGTTTTAAAAAATGTATACAAATTAAAGGCGGACTTCCATTCTTGCACAAAACATGATGGAACAGAACTATGACTGAGCACCAGCCACACTGAAATGGGATGAAATCAGGCCGCTCACGACATCCCTAATGAAATGCTTTGAGAACTTTGGCAATGCTATATATATAAATACTCTGCTTCATTGTAGTCAAGAGGCAATATTTCAAATGCTAATAGTATATTATTTTAGAGACTTGTTAGGAACATTTGTTTGTTCCTCCACTAAAACAGCACCAAGAGAGAACTCTGCCATAAAAACACAGTTGGGGTGTTTTTTATGTACATTCTTGTGGGCCATTCTTATATGTTACAGAAATATTAACAAGACAAAGAAGGAATATGTCAGTGCATTTCTAAAATCTGAGGCTGGTGAAAAACTCTTGAGGAATCCCTGAGTGTTATAATTATAGTTGAATCTGTTCCAAGGCTGATTTACTAGTAGATCAAACCCAAGGTGGAATAATCAGTAATTGCGTTATTTTTTCAAGAAACAAAACAATATTTATCCACAGAAACATCCTGACAATTGCATTGTTGAACAGGTGCTCTGGACATATTCCAGTGTGGGAAGTTAGTTCCATTTCTGCATATTCTTCTACTGATTCAGTACAGGATGTGGCATTAATACCCATGTTTTGTGGTGTCAGTTGTCACTGTTAAAGAGAAGTAGTGTTCTGCCAGATATGGAGAAAATGGCAATGTTTTATTTTTAAACTTAATGATTACCCTTCTAGAGGAAGAAGCTGTTAGGTTTTCAGGATATGAGATGATTCCAAGGACTTTCAAAGACAATGATGCGTTGTTGTTTTTTAAATGTTCCTAAGCTTGACTGTCCCCCAAGAGTTATATAAATGATAAAATGCCCCCAACCTCTAACATGCTTCATACTCTTCTCAACAAAGGAGTTGTCGAGTTTCAACCACCTCCCTTGGGTGGGTATATATACACACCACCAGGTAAGTTTGCCAGGGGTCCATTAATTTTAAATTTTAGGTTACAATCCTATACCTACTTCCTTGGAAATAACTCCACTGAGTTCAATGGGACTTACTGCTGAGTAGACATGCACAGGATTGCATTCCTAGTATTTAATTCAAGGGTAACTCAACTTTATTGAGCACAGTATTTTGTATTTTGTACAAAAAATACAAATGCTCCACACACACAAATCTGAATTCTACAGTCAAATCAGCTTTGCATATTTAGGAAATGTCCATTTAGGGACTTCTGCTTATCAGTAGGGGAATAAGAAAGAACAAAGTGGGCACTGAAACCCCCAACCATTGACAATCCTCTGCCCCACAGAGGACAACTCAGCTGAGATGCTGAATTATGTATCTAGTAGTTCAAATTCCACTTGAACTACAGAATGAATATCAGAAACATTTTGCTTCACTATTAAGCTTGCCAGTTTGGCTCCATTTGCATTTCCTAAACCAGGTTCCTCTCCTTTTGTTTAATGAACTAAATGTCCTTAATTTTATAATATTATAAACACTTTATAACACTACATAACAAAAGCAGTGAGATCCTATATTTACTGTGTACAAATTCAGTATTTATATAGACAAGGCATAGCTATTAGCACAGGACTGGATTGTCATAGCTACTATTTCAAGGAGAGTGCTACTAAGCTCATGTGCAGATTCCCAGACAGCTGGTTAGCTACTGTAAGAACAGAATGCTGAACTGGATAAGCCTTTGGTCTGATCCTGCTGGGCTCTCGTTGTATCATGCCACTTTGTGCTAATGCCAGTTCATAACTGACACCACAATCCTAATGTCTACTCAGAAGTAAGTCCTATGAAAGTCAGTGGGACGTGCTTCCAGGAAAGTGGAATTGAATGCTAAATCTTATTGAAGTGAAAGAAAGTCTTATTAATATTTTTATGAATATTTAGTATTTTAGGAAGGCACGCTAGTATAAGCTTCATATTTTTTTCCAAGTATGCCACTGGGATTTTTCCTCATTTAATGCTCTTTCTAAAGCACTGTTTATTTAGAAAGATGGTTATAGTGCCATTAACAGTGTCAACCCTTCACCAAGTTGTTTCTAAAGAAAACAGCAATCAAGAAAGAGCATCAGAGAGGGCTTACAGTACCCAAAGGATTGTCCCTGTCCCTTGTCATTATTACCAAAACAATTGCTTTCTAGATTAGAATAGCTAACAAGAGTACTGGAAGGTGTTTGCTCTGTTTATTGTGTGAGATGACTGATCTAACTTCTGACCTAGTTATAGGAGCTATCACTAAATTACCAATTAACCTTGAGAAAATAGGACATATGTGTCAGACCAGAAAAAGATTTGGGGAGGGGGCTGTTTAGATGTGTTTATGGTTTGTTTTCTGTAACAAGGTGTCTCATAAGATTGTTTGAACAGGGGGCTCACTTCAATTCAACATAAGCTTTTTTCCAACAACCTGACTAATATGTCTGAATATACAGACAGAGGGGAGTGAAGAGGGATAGTGGTGGCAAGCTTGGGTGAAAGACCAGAACTCTCCCCGTGTGCTCAAGAATCTGCAAAAAGTAGAGTTCCCAATTGTGTGGGGAGAACACAACATAAAGACAACATTAGGTAGAAAGAGCATCTTCAAACAGGTCACTGAATATTCATAGGTCAGAAGCAATAATTGCTATGTGATTTTCTTCCTTCCACAGTATGTTTAAATCATATTGGAGGGATCTCTTTTTTTAAAAGCCGACTTACATCCTCAATGATTTAAGAGACAAAATACCTCCTAAATATTTGTTCCATTTCATTTAATGTTAACATACTTTCCCCATTAAAAATTGTACTATGGTTGCAAACTGGTTGGGGAAGTGAGGGAGCATTACTATCACTTGTCTTTTCCTATGAGACTTTCCACACTTTATCTAAGGTTAGGAAGGGTGATGTGATGTGATGTGATGAGGGAGGGAGTGAAAAGGAAAAGGAAATAAAGCAGAGCTAATCAAGTCTTTATTATGCGGTCATAATACATAAAATGTACAGCCATTCAGCAAAAATACCCTGACATACAAAGTCCGTTAACATAGATTGCACTACATATATGATATAAGATGTCAGGAATGTCCAAAACATGTGTTAAATAAGCCGTGCAACATGATACCTAAAATATGGAAGTTAAAAGTAAGTTTTAAAAAGTGAATAACCAGATTAAAAACTGTAACAGCAGCTGAACAGCATGGATTTAATTGGGAGAGATTTCCTTTTGTATTTTACAGCCAGAAGGAAAAATTCAGCCACAATCTCTGTTAACAATCTGTTCTAATCGACCAAAAGATAGGCCAGGTAGGAAGTCTGACCTGGAAATTTTGAGAGGAAGAGCCCAGTGTGACTAATGCCACCTTGGGAATGGGCATGTTTAGTGCAACATGGTTTTTCCACCCCTACACTTCAGCATATCATGTGCCATGATGCATTGTTCTCAGAATGTAATGTAACGTAATAAAATAAAATAAAATGGCTTCCCTGCGTGGTGCACTCTGTGGTGGGTCAAGGGAAGTGCTCTGATACAGTCGAGCACACCCGATCACTCAGTCATGCAATCCATGCAGGTGCAAAAAAAGAGAAAGTGGCTCATCTGACAAGCATGCTACAATTTAGATCAGGCTTTCTCAACCTTGGCCCTCCAGATGTTTTGAGACTACAATTCCCATCATCCCTGACCACTGGTCCTGCTAGCTAGGGATCATGGGAGTTGGAGGCCAAAAACATCTGGAGGGCCGAGGTTGAGGAAGCCTGATTTAGACATCCAAATCGGTTGCCACTACACATACAGGAATTACCAACAGGCTGGATAGCAAAGACAAAATCGTTATGAATTTAGGCAGAACTACTAGTTGTAAGAGAGACGTGGGTGGCGCTGTGGGTTAAACCACACAGCCTAGGACTTGCCGATCAGAAGGTCGGTGGTTCGAATCCCTGCGACGGGGTGAGCTCCTGTTGCTCGGTCCCAGCTCCTGCCAACCTAGCAGTTCGAAAGCACGTCAAAGTACAAGTAGATAAATAGGTACTGCTCGGGTGGGAAGGGAAACGGCATTTCCGTGCGCTGCTCTGATTCGCCAGAAGTGTCTTAGTCATGCTGGCCACATGACCCGGAAGCTGTACGCCGGCTCCCTCGGCCAATAAAGCGAGATGAGCGCCGCAACTCCAGAGTCGGTCACGAGTGGACCTAATGGTCAGGTGTCCCTTGACCTTTACCTTTACTAGTTGTAAGTAGGTTTCCTCTCCAGTGAATCCAAGGTCAAGAGTCCAGTGGACTTGGAGAGTAGGACATGGGTTTGGAGAGTAGTCCCCTTTGGTAGTAAACTGCTTCCTAAAACCAATGCCTCATTTAAGCATTAACACCTTTTAAAACATTCATGGGATAGCACTTGTGTAAGATGATACAAGCAGTTTGCCTTGCTAGAAATGCATTTGCTGGCTCAGGTCTGTGTAGCCAAAAGAGACAGCTCCTGCAAGCAAAATCACACATCGGGCAGGAGGTTGAAATGTCTCCAAAAGGCATTTTAGTGGGAAGGCTCCTTCTTTCGTGAGTTATCTTTAGGCTTACTCCTATTTTTCAAGGGCCTCTTACCACACTGGAAGACGTAGGGGAACAGTAGTGTTGGGGAGGGGGGTAAATGCAGTATAATTATACATCTTTGAATAAGGATATGAGCCTGCTGCTTAAGTAACAGTTTGAGAACTGGTTGTAAGATTATTCAAATGGGGAAAGTACTACTTCCATATTTTTATGAGGATATTTTTGTCTCTGGTCTTCACATACTATACAGACTAGTATACTTGATATATAATATATATATGACATATAGCATATATAAGACAGAGGGACACGAGTGGCGCTGTGGTCTAAACCACTGAGCCTATTGGCCTTGCCAACTGGAAGATCAGTGGCTCGAATCCCCATGATGGGGTGAGCTTCTGTTGCTCTGTCCCAGCTCCTGTCAACCTAAGCAGTTTGAAAGCATGCCAGTGTAAGTAGATAAATAGGTGTCATTGTGGCGGAAGGGTAAATGGCATTTCCGTGCACCCTGGCTTCCGTCACGGTGTTCTGTTACGCCAGAAGCAGTTTAGTCATACTGGCCACATGACTTGGAAAGCTGTCTCTGGACAAATGCCGGCGAGATGAGCGCCACAACTCCATAGTCGCCTTTGCCTGGACTTAACCATCCAGGGATCTTCTTTCTTTTCTTTTTTAATAAGACAGAGTGTTGAGTTCTGTTAGAAAAATATTATAGATTTGTGGAAGATTAAGCAATGCCCACAGAGTTCCCTTTTCCTCTATCCCTACACCCAGGAATCTAACTCCCTAAGGCAGAAACAGCTTACATTTCTGAGGTGATGGAGACCCCCCCCCCACCTCGTAGGTGTTTCTGAGTTCCAGCACAGCTGCACGAGTTTTGTTTTCTTACCTTCCCTGCTAGGGTCAGTCCCAGATCTCTCCTAGGTCCTCTAAAAATATGCATGAGTTCAGAACTAGTCAGGAGAAAATAACTTAATTGAGATAATAATTATAATTTAGAATAGATTCTTTCAGTACATCAGAGGTTGCCTCTTTAAGGCCTCAAAATAATGAATTTGACAGATCTTGCTCACTCTGCCACCCTGTGCAAGGTTGCTTAGCAACCACAAGATGTGGAGTAGAGGAGGTTGCAGAAGTCAAATGTAGAAAAAATTGAGAAGGAGATCATTAGCTCTACATATTCGGAAAATGCCGAGGCCTCATCCTCATGCACATGAAGCTAGTTACCCAAACTGTACTGAAATTACAATAAAGACATCTGTAGACCTGTGGCCCATATATATACCACTATAGTATGAATTATTTATTTAAAGTATTTACACAAAACACATACATTAAGCAGGCTATTTTAGCTGTGAGGACTTTGAATATTCAAGATTAATCACATTTTGGGGGAAATGATTTGTAAGGAAATCTCAAAAAGCTCCTGCAATCAAGTTTTTTCTTTTACTCTACTTCATCCTTAGTGGAATTCCAGGTTTAAATCCAACCCACCAATGAAACAGAGCTGCACTAGTATTGATTTATGAACAATAATTCATTCCTTTTTTTGTTTTGTTTTCAACACTCAAACATGTTCTCTTGATCCCATCTCAAGCATTCATCCATCAAAGTGTTTGGATGGTCTTGTTTGCCATGACTGGAAGGAAATCCTCAGTGGAGTTATTTGTTGAGAAGATAACATAACCCATAATAACCCATTATTAGGACAGTGCCTAGACAGAAACCCCTGAATATGTATGGCCAGTGACAACTAAATATTCATTCTTTGTGAGACAAACCTGGAAAATTGACAATCGTAAATTACTGTTGTAATGCAGAAACAGTTTGGGGGCACCTGCAGTTGAGACAAAGCCACATTTCTAGAATTCATTTAAGGCACTATGATACCATTTTAACAGTCATGGTTTCTCTCAAAGAGTCCTAGGGACTGTAGTTTGTTACAGGTGCTTAGAGCTGTTTGGAGACCCCATTCTTCTCACAGGGGTACAATTCCCATAATTCCCTGGGAAGAGATTTAATTATTAAACTACTCCAGGGGTTGTAGCTCTCAAAAATAACTGGCTACTGTGCACTTTGATTTAGGGGTGTGTCTTGGGCTAGCCCCATGCAGTTATCTGGTAAACCTTATAAGAAGCCTTGCCCAGGGTGTGACAGACTTACTCCTGCTTTCTTTTGTCACGGGGAGGGAAGTGGCTGTTGTTTTTAGGCATGTGGATAGGTTTTTTGGGCCTTTAATTTTAAATATACTATTGAAATATTGTATTCCTGTTTTAAATTTGCTGTAAGGTTTTTATTCTGCTATTTCAAGTCTGTGTTAACCTTTGTAAGCTACTTTGGGGGGTCTTTTTAGCTAAAGAAATGAACTATAAAGAATGCACGCAACTGTAGCATAATGTGCACATGTTAACTGGCCCTAAGAATTAGTCCACAAAATAGACGGGTAGGAAGATAATCTGACATGGCTGAATTTTAACTCATGCTGCCACACCGCAAGAGCAGGTGTGGGAAACATAATCTAGAGGTAGTTTCCATCTGAAAATATAATAATCAGACCATGTCTACTCTTCCTCATGAAATAAAAAGTCTTGTAGCTCGCCATAGTAAAGCATCAGTGCTTTCCCCTCCCCACAATCTTCATCTGGCCAGCTTGTGTAACCTAGCTAAATGGATTCTCAGGTACAGCTAGGCATGAAAGATGAGACCTGTCAATTCTGGGCCTACAAGATCGATGCATCACCTGTCTCCACCAAGATAAATCAGATTATAAGCATAGATAGCTGCTCCTCAGCACATATCTTCAGTGTTCCCGACAGCCTGCATCAGCCAAGAAGATAACATCCCCTACTCCCACCGATGGCACATTGATGTCCTTGACCTGGGCAAAACATAAATCAAGTAAGCTCACTTTTTTGAGTGCAAGTTGTACATCCATATTTGAAGTTGCTGCTGCTATGGCAGTTTTCGCTTGTAAGGAGCTGGAGTGCAACAAGTTTTGTAACTGCTGCCATCCCAGAGTGGGATATTATAAGAGCAAATACTGCAAAACCATCAATCATGCAAACTATTGAGTAACTCTTGGGTTCCTTTAAGTCAATAAAATTCAGGATAAACCTGTTTCAAAACACAGAAATTACGTCCCTTAAGAAATGTCAACCTTTTAAGATTATATTTTTTAATCAGACGATTTTACAACTTTAAAAAGTTGTGCATATTAGGCAAATGCTATTATTATTACTGAAGGCAAAAATAACACAATTTGTCAACATAAACATTAACAGTTGAATAGGCTATGCAACCATTTTGCCTGTTAAAAATGCTGACCTTTAAAGCCCTAAACGGCTTCGGTCCAGTATACCTGAAGTAGCGTCTCCACCCCCAACATTCTGCCCGGACACTGAGGTCCAGCGCCAAGCGCGTTCTGGAGGTTCCCTCACTGTGAGAAACAAAGTTACAGGGAACCAGGCAGAGGGCCTTCTCGGTGGTGGCACCTGCCCAGTGGAACGCCCTCCCATCAGATATCAAGGAAATAAGCGACTATCCGACTTTTAGAAGACATCTGAAGGCAGCCCTGTTTATGGAAGTTTTTGATGTTTGATGTTTTATCATGCTTGCAATATTCTGTTGGGAGCAGCCCAAATAAATTATTATTATTATTATTATTATTATTATTATTATTAAACACCCTCCAACCAGTGGTATCCCTTCATTTTGGGGATCTTGAAGCTTGAACTGTTACAGGGCCCCTTAGCACCCAGCAACAATGTCTGGGACCGCTGTTACCTTCTTCAGTGGAGTTGTTCCAGGACAGATCACCACATTAAAAAAGCCAACCAAACAAAAACTACTACAACTCAGATTTTGAGTATAATGGCTGTACTGAATTGTCTCACATGTCCAAGTCACTGGTGTGAATAAATATTTCCTATGCCTTACAGTTTTCAAGTTATGTGGGGGATGAAAATTAGGAAAATGTTCTATACATGCATGAATAAAATTGCTTCTGGGGGCCCTCTGGGTTTAGGAGCCCTGAAGCTTCATTAGTTTCATCCCTGCCTCTGACATTCTGCATTACTTTTAAATAGAATGTTCCTATTTTCATGTGGAATGTCAGAGGGTACCCCTGCCGCTAAAGGTGGTTTGAGGTGAAAAATACTTTTTAAAATGACAACTTGGCCTAGAATATCTTTCCACAAACAAAATACTGCGTTCTTGTGCTCAGTAATGATTCTGACAAAAATGGAGTAGAAATTCCCCTGTGTTTGCAGTATCAGAACACACTGTGGATGTGAAACCTGTCTGCCGTTCCTGTGATATATCTCAAATAGACAGACATATATAGAATATAGGGCCCTTTCTGGCTGCAATAGAATTATTTCTTGGTGTCAGCTGGCCAACATAAGAAGGAAATAATTACCTTGCTTTATTGTTCTCCTTGTTTCTAATAAACTATCCCAGCCAAGGTCTGAATCGGAAGAGAAGAGAGCATTAGTCCCCCAATATCAGCATCCCAAACTGGGACACTTGAACATACAAACATTAAAACTAAGTTCAATCAGGATTGAATCATAGATGATAACTCCATCTCTTCAGCACCTAGTTATTCTCAGTCCTTCAGACTCAGAAGAACCTATAATAGTCTTATTATACATGATACAGAGGTGCAATGCAGGACTGTAGATTGTGGGAGAGGAAGGGATAACATCCTTCTGGATCTATTATGATTCATTTCAGGGAACTGGAGCTCCCTGTTTTCAAAGTCAAATGTAGAAAATCTGTGAAGTGGAGTGTCAAACTACTGCTTTTGGATATAACCCTGGAAGGATGCCCCTTTTACATTTGAATGTATACCTTATAAGTGTCCATCTCATTTGGATGTTTACATGCACATATAGACTGCCTATATTAATTTACAGTTGACTCACGACCTGTGCAAGGTTAGATTCTGGGGATTGCACATAAAGACAAAACTGTGTAGTCAAAACAACCATGGAACCACCTCTGCACAACCATCACTGCTTTGCCAAGCTGGTGCACCAAGCGGGCCTTGTCCCCAAGGCAGAGAGCTTTTGAACTCTCTACCTTGCATACCAGGCTCTGGATCCTAACTGTTATCAAGGAAGAAAGCAAAATGAATAAAGTTCTCAGGCTGTGATGACTCAGAGAATGAGATAAAATTTACACTAGAAGGGCCAGAGGCATCACTTCTTTCAGAGCATCGTGAGACTTGTAGTTTAAAAAGAGTATGGCTTGTAGTCTCTGTTTTGGGGACCTACCTTATTTTGTGATTTTAATGTATTTTAAACTGTTTTTAATTTGAACTGTAATGTTGTAACCTGCCCTGGGACCTTGGGGTGAAGGACAGGTTATTCATCATCACTACCAGGCCAGAAATGATGTTTCATTTTGCCACTTGCAGCTAATGTGATGTCACATTTGTGATAAAGAGAACCTTGCTGGCACCACCCCTCTTTCCCCAATGCAAGGTTGTAACAACAGAGGTTCTTTTTGCTAGGCAGGGGGAGGGACTGTCAGTGAATGGAAACGCTATGATTACTGCCATTTGGATTTTTTGAGCATTCCTATAAAATGATTTTTAAAAATTGCTTCAGCTTTTTTTTCTTTTCTTTTTTGACAGTTTGCCAAGTATGCTCAAAAATTCAGAATGGTTTTCAGGACAAGACAGACACATGACAAAGAGACTCCCAAATCATTACTGCATTGCTCAAAAGGCAGACAACTGGAGCCCATGCTTGTGTGTGTGTGTTTATATCCAAAATTGGCAACCCTAAGGGAATTCAATACAGATGTCATGCCAACAGCCATTAGGAAATTATAGCTAGCTTTATTGGTGTGCATTTGTTTATTTAATGACAATTTTACAGTATGGTATTTAAGCAAAAATAAATAAATATTTTCCTTAAAACAAACAGACAAGGCTGTGTACTTAGCTCAGCTCTCTGTCAGTGTGGGAAAGAGCTGTAAGTCAGTGGCAGATCATCTGCTTGGCAAAAAGTCCGAGGTACAGTCAGGAAAGAGTCCTATCTGAAACCCTGACAAGTTCCTGCCAGTCAGTTACACAAGACTTAGCTGGATGCGGGTGGGGCACTGAAAGAGGCTGTTGCCCCGGTTGCAGAATTGTTAGAGATGCAAAATTTCAACAGCCAGTCCCGCATTAATTCAGCTGTGTGCTTCCATCACTAGGCTTAGTTGAAAAGGCTTCTCCATGCGAACCAGGAAGTAACCTCTCCAGACAATGGAATGACTCTGCTTTCTTAGCTTTGCACCTGCGATCTCCTGGGTGATGCAGATGTTGTTAGGTGGTTGAATGTGCATTCCTACCCCATCCATTTCTCTCCCCCTCCCCCTCCCCCTCCGCACGGCTCTGGGCACTGGCAACCCACGCTACTCTACTGACTGGATGGACCAGTGCTCTATCTCCATATGAGGCAGCTCCTTATGTTCCTCTTCTGTTAACGGCTGAAAATACTGTACAACAACTGCTTTGTCCCAGGTGCCCATGTAGTGCTTCAGGGGAAGAACTGTCGTTGTTATCACCTGTGAATATCTTCACTGTGTCCCTTCCCTGCTTCATGCCTTTTGTCAATCAGCAACTTCTGACACTTTTCTCAAATCAGGGCTTAGCTGAGACTTACTGCACCATGTTGCTGAGGCAGTTTCAAACCATGATGGACAGATAATGCTTCTCAGTACTTTCCCAGAAGACTCCCAGGTAAATGAAAGGAGGATTTAAGACATATTTTCCCCTTCTGAGTCACTGTTTGTAGTCTGTCAACAGGTTCCTTCTAGTTATTCTTAAATATCAAAGCTAGAAGTGAGCTGGCTCTAGCAGGCAGATTGCCAAGCTCAGTGTGAATCTTTGCACATTTTAAATCTTACCAAGATCTTGTGTGAGTTTAGTGCTGCCTCCCACTGCAAGACAGGAAACAATTACACTTGTACGTTTTAACCTTATGCAGATATTTGTCTTGCCATGTTAACATAATTCCGTGATATATACCAGATGTCACGTTTCCACGTTCATCAGAATATTATAATTTTTTCTCCCTGCAGCTTGAACAGAACACCCTTCAAGCTATTTAAGTGTTATTGCAGCATCACTAAGCACTGCATGCTTAAAAGGTATGGCAGCAATAAAATCTCTGAAGATGTGGGGAGAAACCCAAAAAACTATTTTTAGGCAATTTGACTAGCAGCATATTTTACACAAAGGTAGTCAAGTGTTCAAGACATCAGTTTAATAACCACCAGTGGCCCAATTCAGCAAGGGCAATCTGGGTTAGAAATAGGCTTCCGTGTGCAGATGGTGCTGCATGAAATATTCTCCTGCCCACCATAGCCGTGTTCACAATTCCACATCACAGATGTGTGAATCTATGTTTGGGAAATATAACTGGATCTATTGGATGGTATCCAAGAAAGCACTTCTATTAGCACATGGACTTTGGGCTGTGCAATGGACCTTTTCTCCCTGTGCACCCCCTAGATATGTTCTGGGATTTCTCCCAACCCTCTGGATTAGATTGTGGCAGGGTAAATAAAGGAAGGGCAAGTAGCACAAGGAAAAATCCTTGTGTTAGCAAAAGCACTCTGTGGGAGACCGCCCTATATACCTATTTGTGAAGCAAACTTTAAGTCTATGGTGCTTATAGTTGTTGTAGCACAAGACATATAAAAATATTTGGTTTTGTGTACTCCGCCCCCCTCCAAACCCAGAAATTCAAAGCAAAAGCAAGAAAAGTTTAGAGAAGGTTTGATTGCTGCATGCCCATCATTTAAACACACACACACACATGATTTGTTGTCTGTCTGTTCCTTATAAGTTTGGCTGCCTCTTGAACTATTGTTTCCAAACTTGTCGTGAGGCTTTCTGAGGTGGGAGGAGGGACACTCTTCAGAGAGGAGTCAACTCCTAGGGGCTGTGGGCCCTTGGTCTCCCCAATAAAATATTTGAGGGGGCTGGGGCAGCAAAGTTGATGGCCATTCAAATGGTGTGTGAGCGCTGCTTTTTGTGACTGATTATGTGAGGCAGAGCTTAACTGCCCCCCCCATATTTTATTCAAGTTGGCACCCCTGGCTGACTAGTACCATTTGGATATCGGACACTGTGTTGAATCAAAATGACAGGCTGAAGCATGACTTTGGCATGACTTTGCCTGTTTTTTGGCACAGTTTCATCTGCCTCTTGAGATATCATCACCAAACATGGCACAAGAATTCCTGAGATGAGGCTGGGAGTCTTCACTGAGGTTTGGGTTCCATGTGCTATTTTGAATCAAGATGGCAGACCCAAATTTGACTTCATGCAATTTTTGGCAAATTACACTATCTATTTAAAAAACGCAATGTTTTCTGGTCCCTAAAAATTCCCAGGCACCAGTGGGCACTCCTTGCTAGTCCTTTATAAAGTTGTGACCATTTAACTACGCACCTGCCTTGTGTCTTCATTTCAGGTACAGGGGCAATGGGAAGCCCCTCAGGTTATTATACAGTACTATTATGCAGACTTTTCGACTGAGACCACTGTATCTCACAACACAGAAGATGCTTACCTAAAAGAACTGAATGGAAATGCCACCATAAATTTCAAGAAGGGATGGTTTTATTTTATTTTACTTTTTTTGCGGAAAACCACCTATGCACTTAACTTATATGGCTAAGTGCTCATCTAGCCAGGTGAACAGAGGTGCTAGAGGAATACCAGAAGGACCAAGACAGGTCAATGCATTACGCGTTAAATACCAAATGGAGGATGATTGCAATGTCATATGAAAAGCAGTGGTGTCACTAACCATTTGGATCACACAAAATGCACCTTTTTAGCATTTACCCTTATACTTTCCCTGTCACAAGCTTAACAGTTTCTCAGCTATTCATCTATCTTTGCAGGATCGCTGAGAAAATTATACACATTGCTTTCTGCTTCTCAGGAAATATCCTGAGCTGTTGCACCCAGTAATGGAATGAAAAAGACCTGCAAATTCATTGCAAAATAGCCAATTCCCCCGGTATAATCCTCATGCCAAGTTGGGAGCTCAGTTACTTAAGGAGGCTTTGCAAGGCATCATGCTTGTACTTTATTCACCTTTGGATTTCTTTGTCCTGTTCATGGGCTTGGTGTTTAAGACCTCTGGGGAGTTCAAGTCAATAGGGTGTGGAATGGTAAAGCAACGTAACAAAAATAATTTGGTACCTCCTGCATGTCCACATTTGCTTTTCTCAGCTCACAGAAGGGGATCAGTGGTGAATGCTATGTATATATATGTGTGTGTGTTTGTTTGTGTGTAAAAAGATGAGATGTATTGCACTAGACATAAGAATGTTCTCTCCCCAGAGGTGAAAATTATTCTAGCAAGAAATGTTTGATTTAAGCATGCACTTGGGTTGGCCTATACAGTGGTACCTCAGTTTAAGAACAGTCCTGTTTAAGAACGATTCGGTTTACGAACTCTGCAAAACCGGAAATAGTGTGCTGGTTTCAGAACTTTACCTCAGTCTAAGAATGGAAGCCGAACAGTGGAGGGCACCGGCGCCAGGAGGCCTCATTATGGAAAGTGCGCCTCAGTTTAAGAATGGTTTCGGTTTAAGAACGGACTTCTGGAACGGATTAAGTTCATAAACTGAGGTACCACTGTATAAGGAAGCAAAATTATACTGAGTCAGAACATTGGTTCATCTAGTTCAGTATTATTTACACTGACTGGCAGCACCTGTCTTGGGTTTCCAAGAGAGTGTCTTTCAACCCTACCTGGAGATGCAACAGCTTGAGCCTGGGACCATGTACAGTACAGTTAAGACAGATGCTCTATTGCTGAGCCAAGGCCCCTCCCCATATTGCCCACCTCAGGTATCTCTTCTTGTTTCTCTGTCCCTATGTCTATTGACTATCTGATAGAAATGGCTCTTGGCATAATGTTCATTTTCCAAAGCTCCTACTTGATAAATATGTGATGTGAATATATAAGAATTCTGGTAAGGATAATGCTGGTTTGCATTTGGACAGCACTGTTCATAAACCTCTGTGTGGGCGTAAATGCCATATTGTTAATATATTTGGCTTTATTTGTGCTCTCCATATCCCTAAGAGGTAGGGTATTCTAGGGAACTGCTTTTCAGTTCCCATGTGAAGTGAGGGTACCTAAGACTTGGGGGTGTTTTTGCAATATCTAGTTATTTACAAATATACATGTTAAAAAGCAAGGAATTGACAGAATGGTGTCAGCGTGGTGCAGTGGTTAGAGTGCTGGACTAGGACCTGGGATAGCAGGGTTCACATCCCCTCTCAACCTAACCTAAAAGCAAACAAAAAACCCAAACAAACAAAATGGGGTTGCCACTCTTTAAAGCAGCAACAGTTTTCCCCAAAGCAAACAGCAAAGTCTTAGTTCCATAAGGCTCATTCCTACCAGCCACCTGTAAAATGTGGACTTTCTCATCTTTTTCTTCCACACACGCAGAGGGACTAAGAAAGAGAAAGAAACACAGGCAAAACACTGACTTCCGCCTCCACGCTCACTGGGAAGTCTGACCTTCAAATTCCAAGAGCTTGGAGGAGCTACCAGTATTGAAGGCCATTAAGCAAGCAATCAGGCTCTACAAAGGTCTGGAGAGATTATAATCTATCCACTCCACACAATGCAATAGGCATCCTAGAATTATACGTTAATGTGTATTCCCCCTCCATGCTGCTCAGAACTGCAGTTAAACGAGAGGTATTTATGTAAAATTATACAAGCAGGCTCAGTGAATTTTCTTAATCAGAAATATAAACCCAAGCAGCCAGATTCTGGCTTCTCACATACATCCTCCACTAGCAAGGCTCAAATGGAAATGAGCAGCTGCCGGCCACTTGTGACAAACTATCGACTCAAAGTGGTTGATAGTAAGGTGGTCTAGGGAAACAACAATGTTCCACTTAACAATAAAATAAAACCAGTCCAGATTAGGGATAGGCAAATGTTCCTTTATCTGATCCATCTAACATTCACATGTATTTGCCCCCAATACTGATGCATATCCATAATAATTTGTGGTTAGGTTTTTTGAGGTGGTTTTTTCTATTAAAAATGTTTTAAGAATGTGTGTTCCTTCAAAACAAATATATAAATGTGTCTTTTCCCTTAAAGTATTGTTTAAAATGAATATTTCAAAATGTTTGAACTGCTGAGAACTGTAGTGCCATGTTTGTCGAAGTGTAAAATCTGGTGCATAGCTTCCCATTCCGCATTATAATCTGAGATGTGCAGATCAGTATAGAATTTCTATATTCGTATAGAAATTAGCAGAGATCTAATTCCTTAAGCAGTCATAATCCAGACCCTACTCTCGCCCCCAAAAGTCTCTCTCCCTGCAGAACCCTTTATCCTTCTACCTACCTATCTATTAGGTGGACACCTGTTTATTTTCCCTTCTTCCCTACAATGACTGTCCCATTGCAATATTTCTTGATCTCACACCTCTGGCTACCAGCATCTACAACTCCTTTGACACCATCCAAAAACCATGATGCCAAACAGGCCACCTGCCAGTCCTGACAGTCAAACAAATTGAAGAGTGGTTTGTTCCATCAATTTTATGCAATATTGCCTCATCTGACGGTGTTAAACATCTGACACTTGGATCAATCTGGTGCAGCGCTCCTGTGAAACCCTTTACTTTGTCAGTGTCAGCTTTAAGCCTATCCAGTTCCCAGAGTTAATGGATTTTTTAAAAGCTTATCTGAACCTTCAGTTTATAGAATCAATGCACCTAGTATTGAAGACTAAAGAATTAGGGACAGGTTTGTATGTCAGAGATTAATCTAAATACCCGGCACTTTGTACATAAGCCTCTAAGTGGTTAGAACACCCTTCCTGCTCACAGCAATTATTTCTTCTGCAAGGGCAATTCATGTCTTCAATTACAGTATTAAGTAGTAATCTAAAGGAAACATTTTATTTTAACCCATTGATTATTTTGTTTAAAAAAATCAAGTGCTTGGGGTTAGTTAACGTGGAATCAAATACAAGGGTTGCTGCCATGGGCTCTTTTGGGAGTAGGGGCAGGATATAAATTGAATGAATGAATGAATGAATGAATGAATGAATGAAATAGGAGATCGGCATCCATATACTCATGCAAACCATGTAAAAACACATTGCAGTTTTGTTGGTACCATATTTATGAAGATACAGAAATTATATTTGATGCCAAAAACACAAAACCAAATCCACTTAGAATAATGAGATACTTTTGATCCTTAATTCTGTTTCTTTTTATTTTGATTTTTATTGTGGATCATCATGACATTTTCCTAACTGTTCAAAATCTCCTTCTTTCAACTTGGCTTGAGGAAAGGAAACAGCAATGGATGATCAGAAAGCTATGGGTTTTGCATAGACAGTTATTTTCTAGCAGAACACCAAGGAGTCAAGGAAGGAGAGAAAATCCTTGTTTGTCAAAAGTTAATTAAATCCCTTGGCTATTTCTATATTTTCATGTGGGATCTTCTCCAGTTCTATTAACTAACAAAATCTTTTGGACAGCTTTTAGTCGAGAAAGTGGTTTTAAAAAAATGTTTCCTGGATTGTATATATTGCAAAAAGTTTTATTTCCTAGAATTTTAATAATGTCAGACAGATTGGTGAATTCACAAAATGTCTCTGTTATTTGCCAACCTTAAAATGAGCAAAACATGACTGCTTGCAGACTTGTGTTTGTATGACAGTCAGAAGCATTATATTGCACCTAGCTTAGTAAGGCTAAAATATATATTAAACAGTGGTAAGTAATAATGTTGTCTTTGCCAGACTGAGTTGCACAGCTGCTAAGCAACAGAAGCACATGTAAAGTTATGCCCATGAAAACTAAGCTTGTGTCACACTACTTTATTAAGTCATGTTCAGAACAATCCCTAAATCAACAATAGGCCAACATAACAGGACATTACTTGCAGGTTATATGAAAACAGCTAATTTTTCTCATTTACTTCCATGATTGTGAAACATGAAAACCTTGATTTTAAGACTCCATTCCATTTTATAGGTGTGTAGTACTCAACAGGGCTGGCTTCAGAGGATGGCAAAGCTGGGCACTGCCAAGGCTACAAGACCAGCAGAGGGTCTACCAAGTGGTATAATTTCCCCTTTGCACAGAGTATCCAAAAAGATGAGATGTGGCCTTTTCACTGCATGACACAAATGGAAGATAGGAGACAATGCAGAACACAGTGCCTTAATAGTTCTGTTGGTGGAAGAGCTGCAGCAAGAGCACAATGGCTTCCATGGGGTAAGGATTTGAGAGCCACAAAGGAGGAAAGGATCTGGGAAAGGGAATTTAAAAAAAAAAAAAAAATCCATTGAGGGAAGCTGCAAGATCACCCTTGAAGGAATAATTATCCAGCAGACTGGCTGGGCAATTCAGCATATGCAGCCAGTGCCTATGCCAAAACCTACTGGCACCTGTAATCAATAAAGTTGTGGCCATTTGACTCCATGCTATTTGTCTTGACAAAATTCTTCTTCACAGCCCCATCCACCTATGGCCCAGGCTCACTGCACCTGGGCCTGCAACAGCCTTTATTATTATTATTATTATTATTATTATTATTCTGAAAAAACTGCTTGAAACAGAGTTTACTTTAAAATGCTTTTTTATTTTGTTTACCACATTACAGTACATTTTTGTTTGTTTACTGGGTTAAAAAAAAGTATAGAAAAAAGGTGTTATTCATGGGAAATGGAATTTTAAAGTGCATTTCTTGCTGTCAGAGGCTCTTGCTGTCTGTTTGCAATTGCCATTCAGTGGACAAAGATGTTTTATTATTTTACCATTGTTTGGACCATTTGTGAATTATAAAAAGAGATGAAAAGCAAACTGGTAGTTCAGTGTTCCATAAAATCTTAGAGCTCTTCCTTAAAAGTATGTGAAAGCTAAGAGGGCACTCTGATTCATTAAATCTATTTCATTAGTACATGATTCAGGAGCTTGTTAAGCTTGATATTTTAGGGACAAGACTTCCTAATGTCTGTAAGCAGCAGGACCTTTTTTTCCAGCTAGAACTCAACGGAACTCAATTCCGGCACCTCTCAGGTGGGTGCCATTGTAAGGTAAAGGTAAAGGTAAAGGACCCCTGGACAGCTAAGTCCAGTTAAAGGCGACTATGGGGTTGCGGCGATCATCTCTCTTTCAGGCTGGGGGAGCCAGCGTTTGACCACAGACAATATTCCGGGTCATGTGGCCAGCATGACTAAACCGCTACTGGCGCATGGAGGACCGTGACGGGTGCCAGAGAGCATGGAAGCACTGTTTACCTTCCCACCACAACGGCACCTATTTATCTACTTGCACTTTTGGCGTGCTTTCGAACTGCTAGGTTGGCATAAGCTGGGACAGAGAAACGGGAGCTCACCCCGTCGCAGGGATTTGAACCGCCGATCAGCAAGCCCAAGAGGCTCAGTGGTTTAGACCACAGCGCCACCCGCATCCTGAGTGCCATTGTAATTATATGAGAACAAGGGAGGTGTTCATGGTCAGGGGCATCTTACCCATAGACGTTAGCGGTGCAGGACGCCAGAGGCTGAGTGTCCGGGAAGAAGAGTCAGGGCGCGCTCCCTTCCCCGCTCTGGGGCAGCCCGCTCCTCTCTTCTCAGCCACCGATCGGAGCGCACTGCATACGGCTCAGGGAAGCCCCTTCATGTCCCCTCCCACCAGGTCTGCCTGGGTGCCTGATGGGCACAATCGGGGGCAGGTGTGGGGCACCTGTCTCTGGCCACGTCGCTGCCTGCGCACCTCCTTGCAGAGCAGGGAAGTGCCCTGTGCAATCCCGGCGCCAAGAGAGGATGGCACAGCTGGCAAGCCACCTGATCTGCTTGCTGGTCCTCCTGTGGTGCAGACTTCCTTGGATGGGGGCAGGTAAGGGGAACTGGGCGCTTAGAGGGGGGCTCCGCAGGAGGCCATCTGGGCGCCTCTTACTAACATACAGCGCTGAGCACACCACGTGATGTAAACGAGCCAGACCGAAGTCTGATCCCCCTTAAAAAAGATTGACAACTCTGGGAAAGGGGGGGGGCACCGGAGAGATATCTGCAGCACGGTGCCGGATATGCTTAAGATGGCCCTGTTCATGGTGAGTTCTAGTTCCTCTTTTTCTATTAAAAAAATAGCACTGAAAAGCAGCAATCCTAATAATATCTACTGAGGACTAAGTTTTACTGGGTTCAATAGGCCCTTTTCAGATGTAACATGTATACAGAGGTTTAGCCACAGAATTAGCAGTAAGGGAGAAGTTTCATTGCGCAAGTGGATGTTTGTTGTACAGGTAGAGTGGCTGTCTGTCTTCATCCGTCTTCTCTATGCTGCTGGAAATTTTGTGCTGAATTTTTAAACTGAAATTTGTTTACTGTTTTTATTTTGTTATTATAAACTGCCCAGAGAATATTATTATGATTATTGGGCAGCACAGAAATTCTATAATTAAATATGCCCAAGATGTTTCCCCACCTCAGATGAAGCCAGTGGTCAGTTTGGTTCACCTGACTCTGCATCCTCCAAGTCAGTACCTGAGGCAATAGTCGTGACAAGGGACATGGTATTCAAGGCCTGTGACTGCAAGTCACTCTTCCAGCACATTTCCAAGAATTAAGTTTTGGCACTTCTCATCAAGCAAATGGATACAGCACTCCTTTCATAGTTATAAAAGTCTGTTCCTTTTAAAAAACAGTTCAATAAATAAAATGGATATTTTCTTCTAGATGTGCAACATCTCATTATCACTCCCTATGGCATCCCTGTGGCCATCAATGCAATATAACATTACAAGGTCAGTTGATTATGGTTCTCATTATCAGTGAGTGAACAGATTGATGGGAGTGCCTGTCTCTCTCCAGCTAATCTTCTCATGACATCCTGCTATACTTCAATTGTAGCAAATAGCCCTGTTCTTAAAATTTAAATAAATGAACAGTCACAGCTTTTTTTAACTTCCTGGCACAAAGCTTTTTTAAAAAAGTAAATCAAGACGAATAAAATAAAATATTCTCTGCACCTGAAATTTCCTGGCTTGGATTAGAGGTCAGGAGAAAGGAAGATATAAGGAAAAGTAAATGCATCTACACAGTGGAATAATGCTCTTCTGTAATGAATTCATTTTAGGATAGATCACATTTGTCATTATGACAGTGGAGAATGCCATAAATTTGCCTCTTGACCCCAAATAGATGGTTGTTTTGATGACATTGCATAAGATGATCACTTTGCCGGGTCTTACTGGGAATGGTGAAACCACACACAACCTGCACCATATCACAGAATAACCCAGCGCCATCCATGGGGTTTGGGGGATAGATTTTAATGGAATGTGGAAGGTCCCCAGGCACTTCCACTGCCTGATGGTTTTGTTAGGCCTTTGCAGTCCTAGGCCTGGATCCAGCCTTTGGCAAATGCCCCAACCCCCACAGGGCTCACCTCCACTGCCACTGGACTGCTGGTGCGCAGCTGAAGTGACTAACCTAAGTGGCAGCTGCCTCCTTGTCTCATGTTTTGTGGTGAGCGCCACCCTAAAACGATGCTATCAGTTCTGCTGCATAGGCATGATTAAACTTAATGGAGAACTTGTCGGCAAATGCTTGTTGTTCGGTTTGTTTCAAGCCTGACAGGCTCCCATCAAAGTAAGTAGCTGCTGTGTTTTTTCCTAAAACACAGCCTCTGAACTGATTAAAGGAGAACTTTTTCATGTTATCTTTCTCCAATTGCATGTTAGAGATTAGCAAACACTAATTCAAATTACCTTATTATCTGGAACACAAATTACTGATAATTTCTTGATGAGGATTTTCTGTCTTCATTTCATAGTGCTCAGGGAGGAGGAGAAGTATGCTAATGAAAGTAAAAGCCAGGCTCTTTATCAACAAAATTCTAGCTACAAAATCAAGACACGTGAATTCATTAATAGTCATATCTTGGGACTAAGTTCTCACTTACTTTAGATGGCTATCAGATCATCCCCAGCAGAGGTCAATTAGAGAGCAAAGAGACTAGATTTTCAATTTTCCACAGTAGCTGAAACTATTATAAAACTGAAGTAACCAATAACCATGCAGTTAAGAAATCACTAGATAGGAGTTAGGCATGGAGGTTGGTGGAGGTTGGGGACAAAAATTGCAATAAGACAATGGAGCCAGTTGTTTTCTATGCTTTAGCTTTCCATGTGTTTGTGTTGTTCACTATGAATATTTTGTATTCTTCTATCTGATAAATTGGTAGAAGCTGGAAATGACAAAGGGGAAAGAAAATTGTCAAGTCAATAGATTGAAAAGAAGTAACCAATGGCCCTGGAGAGGGTTTAACACCTATCTTGTTCTAAATAGGACCATTTACCACACTGTATATATGACTTTGGAAGACCCAGGTTTAAGCAAGCAGGTCTACACAAACAGGTCTACACAAAGGAATAGGAGAAGATAGAACACATAAAGACAAAATATGGAGCAAATGGGCATTTGGATGATGAATAATTGGATCAGTTATATTTAGATTTTTTTCTGGAGACAATTTAGCTGCTTTGCCTTTGTTGCCAAATGATGTAAACTTGGATGAAATTTGGTCATTTAGTGGTGCACTCTGTTGGCCATATTCATTGATAAATCACAGAATCATAGAATTGTAGAGTTGGAAAGGACCCTGAAGATCATCTAACCCAACCCCTGAAATGCAGGAATATGCAGCTGTCCCATACAGAGAGGGATCGAACCCTGGCATTATCAGCACCATGCTCTAACCAATTGAGCTATCTGGGCTGTCAGAAATATTTGTGAAGCTTGTTTTGATCATGTAAAATAAGGCATAATCAATATTATTCTTTACTGGAAAATGATGAAAAATGATGGAAATATGAATGACTTTAAAAAAACCAGTATGAACCTTAAAGCACGATACAAATGTTTTAAAAAACACAAACCGCCACAAGGGGTGAGCAGGATTGTGGTTCAAAGGAAGTATCCCATGCTTACTGAAGCACATGAAGGGGCTCTCTTCACAGGTGGGGGCTTCTTCCATGCTCATGTTCCATGCTCTGCCCAGCTTTCCTGGTGAATCTGGTCTTCCCCTGGCACACAAATCAACCAAAAGACATGAAATGGGGTGTTCTAAAAGCAAGGTGGCATTTAGGCCAAGATACTTTGGATCTCAAGCCAGTTTCACTATCGCCACACAATGGCCTGAGGCCCAGTTTAGGCCTGAATGCTGCACCGACTCCAGGTTTTGTGCAACAATCTTTCTACTCCCCCAGATACTGTGAACGGCAGGGCTGTCAATGGTGGCCCCACTCCATGAAGCCCTGCCAGGGATGGATAGTTCAGATTGCAGCCATCAACTCCTTATTGTCGAGTCTTAACTCTTAAAGAATACATGCAGCACAAGAGATGCCTGCATTGCTAATCCAATGGTAGTGGTGATGGGGCATAGTTCTGAAAGCATGACAACATCCACAGACATGAACAGTACTTGAAAAGACCATGTGTAATGCTGCATACTTATTAGCAAGCAAACCCTAGTCAACAGAGAGCTTAACTTCTGAGTAAATGTGTCTAGGATTGGTTTGCACCATGCCAGGAATTTTAGATCAACAATACATCATCTTAACAGTGGTGTTTGTGGTGGTTCTGAGGCCTATGCTGTAGAAATGGAAGAACAGCACCCTGTAGTTTTATCAAGCTATAATGTTAAAGGGAGGTGAACAGAGGGATTCAACTGCATTTGTACTTGTCAGTTGTTTGGTGTAGACTGTCAATGCCAGAAGACCAAGTAGCTATATTTAAAAATGTGTCACCAGTGATGACTAAAGACACCCACTCTTGCTTGGGATTTGAAGTGACCTTTTCATTTTGCCTCCAAGAGAGTTGTCTTGCATTGACCAAGCAGCTAATTAAATTGCTGAAGGTTGCAGTACATCTCTATCACTATTCCACAGAAATCCCTTTCTCAACTCGACAGCTGGCTTATTATTATAGCACACCTCCATTTGTCTCTTCTGCTTGTGACTAGAAGTAACAACATTGTAATGTATTTGGTGCCTAGAAACACAGACATAAATAAACAAACCCGGCTGGATACATCTACTGGGATAGGCTGCTCATTGGATTTTCTAGTACCCTGAGCACTGAATGTTGTGAAAGGAGAGTATGCTAGGAAACCTGCTAGCTTAAAGTATAATTTTCAATATTCCTTTTCTTGGACTAGGAACCTTGTTGCTGTTGTTATTCACTGAGGTCTGTAGGAAGCTGGTTCTCTGGCATAGTGCCCTCTCTGTTTGAGTTGTTGCCATGGGATCCTTTATCTGGACCTTTTGTAGAAATGAATGAACTTTCCACCACAAGAGATGACTTTCAAAGCTTTACTGCAGAACAGTCTTAAAACTAATTACAAAAGATGTTGCAAAGAAACAAAATAGCACATTGCAATCAAGTAGCAAACAATGATGTTCGGTCCTTTATCGCCTTTTATAACAGTGCTTCTCCCTAATTCAGACTCTAAACCTTTCCATCACAGAGTTCTTAAACAGCACTATCTATTTGAGGTTTGAATGTGTCAGTTCAATTCAGTGATTCCCCCCCCCCCATTGAATCACTTGCTAGAGTGGGATAGACATTTGGAGGCATGGATTGGGCAATGCCCTATGTAACAAAATTTCCCATTTTAATCACTGCTTTCCACACTCTTAATTTTTTTGGGGGGTGCAAGTATGTAAAAAAATGAAGTTATATTCAAATTGTTCTGGTCAGTTAACAACTCTAGCAGGGCAAAGTGGGGACAACATTCTGCAAAATACTCTTATCACCCAGGACTCACAGACCATGCACTGTGCAGTGGAGAATTCAGATGAGGGTAAGGTTCTGGGTACAGTGGTACCTCAGGTTAAGTACTTAATTCGTTCCGGAGGTCCATTCTTAAGCTGAAACTGTTCTTAACCTGAAGCACCACTTTAGCTAATGGGCCTCCTGCTGCCGCCGCGCCGCCAGACCACAATTTCTGTTCTCATCCTGAAGCAAAGTTCTTAACCTGACGCACTATTTCTGGGTTAGCGGAGTCTGTAACCTGAAGCGTATGTAACCTGAAGCGTATGTAACCCAAGGTACCACTGTACATCCTTAGGGAAAGAATGGACTAGTCTGTCTTCAAAGCCCTCCTGACAGGAGGACACAGCCTTATCATCCTCCTTTTGTTCAGAGGAATCATGCAAGGAACTTCTGTCTCCCTGGCCCTGTAGGAGTAAAAGACTGCAAAATAAGTTGAGGACCCTTGGAGCAGAATGCCTCTGTTGGAGCAAGTGCTTACACCCTGTAAACCTCAGACTTTGAGAGCTCTCCAAGGTCCTGCAGATGTTCTAGGTGCCTTGAGCTCCTGCAGAACATGACAAATCTAAATATTTATCTTTAATTTATGCAGTATTAAATTAGGGAAAGGTCTTTAAATTTGCATGCCCCCTTCCCTAAATGGTACCCTCTTAAAATAAGTCCTTTATTCACAAATAGTATAAGTAGAAAACTGGGATGAGTGAGTTCTGTACTGAAAAACACTTTGCAATACGCAAAGAGCTAAGTGTAAATAAAGGTGGTGTTCTTTTCTCTATTCCGCCTAATAAAATATCATAAGGGAGGGGGTACAAAAAGGAAATTGGAAACTCAGCTTTGCAGGAAATGTTTTATTTTAATCAGTTTAGAGGATTTGTTGAATGATGAGGAGAGGGACTGCTTTATTTGCTCAGCAAGCAGGACTCTGGAGGCCTATCAGACTTTAATTTGTTTCTATTTATTTGATATTTGCGTTCCGCAGGGTCAGACTCTAGAGGGTAGCCTACATACTAAACATTAGTAACATGGAGGCTTGCTCATAAAATCTCTATTTGTGTACAATAAATATGAAATTGCCAAATGTATTAAATTAAAATGTGATTAGTTAAACTGGCTAGCGGGCACTACTTATAAATAATAATCAAGCTGCTATTCCTTTGAGTCCACCATGCATCTTTCAGGCAATTTTTGTCCTTTGAAGTCTTAGAAATATGCACAATTCATAAAAAACACCACACCTTATTTACAAGCTTAAATATGTTGCATGCACATGTTTGCTGTGGTAGGTAGAGACTACAGTTCAGTATATGCAGAAGGCTTCAGGTTCAATCTGTAGCAACTCTAGGCTTTAAAAGAGTTAGATAAGAGGTGATGTGAAAAACTTCTGCCTGAAACCTTGGAGATTTGCTGCCTGTCAGTACAGGCTGTTTGATGGACAAATGGATGCGCTGGTTCAATCATGCGCTGGTTGTTAACACATAACAGTTTCCAGCTTCGCTTCACAATGCAAGGAACAACACACCTAGCAGCAGCAGCCTGCTTCTGATGGAGAAAGTCTTGTTTCCTTTTGAACCATGACATGCCTATATCTAAGCCCAAATGGATTATGATGGATGCTTGAGGATCACTTTCCTTCATGGGCAACCTTCCAGGAGCAGCATTCCAGTGGCAGGTGTGGCCAGAGGCAAAAAGTGGGTGGAGCAATGAATGCAGAGCACCTTGTCACAGTATAGTCCAGCTACATGCACACCTTTCCATCTTCAATCCTGGCCAGCAAAGGGCATTATCTTGGAAGATAGATATGCACTCAGACAGATGAGTTTGTGAGGTATTATTCAAAACTGTTTATATGCTCAGTAGAGTAATAAATATAGTTTTTCATTTAATTCAGCAATTTAAAATTCTGATAATACATTTGAACAAAAACAAGACGCACTGTGACTGCTTGTCAGATATTGCTGAAATATTATGGAGATGGGAAGGCATTGCTTCAGAGTAAATTGTAGCCTCTTATTGACTCTTCAGAAACAAATGTTTGCATGTGGAATCTTCTGTCTCTGTGCCTCTCACCTTATTCTTTAACGCCACATTTACAATATAGTTCTTTACCTAGAAAAATTGTTCTATTAAATGTTGTTACATTCCATGCTGTTGTTGTGACTTGAGATATCTTCTCCACATTTTCAAATTACAGTACCAAAAATGATCAAAGCCAAGTATTTGGGGGTCCCCTTCCCCATTTTTTCTTAAAGGAATAGACAAGACTATAAGAGAAATTATACCCAGGTATAAAAAGGATATTATTAAAAGGTAAGAGGAGCAAGATCAGTTTTTTTTCCTACCTCTAGGGCAGGGGAGGGCAACTTAGGGCCAGCCCTCTGCCTAATTTAATGGAGCCCTCTCAGCCTAATTTCATGGGGTAGGAGGGTGCAAATCAAGGAAACAGCCAAAATGGTTGCAGTAGAAGGAGCATAGGAATCATAGAATCATGGAATTATAGAGTTGGAAGGGACCCCAAGTCCTACTCCCTGCAATGTGGGAACCTTTTTGCCCAATGTAGGGCTTGAACCCATGATCCTGAGATTAAGAGTCTCATGATGTACCAACTGAGCCCTTAATACCAAGCCAGGCTATTGGTCCATGTAGCTCAGTCCCATCTGCAGTGTCTTGCAGCAGCTCTCCAGGGTTTCAGACAGGGATTCTTTCCCAACCCTACCCAGGAATGTTGAGGATTTAACCTGATATATTTTCCAAGCAAAGCAGATCTCTGCTTCTGAGCTAGGGATCTCTATGTAACCTTCTACAGGCAATCAGTTGGGACCTCGGGCAAGGAAATGAGAAAATGAGGAGGAGGTGGTGCCAAAACTTGGGATGGAGGAAGGGAAGGAGAAAGCACCTAGAGAAATAAACTATGCAATCCTTCAATGCTGCAGTCTCTGGCAGGCTACTTCTGAGGGTATTCAACTCTCAAGAGAAAGAGGATGATAATCTCTTAGGCAAAAATTAATTTATTACAGTATTTTCTTCACAACTGTCCCACAGATATCTCATACTCATTTAGGTTCTGCACACACTGAGGTTATGTTTGGAACACTGTTTCCATTGATATCTGGCAGGCACCCATAATTCTGATATTTCAGCACCTAATGAAAATGTTGCTGTTTCACTGAGCCTTTTACGTGTATTAATATGATTCAGTGTTGGCCGTTTCTGTATTTCATGATTTTATAATGTTCTAATGATTTTATTATCCACTGTTGTGATGGGGTGTTTTTAATCAACTGGTAGTTGGGGGAAAATTAGAACCTTATAGAAAAAATAAACAAATAAGCAGTAGATACCCGATGCCTTGGGTTTCAATTCCTGTGAAAGGTCTGCCCAGTAGCACCTTAGAGACCAACTAAGTTTGTTATTGGTATGACCTTTTGTGTGCATGCACACTTCTTCAGATGAAACAGAAGTCACCAGACCCTTATATATAGTGAGAGGGTGAGGAGGGGTATTACTCAGAAGGGTGGTGGTAATGGGTGATTGGCTGATAGGTGTGGTAAACCTGTTGATGACTGTTAACGACTGCAATTGGTCTTACAGGAAAAAGCAAGGGGTGGGATGACTAGTGTATAATGAGATAAGAATCCAGTGTCTCTATTCAGACCAGGTCTCTCCATGGTTTAAGTTTGGTAATAAGTTGCAATTCAGCAACTTCTCTTTCCAGTCTAATTCTGAAATTCTTTTGTAATAAGACAGCTACTTTAAGATCTTGTATAGGATGTCTGATTCCTCCAAATCAGCAGCACAGCTCAGGACTATTTAATTGTTCATCTTCTAACATTGTGCACGCCATCAAATGCCAACAGTGCCCTTCAGCTCTCTTTATTGGACAAACAGGCCAAACCCTATGCCAAAGGATAAATAGACATAAATCTGATATCAGGAATCACAAGACAGAGAAACCAGTAGGAGAACACTTCAATCTCCCAGGACATTCACATGAAATCTCATACCAATAACAAACTTAGTTGGTCTCTAAGGTGCTACTGGAAGGAATTTTTTTATTTTGTTTCGACTACAGCAGACCAACACGGCTACCTACCTGTAACTGTGAAAGGTCTCTTATACAAGTATCATTGAAATAAATAAATGGGATCTGCACAAGTTTACTGCCCTGGATTTAGTCCCTATTTTACAAGCCATTTACCATTTACTATGAGATTTAGCACAGACTTGGAAATATTCCGTGTAGCTCTGTGGTTACCGGAACTGATTTTGTGATGTGTGAAAGTTGTCTTATTTAAGTGACACCAATTGTAACTGCAAATAATTACCAAATCATTTATGTTCAGAAGAGTTTTTGTTGGTATAAAGGAGTGACTATATTCTCAAATTGTGGCCCATAAAGCTTGGAATTGGGGGCATGGAAAGCAGTAAATAACAAAGTCTTCAAAGATAACAGATCAATAGATTTGTGCTTCTCCCTGCTAAGCTCATTTTCACTTGTGCTTCATGGTCCCTGAAGCAGACAATAGTGTTTAAGGGACTCTGTAGAAGCTATTGATTAGGAAGCTTGAGAAAGTTGCTTTTGATCATGAGAAAAATATCTTGCTCAATATGAGCCCCTCAATGAATTAGCTGCTCAGGAGAAAAACACAAACCACCTGTGCCGAGTCATCAATAGCAACTTTTAGCTTAGTATAGCAGAACAGACCTACCAAGGTCTATTTGGAATCCCATGGAGATTATTAATGAGCAAATCCAAAGGAAACATGAAGAACTGCAAGAGCATAAAATCTAGTAATATGTTCAGGTATGGACTTTGGAATTCCAAATTTCAGTGGCGTCCTTTGCAAGGCCAAAATCCACACACACACACACACACACACACACACACACAACCTCTTGCCTTCCATTCTGCTCAATTCACTATATCCTGGTTGTGAAACTGTGACTTCCTCTAGGCTCAGCATCCAATGCAGCAGCACTGGTTGCACTGCCCTAAATCCACCTCTGATATGATCATTCCCTTGAAGCAAGACAGAGAAGTGCTGATTTCCCATTGCATATGCTAACCCTATAGCAAGATCCACCAGGATTAATAGGGTTGCTGTTGCTAGCTGAGCTGGTTTAAGCCTGGCAGAGGAAAGATATGCTACACTGCCCTTTTTGCTATGTTGCCAGGTCATTAATAAGATGAACAGGCTTAGAATCCAACTCAAATACCCTCTTTTTGGGTCCATCCCTGAAACACCCCCCTTTCTGGGCTTACTGTGATTTAAGATCCACCAGGCTCAGCTCAGCCATCTGGGGGCCAGCAGAGCTGCGATGGACAAGATACACCAGCTATCTCTGGCTGAGCTGAGGGTGTGGGAGTTAAGGAAGCATAGCCTAGTTGTTCCGGGAAGCTCCCAAAATTTGCTGGATCCTAACTCACTCATCCCTGCATATCTTTCTATAGGATTGCTCCCTAAAAAACATGTTCATATCTTCTAAGCTTAGGCAGGCTTAGCCAGCAGCAGTCCAGTTTCTGAATGGTGTTCAGATCTGGTGTCCTTTATGCCAGCTTAATTTGCACTGACTTACACAGCTTCTTGTATACAGGATTGATCCCTAATTCACAAATGCTAGAAGATGTCTCACAAATGCTAAAGGCCAGAATGCTTCACCTGAACCCTGTTTCCACACATTAGCCATGTTACATAGCTCTACAAAGAACCTTTAAGCAGTTATGCCTTCCATTACTGCCAGATGACTATATTTTAAAAAAATCATATAAATTAATTGCACACAAAATATAAAGTATGGGCCTATTAGAAAAGGGGTGTGTCCCAGTTCATTATCTAGCCACAACAGTTTAAGTTAGTTAATTAATAATTGAGGAGTGTTTATTGCCCAGGTTTTATGTCCTGGAAATGTGTGAGCTGAATAGCACACTTCTTGTTAAGATTCTCTTAGCAAACACAGACTGGCACATTAATACATTTCTTTGAAGCAGGATGTAATTCATTCAATGTTTCATTAGGTTCATGCTTGTGCCCTTGTTTATACTTTGTCATAAGCATAACTTACAGTGATCAGAATGAGAAATGCAGGTGAAGCTATCTGGAAAGCAAATGAATGCTCAACGAAGCGTTTTGTAGTCTTGTGGTTCCACGTTGGCTTGTTTAATAACTAAAAATTGTCCATTTGAAAGTAGGATCCCTGGTTTGTATATATGTAGTGCTTAGCCAAAACTATTTGGAGGTGAAACTAAACACAGTGGAAGCTCTCTGCCTGACTACACAGGCCATGTGGTGCTATTGCTTTGTTCATGGTTGTGGAGGCTCCTCCACATAGTGCTAAACTATGGCTTAGGCTTTTATGCCAATCGGGCTAGGTCAGAATGTTCAGGCTAAAACCTGTGGTTGGGATCCTGGCTGATGAAACCCTTGATGTCTCAAGAAGATGCTTGTGCATGAGACCTTGGGATCTGGGCTGTTAGGAGAAAGGCCAAAGTGAGCTCCCTGGCATGCAAGCTTGGGAAGTGTGTATGGTAGTCCTGGACTTCCCAGCCAACAAGTCGTCCCCCCTGCACAGCCTTGCTGATGTGGTCCAAAGGAAAGCGAATCACTATGTGTGGCACCAGCTTGGCTGCAGGAGTTGCCAGAAGGCAGCATAGAAGGTGCCCTTCAACCATCTTAGGGACTCCACTCCAGATTTGTGCAGGGTTTACTCCCGAAGATATCCCACAAGGCAACTGAGGTTTAGGATTAGAGTCTTTCTTCTCCTAGATGGGCTACCTTCCCAGGTTGGCGAGACCCACCTGCCCCTCACTTCCCTTTATAGCAGGTGCAGAAACTGCCTTCTTGACCATTGGACTTACTATTGGTACAGTTCGCTCAGTCCGATGAAGCCTGTCTTCACATGCAGGGCAAGTCCGCAACTCACCAAGGGTTTGAAATCCATCAGCTACCTTCACATAGTTCAGCTGGCCAGTAAAAGCTGTTTCTGGATGGTGGTTGCTGTCACATGCTGACAGCTTGTTGAAGCCACAGGTGAGAGCTGAGTGCAGAGTGGGGACCACAGGTGGACAAACTATCCCATGTCCCCCAGGTACCTCCATGTCCCCATCAGAGGTATTGCCCCACATCTGGAGGAGCCCATAGTCTAATCACCAGCTTAGATTGTGCAAGCAAATCAGGATGAATGCTCACTGAATAAGTAGCCTGGAGAAGCCCTAGAAACAGGGAAATCTGCCTATTTCAATTTGTATACTCTCTCATGTTTTTAGCCTTAATTCTGTTCTATTTCATTTCTATATTAATTTGCTATGTTTAAATTTATTTAAATGAGAGAGAGAGAGAGAGGCAAGGCAAATAAAATATAATATATTGGAAGGATAATACAGGAGGGAACATTTGTGTAATTATTTGTTATTTGCAGAGAACAGCTGAAGACTATACAGTGGGCACCTTTGGGGAACAATCTTCTCATATGGAGATACAACCATCAACGAAGCAATCTCTGCATTTCTTTAAAAGAATGTATTGACACTTAGGGATGATCCACAAGCCTTAGTGCTCTGTAGAGTCTGTGTGTGTGGATATTACATTATATTCTCTGCCGCCTCCCAAAGAAAACAGCAGGACTCAATGCATTCAGCATCACTTTTCAGAATACCTGTTTACAAGGATGCATGTATACAACAACAGCAGAGATTGACTTGTTCCAACAGAATTGCTGGCTGCAGCAGATAAGATATATTGAATTTTTAATTGTGTTCCATCATGAATACAGCTGTTTTGCATCAGCCACTCTGTAAGAGCCATTTAACAATTCTCTGCTGGTTTCTCAACAAGAGGAACCTCAGATTTAATTAGAACTGTGAGATGCATCCAAAAAAACCACCTCGATAACCGACTGCCATTCTGATGGAATTTTTTTTTTTTTTTAGAAAGCAACCAAATAACCAAGAAGGTTGGACAGTGAGAGATAAGATTCATTTTAAAGAGATAATGTGAATGCATTTTAGCCTCTGGCTCTCATATAGACAAAAGTAGCACAACCTTTACAGAAAATTCCCAAGTCAGGCTGCATGGTGGTAGCAAGCAATGCACTTTCAGCTACTTTGATGCAGTTATTTTCCCGCTCTAGTCAGCTCTCACTTCAGAAAATTAAATAGCACTAGGTTATCAGGAGGTTGAATCTCACTAGATATAGCCATGAAATCATCTCAACTGATCTAAAACTTTAAAAGCTTTCAACAGTATTTAGATCCGTTTCAGGTATCTTGTAGCCAGATAGTGCTATGCAGAGCTAGAGGAAAGTAAACTCTAAGGAAAAAACACGTAGCTAATATAGGACTCTTTCTACCCAGAACTAAAAACTGAAATGTGAAGCATTTACTGACTGTTAATATGTTCATTTCAAGTAAATAACAACATGAATACATCTGACACCTTTTCAAACCTGCTCCTGTGCTGCAAAATCATTTAGATAGAGAAATTATGACAATTACTGAATTTTCAATATATAAATATTTATATCTATCATGACATAGGCATTTGCATTGAATCATAATTATTTCCTAATTTAATGTTCTATCTTTTTCAAAATCATATACTCAGAATTAGTCATGGTATTCACAATACGACATCATGTCTTAATCAGAAGTTAGCTTATAGAAACTACTTTCTCCATTTCCCCATAAAATTCCTCCATGAATATAATATATTTGGGAGAAAACATGCCTTGATGGATGTGAAATAGATTGGAGGGTGTGTGTCTTAGATCTCTCAGCATCTTTTGATACCATTGACTACACTTAGTCTTCCGAATCATCTAAGTTGGGATTGGAAAGCACAATTTTATGATGGTTTCACTTTCCTACCTGCCAAAATTGGTCCTGGAGAACTTCTGCTCTATCCACTGAGACTTGTTCTGTGGGCTTCTGCAAGGGTCAATATTGTCCCTCACAATGACCAACATCTACATGAAACTATGTGGAGGGTGTCCAGGGATTGGGGCTTAAGGCTGAAGGGTCAGCCATATGCTGATGGAGGAGTTGATGAACCTTCTAAATAAGGGTCTGGTCTGGAGTACATGCCTGTTGCTGATTTAGGGGGACTATTGGAGATGGGCTAGTTTGTGACAGGTTTTAGGGACGAAGCAAGAAACTGTTTTTCAAAGAAAATGCATATAGCAGAATATATATCCAGCGTTGCATTATTACACAAATGCCTGATGCCCATTTGAGCTTCTAGTCTTAAATTTTATATATATGTGTGCGCTCTCTCTCTCTATATATATATATACACACACATTACCTTGATAACTTATTATGTATCAGGTTAGAAAGGTAGTAGCTCTGTCTATGGCCTTTATCATTTGTTGCTTGCATATGAATCAGGCAGCAAATGTCAACACTCTTGGAATTTAAAATGTCTACCTGCTCATTCTTTCATCCCTGCAGTCTTGCCATCCCATGTTGAGAGCGGTTTTGAATGTTTCCCAACTATGATTTGCTACAGTCTTATAAACTGACAGGGGCATTAAATGAAGATGTATGCTTTCCCCGCCACCTCCCAGTTTATAACCTCAAAATCACCAATGTATAACTGAAGGGCGCTAAGGTTTTCTTTTCCCTTTTTCTGAACAAGCATATGCAACCAAATCTTCAGCTCACAGAGCAAGCAGCTCTGTTAAACTTTGGTTATGCAGCAGTGCCCTGCAGGCACCTGTACAGCTGTCAGGGTTGACATAACTTAATGGCTTTTTTGCCAGGAGCAACCTGCTTGCTGCTCTTGAACTATTGTCTACCTATGTGATAATATGGATTTCCTTTGATCCTTTTAAGGTAATATCAGGCTGGTTTATTCAGTTCCATATGTGAAACAGAGCAATGCCTCAGACAAATTGAGGCTTCATTTGTTTTAAAAAAATAGATAAAATTACCTTTAACAAATTTCTCATGTCATTTGTCAAGAGCAGGCAGGATTTGAAAACACCTGATGGACCTGTATAATTCTAAGACATTTTTTGGATTAAAAAAATAATAAGAAGGATGAAATTGGAAATTAGATTTGGACTCAATGGTTACTCTAATGGGAAAATTAAGGGTCGGTATTTTTTTTTTTAAAAAAACACAGAAACATGGGAGGGGAGGCAAACAGAATGTGCCATCTATAAAAGAATGGTTACAAGTAATATTGCAGTACAAAATATTAATGTAAGAAATTTCTTATTATTAAAAAAGCAATTAATTTAATGTAGCACTAGGGAGATCACTCTGTGCTGTTTTGGGGGATCTCCCCCCATCCCAGGTGCAAGGGAGAAGAAAGAGGAAGCTCCATTGCACTAGTGGAACAAATGGTGACTCCCACTAGCACAACTGTTTTGTTGAATCCAGCCTTGTTGGAAAAACAATAGTTAATATGCAAAAAGGTTAACTGATAGCTTCTTCTTCTTGGAATAGCAAAACAATACTGGTAGAGCTATTTTGTAGGTACTTTAATTGAGTACTGAATGAAAAAGGTCAATATTATTGTAACAGGTATTACTCTAGTTATGAAACAGCAGTTTGTACTTATTTGTGGAATTTTTATGTTTCTGTTCTTCTTTCTCATGATTGTGAATGATGATTATATTTTTCTAATATACTTTAAATCAAGATTTTCAAAAGATTTTGTATCCAGTGACCACTGTCTTCTATTTTGTCCCATTCCATTGAGATGTGTGGTAGTACTGTACTCACATAGCCATTTTTCAAAATAGTGACACTATTTTTTCCTTTGGGATTCATGTGAAGCATTCTTTTTAAAGTGTCTCAGATAGAGGAGTTGTGCTGCCTTTCAGGAGAACATGCCAGGGTCACAACTTTATGGACAATGTATGTGCTCTGCTATAGAACTTTGACCATTTACATTAATCCAATCCTTTATTTAATACATGGTTATTTAAAGAGTTGGGTCTGTAGCACCCTTCAAATCTAGTTTTACTCTTAGATGATGAACCATAGGGTCAACAGATAAATGAATGACTCTTGCAAAAGCATCTCCACCCCCATTGTTCAGCCTGGACACTGAGGTCCAGCTCCGAGGGCCTTTTGGCAGTTCCCTCCCTGCAAGAAGTGAGGTTGCAGGGAACCAAGCCAAGGGCCTTCTGGTGCTCACCTGTGGAATGCCCTCCCATCAGATGCCAAAGAAATAAACAACTATCTGACTTTTAGAAGACATCTGAAGGTAGCTCTGTTTAGGGAAGTTTTTAATGTCTGCTGTTTTCTTGTGTTTTCATATTCTGTTGGGGACCACCCAGAGTGGCTGGGGAAACCCAGCCAGATGAGTGGGGTATAAATAATAAATTATTATTATTATTAAGCAGGAGAAAAGAAACGTGTAGCAGGTACAATTGCTTCCTGAATATGCATATCTCTGTAGGGAGAAACAAGCACAAAGTCTACCTTCCACCACCTTCTATACACCTTAAGGAACAGTGAGGAAGTGATGGCAAACACTCTACAGTCATACCTTGGAAGTCAAATGGAATCCGTTCCGGAAGTCTGTTCGACTTCCAAAATGTTTGGAAACCAAAGCATGGCTTCTGATTGGCTGCAGGAGTATCTTGCAGCGAATCAGAAACTGCGGAAGCACTGCTGGGCATTTGGCTTCCAAAAATAGTTCACAAACCAGAGCAGTCACTTCTGGGTTTGTGCTGTTCAGGAGCCAAAATGTTCGACTTGCAAGGTGTTTGGGATCCAAGGTATGACTGTCTATACATACATCACCTAGTAAGGGAAAGGCAAACAGTGGGAAGAAATCACTGCCACAATTAGAAACTGCCTGTCTCGGTACAGAATTGCAGCTTGGCAGGTGATTAACAGTAGTGACTCCTGTCACTGCAAAAAGCTGCAGCCTGCATCATGAGAGGGCACTCAGACTAGCAAATCAGCTAATTCAACTCCTGCTGGTCTGTCCCCTGCCATGGTCTTCACTGCCGCCACCAAGTGAATGTCTTTTTTTTCCTGACTGCTTTCAGTAAAACAGTCTTTTATCTTCTATGACTTTGTTGCCTCCTATTACTGTTTCAGCTAACTCACTGTACCAGATAGGATGAAGTAGGCATGAGACAAACATCTATACATCAAACCAAGGTTAAATCAACCAGCAGAGTTTTGTTATGTTTTTATTTCCCATGTTAACTAGGTTTCTTGCAGCCTGTTTAAGTTCCTGGGGACTCAGTAGCCAGAAGCAGATATAAACAATGTTGCTTGTGAAAATAAATACAAAGTGGACACACAGTTTCCTTCCTTCTCTTTGCATGCTTGAGACCCACATGTAAAATTTAATGCAAGCTTCCTGCAACATTCACTCCTTGTCTTGAGCTATAGTGAGGTTCCTGGTCCTCAGCAATCTGTGATGATGATTCAATTTGTTGCAATGGCTGTCATGAACTTCTACAATCTATTGAAGTTATATCCAGGAAACAAATTGAAAGTGTTGTCTTTAGCTGTCTACATATTTTCCCCCAGAGAATTCATTGTCTAACTAACTAACTAAATAAAAAAATAAATAAATATTTTTTTAAAAAATCTTTTTTCTACCCCGCCCATCTGGCTGGGTTTCCCCAGCCAATCTGGGCGGATTCCAACAGAAGATTAAAAATACATTAAAACATCAGTCATTAAAAATTCCCCTAAACAGGGCTGCTTTCAGATGTAAAACCTTACAATTAAACTCTCCAGTTTATCAAACAATTTAGCAATTGATATTTCATTTCTCAAAGTTAACATCTGAATGAAAATCTACTTCAAAATCCAAGATTTCCTGCTTATTAGTAAGAGTTTGTGTTAACCACTGACAAGAGTTAATAACATCTGGGTAAGTAGACAAGGAGAGATACAGAAAATCTTCTGGAAAGATCTTAATTTATTTTAAGGTAAATGGATTAAGACAGGGAATTATCTATTTTCTCATTTTATGTTTTTAACCATTGTTTGTTTTGAGCCACACTTAAACTAGTAAACCGAGCTTCTACCTTGTGTCAAATCAGATTAGCAATAGCTAAACCCATTATAATAAACAAGGTCTAAATAAGGTTTTCTTATTTTCCTTTGGGATATTCATCTCATGCAAGGACCTTAGTCTGACCATATCAGTTATGGTCCTTTAACTGTTGGTAGTAGTGTGACTCAAATTTAAATTCATCTTAGAAACAAGGTTCAGGTCTGATTCACACATATGTTTTTGAATTCGTACAATCATCAAGTAGTGATTTTACCACTTCATGCTCATTCATGACAAACCTTTTGATAACATGAATCTGAATAGAAATACTTTCGTTCTCCTCAGTTATTGCATTATTCTATTAATTATTTTGCCTTGGAATTATGTAAAAAAGAGAGAGGACATTTTGTTCCATTTACTATATAATTGCCTTTAACCTTTGTATCAGTTAAACTCCCTCCTATATCTACTTCCCTAGGGACCTGAGGTTTCAAAGGCAATTTTCCCCAATAATAATTTGCTAATGAATCTGCAGCTTGGTATACCTTCATATTCCCACAGTCCATAAGAAACAAGCCTTATCCCTTGCAGCTTTATACATAAATCTAGCAATTGCTTCTGTAACCCAGTGCATGCATAAAGCTCTCCCAACTGCAGAAGCTTCCCCATTCCTTTAAACTGAAGGACTTAATCCATATGTGAATTTATTTCATGCTTCTACCAATTCCTGCTTTTGAAGTAAATGAGGATCTCAGAATACATGCAAGATCTTTGTGTGTTTGTGCTTAGATGTGAGAAAATATCCTACTTTTTCCCATGAATTATTAGCTCATTAATTGCTTCAAACTGAGGGGAGATTTGTAGAATCATTTTTTTTCTTTTCTTTAAATGGATGACAAGATGACAGAACTACTGTTTTGCAATGTCTGGCCATAGCCAGTTTCACAAGCTTTCAAGGCATCAAGGATCAACTCAGCTTAGAGTCACAAGTCACCATTTATACCATATAATATGGAAAGGCCCTTGAGTTCAGCAAGGCTTACTTCATGGTAAGTTCAGAGAATCTTTAAAAAGGAAGGCTAAAATGCCACCATGACAGACAGATGTGTCCATCCACAAAGCCCTGCCCATGTCTGCTGGCCCCTACTGTCTTGGAAATTGATCCAGTGAAGGGGTATTTTTCCTTCTGCCTTATTCGGCGCAAGTGATGGGGCTGTGGCAGTGGCTCCATGACTCCATCAAGGACTGCCATGACCAGCCAGGTAGCATAATTCTTATCATTCATTGTACACAAATTAGCCAGGCACTGAGTAAGGGCCAAACCACAAGTTGAAGTGGGCAATCCGTGAAAAGAACTCCAAACTTTTTAAAACTTTTTTAAAAAATCAGGCAAAGGCAGTTTCAAATTTGATTGGAGCTAGAATGGCCACTAACTCATTTCCATGGTCAAAAAATAGGACAAAAGAGAATACAAATTTGCGTATGGTCATTAAAATGTACAGATGAAAATTTTGAAAGAATTACTATGATTGAAATAAAATTAAATGGCCAAAGACATAGGTACCAAACCCCCAAAACATGACTTCACATCATAAATATAAGGTGCATGTCAGGGACTGGCTGGATGATGCGGAGTGGTAGAAGGCCCCAGCCAGGGGACCCCCCAAGAGAGACCTCAGAGAAGGAAGGCTCAGAGCCAGGAAATTGGTGGTGGGACACTGAGGAGAGGTCCGAGGAAGAAGAGTGGGGGGAGGAATTGAATGCTGAAGAGACAATTGGATGCTGAAGAGTGAGCAAGGAGAGCCAGTGACACGGAGCCTTTCAGACTCACATGCTGAAGCAAAGGGGATGGGGAGAGGCTGCAGGAGAATGCAGGAACCTGCCTCTTTTACTGTGATAAGTCCCCCCCCCCCCGTCTCCAAGGATATGTAGGATGATGTGTAGAGTGGAATAGAGATTACAGGTGCCCGGGTGAAGTTTGAGGCTAGTTGGGAAACATCTGGCAGAGGGGGGCAGAAGGCGGGGACTGTCAGTCCTGGCAACTGCTCTATTGGGACAAGTCTTGCCAGGAGTGTTGCTGATTTGAGGTTTCCGACTGCATCGCAAATCAATGGTGGTTGTATTTATAAAAAGCAACAGAGGTGCTGTTCATAAGGGGGGGGGTCAGCTGGAAGAATGGTTTAATGGCAAGTGAAGGATGACAACTGGACACTAAATAAGAAATGAAGTGGCTACGGGGGGAAATGATGGACATATGTTTGCAACAGGAGTGGGAAACCTGATTTTAAGAAATTGTATTAAATTCAAATAATTTGGTTTTATTTGTAACAATTTGGAAAAATAAGAAATATTATTTGGAAAAAATAAGAATAAAAAATAATGATAATATAATATAATAAATGATGATATATGATAAGAAAAATAAGAAGAAATATTATTTGGAAAAAAATAAAAAATGAGTGTTGCTATGTTGTGTGTTGTGTTCTTGAATAAAGAATTAACTGCAATGACAGTCTCTGTTTCTTGCGTGCTGACCAGCATCTGAACCCAGCCCCAATAGTGCAGTATATCCCATGGATTTACGCACAATTCCATCCCTCAATTCTACATTCTTCCTTGCTTGCTTACTTTCATTCCTCCTATCTTCCTCACATACAGAAACACACATCCCATTCAATTCTCCCAGCATCCACACCAGGGTAGGAAAACGTCTTGCCCTGTTGGTCCAGATTTTTCCTTTGTCCTCTTTTCCCAGCCCTGTTCTGGTTAAATAAGGAGCCACCAATTCTGTTTGCAAATGAAAAGGAAGTTGAAAGAGCTGATCGTGTGTCTCCTATGCCACATGTGATTTGGCCCTTTGTTTAGCTGATGAATAATAACATATGCATAATAGTGTTGATAACATTATAGTTTAAAAGTTGATTTGTATTTAAAGGTTCTTTCAAGTGCCAAAAATACAACAACCCACAAGTAATGTGAAGATTACAGCCTTCACTCTCATATGCATTTCAAAACTCAAATTATTAATTGGATGATAAGCATTTGCATGCACCTCTTGCAATATCTTTTTCGTCTAGATTATTAAATACTCAGTCAAATGGAACCCTTTAAGTTATCAGTTATTCACTCATTAATTTGAAAGCACTACACATGCAGGAACACACAGACTTAGAGCAAAATTACCTTGCAAAGTGCTAAAGTTGATCTATCTAGTTACTTATTTCCATCTGATAATTGGTTAAATCATAGACTGTATCCAATATAGAGCACTTCATGCAAATCAGATTAGTCATATCATTTAATTATATTGGACGTTAATAAAACTCCATCCTGGAACAGTTTTCTTCTTGTATTTAAAAAACAACTTTTATTTACAGTCCACAGAGAAGAAGGGGGTTGATTTTAATCCAATTACTATAATTTGTGTATTACTTTGAAGCACTTAAGGCCCATAAATCTCGCCGGGGTGACAACTGTGGATGTGAAGCAGATCTGCCAAACGAAAGTGTTCATTACTTGATCAATAATTTGCGTAATGACCCTTCAACCTCATAGGTGTGATAACATAAAAAGTTCATGTTGAAGGAGGCTTTGTCTCATCTCTAATTATACATTCAACGCTACATATGTTAAGACTATTATCTAACAATAATTCTTAATCAAAGTCAATAGCATTGAAAAGTACATTTTCCTTGCAATCCGATGGTGCCTGGGAAGGCGTCTTAGGGAATAATTGGATCTCGCTCTTTGAGAGCAGAGACAGAGTCTGACCTTACTGATCCAATGTTCAATGCCCCCCCCCCACCAATGGAAAAAAATTCCACGGACTCTCCGTACTGATGTTGGAGCTCCGATATCAGTAGGGCTGAAAAGGGGTGTGCTGGGCAGATTGGGGCTATGCCAAGGTAGATCAGCAGCATCAGGAGTGGCCCAAGCCATTTTGCTGCCTGAGGCAAAGGACTACTGTAGATTATGCATTCTCCATTCTATGCACAAAATTTGACAAGACTGGTAACTGAATCCTCCACCGCACCCTAGGGCAGCAAGCTAGCTTACGGGCTGCAGGGCAGACAACACGGCACACCTTTCTAGTCACTTTCCACTCCTCAGAACATGCCATCTGAAGCAGCTGCCTCACTCTTCCTCATGGAAGGGCCAGACCTGAATAGCACCCCAAGTCCCCAAACCAGGCAGAATACAATGCCTCAGGAGCTGGTATACAGTGGTACCTTGGGTTACAGATGCTTCAGGTTACAAACGCTTCAGGCTACAGACTCCGCTAACCCAGAATAGTACCCTGGGTTAAGAACTTTGCTTCAGGATGAGAACAGAAATTGCACAGCGGCAGCAGGAGGCCCCATTAGCTAAAGTTGTAAGAACAGTTTCAGATTAAGAACGGACCTCCAGAACGAATTAAGTTCTTAACCCGAGGTACCACTGTACATTTATTTCCCACTCATGGTTTCCAAGAGGAAAGGAAATGCAAAAGAAAACAAAAATAACAGAAAAGGATGGTGAAGTGTAAGCAGGGCTTAATTCAGGGAGAACTTGCCAGAACTCAGTTCTCTCAAGTGGATGCCACTGCCATTCTAAGAGAAAGAGGGAGGCATTCATGGTGAATTCTGGCACCTCATTTTCTAGGAAAATAGCACAGACTGTAAGAGTGACACTCTGCTCTTATTTCCATCCTGCCCTCATGAGCTTGGTGCAGTTTTGGAGGTGCAAATGACTTCTGTTCTTCCTACTGCTGCCTCCACCTTTGGATTACAGTCTTAGGCTGTAATCCAAATCTTATCCTTTCCCTACTTATCTGCAAGTATGGTAAGATTCATTGAACTCAGTCTACTTCTGAGTAGACATATATAGGATTGCATAGCACAGTCATCAATGATCCTAATAATAAACCTTGCAGTGTGGGCATCAGGTATTGATTTACAGTATGTAACAATACTGTACCAATCTCCTCTGAACAGCGTCTTATACAGGGAACAGGCTGGCTGCCATTTGCTGTTGGGACATGGGATTAAGCTTTAATGTTTATGCTACCCAAAATAAACTCACACTGGTGCATCTTGCGTAAGAGAATCCCTCAATGTTATGCCATACAATCCAATTAGTATCCTCCAAATCCATTTTTCTCCCACGCTGGCCAGCCAAAAGTTAATTTTATTGCTCTGAAAACTTTGAGCAAAATCAGATGATCAATCAAGGCGATGTATGAGCCATTAAAAACTACAATTACATTATTCGAAAGCCATAATTAAAAAGTTTGGTCCTGCTTCCAGTTCTGCCATTGATTTTCTAAAGGAAATACTTTTCAGTTATGATGTAAACCCCAATAAATCACAGTGGTGAAGAAAATATATATGTTTTAGTCTCTTCCATAAAATATATATCTGGTCCCTATTGTAAGCTGGGCAAGGAGGAGAAATATTAAATGACTATAAATTTGCAACACACTTTTATAACCACTTGGGTTTGAAGTAAAGTATAATTTGGCATTTTATTGATATTTCCAGTATTTAAAACTGACATGCAGTACATTAAATTTTACCATGTAAATCTGAACTGACAATAAAAAGCATTTTGTGATCTGCTTTGCAACAGTTGCAGTAAAATAAAATGAGAAGTGCTAGGCAGGAAATGGATTGTTCTGTCTCCTAATCCTTCCTGAGGAGCAACTCTTCAGAGCACCTGATCCTCAGAGCACCAGACCCTGTCTCCCATGCTTCCCTTTTCCCTGATATATCTCCTTCTTATTAAAAGGAGTCAGGTCAGAGCCAGTCAGTTTTCTTTTTCATTTTTATGGGCAATCACAAGATTTCTTTTCATTGCAGAGCCTCACTAGATGAACATCACCAATCATCTATGGGATGCTTCTCTCACAGGGGGAGGGAGAGTAAAGGGAACAGGCTTCTCCTGTAACAATTCGCCAATATTGTACGACTGAATCAGACCAAGAGTTTCTCCGAGTCCTGCATCCAAATTCCAAGAGTAGCTAGCCAAATGTTTCTGAGAAGCCAGCAGCTGAGAATTCCCTACTGCTGCACCCCAGCATACCGTCACTGAACAGGGAGGTTCAATTTAGCCATCATAGCTCATAGCAATGGATAGATCTTATACCTATGAATCAGTTCAACCCTCTTTTAAAGCCATCTAAGCCTGTAGCCATCACCATGTGGTGTGGCAGCCAATTCCATAAATGAATTATGCATCGAGTGAAAAAGTACTTTTTCTTCTCCACCCTGAATATGCTGCCAATCAATTTTATTGTGTGACCCTGAGTTCAAGTAGTATGAGAGAGGGAGGGGGAAAACCTCTCTCTTCACGCCATGTATAATTGTATAAATCTCTATCATATTCCCCCCTCAGTCATATTCTATGCTAAATGGCCTCAAATGTGTCTCTTTCTTCATAAGAAAGATCCTTTATGCATTTTATCATTTTGATTGCCCATATCTGCCTTTTTCCAAGTTCAGTGTTGCCCCTTTTTAAAGATGTACAGTGACCAGAACTGTATGGAGTATTCCAGAGGTGATTACAGCATGGAACAGCAAAAGGCTGCAACAAAACAGGTTCTACATGTAAATGTTGTCTGCTGAGGGAAATTCTAGACAGGCTGAAATCTCGAGTTGCTAGATCTCAATGAATAGGATTTCTCACTCTCTCTCTCCCCTGTCCTTGTTCTTTAAGACAGTAACCAAAAGTTTGTTAATGTTGGTAACTTCAGCATGTATGATACCTAAGATGTCAATCTCTTGCATAATTAACCCATTTCTTTGGAAGAAATGTATTGCCTCTTCTTGTCAGAGGTTCCTTCCCAGTGACAATTTCCCCATGTGATTTTCGGTCAGAAGTAACAACTCAATTGGACTCTGGGCAGAAAACATTTGGACCCAGACTTGCGGGTAAGTCCAGTAACTGGACAATTCTGTAGGTGACTTTTGTTTATTTCTCCCCTTTCCCCGACATCCACCTGAAAATTTGCTCAGCTAAGTTTGTTGGCCCGCTGGAAAAGTGCAGAAGGTGCTGCTGTAGACTGCTTGAAGCTGGAGAACATCTCTGTCTCCCCCTGCCCCCTTTCAAATCTCTGTTGGATCTTATGTCCTTCCAAGAGCAGAAGTAGCTCTTCCATTCGTGGAAGGGCAAGGGTTAAATCCAATGTTCCACTAAGTAACTTGTTCTACTAGCTCAGAGGTGGGGGACTTCCAGCCCGCAGGTCAAAGCAGTCCACCAGGCCTTACCATTTGGCCCACCAGGCCATTTTCAGGAAGCCATGCCCATCTACTCTGCCAGTGACCTGGAATGTGACTTCCAGTAAACCAACTCCAGAGTGCAGACAAGTTCAAGCATAAAGTTTGTCAGTAGGAACCCCTGCCCCCCCCCCATTCTCCTATGAGGTGAAATATTTTCTCTCCCACAAAGAACATTTTATACTGGCCATTTTATCTCCAGTCCCTTTTCTAGTATCCCTCAGCAAGGTATTTTCCTTCTTCATCAATCCAGCACACTTGACTTGACATTTCCATTCAGCAATCCACTGTGACCCAAAGATCTTCCCCTGACAAATTAGAATTTCGCATTCCCACAGGCCCAGACACACCAGGCAGTAACTCCTGGCTCTCATGCAAATGATAGGCTGTGGGGAAAATTAGGTACATGAAACAGTCTTCTCTGAACATGCTTAATGTGTGACCTAACAACGGGCGCTGAAATTGCAATTTCAAATTCTCCTGTGAAAGGGCCCAAATCTTTCCCAGTGTGAAAGGACCAGCGTTCCAATATTTTAAAAAGAAATAATACCCCATGGACAATACAGGAGGTTTTTTCTTTGCATTGGCTTATGGGAAACACACACAGAGATGACAACTCCCTTCAGAAAGGAATATCTGATAAAGGAACATGTTTTCAAAGAGTCTTAATACCCAGGGGATCAGAAAGGTCAAATATAATGGGGAAATGAACTGTTCAAAAGACTAGTTTAGCTGAAATGAAGCTTTTTTCTCTCTCTCCTCAGTGCCATTTCAAAATTTATATTTCATATAAGGAACCTTTGAAATAAAGTAAAAGGAGAAATAAAGCTGAAGAAACAGTATTAGTATCATGGCTTCAATCCAACATACACAGTGCAGGAGCAGAAATTACTTCCACTTATGCTGGGGACTCAGCAGCTGACCCCCTTTTGCACCCCAGATTCACTCCAAAGCTGAATTGGAGGGCCCCTCAATCTGCTGGATCCAGTTTTCAGGCACAGAAGGGCTGAAATCAGCAAACTCCAAAGAGTGGAACTAATTTCTCCAAATCTGCTGAGAGTCTTTGGATCCAAGCCATTGTTCTCAGGATGAGGATCATCTCCTGAGAACAAGACTCAGATTTTTATTTACCCAATGTTGCCATAGTCCTTAAGCTGCCCGTCATCCATATTATAAAGCAGTAAGCACTTAAGAAAGCTCTCTAGTCTCACAGCAAAACAGTCATTCTCCACAGCTTCACTGCATTTAGGAAATTACAAGGCTATCAGAAATACACCTGTGAATCAGCCCTTTGGTTTCATTTACTGTGTGTGTCTTTTCTTCAAACAAGAGCAGTGTGAGGACTACAGTACATAGTTATGACATCCCTGCAGTAAGTTATATGATTAATATGCTACATGCAGTCAGGAAGTTCTGTGACTTGAATGCTCAGTATATTGCAAGGGCAGGATTACCTCCACTGCTCACTCACACCATCCAGAGCTCTTCACTGCCTTGCTGCTCTTCCTTCCCTCTCAATAACCAGCAGCATGGTGGCCAATGCTGCATATGTACTGGTTAATCTCTGCAAAGAAGGCAACCTGGCTGTCCTTGTAGGTGTCCAGGATCACATCCTGATCTCCAGACATCACTTTCCCAACCTGTCCGCCTGCACCTGAATGGTACCCATGTTTGTCTAATGCAGGCATAGGCAAACTCGGCCCTCCAGATGTTTTGGGACTACAACTCCTGTTATGTACTGAGTTGAATAGGATCCAAAATGCAGCAGTCTGATTGGTCCTAGAACAATAGGATCCAAAATGCAGCAGTCTGATTGGTCCTAGAACAATAGGATTCAGAATGCAGCAGTCTGATTGATCCTAGAACAATGCAGCAGTATGATTGGTCCGCAGGAGTCACCCAATCCAGCTCCAGGTGGAAGTGAATCCACAACCTGATTGGCCTACAAGAGAATCCCGGAATTAGCCAATCATGTGGGGCCCATTGTGTAAATAATGTATATAAAGCAGACATTCTGGGGGAACTTCCATTCCTCCTCACCACTATGAGCTGAATAAAGAGCATGAAATCCACTCTCGACTCTGAGTATATTTCAACGCCCATCATCCCTGACCACTGGTCCTGTTAGCCAGGGATGATGGGAGTTGTAGCCCCCAAACAGCTGGAGGGCCAAGTTTGCCTATGCTTGGTCTAATGCAAATGTGCAACTGTAGCTCAAATACACAGAGTCTCTCTGTTAAGCAAACGTTTGCAGCCAAATCATTAATATTGCCATTATTACAATTCTGTTCTACATTGATTCCTGTTCTCTATCGATTCCTGCCCAGCACTTACAGTAAAAGCAAAAAGATCAGAAAAATAGAAGCTAGTTCCCTCAATGCATTTCTTTGGTTATGCCAACACAGAGGCGGTTTCACCAACAGCATCATGGGAACAGTGAGCCTGAGAGTGAGATTCATGCTACATATGCAGCAATAGATTGGTCATTTTAGAAAGTCCTGCCATTTAGTGGCCAGGGTTCTGATCATTACATTAGCCCAGAGTAGGTCAGTTTGAATCTTCAATTAGCAGATTCCTCAAGTGTCCCTAGCAGGAGCTGCTAGCTACTGTTGCAGGATGATGAAATGTAGAGGAAAATCTACATCTATCCTGATAATCATTAGGAGACAGTACTGAAGGCAAGAAGTACTTGCCAGGACTGTGCAAGTGTACAATTGCTGACTAGTTTGATGTCCTGGAAAAATTACCAAACCATTTGTTTCCTTTTACTAATGTCAAAATTATGTGGGGACAGGGGAACACATTCAGTCGAAATAAACAAGTTTTCCTTTTGATATTAAGTAGATGGGAATTCCACAATCCATTTATCCCTCTTGTACATTTGGCTTTCATTCAGCAAATCAAATAAGACCTTCGTAAAGCGCGCATAAATGCTCTTGGCAACAGAAGCCAACAAGAACATTAATAAATCATAGCCATGGTTTGCATTCCAAGACCAATATTTTGCATGCTCTTTATTATCAACATTAGGGCTGTCAACTATGTTTTATGTATTTAGCCCACTCCTCCACGCCTATTTTGCTTTGTCTGGGAAATTATGTAATCAAACATCCCACAGCTGATTAGTTTACAAAGGTTGCTAATGACACCATTAAGATTAAGAACAGATAAATGACAAATTGGGTGTGCACGAAGGGAACAAGAGCCAAAGGGATTATTAAAAGCATTATTTGTCATAGAGATGCATTGGTATCGGGTATATTGCCTCAAAGTAACCAAAGGAAACCAAAACAAGACCTAAATATCAGAAATTACAAAACTGGTGCATGGACTAAATCACAGAAATTCATATATTTGTGCATGAGCAAGAGGTGCTTCCATCCTACATCTCTTCCCCACTTGCAAAATCACACACAATCTAATGGGCCAGCTTTGCTCTGTTAGATTGTATGGACAGACACTACAGGGAAATGATATTGGAAGCATTTTTTCTGAGATACCAGATTGAGTTCTTTCCAATATGTGGTGGGCATGAGGGTAGCGTGTGAGACACATTTAGTAAAATCTATTACAAAACAGTGGTTAAAGTATTTTAAGTCAATACTTTTTTTTAAAAAAAAAAAGCTGCTTCAATTTTGTATTTAAAAGTACAGTATCCAGTGGTCATTTCTCTACTTGTCTCTGTTCAGTCTTGAATTAAGACATTTCTTAGGACAGAACTAATTTTTCATAGGCATGGAAAGTAGGATTGAGGTGATTTGGAAATGTCTATTAAAAAAGCATTATCCTCACTCTGTATTGACATGGTGATTACTGGTATTATCAAGTAACCAAATCTGATGGACTATGACTTCATAAAATCTATGTTGGGAATTGATAAGAGGATATATTAATTATATTTAACCCCATGTGTGTGGGTTAATGAACAAAGAAAAAACAGCTGGTGCCTGTTTTTAAAACATGAAGCTAGCACACAGATAGCCCCAGTAGCAGAGTATTAAGTCCCATTGTTAGGCAGATTAATGAAGCAAAGGCTATTAAACCTTTATTCATTTTCATTTACGTAGCTGCATGAAGCAGCTGCCCCCCCCATTCTCATACCACACTCTGAAGTAAGATTAAAAATGATTTACTTACTAAATTGAGGTCACAGTCATATGTTTTCTTTTATGCAATAGCAGTAAACAATGCAGGTAAAATACTTAGTTGAAATTCACATGTCTGAGTCTGGGAGCTAAGTTAAGGCATGTGTGCCTCCTTGCTTGCAGGGTGGGGAGAGAGGGGGGCAGGAAATAAGCTTCACTTCTTCCTTATCAGGAGAAGAGGGTGCGTGGCCCCACTGAGCTTACTCTAGCAATTAGAATTCTTTAATATATTAACTGGGACGTGGGTGGTGCTGTGGGTTAAACCACAGAGCCTAGGGCTTGCCGATCAGAAGGTCAGCAGTTTGAATCCCCATAACGGGGTGAGCTCCCGTTGCTTGGTCCCTCCTCCTGCCAACCTAGCAGTTCAAAAGCACATCAAAGTGCAAGTAGATAAATAGGTACCACTCTGGTGGGAAGGTAAACAGTGTTTCCGTGCACTTTGCCAGAAGCAGCTTAGTCATGCTGGCCACATGACCCAGAAGCTGTACGCCGGCTCCCTCGGCCAATAAAGCAAGATGAGCGCCGCAACCCCAGAGTCGTCTGCGACTGGACCTAACAGTCAGGGGGCCCTTTACCTTTAATATATTAACTAGAATTGTTAGGTTTGACTGTGCTGCAAATCTCTCGCAATCTATGCCATAGATAATCTCATTCTCTACAACAAGATCCCCATGAGACCAGGATCACTTGTGTGGCTTCTCCCTTTCAGTTGACTTTTCTTAGTGACATCATCATGCAGCCAAATCTGTTTGACCATGTACAGTTGTGAAGTCATCCTGTTCAGTATATGATCCCTGATTTGCTTGTATCACCCATATGACTAATAGGAGAAGGAGGGGGAAGAATAGTCATTGTAGCAGTAACAATTAGAAGAAAAATACAGTAAAGTAACTACAGTAACAATGGCAGCAGCACCCCTTCCTGCACCCAGATATTAGATGAACAGTCTCATATTTAAGGTTTTTTAGATGAAACATTTCTACCTGCAACCAAAAATTCTACTTTGGGCCAAAAATCAAAATGGGAGAACATTCTGTGCAGAAATGATGGACTGAATTAAGCTATGAAGATGGCTGCAAGTTCCCATTAACATTCATCCTTTTTCTGGCTGATGCATTCCAGCACATAGGAATTAATAATGACATTTGTATATTTGGCTACAAACAAAGAAGCATTTTTAAATTTTGATGTTCCTTTTGCATGTCCATTGTACACAGAATAAAAATTGGCAGGGAAAAGTAAAAATAAGCAAAGTGATTTGAGGGGGTTGCATGAGATATGTCATTCATGGCTTCTGAGAATGGATTAGTTTTTGTGTTTGTACTACAGATTTTCCCAATTGCATGGTGAATAATTTCACTCTTACTTGTCAAGAAAGCAGAGAGGACTAAGGAAAATATTTACATTTGCATCATCATCATGTCACAAATTTGGCTGAGGCTAACAAATCATCTGAGACTCTCAATCTGTCAAACATATACCTTACAAAATATATACATTTAAAATAATCCCTTGATGTGACTGCTATAACTGTGCCATCATAGTTTCCTGAGAATGGTTAGCTTTATAGTTGGCACCTGGTATTCTCCTTAATACCTACACTTCTAACAGAATAGATTGCATAGGATTGAATAAAAAGGACTTGTTGTTTTTCAAGGACATTTTCAGTTACCCTCACTCTCTACATGATTGGACTTGATTGCTTATGAAGCTTAATTCAGGGAGAAGAAGCAATGATAAGTAGAAATATTATACACACACACACACACACACAGCAGCAGCAGCAGCACCCTTCATTATACAAATCCCAGGGTAATGTACCCCAAAATATGCCAAAGCAACAGCTGGTTGGGGAAACAATGGATGCAAACAACATTTTAAAGGATAGATATCAGCACAGTTAAGGGTTTTGGATAAAGTTATTTCTCCCTACTGCTATCCCATAAGCCTGCTTTTGACTAGTGATGAATGGACTGACCCATTTGCAGTTTGGAATCAGACAGCTTGATAACAAGTCCAGCAGGATAAACTTGGATGAAAGCTCTCCTAATTTCTGAGATTTCAAAACATGGTGGAATTTAGTGCTTCACTAAAGTACCTCTTGGAAACCTGGCATGCTTAGCTAGTGTGATGTTCTTCTACCCCTGTGTATCACATGACATCATTCATCACAACACGCTTTTTCTGATTGGCTGTTATTGCATGTGTTTTGTTGACAAACTATATAGATTAGCTTGGAATCACGGGCGGAGAAGGTGGCTGGGATGGAACAGGTAGCAGAAGCAGAAACAGTGTTGCCTGATCTTTGTTGCAACTCCTGGCCAGTCTTCATTGCCATCATTTACCAGGCCAAGGCAGTCTGGCAGATTTTGGCTGCTTAGTCATGCCAACCACGCACACCATGCAGGTGCAGAAAAGACAAAATTAACTCCCAATTAATTTCAGTTTTAATTAATTAGACATATGAGAATTAGGAACTATCTAGATATAAAATATGGGCTGAATATTTAGAAATTCCATTGGCCTTGCTGCTTTTGACCCCTCCCCACAATGAAATGGTAAAGTATTTGATGCATCCTCGGTGCTGGAAGATGTAAAGGCATACTTTGCAACTTATTTTTGTGTCATCATTTGATATATTCTTGGGCTAGTAGCCAGTAATAGCACCATCATGATGAATTTGTCCATCTTCTTTTAAAGTCATCCAAGTTGGTGGCCACTACTGCCTTTGGTGGGAATATAAAGACTGTTGTTTGGGGGAGTGTGAAGTGTGGGCTGGGGGTTGCTTTAAAATGTGAAGTGAACTGAATCTGCCCTCACATTCCTATCTGTGATGACATAGAGATAAGAAATGACTTTAAACTCCTATCCTGGGATGTAAATGGTTTGAATGCAAAAACTAAAAGAAATAAAGTAGCAAATTACCTATCAAAACAGAACTTACATGTTATTTGCTTACAGGAAAAAACATATTAAAAGGAAAGAAGACTATTAATAAACAGAGCACTGAGAACCAAACATATTGCGTCAGACAAAGTCAAGAAAAGAGGAGTAGTGATTTATGTCAATCCGAAACTCAGTCCCAAATTAACTTTCAAATACGATGAAGGCAGAGTAATTTTTTTAAAGAAAATTAGAAATCTTTGAAATATACAATGGGGAAATTATAATAATCAGAGTCCTGTAGTTCTCTGAAGGCTGATGAAGTATGAGACTTTCTATGGTAGCAAGAGAGGACTGAGCACACCATTTGTTCTCTCTCAAAATGGAATACACAGCAACACATATGAAATAGAGGCAGGGAGCATAGAATGGAAAGGAATAGGTAGGAGAGCCTAGCTAACTTGCATTGGAACAATCCAAGCAGAAAGACTGAACTGGGTGTGAACAGTGGTAAGTGAAGAGAGAACCAGTGAGATTTGGGGAAGAGAACTCTTAAATGTTTGGCTGCCCCAGGAAGTGGTTTACCTAGAACCAAGCAGGAGAGCACTGGGGGAATCTACATGTGCATACTGGTAGGCTTCATGCTTCCTGACACTGGAGATAAGTGCAAAAGTATGCAGCGTGCAAACTGAATACAGTGCACAAATGCCTGCTATTGGGATCTAAGCTTAAACAATGCCAATGAGAATTAATGTGATTATTGGTGGTGATTATGCCTCAGACATGGAGCTCTTAACACATGTCTGAGAGAATTTGTGATTCTTTACTTCAGTCTCAATGGGTCCTGGGCATTCCCCTGAATGAAATATGGATGATGATGATTTGTGTAAGCCATGGAACTAATGTCAGAACTGTGTTAGGTAAAGAGTTAACTAGAAAATCTATGCTCCTTTTCTTTTTGTGCAGTTTATCTTGATTCTTTTAATAAAATGTCTTGAATAAGAAACATGGAGTTGATTAAAGAGCCTTTTTTGATCACAGTCTCATTTAGGTCTGGCTGCTCTGTCGAAATGCTTCTTGGTTTAGGAAAAAAACAAACCTCAAACTCAGGCCCCTTAAGATACCATAATTCTGGATTCCTACATGTCCAGATTTTGGATGCCTAATGTGCTTGTGGCATTGCTATTTGTGCATATATTACAAATCGATGGGTCCTACTTCACAAAGAAAGTGAAAGCGAGAGCTTTTTGAAACAGGATTAGAGATCAGGCGTGTCGCAGTGGTCTCCCACTGGCATGCATTAGTCTCTTATTGATCAACTGAAACTAACACATACAAACTGCAACCTTCATGTCCCTCAAGACTCTACTTGACGTACCACTTGTAGGCAGCATAGAGATTTCCCAGGGTCAAAATGACAGCGGGGCTGAGCTCCTCAGTAACAATGACTGCTTTCTAGGCTCTGTCTATTCTCTCTGGTTCAGCGCACCATTCCAAATATGGTCCTAATTGTATTAGGCTTGCATCTTCTGCCCATCATGCACTGACAATTCCCACACTTGTAGTCTGCCACTGCCAGAACTGTATCTCTGTCCTGTTGTCAAAGACTGATGCTAAACACTGAGAGAAAACTCCACAATAGCTTCTATCAGTCATTTTTGGTTGGTTGCCTATGCCTTCCTTCTGCATTACCAAGGATTGACAGGCATGCTTCTACATTTGTTCAGCCGTATTGCAGTATTGCATACATAGGTACATAGACTATTGACTAGGGATGCTTTTCAGTGTACCCTGAGTACTTCTGTTACACTTCAGTCCTGCCTATAATCTGTTTCATAAAGTTCCATACCTAGATATTCTTCCAGTTTCAAATACCAGTAAACTCAAACTTCACTGAAAGGAAATATCTTGATTTTCTTAATGAATGACTGTCAATTATACTTTTTGAGGTGTTTGTGTATGTGCTAATACACTGGGGTTTTTTAATTATAGTGCACTGTATGGGATAATCAATAACCTCTCTCTTATTCCATATACTAGAAAACAGTGAAATAATTCCAATGCTATGTCCTGTAAGCACAGAACCCTGCAGGCATTGTTGGAATTAAATTCCTATTATGATATGCTGTTCCTGTGATTGCATGGTATGTTACTCAGTGAACCCTACCAAGAAAAGGATATTAAGTTTAGCATGCAAAGAAAACGAACAGGCTATTGAGGACTACCCAAAGGCTTAAGATCATGTTTAACTACTTTCCATGTTTCATACTTAGACCCATTTAGCAAAGCAACTAGTTTTGAAGAACACAACACTTTTGAAAGGGGTTTAAGGTAGCAGGTTATTTTGCCCATCGCCAAACTGACCTGTCAGTTTTAGAAGTTTCCACTTCTAAAACACTGTGTGTGTGTGTGTGTGTTTATAAAAATCTGGGTTGGTGACTGCAGACATTCTGTGCCAGGTGCAGAATTTATGCCTGTATGTGTTTTTTCTTTCTGTTTGTGAAAGTCCATGTGAGGGTTTTGGCTATACCTACCTCCGAAATCTGGCCCCTGGATGGTTAGGCAAGGGTAAGTTTTGCCCTTTGGCTTAATGGGAGAGTGATGATTCACAAAGTTACATTTCTGGCCACCTTCCTGTGATTATCTAAAAAGGTACACGTATTAAAAACGATTATGAAAAGAGCCCTAGTATTTGGTTCATGGCTACCAGTAGTTCCCATGCATGTCTGTGAATTCTTAAAAAAGGTAAAGGTAAAGGGACCCCTGACAATTAAGTACAGTCGCAAACGACAAAATAGCAATACACAAGGAGTCTGTTGTGTCTGTGATTGCAGAGTCACTTTTTTGAGCAGCCACAATTGTGCAAATCCTAGTGGCTGCTCAAACACATGGGGTCTGGTTGGAGTCTGGGCAACTAATCAAATGACCTTGGATTGAATTACCTCACTCTATGACTAACACTACCAAGTCACAACTTTCATCATATCAGATGAAAAACCAAAAGTTTAAAGCAAGGACTTGTGCACCTAGCATTCTGGAGATCAATAAGGCAAGTCAAGAGGTTGTGATGTGTCATTCAAATTCTGACCTCTTCAATAGCTGTGCTCAGATTGGCCATCTGAGTTGGTATGCTTGATTAGGTATGAATGGATATGGGTAATGTTTGGACCTTGTTACTGAATAAATAATTGGCTGCAATATATAAATGTTTGGTCTTTGGTGCACCTCTCTATAAGATCCACCTGTTTTAGAATGGCAAGGGGACTTATCCCCCTCTGAGCCAGCAGTTAGTATGTTATGCACAGTTTGTTCCTTTATGAACATTTGTTAGAGCCCAAGAGAAGACCAATGTCCAAAGTTCCTTGTTGAACACTGACAGATGTGGGGAAATAATCTGACCTCTATATATTCCTTTCCCTTCTAGCACTTGTATTAGAAAGGTTGGGTGCTTCTGAATTTTGGAATGGGTGATTAAGACCCATACATGCATAACTGCATAGAAACACTTAAGCTTTATTGCACTCCTAAATTGGGGCATTCCTTGCAAATATCAATCCATTTTCAGCTGTCTAGCAAGAATAAATATAAGATAGGAAACAAAGGCGAGCAAATGAGGTGTGTGAATGCGTTTGTCTTGTTGCTTTGATGATTAAAGGCTGCAGATGGTGCATTAACATGCCAGGTAATTGTGACACATAAAACAGTCCAGCTATAATGCAGTCCTCCTCGTGAAGGACTGAACTCATGGGCTCTGTGTGTTGTTCTAGGCACAAGAGGTGCTAGCCAATGGGAAGATTTTTTTAGGAAAAAAAATTGTGATGGGAGAATCTTTAAACTGCTTCCTAATGCACCAGGACAGCTGCCTAGGATACACCTCATTTAGTTGGAATTGTCTCGATTACATTTACGATTCTTCCATTACTGGCCAACATTCCAGCCATCATTTATATTCTCATTTGCTTAACACACGGCTAAAGATGCCCTTCTAGTGAATTGTTTTGTTTTCCTCTCCTCCCACTTTGCTTTGGTTGCCTTCATGTCCAGGAAAGCAGAGCCATTTACAAACATTATAAGCATCTGGCTGGTAGGAAATGGCATTCAGGAATGCCTTTCCAGCAATTTACTCAACACTTTTCTCCTCCCATTCAATGACACTTTGGAGAACAATGTGCTCACTCCTGTACATGACATTTAACTCTGATTTTTGCACTTTTTGGAAAGCCTATCTAGCAGTCATTCCACAGGGGTAAATCCCCCCCAAAAAACAAGACCTGATATTTAGGGTTTCTCATGGAAGTTATATGCCAAAGAATTGAAGGAACTTGGCTTGTTCAACCTATGCTGAAAATAGAAGAGCACAGTAAAGTAGGATAATGTCAGGAGTCCAGGTTCCCAGCTTGATAATACAGTGAGCGTAGGTAATTAAAAAGGAGGATTTATTGCAAAAAAAACCAGACAGCTCTGGATGGCTCTGACAAAGCTTCTGGCATCATTACTCAATATAACCCTTCTGAAGACTGCTTCGGGCCGTGACAGAAGATACTGAACTTACATCTCTAATGTCTCTTGTATTGCTTCCTGTCTAGCAGCCCTCCCACACAACGACTTTTTGGACTTAGTGGATCAGCTCCAACCTCTTCCTGGTCTAAGAGGCTGAGTCTATTCATGCCTATTTGTGCTTCCTGCGAGCTTTGGCTGTGTTCCTACCTGCTCTCAGCAACTGCCTTATCAGCCGGTTTGTCAAGGTCAGGAAGAGCTGACCTCTTCAGCTGCTGGCTCTCCCCTGTCTCAGTGGTGGAGCTTCATGCTTCAGCACCGGGGGTGTGTGTGTGGAGAGCAGGCAGGGGAGTGGCTGGCACATGTCCTGGGGGTGTGGCACGCCACCCGCAGGGGCATGGTGCAGGTCCCAGGGGTGTGGCGTGCTGCCCACAGGGGGCAGGGTGCACATCCCGGGGGTGTGGCGTGCCACCCGCAAGGGTATGGCGCGCGTCCCGGGGGCGTGTGTTGGACTCACTTGCTTCACACTCACCTCCACACAGACTGCCTCCACACAAATTGTATTCAAATCAGAGGAGACTCTGATGTCATGACCCCATTCAGTGAGTCCAACACAGTTTGCATGCTACATTGTGAACATGAACTGAGCCCTCCATTTAAGGCTAAATCAGGGGAAGGTTCTTAGGGTAGTGATAGAGCATCCCTAGAGCATGTCCCAGGTTCAATCCTCAGCATCCTCATGTACTCACATGCAGTCACAAGACTTAGATTGGGTTACAGAATGTTTGTATATGTTCATTAAGTTAAGTCTTTGAACCTTAAAGTGGGACTAGTATATGTTTATGTATGCGTAAGACAACATATTTTCATTTTTTTAACTTTTGAAGCGAAGTTCTGTTAGTAAAGCTTTTTGAACCCTTCTTTTTTTACCGGATAAATTTATTTCTAAACAAGAAAGAAAGCTTCTTGCTTTTCCTCTCTCCCTTTTTGCTGAGAAAACCAGTAAAAACCAGAAGTCAGGAAACTGACTTTGAAAAACTTGCAATAGGTTTTAAATCTATTGAAGTTCTATTGTCAAAAAAAGTATGGATTACTGAACCAAAAAGAATCAGAGGGAAGAGAGAAAAATCAAAGATTGAAAGTCAGACGGAATAACGATTTGTAATGAGGAAATAACAGAGAATAAGTGGGAAATTACCTTTTCGAATGAAATAAGTCATGCCATCTCAACAAATTTAAGAGACAATCACCATCAAGTTTTCTATAAATGGTATCTTACCCCAGTCAGATTAAGTAAATGTAATAGGGTATTATCAGATACATGTTGGCGATGTTCAGCACCTAATAAAAAGGACATGTATATGTGGTGGAATTGTAATAAGATTCAGTTTTACTGGAGAAAAAAGCAGAAGGTTTAAGAAATATATCCTTGCATTCTATATCTGTTTCACCACAGAGGGGACTTTTAGGGTTTCTATGATTTATATGATGTGGTACAGGGCTGGAGGTGGGGAATCAAGAAATTGTAACTAGTTCTGTCATGGCTCAAGTGCTTTGAGAACTGCCTTCCATCCAACTCAATGATGTCACTGAGATAAACCTAGCTCTTTACATTGTCTGTCCATTCTCAAGGCAATAAGGTCAATGGGCTCCATATTCCCACACCACTTTGGCAGTTTCATTGCCCACTGGAGCAGAGCAACAAGATAGGGCAGGCCCATATATAATGGGCCTCTCATCCCTCTAAGGAAAACTTTTGCAGCTTCCCCTCTCCAAACAAAACACACACACGCACGCACAAATATCAAGGAAAGGGGAGCATTTTTCAGAGGGCAAAAGAATAAATCAGCCCTCAATTTTGGCTGAGCTACAGTGTTAGACCCCAGGTGAAAGAAAGATATCTTTATATACCAAGATCAATTTGCAAAAGCTATTGGTTTCTGCTCTAATAACAAAAATAAATGCTGTGGGCAAAACAGGCAGATGTTTTCATGGGTGTTAATTCTTTTTGGATCAATGAGTGGTGAATGAAGTTGCCTTTAACTCCAATGTAGCTCAACAGACACTGTCCAATCAAATGTTATCTCTTTTGTTAAGGGAATGATTTCCATTCTGAGCATGGCACTGGTTCCAGTTCATGCTTCTTCTTTTCCTGCAAGCCAGCCAGTGCATACTCTTCTGCATTTAACTGAACAGAATCATTGTATCTTGTTTCCAGGCCACCACAGTAAATATTTCCCCCTTTCCACTTCTCAGCGAACTGTGCTAAAAATAAATCTGGTCAAAGCAAACGTAAAGATAAATGTAGAACTCGCTATGTGCGCAGCATAAGAGGATTAGAGGTACTCCTCTTTCTGATAATACAAATTGCACAGGCTATTTTGTTTGGTTTCATCTGAGCATGCATTGCTTTCCTGCAGCAAATGTAGGGTTGCCATATTTCACACATACACACACACAACATTCCTAGCAGCAACAAACTTGTTGAGCTTTTTTAAGGTAACTGTCCAAATTGTTGAGCTTTTTTTGGGGAAACCTAAACCAAAAATTACGGGCAAGAAACCCGTAAAAGAAATGGAGTGGCCCTCATAGTCAACAAAAGAGTGGCGAAAGCTGTACTGGGATGCAATCTCAAAAATGATAGAATGATCTCGATACGAATCCAAGGCAGACCTTTTAACATCACAGTAATCCAAGTTTATGCACCAACCACTGGTGCTGAAGAAACTGAAATAGACCAATTTTATGAAGACTTACAAGACCTTATAGAAGTGACACCAAAGAAGGATGTTCTTCTCATTATAGGGGATTGGAATGCTAAAGTAGGGAATCAAGAGCTAAAAGGAACAACTGGCAAGTTTGGCCTTGGAGATCAAAACGAAGCAGGGCAAAGGCTAATAGAGTTCTGTCAAGAGAACAAGCTGGTCATCACAAACACGCTTTTCCAACAACACAAGAGACGTCTCTACACATGGACATCACCAGATGGGCAGTATCGAAATCAGATTGATTATATTCTCTGCAGCCAAAGATGGAGAAGCTCTATACAGTCAGCAAAAACAAGACCTGGAGCTGACTGTGGCTCAGATCATCAGCTTCTTATAGCAAAATTCAAGCTTAAACTGAAGAAAGTAGGAAAAACCACTGGGCCGGTAAGATACAATCTAAGTCAAATCCCTTATGAATACACAGTGGAAGTGAGGAACAGGTTTAAGGATTTAGATTTGCTGGACAGAGTGCCTGAAGAACTATGGATGGAGGCTCGTAACATTGTACAGGAGGCAGCAACGAAAACCATCCCAATGAAAAGGAAATGCAAGAAAGCAAAGTGGCTGTCCAACGAGGCCTTACAAATAGTGGAGGAGAGAAGGCAAGCAAAATGCGAGGGAGATAGTGAAAGATACAGGAAATTGAATGCAGATTTCCAAAGAATAGCAAGGAGAGACAAGAAGGCCTTCTTAAACGAGCAGTGCAAACAAATAGAGGAAAACAACAGAATGGGAAGAACCAGAGATCTGTTCAAGAAAATTGGAGATATGAAAGGAACATTTCGTACAAAGATTACCATAATAAAGGACAAAAGTGGTAAGGACCTAACAGAAGCAGAAGACATCAAGAAGAGGTGGCAAGAATACACAGAGGAATTATACCAGAAAGATATGGATGTCTCGTACACCCCAGGTAGTGTGGTTGCTGACCTTGAGCCAGACATCCTGGAAAGTGAAGTCAAATGGGCCTTAGAAAGCACTGCAAATAACAAGGCCAGTGGAAGTGATGGTATTCCAGCTGAACTATTTAAAATTTTAAAAGATGATGCTGTTAAGGTGCTACACTCAATATGCCAGCAAATTTGGAAAACTCAGCAGTGGCCAGAAGATTGGAGAAGATCAGTCTACATCCCAATCCCAAAGAAGGGCAGTGCCAAAGAATGCTCCAACTACCGCACAATTGCACTCATTTCACACGCTAGCAAGGTTATGCTTAAAATTCTACAAGGAAGGCTCAAACAGTATGTGGATCGAGAACTCCCAGAAGTGCAAGCTGGATTTAGAAGAGGCAGAGGAACCAGAGACCAAATTGCAAACATGCGCTGGATTATGGAGAAAGCTAGAGAGTTCCAGAAAGACATCTACTTCTGCTTCATTGACTATGCAAAAGCCTTTGACTGTGTCGACCACAGCAAACTATGGCAAGTTCTTAAAGAAATGGGAGTGCCTGATCACCTCATCTGTCTCCTGAGAAATCTCTATGTGGGACAAGAAGCTACAGTTAGAACTGGATATGGAACAACTGATTGGTTCAAAATTGGGAAAGGCGTACGACAAGGCTGTATTTTGTCTCCCTGCTTATTTAATTTATACGCAGAATACATCATGCGAAAGGCTGGGCTGGATGAATCCCAAGCTGGAATTAAGATTGCCGGAAGAAATATCAACAACCTCAGATATGCAGATGACACAACCTTGATGGCAGAAAGTGAGGAGGAATTAAAGAACCTTTTAATGAGGGTGAAAGAGGAGAGTGCAAAATATGGTCTGAAGCTCAACATCAAAAAAACGAAGATCATGGCCACTGGTCCCATCACCTCCTGGCAAATAGAAGGGGAAGAAATGGAGGCAGTGAGAGATTTTACTTTCTTGGGCTCCATGATCACTGCAGATGGTGACAGCAGCCAGGAAATTAAAAGACGCCTGCTTCTTGGGAGAAGGGCAATGACAGGCCTAGACAGCATCTTGAGAAGTAGAGACGTCACCTTGCCAACAAAGGTCCGTATAGTTAAAGCCATGGTTTTCCCAGTAGTGATGTATGGAAGTGAGAGCTGGACCATAAAGAAGGCTGATCGCCGAAGAATTGATGCTTTTGAATTATGGTGCTGGAGAAGACTCTTGAGAGTCCCATGGACTGCAAGAAGATCAAATGCATCCATTCTTAATGAAATCAGCCCTGAGTGCTCACTGGAAGGACAGATCGTGAAGCTGAGGCTCCAGTACTTTGGCCACCTCATGAGAAGAGAAGACTCCCTGGAGAAGACACTGATGCTGGGAAAGATGGAGGGCACAAGGAGAAGGGGGCGACAGAGGATGAGATGGTTGGATAGTGTTTTCGAGGTTACCAGCATGAGTTTGACTAAACTGCGGGAGGTAGTGGAGGACAGAGGTGCCTGGCGTGCTCTGGTCCATGGGGTCACGAAGAGTCGGACACGACTAAACGACTAAACAACAACAACAACAACAAACCAAAAATAGTGTTTTTAAGCTTTTCGAGCTGTTTCTTCTGCTTTTTCCATTGTGTTGCCAAACATTTTGTCAATTCGCCAAAATTCCCTCAATGCCATTTTTACATCTGAAAACCAGGCCATGTCAGGAATTTTCCTGACTTATGGCAAGCCAAAAATGTGTTAGTGGAGATGCAAAAACAAGATGGTGGAAATAAGGCAGCTCCAGCACTGCATCATCACAGTGTTTTCAATACAGGAAAAGTGTGCTACACACACACACATTCCCTTGACGTATTCATGAGATTTATGGTCACTTAAATTTTGATGCATGATAAATGAAGTGTTAATTGGGTACTTTTGGTGTTATGTTGCAGTGTTCTGCTTTTTCTCATGTATTTTTCTCATTGTGGTAGTATTTGTTTAGACTGGTTTTTTTTAAATATATGTGAACCACTTTGACCCCAGAAGTATTTGTGGAAAATGTGCTATATAAATAAACCAACTATTATATTATTTCATGAAGTTTATCCAACCTTTTAACAAAGTTTCAATGTGGCTAGCAAATAAATAATCATAAAACAATATCACAAACACTGCAGCAAACAGTGGAATCAACAAAACAAAACAAAACAAAACAGGGGCCAGTTAAAAAACAAATATAATATCTCCAAAAAGGCAAATCAGAGCCTTTAATGAAAAACCACTTCTGTTTTCTTATTATTATTTATAAATTCATATCCTAACATCCCTCCTGGAGCAAACACATGATAGATAGATAGATGATAGATGATAGATGATAGATAGATAGATAGATATAGATGCATATCTTAAAATTTTATAATTAATAACTAAAAAATAATTAAATATGAAAAGCCCCTACTGGAAAAGCCCATACAGTTGTCTCTACTTGTCATCCAAGCCCTGGACATTTACATCTGTTGTACAAACTAGGCTGGATCAATAGAATTAAGGTGTCCAGATCAAGGGAAGTCACAGTACCACTCTATTACGCCTTGGTTAGACCGCACCTGGAATTCTGTGTCTAGTTCTGGGCGCTACAGTTTGAGAAGGATGTTGACAGTCTGGAACATGTGCAGAGGAGAGGGCAACTAAGATGATCATGGGTTTGGAAACCCAGACTTATTTGAGGGAGTTTCGTATGTGTAGTCTGGAAAAGAGGAGACTGAGAGGAGATGTAATTATCATCTTCAGATATCTAAATGGTTGTCACATGGAAGATGGTGCAAGCTTGTTTTCTCCTGCTCCAGAGTGTAGGACCTGAACCAATGTTTAAGCACCAGGAAGAACTTTCTGACAGTAAGAGCTGTTTGGCAGTGGAACGGACTCCCTCAGAAGATGGTGGACTCTCTTTTATTGGAGGTTTTTAAGTGTAGGTTGGGTTACCATCTGCCATGTATGTTTGAGTTGAGATTCCTGCATAACAGGGTGTTGTACTAGATGATTCTCAGGGTCCCTTCGAGCTCTACAATTCTATGATTCTATGGTTCTAAGTTTATTTTTAATGCCCCAGGGAATTTGCTAGTCTGTGAGCAAGCATGCAGGAAAGCTCTTAAGCGCTGAGAGTTTGTTTGGCTAAGCCTGAGAAAGTTTCCCAACTGGACTGAGTCAAAGCTTAGTCAGAGACTCTTTATGTTCTCTCTCCCAACAGATTTATCTCAGAATGTAAGGGGAGAAAATTCCCCCTCTTTTTTAGTCACACATTGCTGCAGAAACACTGAGAAGTGGATTTAAGATTGGGGGGAAAAGAGAAATGCAGAGAAGCTACTAATTGACAAAGCCATCCATCTGTAGACCTTGCCCAATTAGGGTTTTTGTCAAGTGGACAAGGACTTCTGCACATACATCTCTGTAAGTTCATAGAATTCCTTCAGAAGTTTGTTGAATGTCAAGAGAGGATGCTGGTACTGGCATATGGAACACAGCTAGACTGCATGGCAGTGGACAGGGGTAGACTGCATGGCCCTGAGACTTCTTCCATATGTTCCTGCAACATAAGGAGGTTTTTGCATGGTTAGAGCATGGGTTGTGATCAGTACATCTGAGGGAATAGATTGAAATAGAAGCAGTTGAGCTGTGCAGTTAGTTATGATGGAATTTGCTCTTGCAATGAGTAATGATGACAACCAGCTTGGATGGTTTTAAAAGAGGATTAAATTACTTCATGGTTGTCAGTGGCTGTGTATTACTTCCACTGTTGGAACCAGGGTGCCTCTGAATACTAGTTCCTGGGAATCATGGAGTGTTGTGCTCTGATTTTTGCTTGTGGGTTTGCCATAGGTATCTAGTTAGCCAACGTGAGAACCAAGTGCTAGACTACATGAATCTTTGGCCTGATTCAGTGGGCTCTTCTTTTTTTCTTTAGATTGTTTGCAGAAGAGCAGACGGAGGGAAGGAAAAAGAGGAGATGCTACACCACATTTTAAACCACTTGAGGTGCAGCTAATATGTCTGTGATTGCTGCTGCCTAGGAATGCAGGAGGAACTAACAGCAGTACAAGAAAAGTGGATTTTTGAGCCCTTATGGTTGCTAAGAGACATACTTCAAGCCTGGAAGAATAAATATGCACCAACTATTATACAATGGTTTGAAGACCTTAATGGCCTTGTTACATTTGAATATACTTCCTATCAACATCAACTTCATTCAGATACATACACACACATATATATATATTCAAATGCTGAACCATTTTACCACAGCATAGTGTCATCACATGCACACACACACACACACAGAGAGAGAGAGAGAGAGAGAGAGAGAGAGAGAGAGAGAGAGAGAGAGATGGAGACAGCGCCTATCTAAGAAAGTATTTATATAGCTCTGAATCATTGTAACAGAATGTACTTCAATATTACTGCTTCGGAAACAGGCAGTATCAATGCTACCTGGTAAGCAGCAATGAATGTATATGCAAGCACTCTAAAATCAATGAAGCAAGAGTGAGATACAAAACAGCTCATATTCAGACCTGAATTACATTTCTCAGCAAGGAACAAGTATGCACATATTAAACTGCATAGCCACATTCTGATTATGGCTTCCTTTTAAAATGTGGTCTGTGTGCTTGGAAGGTGGAAGGGACTGACCTGGGGAAGTGTTGCAAACATACGTTATTCTGTGATTGGAGCAAGAGCAACAAAAAAGTGATTTCTTTCTCATCTTAAGTGGGAATATATAAGAAGCCATTAGTGGAGATAAAAGGATTGTTGCTATTCAACCTTCATATTCAAAGGAGAAGAAGGTTCCTTTTAAAAGGTTTCTAGAAATGTGCTTCCAAATTGACAAAGAATAACTCCACCCTGAAAAACAGCAGAAATAAAAACCCTGGTTGAACTGGAAAGCAGAAGGTACACCTGCCTTAATGTTTTTGTGCTTTTTCTCATTTTGATTATTATTTTTATAGAAAGCAAACCTCTAGATCCTAAGGAATCTTCACATGTTGCAATTAACTCATGTAATGGGTAGAAAATAACTCAGCCACTCATCCCCACCCTGTGCACATAAGTCACATGACTTGCATTTGATGCCCACAGCTATAGTGTGTCATGCATATGTCTTATGGGAAACTGGAAATTTGGCCCACGTTTCTTAACTACATAGTTTAGTTATGTTGGCATTGCCCCCTATGGGCAAATGAGTTACTTTGTTGTAGTCTTAGTTTCCTTTCCTGTTTCATGTATCTGTATCTATATAATGCCTACAGCAATCTTTCTTAAGGTGAGGTATAAATTAAATAAAATGGTAAAATCACAATAACGTCAATGTAATGCAGCTGATAATCCAAGGACACCAAGAAATAATTCCTGTTATTAAACCACATAAAAGGTTTGAGTGCCTGGGCATAAATGGATCCACATCAGGATTAAACACCCATTTGAAATGAATCACTGCTAACAAGCCAGTTTGCGTTAGCAGTGCAAAACCCCATAAGCAAAAAAGAAAATAAAAAGTATTTTGTGTGTGGGTGTGAAATAGAACATAAAGCTTTATTTAAGGTGTTAAAGTAACATGATACCAATAATCACAAACGACCCATACTTGCTGTTGGAAGCTGGTTTAGATAAAAGCATTATGCCAAAGTGAATAGGCAGCAATATGGCACAATCAATTGCACTTTCATATGCTCCAGAGAAGCTGACATGTCAAAGCGTGGCCAATTTGATTTGTTGTGACTGGGGCTGCTTTGTCAGAAATCTGAAGCAGAAAAGAAGCCGAGAAACCAACCAAATGGTTACACTTCAGAGAACAGGCATAGCAGGAAACAGGATTATACCCAGCAGAATTCGTACCATGGGCTCTGTGAGTTCCCTTGGCACTAGAGCTTTGTTTTGCACTTTGATAGTTTGCACTGATTTTTGTGAGTTTTGTTTTGAGCTAAACATAATAAAATAAAAACTAAACTTGTAAGTTTTTATCACATAATTTTTGATATGTACAGAGAATTGAGTACAAGGGACCAGCTACACACAATGTCCCTGGTCTTCCAGCTCTTGTTCTTTCTTCGGGACTCAAGCACACTCACCCTTGCTGTGAAATTTTCACTTTGCTATGATATTTTTCCTACTTTTCTCTCTCAGCCTGGTTGCTGCACTAATCCTGATAATGGCCGAGTCAGTCTGGGCCAGAATGATGACTTATTTTCTCTTCTCCTCTCCCGCCCCTTTAGGGTTAGATTACAGTAATCAGAAAACTTTGTACACTGCCTTAGAATCTTCTCAACAGAGGACAGCAAACAAATATTTAAAAGTGTGCGTATGTATTTTGTGTACATTGTAATGCTTTCTCAGGCGCCAATAATACGGAGGGGGGAAACACAATAATACATAATAATACTGAGGGGAAAACATGAGACTAGAAAGCAGCTGCCTTTCACTGAGTGAGATCTTTGGGTCATGAAGCCCAGTATTGTCCATGCGACTTACTGAATGTGAAACATGTCTGCCATTACTAAGCTATAGTTCCGAACTTAAAAATGGAAAGCGTAATGCTGGTGGTCAACAAAAGAGGTGTAAAGACTGTCTCAAGGCAAATCTAAAAAAAAATGTAGTATAAACACTGACAACTGGGAAACACTGGCCTGCGAGTGCTCCAGTTGGAGAGCAGCCTTTACCAAGGGTGTCATGGGCTTTGAAGACACTCAAACTCAGAACACAAGGGAGAAACGTGATAAGAAGAAGGCAGGCTTGGCAAATCCACACCGTGATCAACTCCTGCCCAGAAACCAATGTCCCCACTGTGGAAGGACGTGTGGATCCAGAAATGGCCTCCACAGTCACTTACAGACTCATTGTTAAAACCGTGTTTATGGAAGACAATCTTACTCGGCTACGAGTGATGGAAGGAGAAGAAGAAGACAGTTACTGCCCTGCTGAAACCTGCCCCACAATTCTTCAGCTTTTTTTAAAATCCACAAATGAGGTTTCAGGTTTTGTGCCAGATTTGCAGGATGCCCTCAGAATTCTTTTTGATTTCAGTGGAAGAACACCAATGGAACATGCAAAAAAACCAAGATGGCTGCCGAACACCAATGTGATGCAGTGGTTAGAGAGTTGGACTGTGTCCTAGGAGACCATGGTCCCAATCTCCACTTGGTCATGAAGGTCACTTGGGTCAGTCACCAACTCTCAGCCTAACCTACCTCACAGGGTCATTGCGACGGGAAATCCAAGTATGCCACCTTGAGCTCCTTGTGTATATAATGGTATATAAATGAAATCAATCAATCAATAAATCAACTCCCAAGAGTAATTATGCAAGCTGATCTGTGGAATCTGCCTTCAGGACACAAAAGCAGTGATCTATATCTCAAATTTCCATGACATTTGCATGTGCAGCTCTTGATGCATACTCTGGTCATTTGACTAGGAAACTGCTATGTTCTGGGGAACTGGACAACAAAGAGTTTCTCAATGTTCTTCTGTGAGCCCATTCTAGCTTTGTAAGTAACACTGCTCCAGGAAACACTGTCTAGGCACATTAAAATAGAAAAAGAAAGCTCTTTCTTATTTGCCAGAAAGGAAGATGAAATAAAAGTCAACCAAATCTCCACAGTGGAGTTTTTTTGGATTTCATAATTATGCTCATATGCCAAAACTACATTTTCCTATAAAGCTTTTGAAAGTTATTATTGGCAGGAGGGAAAATGAGCAGTAAACAGCAAAACTGGTATTTTTATGTCATTGTAAGTTAGCTGCTACTGCAGCAAATAAAATATAATGTGAAAGAAAGCTTAATGCGAAATACGCTGTAATGAAAGCAAATATAGCCTGCAGTTTCACTGTTTTCTCTTTTAAGGGAAGGTGCTGTGGAATTATATTCCACAGGTATAATTATTGGAATAAAATACAGCTCAATATGGCCTGATCCAGCACTCTAAAAAGGCATGGAATTATTGTGTGTTTTTTTCCTAGGAGAAATCTGATTAGTATTTTCACAGACCCAAAAAGTACTGACAAAGGGTGAGACTGGAGGGCCGGCTAGCTCACTTTCTAGTCAGTTGTGATACATACAGACACACCTGATACATTTTCTCCTCCAAAGAAAGGGGAGACAAAGAACTCCACCCTCATTTAAGCTGGTGATTTGATCCCCATGTCACATGTGCACACCAGGACAGTGATGTTCACTTCTAAAGTTCTGTTCTCTCTTGGAAGTTCAGTCTCCCTGCTCATACATGAAAACACTTTGGAACAGGAGATACTGTACTGTATCTGATAGGAGATAGCAGCCACATGTTCCCAGGGAACAAGCAAGTGGCTCCATCCGAACAGCAGAGTTAAACCAGAAAAAGACATTTTAGGGCGGTTTTCACCTTTGACATCATGAAAAAGCATTCCTTCTCTGTATGTGACTTTTTAACTACCTCTCAATAAATCCCTTCATCTATTTGTTGTCCAAGTCCTGAGCACTAATCACCTTTCAGAGAGAAAATGTAAATATCTACTAAGTCTGGTTTTTAGGGCTCTGTAGTCCCAGTTTAGAGATAAGGAAATCTACTGAGCCTTGGAAACAAGTTAGCTGTGCTCTCTTACCCAACTGAGCAAAAGCATAGACAGATCCCCTTGCTACATACTCTCTGTAATCCCTCGTCTAGGCATGCCGCTGACTTCTACAAAGTAGAAAAGATGCTATCCAAAAAACAACAACCCAACAACAACCATCTCAGCTTGGATTGGTGAGATGATCCTATGGTTTTCATAAATCAGTGTTTCAATCAGAGTTAGGGTTTATTGTTACAGAGGGGAAAGCCCTCTAAAGTTCTCCTCAGACAGGCATAGGAATTTTCTGAAGAAAAATAAGAAATTTCAGGAAAAAAATCCCAATCAGTTTGAGGACTCAAAAAAATGTCATTCCTGCTGGTGTGTAAATCCCTACCCCTTCAAACACATCCACTTGATAATTCCATAGTTTTTTGTTGGCGTAGGAGCAGCAGCAGATATCAGAGAGATTAAAAGGAGTGGTGTTCCCCTCCCCAGCCCTTAGATAGTCAAAGCTCCCATCATCCCCACAAAGCAGCACAGAGTTTTCCAGAGTGACCTCTCCTGTCAACTGCTTTCACTGCTGCTGCAGCACCATGGTTGGTGTAAGACAGGAGTAGGAAACTTGTGGCCTTCCATATATTTATGGATTCCAACTCCCATCAGCCCCAGCCAGCATGTCTAATAGTTAGGCATAATGGGAATTGTAGTTCAACAATATCTGGAGGGTCACAGGTTCCCCATCCCCTGTCAATTCTTATGGCCTCATTCCTGAGTCTAGAAGCAGTTTAATCTGAATTGTAAAATCCAGGGGCATCTGTTAAATTAATGTCTTAGATTTCCAGAATAACCCATCCCAAACCCAAACCATCCCTCACTGTTAAATATGGTTGTTTTTAAGGCACAGCACAAGTCCTGAGCTGCTTGAGGAATCAGCCTATATTCGTCTGAGCTTAGAGCTTCTAAAATGTGTCCATTTGAGAGTTTAAAAAATGCTATTTAAACTATTTTATTTTTCTCCTTAAGAGTAATTTTTACTTATCGTTCCCCACTCCTTTAGGAAGTAAGGATGAAACTATCTGTCCATCCATCCATCCACCTGCCTACTGTATATGCATCCATGAGATTAAATTAAAAGCTTCTTTTCCATCAAATTGTCAGCCATATCATAAAGGCTCAAGAAATACATTTCCAAATGATAAACTGTGATTTAACTACAAGCTGTTCTTTGGGATGTATTTTTAAATGGGGGAAAAAACCAAAACAACCCCAGTATATTTCAAAGCATGCTGTCCAAAGTATAACTGCACACTGACTAAATATAAATGATTTATTAATGTATGAAAATGCCCTTGTTACATTCTGAAATATATCACCTCCGCTATTTTAAAAGACATGCTTTCATATGAATCAGGGTTTACATTTCAGAAAGTGTTCTCAGATGTCATGGGACAGACAATGAATCCTTCATATTATGCCAAAAAATGCCTATGTGTCCAGTTTTATTATTGTCAAATCATTGAGAAGCAGTTGGCTAAGGAAATGCCAAGAAGCTGAAAGCTTAGGGGCACACTATTTCCCTTCCCAAAGAGAAGGTTGGCAAGCCAAGCCAGGACTGGTTCCAGCTTTGCTCTACTAGCCTTTACCAGGAAGATCCACTTTTCAACTTGTTGCTCACCTTGTCAGGTACATCCTCTGTGTTCATGGGTGTCAGACAGAAATGTACAAAACAAATATTGTGTACGTTCCCCTATAAATTGGATAGAGTTGCTTTAGCTTCAAATAGCTCTGGTCCAAGCTGGTACCCATCTGAAGTAGCCAGCAGCAAGATGCATGACTAGCCCTGCTCTCTTGACAACACTTTATCTGCTGGCCACATCTGCCAGCTGACACATCTCCAACATCAGTCAGAAGAATACATTTTTAAAACCCTCCCCTCCACATCTTTGCCCCATGAATAAAACACCCTCCTTTCGAAAACTGGCATGGGAACAAAACTCCTTGCCCCAGGATCACAATCCTGATCCAAATTTCCTCTCCCTCATGTCTGCGTTTTGAAATATCCCACCCTCATTTCACATCTAATTAAGCCTTTAGGCTACTCATGGCTATTCTTTACTATTGCCCCTCATTTCTAATAGTAACAAAATTCAGATAGAGCTAAACTTTTGACATTGGGACAGGCTCATTGCTACAAATTCAGAGATCTGCATAATAACTCTGCTATGTCCTTCTGTAAAATTGTGGGGTCAATCATCAAATAATTGTTGGCTTGTCCTTCTCCAGTTTCATTGCCTGCAAACGAATTCACAAAATCAATGATGTGGGATTAAAATGTACACGGTCATGTTGTCTGCTAGGATGAGCCTAAATTTGCCTGGCTTTTCGTTGTCATTGTTGTTTTTCTCTCATCCTGGATCATGTTGCGCTCTGGGCATAAATCACAACTTTTCAGTCAAGTACGCAACCAAGGCTATGGTACACAGCTTGGGTTTTTACTCATGGAGGTAGTGAAAAATAAGTCCATTGGATTCCATTGTGGGTTGATTCTTAACACCAGAAATATTGGTTCTTGGCTGCAATGGGTCATGAAGTGCTATTGAATTAAATCACGCAGGCCAAATATTAATTGAGAAACATTTTGTTTTATTACCCATCTAATTTTAAAATGTGCAATTAGAAATACAGTGGTACCTCGGGTTAAGTACTTAATTCGTTCTGGAGGTCCGTTCTTAAGCTGAAACTGTTCTTAACCTGAAGCACCACTTTAGCTAATGGGGCTGCCGCTGCTGCCCAATTTCTGTTCTCATCCTGAAGCAAAGTTCTTAACCCGAGGTACTATTTCTGGGTTAGCAGAGTCTGTAACCTGAAGCGTCTGTAACCTGAAGCGTATGTAACCAGAGGTACCACTGTATACTTAGTTTTTTGTGTTCGTTTTAAAAAAATTAATAACTAAGAATTCAATCCTAATCCAACAGTTATTATTATGCTATTAAGTGGGGGGAACTCCCATCTCTTGGCCCATTCAGGATCAATATATAATCCACAGATTACTACAGAAACGAGACAGAATGGAATTAAGGATGAACACATGAGAAAGTGACACAGATTGTCAACAGTGGTGAAATGCATGCAAAGTTTTTCAGCAAAGTAGGCAGAAACCCCATTACATTTATACAGAATTTCAGTTTATTTTCTGATTCCACCAAGGCTAGTTTATTTATTCGAAACTTTCACTCCCTATCTTTCTCCAATCGCTCAAGATGTCTGACATCACAATTAAAACAATTTCCAGCATGCCGTGCAAATTGTACAGTTGGATGTCATTTTTCTCAAACGCTGGAGTCTATGGACATTGAATGACCCCCTCCTCCCCCTCCATGCCCTAAAGTTGACAGGCACACCTAAAATATGTCCTCTGCATCTACATAGCTGTCAGATTTTGAGACTCCAAAAAGAAACAGATCTGTTTCTGACCTATTTCACAAGGCATTTGACCTTTGCTGCCATGACAGTCCCCTCATTCATGGTCTCTTTATGTTTTGTATGCTTAATTCTTGTTCTTCTGGAAGCGGGAGGAAGGAAGAAAAGAGAAATTATCTGGATGTCTTTAGATCTTTGACTGCTATGAATTCTACATAGGAGCTAAAATCAGTGTGATCCCACCAGTCAAAGAAAACATGGAGTGAAGAGATGCATGTGTAATCCTTATATCTCTGGACTTTTCATTTCTGCTTGACCAAATCTCCAGCTCAGTGGGACTTTTTTTTATATTTTTAAGCTGCTTTCCTCAAAAAACCTCGGGGGGGGGGGGGAGAAACATCCCTCTGAGCTTACACAGAACCTGAGGAACTCCTCAGTGATTTCTCTAGAGAATGGCATGAGAGGCTGTGAAGCACAGAGCATGTTACTTTCTCCCTCTGGAGCCTAATAAGGGCACTGCTTTGCTTTCTGGTATCAAGCTTGCCTTTCAATAAAGAGGGGAAATATATGTGCTAGTTGCCATAAAGGAATGAATGACCTAACATTACACAGTCTAAATGGTTGGGGAACTATTTTTTAGCCTGAGGGCCACATTCACTTCTGGACCACCTTCCAAGGGCCATGTGCCAGTGGTTGCCAGGGTCAAAAGCAAAAGTGAGCAGAGCAGTAAATGTGATTCACACACCCCTGTATCCCATACGCTGGTTTCAGGGTGGAAGTAAAACCAGTGGGGGATGGTGGGGAAGGTGGCCTGGGGAGAGGGCAGTGCGGCATGAAGAGATTTCTGGTATTCAGACAGAGAGGCCTGGAGGGCCACTTTCATGCCCCAGGCCTGAGGTTCCGCACACACACACCCGCTTTGGATGCTGTAGACTCAACTGAGCCTGCCTCCTTAAGGTTATGTGCTGTAGGCTTCCCTGCTGGGTTTACATCACTGATCCTGCTATAAGAAGTAGGCAACAACCGTAAGATGATTTTGCTTCTTCAACGAGTCCTTGGTATAGCATCCAACTTAGAACCACTACTATAACCCCCCTAAAACAGACCAGGTGTGTGCTCAGTTCCATCTTCTCTAAAGAAACAGGTTTGCTTTTTGGCCACTAAATGGCAATAATACAAACATATGGGTGGGGTATAAATAATAAACATAAAAATTATTATTATTATTATTATTATTATTATTATTATTATTATTATTACTATTATTATTATTCCTGCTGCATATGTACATGGTGACAGAAAGATGCAGTAAGGTGGTCCCTTCCCCAAAAGTTTGTTTTTCAAAACAAAACAAAACACGCAAGAGCAAGCAACAAAATGAGTATCTACCACTTTTCATTTGTGATATCACCTTACATATTATAATTAATATACACTCCTTGGGAAGGGAAACTTGGTAGAAAGAGTACCTGTTTTGCATCTAAAAAGTCGCTAGCATCTTTAGGTAGCACTGGGAAAGTATCTTTCCTGAAATGTTGGAGATGTGCTGCCAGTCAGTGTAACTAATAATGGACCAATGGTCTGGCTCTGCAGATCAGCATAGTCCCCATGGGCTAGAAGTAATAATTTCTGCACAGAAATGTTTAAAATGGAGCATCATATCCTTTGAGAAGTTCTTCTTTGACTTGGAGTGCTAAGTGAGATTCTACACATGATCAATCAGTTTTTCAACTACTCCTCAAAATTTCATGTATTTTTCTCTTAAAATCACAGCTCAGAGAGATCAATGTAGAAGCCCGAAAGGTTAATTTTAACACTCTAGGGAACTGTGCAGTAATGATGCTTGTATGACCAACCTCAAAGAAAATTCCTGTACTAAATGAGCTAAAGGGTATGCAGACTCACTTTATATACTCTCTGTGTGCCCTTCTTCTTTCCCATGTTGTGTTGACTGCAATACTTCATATATTTTTTGCAACAGAAGATACTCCAGTTGTTACCCTGATGAATATTTTTATTTACATGGAGAACTTTTTCCCCTTTTCCTCTGTTTGAAGTTTCCGTTCTCAGAGAAAACTCAATTTGAGCCAAGGGAATTTCACTCATCACTGATCATTATGATTAAGGAGTTCTGAGATACTTAGTCTGGAAACTTACTAGATGATAGATAAGAGCAATGTTGAGGTTATATATTTGACACCCAGTTCTGCCTCTGCATTCAGTCTGAATCAAGGTAGGCAGTCCAAATGCTAGACCAGTGTCTGGAGGCAGTGAAGAGTTGGATGACAGCCTGTAACCTTAATCTGAATCCTGATAAAATGTGGGTGCTGTGGATAGGCAGTTCCCATGTCCAGGAAGTAGGGAGATTGCCTGTTGTAGATGGGGTAGCATTCCCTATGAAGAAGCAGGTGCACTGAATGAAAGTAGTCTTGGTTGGCTTCAGCGGTGAGGAGTGTTTATGCCCAAGTATTGCTGTTTCACTTTGTCCATTCTTGGATCAGTACAGTGCACTGCCAGCAGTGGCGGAGCATATGCCCGCGCTGCCCAGAGCGGGTGCATTCCCAAGGGGCATGGAGGGGGCCCTCCCAGGCACGGGTTAGCCGTATGTGCGCCCACCAATCCTACTTCCTTCCTCTCCCCTTCCCACTCGCTTGCCTCCTTCCCATCCTCTCCCCTGCCTGCCTGTCTCCTCCAGCCGGGAGTACGGGGCAATGGTGCGTGGCGCGCCCGTGACTCCCACGTCTACTGCCAACCATCAGGGGAAGGGGGGAGCTGCTGCACTGCACTCCCAACTGGAGGAGGCAGGCAGGCAGGGGAGAGGATGGGAAGGAGGCAGACAAGCGGAAAGGGGGAAGGAAAGAACCACGCAGCAGCTCCCCCCCTTCCCCCACGGCTTGCGGTAGGCATGGGAGTCTGAGTCGTGGGCGGGCGGAACACTGAATGTCACCCCCACTTAGGGATGACACCCAGAGCGGTGCCTCTCCCCGCACCCACCTTCCTCTGCCAGTGACTGTCAGTGATCCATGCTCTAGTAATCTCTCAGCTGGACTACTGCAATTCCCACATGTTGGGGCTGACCTTGAAGATGGTCTCGAAGCTGCAACTAGTGCAAAATGCCACTACCGGGCTGTTACAGGCAGTGAGAAAAGATTTGATTACAGCATACTTTTGAACTCTGTGCCTGTGCACCACCAGGTTCAATTCAAGGTGTTGGTACTGGTATACAAGTCCTATAAAACATGTGGCCCAAGTCCCCTGATAAGAACTACAAGGGATGCCCCACTCATTGTGTCATTGGTGGGAGAGGTCCATGGGACAATGACATAATGCATGACCTTGGTTGTGCCCCCAATGAGATTTAGTATCCCCTACATTGCCAATATTTAGGCATTGACTTAAAATGTATTTATTTTGCCAGGCTTTTAACTGAATGTTTATTGTTCCCTGCATTGTTAACGTTCTGTATATAATTTTAATTACTGCTCTGTGATATTTGTATTGTAGTTTAAGACTGTTGTTAGCTGCCCTGCAATAGGGAGTGTGTATAAGAACAATAAATGAATATCAATCAATATCCCACCCCTTACAAGCTGAAAAATTACATTCTAGAAACAATTTTACTACCAATTTACCTCTCATAGGCTTTTCATACAGCTCTATTCTCTCCCAACTTCCACCAAAAGAGACTCAGTCCTCCTCTCTCTCCCTTGTTGGTCTGGATTATCCAGCGTTGTTTATCTTGTTGATTCATTAATACAGTCTGATTACAACATTTGTGCCTTACATTATTTACTTTGCCATCATTAGGAATGTAGCCAGTGCTTAAAGCCAGGATGCACCAAAGGCAATGTCAAAGATGGCATAGAATCAAACAGAAATCTCATATGGGGCTGATAGAATCACTGCTGAGTGGCAATATCAAGTCCCAGAAATAATTTAGCACTCGTAATATATAATCCCCCCCCCCCCGACTCAAATGTTTGAGGTGATCTTGAGGTGGGAAATGAAATCAGAGAATGTCAGGAGATGCTGACAGAACTGTGTGGTGAACCACTGAGTTGCAGATGACAAGCTTCTTAGTGAAGAACCTTCTGGACTGACTCCACCCATGCAGGCTGACCAGTGGGTGTTTCTGGGCAGGAAGGAGTGTAAAGACTTCCTTTTCTGTCTGAGACTTACTTGAGCAACTTCCTTGCAAACAAATCAGAATAAATGCGCAATAAACAGGTCCTGTGAGCATCATGTGTGAATAAAAAGGATATTGTAGAGCAGAAAAGTTGCAGAAACAAATAAAAAATAATCATGGGGCTGGAGCAACTTCTCTGCATGGTTACAACATGCTGGGCCTTTTTGTTTAGGGGGGGGGGGAGGCAAGTAAGTGGCTGGCACATACAGATCCCATGGAGACACTGACAAGGAAAGGCAGAGGCTGCCAGACCATGGATAGCTCTAAGTGAACAAAGGTTGGGAACAGACTGAAGCCTTTTAAGACTCCTTCTCCAGGCTACCTTCTTTAGGCTTCCCCACCACTGTAGAGGGCTTTAAAGGACCAGCCCCCTTGCCTGAAGTTGGGCAGTCCTCTATTCCATAGTTTCCCTCCTGGTGCCACTGGACTGGTGACATGTGGTGGGAGTAATTTGGTTCTTCAGAGAAAGGCACCCATGAGGGTCCAGGCTCTGTATCTACTGGCCCTGATGATCTGGGAGATCCTTCCAGGGGATTCTGACCAATAGCCTCAGGCACCATGATCTCCTTATCTCCAGTAGTGAGCTCAGAGGGCCACTTCCGCCTTGAGGAGGAGGTGGTTTTGCGGGCTCTCACGATCCCCCCCCCACATGCACAGGGGGTGGGTGGCCAGCCCTGCACAACTGGGGAATTCCCAGCTGCGTCACTGGCCAGGCTGACCAATCTGGTTGGTCTGGCGGTGTGGCCTGCCCCATAAAGGCAGGACGCAGCCAGGAGATCTCTCTCTTTCCAGCTTCCAACTGCTCTGGTTTTCCCACCCTCCCGCCCTTTAAGGTTTTCATCTCTTTTGACCTTGCTATGGACTTCAGTTGGTTGCCGTTGAGGGGCCTGGTAGGATTTTTTCCACTTGGCAAATTGGCACCAGCCACTTGGTTTTGGCCTACCTCGTAGCAAATTGTCACAACATTTAAGGTTTGGCGGTTAGGCATTGGAATATTTCTGGAGAAGAGAAGAGGGGAGGTAGCATCATCACCTGCCCTGCATACTGAATGATATTCCGTGAAAGGATTCTGGGGGGCGTGGCCCTCTCCGAAGCCTAGGGAGGTTAGGGCCTAAGGCATGACCCCTATTGGTGACCCCCGGAGGAGCTCCTAGTTGATGTGCATCAGCAGGACTCCCCCTACTGGTGGTTAACCCTTCCCAGACTTCTGGCAGATGGGCTAGAGTCAGATATAGTCGGTTAAATCCAATGCCTCAGCCAATACCACTCATCATCTGTAACCAATAAAGTTGTAGCCTTTTTTTAGCCCATCAACCTCTACCAAGGGGGGTGGGGATTGGGACTTTGCCACACAACTTTGCAGCTTTTGACTCTGGATTCTTGCTGAATTCAGGGTTATGATTTTGGCTTCTTCTTTCTTCAGCTGTGTCCCCATTACTCCTACCTGCTTTATACAGGCTTTATACAGCCTTAGGTTTTTTAAAAAGCAGATTCATTTATTTACTATGTTAATATGCCATCAAATAGCAATATTCTCTGGGCGGCTCAAAGCATCAATATTCCAGTCACATCTAGTTTGGCCCAAGGTAATGGACTGAAAATCTACCTAGGCTTATTTTTTTTGTTGTTTGCTTAATTCCCAATTACATTTTCCATTGAGATAATATTTTCTTAGTCTCAATCCCCTTTTCTTTCTTTCTTTCCTTTTTTTTTAAAAAAAATTCATTTGGCACTAGACCAGTTGAAATGATGCCCTGTTTTCATTCTTCAGCAAATGGTTCTGGTTTGGAAATCTTAACATTTCATTCATGGCTATTTGTTCGTGCATTTAGTACACATCCCATCTGTGTGCTGTGTAATTTCCTAATGAGAGCATTATAAATGCCTGGAGGCTCATTAAATGCTTGGCTTTTTTTCTGGGGTTGGTGGGGATTAAATATGAGGCACATTTTAAATATTTAATGTTTTGACATGAATCTGGAGGAAGAACCAGACCTTTTCCGACTCTTATACAAAGGAAATGCTTCTGCGGTACCCCAGACTCAATCCTGCAAGCAATATGCTAAAAATCCAAGTTCTATCCCCACAAAAGACTAAACATGTGAGCAAAGGGCATCAGCTGACATAAAGAAACAGGGCTGTATTCCTAAATCTATTCCTGGGTTTTGGGATAAGCTGTTTGGGGCTTGGGGGCAGGGGATTGGCAACAATTATCTCCTTCTATGTTCCACTGACAGAAGTCCCCACTGGATCCAATAGGGTTGCCATATTTCAAAAAGCACAAACCAGGACCCCCCGAAAGTTCACCTTTGAAATCCCATTAATGTCCGGGAAAATCCAGATGTATGGCAGCCCTAGAATCCAAGAGCCTTCCATCAGCAGAGGACACCATTGGATACAATCCAAAGGCAGTTCCACAAATCATCCCCTTTTCTGAAGGAATGAAAATGGCAACATGAAAATTACATAAATCTATCACTGAACTCATTGAACTCTAGGAATATTTCTTCAGTTTTTAGATCGACCTAAGAAAAAGGAAGCAAGTAAGTCACAGAGAAAGTGACCTTCAGTGAGACAGCTGAAGACATTCCTTTGGATCACATTGGAGCTTAAGTTCATATATATGAATGCCAAATGCCCATGGCCCTGATCAGGGATTCTGTCTAATAGCATGAGGTGACAAAGTTTGTAGGAACTGGAGTCACATGTGCTCCATCCCTAACCTCCCCAAATCAAACAGAAAGGTTGGGATGCGGCTTCTAGGTATGTTTGGATGATCACAGACAAAGAAGCTTCTACATGGTAGGGAACCCTGATAAGGCAGGGCTCAGGATTACAGAGATGCTTCAGAACATGTTCACCTGTACATTCACCTGCACATGTGTCCCTCTCCCCTAACAAACTTTGTGACTTCATGCTTTCAGGCTGGATGCCTGAATAAAGCCCATGTATGTTCCTTATCTCAAAGCCCTGCAAACTTCACAGTGCCTTGCACAAAACTTGCAAATTTAAAAATGGAACAATGGTAGATTTCCAACGTGCTTCAGAAACAAGACCTTGTAATTCTAGTTGTGTTCACATTACCAGCTCAAAACATGGCAAGTCCATTTTACACCACTGTGTTTCAAATTCGTTTGCATGTCATTTGTACACATCTGTACAGACTGGTGTGTTTCCAAGTCATATGCCTTACATTTTCAAATAGGTTCAAAGCTGGTTGAGGGAGGGAATGAAACAAAACACAGTATTTCTCAGGAAACTACAGCATAAATGTGGGAACCATCATGTGTACATGGCTTTACAAACCAGTGGTGGGAGCACACTGGATGTGGAGTAAATGGAAGTGTGGACACAGCCTCAATTCTCCAAACAGTGGATGGAAATTTGGATAAGAGTTTTTATAGCATCTATAAGCCAAATGGAAATCCATTCATTTCATAATTCTCTCCCTTGTCTCCAAACAGGTAAGCTTTTCAAGTGTAAAAGACATGTGGATTGGATCATGTGAACAGAGGTTCAGGATGATGCTTTTAACTAGTTTTAAATCTCTACGTAGTAGCAAACCAGTATATTTTAATTGTTTCAGCAATGTTCAGGAAACACAGAACGGGAAACCTGACCAATTATTCAAATCATTCTCTTGTCTGGGGTGACTTAGATCATGATTAGAATTGCTCTGATTTAAATCAATCTATCCTGCCTTGCAATGAAGCCTGTAAAGGTGAATCCTAATTAAACTGTTGGCAAATTTCTAAGATAAAGATTTTGCTAAACATAGATTCCGCAGTCTGGGCATCTGTTTTTATTTGTCTGATTGGGGCTGTTGCTTCCCAACAACCCTTGGTTTAATGTTCAGATGTGGTTTGTGCCCTGTTGACATTCCAGCCCATTTGCTTGGAGGGCATGCTGCCCATTCGGAAGTGGCTCAAAAGACTTGGCATTGCAATTGGGCAATGTCTGGGCACCAGCTAAGCTGCATCTGCTCTGCCAGATGACACACCTTTGGGTCAGTGGATATGCCAGTTCAACCACCGCATGTCTCTATTTCCCACAACATCTGCTGAAACCATCAGCCAAAATTCAAAAAATAGTACACAAGGGGAATGCATGTTGAGTATTTGCTTGAGGCTGCTTCTGATTTCCCAGGCTGTGTTAAATGGAACAGATTCAGGTTCAACAGTAGGAAACCCACATCATATCTGGCAATCTCCAGGAAGAAAAGATAAACCTGAAAGACTGCCTGCCCCTGTATATGCATGTCAGATCACGTAGCTTTCCTGGGGAAATTCTACTCATGGTACTGCAGCTTGCAGAATTATAGGGTGCAAGAGAAGAACAGGCCCCAAATAGGCCTGTTCTTTTCTTGCACCTGAATTATGAAATAGCCATCGTTCTCTCATGATAAAAAAGGGATGTCCCAGCTTTTCCAGGACACTTGTCCAGCATCTATCTTTTAGAGACATGGAGTCCAGCATACATGAAATATAAATTTTGGCTGAATGGATCTCAATTTTAAATCTAGTTGATTAAATGGGCTGAGGGTTGTTATTCCCCTCTATTCCCTCTATTCCCCTCACAGAGCTACAATTTCCAGGGTAGTTTATCAATCAATATTTCGTCTCAGGAAACTCTCAGCAGCTCTATAGGGCCTGCCTAACAATTTGCAGCACCCTTCACAAACAACAATTTCCAGGTTTATTGGGGGGGGGGAGCCATGACTGTTTAAAGTGGTATGATGATGATCTCCCATGATCGCTTCCCAGTGGCCATGCTTGCTAGGGCTGATGGCCGCAACATCTGGCCAAAGGTTCCCCACACCTGCACTAGGATTGCAGCTGCAATGTTATTTGTGTATATCACATTTTGCCACATTCTTTTTCTGCATTCCATCATAGTCTTAACTACTCTGGAATGCTGGGTTCTTCCTTCTGCTTAAGAGTTTCCTTTCAACAACTGGAAGATTCATTTACCATTCAAGATGATGAATGACAAGCCCTCAGGAAGAAAATGTTTTGTTCTTCAAACATACCTTCTGAGGACCACTCCACACATCCATGTTTAGCCCTTGATGACTGAAACATTGAGCAATGACTTACAGGTGTGAAATATCCATCACAGATCAAGCTGAGAGGCATGATGGGTTTCAAGAGAGGCAGTTATGTTCATCTCTGACAAGTGACCACAAAATATTGCCATGTAAAATACTTCATTACAGATTTCATATGGTAAGCACATACAGTATACAAGCAAATGAAACTATTTTACATTCCAATATTAGAAGATTATTAGCTTAGTTTAGAATGTGCCCTGTGCCTGGAATCCCTCCTTACCAGGGTTCCCAACCATATGGATTTTAAGTGCATTTACCTGAACATCTGCTTAACATCCCTCGTGAGACCTTCCATCTCAATGTAAGGAGGTCTGAAGTGGAACCGATATGAACAGGGACATTTCAGCAGGGCTTGCACACTCACCCTTCCTCACTATTGGCCCCCCCACCCCCACTCTGGAAAAGGGCTATAGATAACAGTCCTAAAGCCATGAAATAGAGAGAGAGAGAGAGAAATGAAACCTTGGTGCTATCCAGCCGCAAGAAGAACTGCTTGCTGATATCAGAGAAAGTGCTGCATGTTTCTTGCAGAAGAGAAAGTGCTTCTCTGACAGCTGCAGAGGTGTCCAGAGCCCTTTGTGCAAATCCCACCAGGGTGTGCCATAAACCAGTGTCTGAGCCAATATGCTACAAGAAGCTGAAGGAGCCACACAGTTAACCTCAGAGCATTCCCTCCACCCTTTAGATTGCTCATTCTGTATCACTTGGTTATTCCTCTCGTCATTTCCCTTGCACTGGTTCTGTCAACTTTGTCAAGATTCATTCTACCTCCTAGCTTCTTATGACAAAAGTAGTTTGGTAGTGACGGGCAAAACGGTTGCTCTTGGCTTTCCTCTCCCTCTCTCTTTCTCTCTCTCTCTCTCTCTCTCTCTCTCTCTGCCTTCCGCACTGTCAGATTTATCCTTCTGCACTTCCTCACATTACAGTCCTTCACTCTGATTTCAGCGCTGGCTTTGTTTGATGGGCCTTAGATTTCATCCACTGGATGAGCACAATTTATTCAACGACTGCTTTCTCTTCCCTAGGGCTGTGCAAAGCTGGTAAGAGGCCCAAGCCAGATGGGAAATGTAAGCCCCATTTCAATAATCTTCCCCACATTTGCCTCTACTAGGGGGACTCAAAGTAGGCCCCCTAAAAATCCTATTGTGCCCACCTGCTCCCCCTTCAGTTCCAGCCTGCCTACTCCACCATCAGATGCTGCATTTTGCCAGTGGCAATTCACAGCAGAACTTTGAGAGCAAGAGGTGCAGTGCCAGTGCAAATCCTCAATCACTGGATTATCCATCAAACGTGACTCCAGTTGACTCTTGCACCTGGTTCATACCTGCATGCTTAACACTTGGTTCCTCTATATTAGATGAAAGCAATGTTTCCCAGTCTGTGCACAGTGGCTCAGATTCAGGAACTTTTAATATGGTTGGCAGTCACCTCAAGTAGCACTCTGGGAGGGGCGGCAGATTTGGATCTGGGTGCCACACCTATCTCCTGCCTGCTTGCTTGGGGTAGCAACACCTCTTCTACCCTGAGGCAGTTTCTCACATATCCCATTCTATCCTTCATTCAGGCAAGCACTCATCTCACACCCCTCCTTTCCTTGACTCCCACAAGTAGACCAGCATAGGATTGTGAATTCTATTCTGAAGCAACTATGGCTAACTCTGTAGCTCAATGGTAGAACATCCGTCTTAACATGCAGAAGTTCAATCCCTGTCATCTCCAGGCAAGGCTGGGAGAGACTGAAACCCTGGACAGAAGCTGCCAGTCATTTTAGATTAAGATGGACCCTTTTTGTCTGACTTGCTATAAGGCAACTTTCTGTGTTTCTGAGAAGCAGGGTAATCTATATTAGGTATCTTTTTAAAACAATGTTTTGTCTCTCACTCTGCCCACTATCATTTGGTCCCTGGGGTATTACCTCCAAGGAAATGTAACCCTTGGGACAAAAATAGGTTTCACTTCCCTGCTGTAAATGCAGTGTAGAAAGTAGAAGTGAGTCAATCCAGCCAATGCAACTTTTGAATCAATTTGCATACCTAGAAAAATGCATAAATTCAGGCCCTCCAAGTGCTCCTATTTTCCTGGGACAGTCCTGGATTTACAGAAACCAACCAGTTTCTGATTTGATCCAGGAATGCCCTGCTTTTCTTTAGGATGTGCCTATTTTCATCAGAGAAATGTTGGAGGGTATATAAATTGTGTAACTTGTAGAGGTGGCCTCCTCTAATTAGTCTGCAGCTTTCTGAATGCATTGGTTTCACTTTATCTATTCTCCGCTTTGCAAACCTGGTATGAGATCACAGTGTCAAGTAAGACAAAGACATGCTTTGTGACTGTTATATCTTATGTCATAATTTTCACTTCTTTGTTTCTTGACAGACTTGAAGCTTATGAACAAAGCCTATTTGTAAATTAATTCCTATTGCTCGAATTAACTAACTTATTCCTTTATTATCCTGAAAGGCAGGAAGCATGGTTAAATAAACATTAGCTGCAAAATGTAACATAATTTTTGTTCCTTTCTTCAAATTGTTCAAATTATCATCTATGCTTAAAGAAAAAAAAATCATGTACAACTTGAAGCCTTGCCCTTAGCATTTTATGCTCTAGTTCATCGAAATAAATATACCTTGTTCAAAAGAAAAGAAAGAACAGCTTTCCAAAGACTAACTAAAGTGAATGTGACATATTCATACCAATCTGCATTCATAGGTTATTTTAATTTTAATGGGAGGGTGATAAGCAGAGATGTTAAAAAATATAGTTTCCCATTCTGCTTGCAGTTGTCATACTTCAGCGCTGTTTCTGCTCTGCTGCAGCTTGCCTTCCACAAAAAACTCAGTTATTTGCTATTGTTGTTGTTATGAATTATTATTATTAGTTTTGTATACTGTCCATCCGCAGATCTCAGGGTGGTTCATGACATTGTCTGCTGTGGCAAGATTACATAACTGAACAAATTTATGTAATTACTGAAGTAATTTACATAAATTATGTTGTCGTTGCATTATTTCACTCAATTCATTTTAGTGCAAAGGAAACACAGGGCAAATGGGGAGGGAAGCATAATCAATTGCATATTGTTTGTGGACTGACAATAACACTGAAAACCAATCACATTCACTGGATTGATTTCCATTCCAGGGATGGTACAAATAAACGAATATCAGCAATTTCTGCTCCCATTTCTGTTTTCATTAGAATTCTCTGACATTCCTAGAGATACACACATGCTTTACTCTGCTGCTGAAATCTTTGGAAATTAAATGTTCTTGGATCTAGTTGGAATGTGCCCAGTAAGAGGGAATGCTGGAAGTTTTGAATGAAGTGGAGCCATGAGTCAACAGCCCTTGGAGGTAATAATGATGAAAATAGAATCTCTATCATGGAAATCAAGAAACTGTGTTCCTATAAAATGGTGTGCTGCTGAACATGCACCACACACCACACCAAATGCTCTGCTGAATATTTCTATTAAAGGAATAAACTCCAGACCATAATATATGGAAATACTTGGAGGGAGGGGAGAGAAGAGTTCAAAATGTTAACAAGGTCTGCCTGATAGAAGCCAATTGACATGCCTGGGCATTTGCTCTGAAGCACAGCTGAATTTCACAAAAAGCCCTTTATTAACATACTAACATCCCACCCCTTAATCGCCTCTTAGTTTCCAGCACCTTAATTCATTACTGGAAAGATATTGGTTGCCCATGCCATTAGGACCACAGAGAAGTGATTGAGAAGGAAATTCTAAGTATTATTCCACTGGGATACTATGGAAAAAAGCAGGGGCAGACTTTGGTCTTTCAGATTTCAGTGGCACCCTGTGGGGGGTCAAAATTTGGCACCCAACAGCACCTATCGCCTTCCAGTCTACTCGATTCACTACATCATGGTTGTGATGTCCTGTGGCACCCCCTACTCTTGGCACTCAGTGTGGTGGAATTGGTTGCACTGCCCTGAATTGACCTCTGGGTGTAACTTACATGAAAGGCTCTGTTCTACCAGAGGCAGGTTTGGGGCTCTCAAATTTCAGTGGCGTCCTGTGTGAAGCTAAAATTCTGCCTGTCCCTGCGCACAGTTCTACAGCATTGTTTTGGCACCCCTGCAGTACATTGCCTAGGGCAACAATACCAGTCATGCAACCCTAAAACCACCTCTGGTTCTACACTATTATTCAAGTTGCAGGAGCTTTGGATTCTTTTGCATCCAGCTACGCTGTGGGTTAAACCACAGAGCCAGGGTTTGCCGAACAGCAGGTCAGCGGTTCAAATCCCCGTGACGGGGTGAGCTCCTGTTGCTCGGTCCCTGCTCCTGCCAACCTAGCAGTTCAAAAGCACATCAAAGTGCAAGTAGATAAATAGGTGGTGGGAAGGTAAACGGCGTTTCCATGCACTGCTCTGGTTAGCCAGAAGTGGCTTAGTCATGCTGGCCACATGTACGCTGGCTTCCTTGGCCAATAAAGTGAGATGAGCGCTGCAACCCCAGAGTCATCCGTGACTGGACCTAACGGTCAGGGGTCCCTTTACCTTTACCCTAATGGATAAAGATGAATGCCTTCATCTGCCCCAGCTGTAACAAAGCATATATCTCCTTAATCTCTACAGCCACAGCAGGTGCTGCAACCTTCCAACAGTTTGACTTCACACCCAAAGGCACTCCTCCATTGTCTCCCAACACAGACAGATGCCAACAACAACCTTAATGGGAATGTGTAGCTGAGTAAGTTGCGTAGCTTGGAAGGGATCTGAAAGCTGTCATTAGGTGAATTGAGACCCCATCCACAAAAAAAGACCAGACAGTATACTCCAGCAGGCATGCACTTTCAGGTTCTCCCAACAGTACATCTGCTGCAAACTGGGATTATAGCTTCTGTGGCTAAGTGTTAATTTACAGATCCAACTCTGATTTCCCCCCCTCCAATTCCTCCCCCACTCGTTAACTTCAGACAGGCTACATAACATAGATCTGCAGTAAACAGAAAACACTTTGGACCATAGAAATGGGAAACAACCACATGTAAATAACAAACAAAGAGAGCATTTCAGCCTTTCCATGTCAAGAGCACTATCGTTTATTAAAGCATCCAATCAAGTATAAAAAAATGGGTAATAATAATAGCAAATGCTATTACGGTCTATATTTCGAGAAATATAAAAAGCAATTTCATACTACTGTGTTTGAGTACGTCTGTATAGTTCTATAAATATATGCAAAAACATCAGACAGGAACGCTATTCAGAAACACTCTATTTGAGCACCACAGGGGGCTAGGGTGATTGGTGAATATTATTTTCTTGTTTTTACATGGATACTGTGATGTCTGTGTGTGTGTGTGTGTGTGTGTGTACACGTGCGTGCGTGTGTGCGTGTGCGCAAACTCACAGCATAACTGGGGGAGGAGGGAGATATAATTTTAGTATCCTAAATCTGGCTAGGCTGGAAGAATATAGATGGGGGACAGAAGAATAATGCAAAATAATAATAAAGCAGAGAGAAGGTCCTGAATTGCTCTTGCAGGAACAGTGAACGAAAAAGAGCTTGAGGAATACTTAAATTAAAGGTTGGCAACCAATGAAAATATCAGTGTCTTCCTTGCCACCCTTTGCTCACACATCTGACAATAATTTGATAATAATCTGTAGCTATATTCCTAAGTACCTGTTGCTTGCATCGTGGAATCAGAAATCCTTAACTGTTTTTTCCACTAGCCACAGGTACATTGTGTGGATGTATGAAGAGCTCTACTGAATCAAACCATAGGGCCATCTAGTTCAGCATCCTCAACCCACCAGGACAGCATACTGGGACCACAACACTCACCTAACCTCACAGCAATGGAGTCGCTGACAATTTTTGTCGGAAAGGAGTGGGGGAGGGGCATGGCACAAGCACACTGACAGAAGAGCTGAATTTGCTCTGCCAGTGTATTTGCACCACACTAACCTCCCCACGTTTCCCTGCTTCCCCTCTCCTCCCCAGTTAGCAGAAGCAACTCACCTGTCAGGAGTTCAGGTGAGAACCACCACTGTAGGTATACTCTCTGATTTCAACTGGTAAACATTGCCTCTGACAGCAGAGGTAGAACATAGTCATAATAGCCAGTGGCCTTTGATAAAGTCAGATCCTCCATGAATTTGTCTAATCCTTTTTAAAGCATCTGCATTGCTTCTCCTTGAAAGAGTTTGCCCACTAACATACTGCTTTCATTACTGACATGATGTGACAGTGAGCCTACGCACTTACAGAGCCGTTGCGGCAAGATGTAAACACAAACTAAGGTGAATAGGCTCTATTTAAGAAGGTGTAAAATTCCAGGGCCAAACTTTGTATTATGTTAAAATGTGCATTTTATGAAGTCTGCATAAACTTACATTTTTGGAGGAAAAGCCCTGATCTGGATCACACTCTTGGTCCAGATTGTGCTCAGCACTAGTTTCCTGCCAAAAATACCTGTCCAGTCAGTAGCTATTTGCCCCCAAAGTTTTTGTTTGCAATAAACAACCGAATAGGCTTGGGAAGGCAATTGTCTGGGGAAAAGCAGTAAAGAGAGCACTGATTTCGCATGCTGTTCAAATCGGGGACTCACATAACTGCTACTCAAAGTGCAGACCCTCCAAATGTCCCTATTTTCCAGGGACTTCCCTGATTTAAGAGAAGTCATCCCAGTTTCTGATTTGATCCTGGAATGTCCTGCTTTTCCTTAGGACATCCCTATTTTCATTGGAGAATAGTTTGGAAGGTATGGAATTATCTGATCCCTGAGCTGTCTGAAGGCAATCCTGTATAGGGAAGGTTTTTTAATGATTAATGTTTTATTATGTTTTTATATATATTGGAAGGGACACGGGTGGCGCTGTGGGTAAAACCTCAGCGCCTAGGACTTGCTGATCGTCAGGTCGGTGGTTCAAATCCCCGCGGCGGGGTGCGCTCCCATTGCTCGGTCCCAGCGCCTGCCAACCTAGCAGTTCAAAAGCACCCCCGGGTGCAAGTAGATAAATAGGGACCGCTTACTAGCGGGAAGGTAAACGGCGTTTCCGTGTGCTGCGCTGGCTCGCCAGATGCAGCTTGTCATGCTGGCCACGTGGCCCGGAAGTGTCTTCGGACAGCGCTGGCCCCTGGCCTCTTAAGCGAGATGGGCGCGCAACCCTAGAGTCGGACACTACTGGCCCGTACGGGCAGGGGTACCTTTACCTTTTTATATATGTTGGAAGCCACCAAGAGTGGCTGGGGCAACCCAGTAAGATATGTGACGAACAAATACTAAAATTATCATTATGGAATGGGACCTCCCTATTTTCATTGGAGAAATGTTGGAGGGTATGAAAGTGGCTAGCTTAAGCATGTCTTTAAAACAAACCTGTTTGATGTAATCTATAGCTATTAGCCTGCTGTGAGCTCAAGTCGAGATAAAATCTAAATTCTGCAATGTGATAAACTAGGTTTGCAAGCCCAAGCCTTGAATTCTGTGGTCAGAATATAGTTATAAAAATGTGGGTTTTTTCCGTCTGGATAAGATACAAAGACTTATTGGAAAATAAAACCCCAAGGTGGCTTTCGCCAATGGAAGCTAAGGCTCAGAAAAAGCTCAATATGGAGACCAAATGGCCAAAATATTGGGAAATTCTGGAGCAAGAAGGTGACAAATTGAAGTTGCAGAGTTTTGAGAAACTTAAAGATAAAGTGCGAGACTGGCTTCATTACTATCAAATAAGAGAGGCCTATAATTTGGATAAAAAAATTGGCTTCCAGGTGGAAAAATCAAAGTTGGAAATAGAATTGTTAGAACCGAAAACTAAGATTTTGTCAAGAATGTATAACTTGCTGTTAAAATGGAATACACAGGATGAAACGGTCAAATCAGCTATGATCAAATGGGCGCAAGATCTAGGTCACAATATTATGTTTGCTGACTGGGAACAGTTGTGGACCACCGGTATGAAGTTTACGGCATGTAATGCCTTAAAGGAGAATATTATGAAAATGATTTACAGGTGGTACATGACCCCAGTCAAGCTTGCAAAAATTTATCACCTGCCTGACAATAAGTGTTGGAAATGTAAAAAAGCTGAGGGAACGTTCTTTCACCTTTGGTGGACGTGCCCAAAGGTTAAGGCTTACTGGGAAATGATCTATAATGAACTGAAGAAGGTATTTAAATTTACCTTTCCTAAGAAACCAGAGGCCTTCCTTTTGGGCATAGTAGGCCAATTGGTGCCAAAGAAAGACAGAACATTTTTTATGTACGCAACAACAGCAGCAAGAATACTTCTCGCCAAATATTGGAAGACACAAGATTTGCCCACCGTGGAAGAATGGCAGATGCAAGTGATAGACTATATGGAGATGGCAGAAATGACCGGCAGAATTCGAGACCTGGGAGAAGAGTTGATGGAAGAGGATTGGAAAAAGTTTAAAGATTATCTACAGAAATATTGTAAATTGTTTGAATGTTAAAATGATGTGGGATCTAAAGGTAACACGGCATTTGGGATATAGTTAAAAGAGCTATGAAAAAAAGGATTTAAAAAAGAGGGGAAATTAGAGATATAACAAGTGGGAGTATACAATTATAAATGAGATATGAAAGAGGGTTAGAATTTGCTGAATTCGACGGAATAAAGAGGAACACAAAAAAGGGAGATGTGAGGCGGTCAGGAAAGAGGGTTATAGAACCTTGAAATTTAAAAGTGGATTCTTTTTCTTTTTCTTTCTTATTAAGTGTGTATTTTTTGGTTTTTTGTGTGGATTTGTCTGTTTTTTATGTGTTGTAAAATTGTAATAAATATCTATTTAAAAAAATGTGGGTTTTTTCCTATGTAATATGGACTGCATAATTTTTCTTTGCATTGGAACATATTTTCCCCCAATGCATTAGTTTACTTATTTATTGAATAGCTGGCTGGTAGCATAAGGGAAATCTCAGGTGTGGAGGTACTAAAATTGAAAATTCTTCATTTTTGAAGTGGGGTATAAGTAATTGGCCATTCCATTGTGTAGGCAACTACTTATGAGACTTCTGTTCAAGTAATCCTGGAAATACTGTTCAAGTAATCCTGGAAATTTCAGCTTTTGAGATGAGCAAATATGTTACAAATTTGACACTCTCATCCTTGCTTTAATTTTGATGCTTTGAATATGACAATATTTTGTTCTTCCTTTATTGACAAATGAAGCACTTTTTAAAAAGTGTTTCTACTACTCTCTTTGGTTCAAAACCAAGCCATCAAACATCTTATTTTTAAATAGCTTCTTTTCTCTCCCTACAAACATGTTGCTTATAAGCAGCCCCTAACACTTGGGACCATTTCAATTTTGAGGACTTTTTTTAAAAAAATGTTCTTAAGAGAGTGTCTCTGGTTGGATTAAGGTCTGGTAGCTGAAGATCTTTTCGAGTAATAATGGAAGTGCAGGTTAAGGTAAAAACAAGCCTTGAGGAGAAAGAAAGCAGTTGAATTGTGTTTTTATAAACACTAGGTGTGCCAGAAATGATAATGCTTCAATAAAACTTTGCTTTCTAAAAATTTTAAAATGTAGCTTTCTGTTACAGATAACTGATCTGTCAAGTCCTGTGAAGATCTCTGGATGAAGTGCTTCTCAAGGTTACTATGTGATTTCCGTTTCTCATGATAATAGCTAAATTCTGATAATATTGCCCTTGTTCTTGCATAGGACAGGGTATCAGGGGAAGTGAATATAAAACACCTTGTTGCTTTCCTCCTAAATGCTGGTCTATTCCAGGTTTGCATCTTCATCATCTGCTTCAACAACAGTCTTGTTCTACACTGCTGCCTGCCCAGATCTCCATTTTTCAGTTGAACAACTCACAATCAGAATTCTGGGTGCAGCGATGAGACAGAGGATAGATAGCAAACATAATAAGATATAAACACAAAAACTTATTTGATCATTCATTCCCTACGATTCACTCAGGTCCCGGGAAAGTGAAGTCTCCACAGTGATGTTCCTTATAATCTGTCTTGACTGTTAGGATTTATGGGCTGCCACAGAGGCAATAAGTGAAATGTCATTGTCGTTTTGATGATCTGTTTGATTAAGCTGAGCAGCTATAAGACACAGCTGAAAACACAGACAGTGCATTGTCTAATCACTAACAGGAGCCAGAGATAGGTTGTTACATGATCTGGCTTATGGCCCTATTTCCTGTTTCAAATAAAATGCTTTTTAAGATTCTTTTCTGCACAATTACTGCACTATTCATAATCCTAGAAGCTTGATGTAGGCAGTGATGGATTCATGTTTGGCATCCATTTCCTTATATTTTGCATATATCCTTTTGTTAAGCAGGTGACCAGATACTTTTGCTAAGCCTGGCGAGGGTTGGCCCACCCATGATGCAAGTTGCGGTAACTGCCTCAGGTGGCATGATCCACAGGGGCAGCAGATCTGGCTGCAAGGAATGCATCACCTGCTGCTGCTGCCGCCAAAGTTGCAACAACAGCTGTGGCATGGTCTTTGGAGGACAGATTTGCTGCCTCCTTGGCAGCCCCCCCCCCATGCCACCTCCACAGTGGCTTCTTGACAAATAGAAAGTGCTGCTGGTCTCCTCCCACCCCTAGGGAGGCAATGGCAGGCAATGGCGGACAATGCCCTCTAGGGTCTTCTGTGCTCTGTGTCCCCCATGAAAGACTTTGATTCCCACTTCAGCCATCAGGTAAGATTGGTTTGATTCCACTCCTCCTTGTTTCTAATGTAGATCTTCACTCCCCTCTTCCTCTCCGAGAGGGGAAGGTGCTATTTTGTGGTTCACCTCAGATGCCAACATGTATTGGGCTGGCCCTGAGCTGGGCACATTCCCTTTTGTTGGGAGAATGGGCTTTTGGGTTACTAACTGCAGGTCTATAGCCACTTAAAAGTGTATAAATATATATATATATATATATACACCAGTAGGGTAAAGTGTGCATAGAAAATAGCAAAGAAAATACATTACAGTGGTACCTCGGGTTAAGAACCTAATTCGTTCTGGAGGTCTGTTCTTAACCTGAAACTGTTCTTAACCTGAAGCACCACTTTAGCTAATGGGGCCTCCCGCTGCTGCCGAGCCGCTGGAGCACGATTTCTGTTCTCATCCTGAAGCAAAGTTCTTAACCCGAGGTAATATTTCTGGGTTAGCGGAGTCTGTAACCTGAAGCTTATGCAACCTGAAGCGTATGTAACCCAAGGTACCACTGTATATTAGTGGAAGTTATTTTGCAAAAAAATGTATATGTTATGCAAAATTGCAAACAAATTTGTGCATATTAGGAGAAATTAGCACTACAATTTTCATGGAGACTTAAAAAATAATAATTGCAAACCGATGTGGAAATATGAAAAACTGAAGACTGAAAAAACCAAAAAGAAAAAAAAACTTAAAGCGACAGATTCATCCATTCATCACTAACCTCCAGTGATGTCACTGAGTGCATGGTGTGCTCCATTCCTTATCCCCAATTCTCCTAATGTGCTCCCAAATGCCCTCTTTCTCCCACTTATCTGCCTGCCACTCTGTTCCCATCACCAGCTTACTCTACCAATGAAAGTGGTGGTAAGAAAGGAGGTAGATGGTCTCATCCTGCTTTCAATGATCAGGGGTGATGGGAGATGTAGTCCAACAACATTTGGAGAGCCACAAGTTCCTGACCCATGTAGAAAAGGCTTGGGAGAAATATCCATCAAATTCGAAGGGAAACTAGAAGTTTTAATTAGACTAGCAAAGGTGGGAGGGGTGCATCCATAGAAAATACAGCTGTTCTTAATTTGCTCTTTACCCATCGCAGGGAGCCGTGAACGTTAATAGTTATTGAAAAGTGCTTTGAAATGAGTGCTGTGACAAATGCTCACTGATTGACAAATTGAAAAGAGGGCATTAGTGGAGGCAGCGACACCAAATGAGCAGAATGTTCTCCTCCTCTGGGGTTTGTGGTATATTAAGAGCAAGGAAATGCATTCTTCCATGTGAAATAATAGGTGGGCCATATCATGTTATCTAATGGCTCACAGAACTGACAATTTGTCAGCTCCTCTGAAACGCTAAGTGAAAGCTGATTAAAAATATATGTAGGAACATAAACACGCTAATAATCCATTGCTGGTCAAAGGCTGATTATCCACATGCTGAGCTTGACTGAGTTGGGGCTTGACAAGGCCTGGGAACAATCAAAACTCCAGATTCCACTGGGTGCCAAATGGGCTTCCTCTGAATGGTGTCAAGGTTCACAATGCATTAATGAGAATAGTCAAGTGCCATGTCTCTACGCCTGGTTATTATTGTTCCCCGGAATTCTCTAATCACAGAAAAGGTTTAGGAACCATGTTTATTAAGCTTGGGATCATTATCGAAAACAGGCTCAATTTTAAAAAATAACACATAACGGCATAGTCAGTTTTGTTATTTGTTTTGCTTTTAGAATTCCAATTGGATTTATTGTAAGCTTTTTTGAACATTCAGACCCGACCTATGCTCAGTTTTGCTGTCAACATTGTTTTATGATTGGATTGAATTGTCTCCCCACCCCTCACCCCCCAAAAAAAAGATTCGGGTCAGGCTAGAGTGCTGAATAATAAACATCCAAGTTCATCGTTCCACAGTCCCCCCCTACTATTTCTGTTTGTGACTATGGGCTACAATTTCAAAAGGATAAAATTATTGGTATCCTATCTTTCCCCAGGAGTAGACCAAAAGCACAAATAATAGCATTTGGGGGCAATAGCTATGATGGACTGACAATTATCATGTTTGTGTTCCCACTCCATTGGCAAGTAAAACCAGTTGCTTATTTGACCAACTGAACTCAGTGAAGTTTAGATAGACAATATGGATAGCGTAATGGTGCAAACCTAAACTTGTCTACTCAGATGTAAGCTGTATTTAGTTCAATAATATTTATTCCTAGGCAAGTGAGTATAGGATTGCAGGCTCAGAGTCCTATAGAAACTACCTCCAGAAGAACTTAGGAACCAGCAGTGCAATCCTATGTATGTCTACCTAGAAGTAAGTTTTGGTTTGTTCAATGATACGTACTTAACCTCCAAGGTAATGTGTGGATTATTAAATATATTTTTTCTTATTACTCTGCAGTCCAACCTCCTCTCAATCAACATGTAATCAATTGGAAGCAGAGAGCTGTAATGACATTCTAATCAGAGATGTTTGATGAAGAAAATAGACTACTCACTTTATTATTCTTGATTAGTAGCAAATTATTCCTGCTAACCCTTGCCATTCTCTACCTTTATTAGGAACTGATTAGAAACAAATAACTGTTAAAACAGCAGGATTTTAATAATAGTTTTATTTGTGCCTATAATTACATGTATAATATATCTTCAATCAGATAATAAACCTTCCTCACCTGCTCCCAATTTCACACAATCCTAATTAAGCAAACAAATAAATTCTATCAGGCACAGCAGCAGTTTTGGAGGGGCCACCAAAAATGAATGAAATCTGCATTCAAATGAAGCCCAGGCTGAAATTTCTTCCTCCATCTTCTTAGAAATATTCACCTGCTGCAAACATTTCATCCTGCTTTCTTGTAAGAGGAGATAGGGCCTGTAGTAGCTCAACCCTACTTTGCTACCACCTACCAGCTGTGTTTTTGAATTGGGGGGCTATACTGCTCCCTCATGGGGTGGTCCCACCTACAATTCAATTACCCAACATGCAATGCCTGGTCAGAGCATTGCATGCTGGGTAATTTGATGACAAGTGTGAAGAGTTGTGTGTTCAGACCCAGAGACCTCCCCCCTAAATAAACACACAATTTACTCAAATTTTAGTTTTGGTTTTTGGCAGAAGTTAAGCCACAACTTTATTGATTACAGAAAAGTGAGTGGTTGCATAGGCTCTGGTTCGACTAGCTCCCTGCACCCCTGCAGGCAGCATTGACCCAGAGCTCCATCATATGTCAGCCAAGGGTGAACACCTGAGGTAGGTGAAAAGCCCAGGAACAGACTGTTCACTCCCCAGATGCTCCCCTGGACTCAGGCATGGGCAGAACCCCCTTTCAGGGGTTGACCGAACCAAGTTGAGTCCCTGGATTCCTTTAACAGAATACCCTTTACATAGGGATGGTGAGACTGTTCTCCCATTCCTATCACCTGAACCAGTGCCTGTCCGCAACCTTATAAGTTGTGACGATTTGCTACACGGCAGGCGAAACCCAAATGGCAACAGCCAATCAGCCAAGTGTGGAAAATTCCTGCTGTGCCCTGTCCCAATGACAGATGACACACGACGGCATAGCAAGGTCAATTGCAAAATGCCCTAAAAGTAGGGAGAGGTGGGCGGGTGTTCCAATGCACAAGCTGAAAAAGGAAGCTCTGGGTCACGTGCATAGGTATATATAGGTCCCTCAGTCCGTTTAGACTGCACCCCATTGGCCAGATTAAACCCAGCAACTAGGGATCTACCAATCGGGTGTTGTGGCTGTCCAATATACCCACCCACAACCAAGAGGTCAGTCTCCAGCCCAGGTCTCACCGCAACACGTGCCCTCTTTTAGGGAGGACACGATTCATAGTGCATGGGACTTGAGCTTGATTCCTGCTCACATTTAGCACACTTTTAAAGTGTGTCTGAACCTGTTTTTCTTCTTTCCTCTTCTCTTCCCACCACAGTTGCTTCTTCAACAGTAAGAGGAATCTGTTTGTGAGTGTTTGCTGGAGAAAAAGCCAAAACAAAACAGAGGAGGCTGGGTGGGAAAGTGAGAAGATTAGCAGCCCAAGGTTCTTTGAGCTCACAACAACACCCTCAGGACTGAACCTACATCCAAGCCACAGTGGTAGTGGTGAGAGTTCAGTTTTTAAAAGTAAGAACTTCTTTCCCAGCAATAAAAGAAGTTCAAGCTGACTAAATTTCAAAATCCTCAATGAACTGGGGAGTATATAAAGAGAGATGTAAATATAGAAACGGATGGAAAGTAAAAGAGAAATGCAGGAGGAATGAAGAAAAGGGGAGTATGGACTGATTTGGAGCCCAAATTGCGGATCACTGGGGGGGGGCATTTGCTTTGGAGAACAAGAAACAGTGTTTCCTCCTCCTCCTCATCCCAGCATGGGGGTGATTGGAGGGGAAGAGAAATGTCATCTCTATATTGTTCTTGAAGGTCAGTATAGGAGATACTGTTTTTATCCCATCTCAGTATGGAGGTTTTTGGAGGATGGGGGAAAGTCTTCTGTTTATATTCAGGGATGTCTATCCCTCCTCTCACTGAGGAGAGGGTGGAGGGTGAGGGGAGGAGGAAACAAGTTCAAGATACAGTATTTTATTTTCCCCATCTTTGGAGATCAATAGAATGCTGCGAGAGAGAGAAGAAATGCACCCTTCCACCCTAAGTACTATAGTTAAGGGTGTTGAGACTTGTTAAGAGACACCTATATTCCCCTCACCGAACTACACTTTCCAGAGCTCCATGGGAAAAGATATTGTTAAACCACTTCAAGAATTTTAGCTTAGTGGAGGAAATAGAGGTTTCCAAACAGTTCTCAGCATCCTGGATGCAGCCCAGAATGCTACTGCAGCTGGATCCTTGGCCAGCAGGTCTTTTTAATGTTCTCCTTATCACTTTCCATTTCCTCATCTCTTGGAACCTTCTGCTAACCCTTCAGTCCCTTGCTTGTTCCTTCCATAATTTGCTCTCCACCCCTACAATTCTATGAATCAAGGTGCACGTCTATATCTTATTGGAACTTGTAGTCCTCTACAGCAGTGTTTCCCAACCTTGGGCCTCCAGCTGTTTTTGGACTACAACTCCCATCATCCCTAGCTAGCAAGATCAGTGGTCAGGGATGATGGGAATTGTAGTTTAAAAACAGCTGGAGGCCCAAGGTTGGGAAACACTGCTCTACAGCACAAAATTCATGCAGTTTCTCTTGATTGGTCCTGGCACTTATTCTTCCTTCACAAGTTTGACATTAGAACAGGAATGGCTGAAAGCTGGAATCTATTGGGCTCTCAGATATCTATGGAGACTATTAGAGCAACTCCTGAGACATTGGCTGATGTGCTAGGGAGTCATACACTGGCCATGTATCTGCTTATAATTATTTAAAAGGCTGCTGACCCCACTGAAGTGTCATTAAACCAGAGACTACTAAGCAGCTTACTCAAGCTGCCATGACAGCTTGCTGCTAAAGGAAGATAAGTTGTGACAGGTTTAAGGTCCTCCAGAAGCTAAGAGTCTATCACTCAAGGCACTCAGCTGTGGGACTGAAGAGGCCAGCTAGACTGTCAAAGTTTGTGTTTTCAAATATTTCTGTCCCTTGCTTTATAAAAAATTGTTTGTGAGTGATAGCTGGATGGGGAGTGCAATTCCTCACAGCCATGATGACTTGTATTAGTGCCCTCCCTCACTATGGATATACATATTGAGCATCAAAAACAGGCAGGATAAGCACTGGATAGAGTAACCTGGTTCATCGCTTCTCCTTTTCCTTGATCTGCCATATTCTGGTCATTGCAAGTAACAAGCAATGTGACCATAAGCAGGTGGTTGAGACAAAGCTGTCAAACCTTTCAAATACACTGTGCATCTTGTGGATTCTGACTTCAAAGACCACCATGATATTGTGGCTGCAGTCCTAACTACACTTTCTAGTGGGTAAATCCATTTGAACTGTGTGGGACTTACCTCTGAGTAAACATGATTGAGATTATTAGGACTAAGAAAGAGCCTCTCTCTGCCACAATTTAGTTCCAAAGTTAGGACTGAAATCTGTTCTGCTGGCAACTGAATAAAAAGGAGTATCTGTAAAACAGAATGAGGAATCTACGGACAGTGGATGCTACAGAAGTACTTGCAGTGTTTGCTTATGTGCCATTTTAAAAAAAATATGCAATGTGCTATATAGCCTTTGTTAGTCACCTCTGCTTTAAAACAACTTTATGAGGTAGGTCACCGTTTAGAAGGTCACCACCATTTTGTAAATGTGCAATGGCGGTTGAGCAATAAGTTGTGTGTCCAAGATTATCTAATGGATCAATGAATGAAGAGATGGTAAACCCAGCACTCCAGCCATGAGACTCTTAGGTTGTCCATTCAAATTAGATGAGTGCAGGTAGTTGAGTAGAGAATTACTCCTGGTGATAGCGGGCCCTTGAAAATTGTAAAAATTATTATCTACTGAATTATGCATTGTAGATATCTTCAATTACTGGAACATTTTCCCCATTTTGTAAAATGGTAAGTTTGTTTCATAAGACTGGTAATATTGAGTTAATGTATAAGTATCTAGGACAATTTATTTTTATCTTTTCCATCATATTTAATAATTGACTAATGGTCTGTAACTGTACTTTAATGTTATAATTAATTTTTATACAAGTAAAAAGTTGCCAAGCTGCTGCTCAGCCGTAAGTTGCAGATAGAGGATTGAAGACACCCTTTATTTTAAAATAAACTAATCAGCGAGATCTATTTGGATTTCGCCCCACATTTTCAGTAAGTGCTCATTCCAACAAACTGAATGGTTAACTTCTCCAAGGAGCTTCTACACTTCTAAAACGTTATTTTTCATTTTCACTTTCTTAGTCATGTTTCATGCTTACTAGGAAATCAAATTTTGCTTCTCAAATTTGTTTGTTTAGTTAACTTATCACAAAAAAATGGTTGACATTCCTTGCTGCCATGGCTTGGTATCTACCACTTTCACTGGAATTATAGAGTTGGCTATAACTAATTTTTATTTTTTTCCGGCTTGCCTTCCACATCATGAGCAGGGATGGGGAACCTATGACCCTCTAAATATTGCTGACATACAGCTACCATTTTCCTTTACCATTGACCATGCTGGCTGGGGTTGATGGGAGTTGGAGTCCAACAGCATCTAGAGCAGGCTTCCTCAACCTCTGCCCTCCAGATGTTTTTGGCCTACAACTCCCATGATCCCTAGCTAGCAGGACCAGTGGTCAGGGATGATGGGAACTGTAGTCTCAAAACATCAAAACAGCCGAGGTTGAGGAAGCCTGATCTAGAGGGCTAAAGTTTTCCTTTCCTGGTTTTATAATCCATTACTTTATGCCATTGCTTTCAGTTCAAGGCAGGTTAACTTTTAGGTTGATTTCCTGTCACAAGTGCTTTAACGCTAGAAGTTATTTTCTAATTCTGTCATTAATTCAACCAGAAAAAGTTTCTGCATCTTGAGCAAAATACCTTGAAAATAAAGCAGATGGACTTCTGACTACATACCGGGAAGGGGCTTATTAAATGAGAAGGTGCCAATTTAGAAATAGTTGCTTATAAAGCCGACTTTATTAAAATTCAAATGCAGTGATGGAGATAAACAGCTTGACTGTAGGCAATATAAGTGTCACTGTTGCTAATGATGTTTGGGTTGTTTTACCAACACTGATTTGAAAGAAACTGGCAACAGGGAAGGAAGTGAAGTTTGCACTACTTTCTGTGGTTTTCTGCTTGAAACTCTGACTAGTCTGTTACTTTGCGTAGGTATTTCCTTGCAATTTGACAGAAGCCAGGAGAACCATTAATACTCTAGGCAAAGCATCTAGGGAGATTATGAAAACAAGTCTAGTATTTTAATAGTTGAAAAGGCCACCATTTCACATTCCACCTGTCAAATTCCAATTTGTGGGGTTTTTTTAAAATAAAAAAATGGTATCTAGGTTGTTAAGGGATTTGCATCTTTTTGCACTAATGAGTATAGGAGGCAGAAACTGTCTGTACAGCCTATTATTTAATACAGTGTCAGTGTCTACAGGGATTTAGATGGAATTGCAAGGTGATGGGACCATATTCCATTTTTGAAAAAGTTCTGCAATGAGAACAGAAGCTTAGATTTGCTTTGGAGACCTGATGCACCTTCCCCCTTTATATAATTTTATTTCAGGCATCCGCAATCACTGCAGTACAAACACCTGTGATATGCTTGACCATGAGCAGCTGAAGCAATAAACCTCGAGAGAAGTCCATTGTCCTGTTTGCATGGGATAAGCAATGAGATGGAACTTTGTATCTATTTATGGGACTAAAATGAATTAGATTTTGCCAATTTCTAGGCTAGACTCAAAGTCCGATTAGTTTTCCATTTTGAAAATATCTGATCCAATTAAGTCTGACAGGAGTAATAATCCACAAAATCTGTAGTGAGTCCACTTTATGTATGGAATAATGCTGAATACATACCTGAAAGTTAATGTACCAGGCATAATTCCAAAGCTCTAATCTGCTCATTTTCATAACATAACTATATTGTGCAAACTGGGTGCAAAGGGATATTTGATACTGGCTAGATCTTTTAACCCAGCATATTCTAATAAATAAAGGCAAACACCTATCCTTGCAAAGCTGTGCAGATGCAGATGCTTGCAAATCAAATATGGTGCAGATATTTTTATTTATTTATTGGCCTCCAGACAATATGAGATCTTCTCTGCCCTGATAGTATTTTTAATGACCATTTGAGTAGTTAACAACTTTTTCTTAAAAGGTTATATAGTAAGCTAAAGAAATGCATTCAGTGATAAGAGAAGGTGAAAGGTTTTGCTGGGATAATATACACATGTGCATGATGATGATTGTCACTATTAATTGATATTGTTATAATTTGGCTATTATTGGGGGACTGTTGGAAAACTAATAAAAACTTATTTGCAAAGAAGAAGAAGAAGAGGAGAGATAACGATTGTTCCTTTTCTAATTGCACCTCACATCTGAAGAGTAAATATTTTGCACTCTTTTGCTTAGTGGTGTGGTACAGTAGACTGTCATTTTTTATTATTATGAGTAATTAACATGACATACTGAAAGGATGAGAAAGGAGAACCTTCCCCCAATAATGGATAGAAATACCATTGAACTTGCTGCTCTTCTCCATTGTATCTCTTCTTCCTTTCCCAAATGATCATTTATAGTCTGTGTTGCTCCTGACTAATAATATGTCAATTCCCCAATGTGGTCCATTTTGAGGGCTGTGTTATGGAACCACAGTGAGTATGTTATAAGCCTTGCCACCATGTTGTGTACAACTCACTATTGTAAAATAGTATCTGTACAGACCTATTGTGTTGGGTTGGTGAGAAGTTTGGTTCATTTGGCATTTTAGTGCAGACCTCCCTAATTCACACCCACAGAAACAATATATGAAGCAAAATGTAGCTATTCTTCAAAATGCTTACTTCTCTGAATTTTGTAGTGCAGTTGTCTATCCCCCCAAAATGTGCACAAATAGGGATATTAGGTGAAAGTTTGTATAATAATGCATATCTATGGGGAAATAACATACAGAGGGGAAATGCCTGCAAGGATGTTAATAGTAGGCAGAATTTCATTAAAAATGAGTCTCTTTGGAGAAATGCACTCTAAAACACTGATTAATTTTTGTGGGGATTTTTGTAATTTTACAAACAGAAACTATGAACTAAACGTAAGATCAGAAAAATGAAAAACTGAAAGAAAACCAAAATGAACAGATTCATCCAGCTGGAACCTAACTTTATATTTCCTAAAATGCCCCTGATTGGTAAACACTGGCTAAGTTTAAAGACTACCTTTTTGGACTAGAGTCCACTTCATTAAATAAATGAAGTGTTATCTTCAGAGGGGAGGAGTGTGTATGTCTATAGCGAGAGAAAATTTATTTAGGCAGACCAGATGGAAATTAAATGCCACAAAATAGTCTCCAACTATTGTTATTAAATCAGAGCAGTCCAGGTTATATTTTAAAAATAAAGCTTTTAACTTTCCCCCATTCCTGTGCTGTAAAAATAAAATCCAGCGCTCTTTCAGTGCTCCACAGGCATCATTTAGGACTACCTTCTTATAAAGTCCATGAACTTAAAAATAGGACCATACATACAGTGTGGCACAATTTTGTGGTTATGGGTTTATACGACTTGAAGGTACTGACATTGTTCTTCAACTCAGGATGGGGAAGAAAGATGCTCACCTCCTGATTCATTATTCATTATTCAGCCCCCCACCCCCAAGTCAATGCACACCCCTAGATGATAGTGTATTTCACACTGCAAGATGAGCAGGTGAATGGACCTCTGATGTTGTGACTGACTGATGGGCTCTGCGTCATTTAGTGATGCGGTTTTGATTATGGCTTTTATGGTTTTGTTTGTGGGGGAAAGATATTTACCAGTTCAGTACATTCTGGTAAATGCTTTTGTAAATGAAAACTTGACTCCCCGTTGTGTGCAGAAGAGGCAGCTTGAGCAATCAGGAAGGCCTTAACAGACTCACAACCAATGTAGATCAGGCACAAGGAGACACATAATGCACAGCAGCCAGGAGGTTGTGTTTTCTCAACAGAGTCATTAGCACTAATTGACCTAATCATTAAGAAACAGGCTGACTCCAATAGACTAATTATTAAGACACTGACCCAGATATTTAGCCTTCAAAAAAATTAGCAGCCTTACTATCCCCCCCAAGACTCCCCTCCCCCTTGTCCTTTCCATAACAATATTTGTGCCTTCCTTTAGACAGAAGCAAACTCATCTCTTTCCAGGGAGAAATTATTTCGGCCTTTTAATCCCAAAGTCCAAATGTCACTGTTATCATCTCAGAGAATAATCACTTTGAGTACTCATTTATTAACGTTTCAGAGGAATTGGTTTTTTAAAGAAGAGTGTGAGCGGAGAAAGGGAACACGAGGGGAGTGTTGTGAAAGAAGCAATACTTGGCCTTTATTTTGCACTTCATTATCTGACTGAACCTTCCCAGCTACTTAACTTTATGATATTCTATGCATGTGCCATTCTGGTTTCCTACATAAATGGAAAGATTCACTTAAGTGATTATCCAAGACCTCTAAAAAGCTTTTCAGCATGTATGTAAATGGAGATAGATTGTGGGTTGCTGCCCATATGTTACTCCGCTTCGCTCTAAATTTTTCATCATGTGGTAGAGAAGTAACAGTAAATTTCTCATCATAGAACTGTAGGATCTGGGATAAAGACAGGGGCATCTGTATCCATTTTTAATGCAGTGTTCTGGGCTTGGTGGAGAAAAGCTTCAGGGTAAAGATTTTCCAATTTTTGAAGCAGTTGGACAGTAAATTTTCTGAGTGCCTCATGCCCAGGTGACAAGAGTTTGTTAGCTGCTTGTGACAAGCAGAGTTTCGATCCACCCTCAGCAGATGGCAAGGCTATGTGCATATGGTTCATTCAAACACTCTGGCAGAAAAAAAATCACTTCCAGCATGCTGTCCCTGTGTGTTGGAAGTTTGAGGATAAGACAAGATGTATGGGCCTAACAACAGTAACGGGGCTTTGCTTGCTATGGTGGTTTCATTTAAAGCCACCCACTATTCTGGAAAGAAACAGTGCTCTGAATGTGTTGTGTCTGAAAGGTTTCAGAACTGGTAGGTAGGTAGGTGTCAGGTGTGCTTGCAGGAGCCAGGCCCTGTGACCAATAGGACTTTGCAGGACTGGGGCCTTCCTAAGTTTTTTTCTGAAGAGGCAAGGCGTGGCCACACAGGTGAGGCAAATTGGTAACTCACAACACCTGGTGGCAAGAGCCAGGAAGGGATATAAGGTCAGCATTTCCCTTTGGCTCTTTGCCACAGCAACATGCTTCGTGCCTTGCTGCGTTTGGCTTCTTGCTTCCTGATCCTTGAACCTCGGCTTCTTGACTCCCTGCTTCTTGATCCTCGGACCCCTGACTTTGTGATTCCTTGCTTCTTGATCCTCGGACCCTTGGCTTCTTGACTCCAGGCTCTCTGACCCTTGGACTCTTGGCTTTCTGACTCCTGGCTTCTGGACTCTCGTTCCTGCTCCCATCCCGCCATCTTGCCCCTGGTCCTGACGTCCCCTGCCAGGACTTTGATCGCTTGTGAACTGGACCATGACAGTAGGGCTGTCATGGACCTGCTATCATCATCAGGGTGATGCCCAGAGGAGATCCATAGAGCCTGTCTGTAAGTGGAGCTACTTGTAGAAAACCATCATACAGCGATCAATGCAAAACATACCCTTCACAGAAGAGCACAAAGCAGTTGCGTGCATTGTGTAGCTGTGTTCATTAGAGAACCACATAAACATGAGACACTTTAGAGAAGAGCAACTGAGCCACTAACTTTATCTCAAAAGCAATTGGCTGCAGTACATCAGGCAAGGCAGGAATCTGATTTTTGATATCCTGCATCAAATGAAATCACTAGTTTAATCATATGGGGAAAGTGCGGACCCCTGCTGCACAGGCGCTTCAGGTGTCTACCAACAGAAGTAAGAATAGACAGAGAGAAACCTGAGCAGGCTTCTGCTAACCCTGACCTTCCAGTGAGTTTGCTCTTCAGCTTTGTTTTCGCTCCCTTCCATTGTTGCAGCCAGAGGCAGAAGTACCAAGACTGAACTCTGTGCGTAACCCTGGTCAAGGCAAACATTTCTCATTTTCTTTGGGCCTTGTCTTTGGTTGCTGGTGAATAACTATTAATGAGCCTACATGCAACCTCAGCCAAGATTCAGGGAGGATAATTGGCAGTCTTAGTGGGAAGAGCATACCTTGTTCATCCTGGCTGTAACAAAAGCCTTAATTGCCAATCAGTGCTGAGGACTTCTTTGGGGAGAAGAGACCCTTTTAAAATAAGAAAATGTGTGTGTATCTCACTTACTGCTGCCTACAATAACTTTTGGAAGATGAAAAGCTGCATTTTCAAAGCACAGCATGGTAACTTGCCTCTGTAGCAGTATTTAAAGGCATATGGATAATGATCCTTCCATATGTGTGCATATTGCAACTATGTGAGCAGTCCTAGCTACATTCGTCTTTCTGAGACATTGAGCCCAGGTCCATGTATTTGGCCCTGCCTATAGACCCCTATAGAAATAGCGCTCGTGTTGTATCATACTGTATGTGAAGATGAACTTTCTTCCTGCTAGGAAAATGCTTAATTGCTTTTGCAACTAGCAGGGCTACCCCTCTGGAACTTGACAACATTTTCAGAGTAATAATAATAATAATAATAATAATTTATTATTTATACCCCGCCCATCTGGCTGGGCCTCCCCAGCCACTCTGGGCGGCTTCCATAAAAACCAAAAATACAGTAAAATATCACACGTTAAAAACTTCCCTGAACAGGGCTGCCTTAAGATGTCTTCTGAATGTCAGGTAGTTGTTTATCGCTTTGACATCTGCTGGAAGGGCGTTCCACAGGGCGGGCGCCACTACTGAGAAGGCCCTCTGCCTGGTTCCCTGTAGCTTTGCTTCTCGCAATGAGGGAACCGGCAGAAGGCCCTCGGCGCTGGACCTCAGCGTCCGGGCAGAATGATGGGGGTGGAGACGCTCCTTCAGGTATACTGGACCGAGGCCGTTTAGGGCTTTAAAGGTCAGCACCAACACTTTGAATTGTGCTCGGAAACGTACTGGGAGCTAATGTAGGTCTTTCAAGACCGGTGTTATATGGTCTCGGCGGCCGCCCCCAGTCACCAGTCTAGCTGCCGCATTCTGGATTAGTTGTAGTTTCCGAGTCACCTTCAAAGGTAGCCCCACGTAGAGTGCATTGCAGTAGTCCAAGCGGGAGATAACCAGAGCATGCACCACTCTGGCGAGTAAGATTGTGTTCTCCATTTTTCTTTCACAGAAGCCTTGCTGTTGAGTTGGCCAGAGCAAATGAAATTAACAAATGCGCAATGAAATGAATGGCCTCAGACAAGCTGACAATTTTACAAGCTAATTACTACTTGTGTGCAATAATCAAAATCTAGAGACGCGTGTAGCAATGGCAGATGGAAAGTGATGGGCATTAAAAGCATGGGGGGATATGCATTTGACTTTAAACATATTGCTCACATCTTTAAAAACTGGTGAATAGGTGAAGAATGTATTGAATAATGCGCAGAAGGCTACAGCAAGCATAGTTGAGTATGATTAGTATTCCTTTTAATCCAATACCATGCCATCAGGGAAAGTGATTTCTTTCAATAGCATTAGCAAATAGTGATTTCTTTTGATAGCATTAGCAAACAGCAATATATTCCCTATTCAGTCATTCTTCCCTATGCACCAGGCAATTACCATTGTGTGATGGGGATGAATGAAAATAAGCCAGCTGGCTCTGCCCCCTCCCAAATGACTCTCATCGCCGCCATTCCTTTGTTGGGGGCTAAATTGCTGTACTTGAGAAAGCTTCCTGTGTATTTTATAACACTGATCTCCCTGGGTCCTAAATCACAGATACCCCTCTCAAGAGGTTCAGCCACAAATTCCTGGAGAACTGCAAGAATGGAACATGTGGGAGGGGGGACAGAAATAATAGCCCCATTTTTCCCCCTTGCGCAGTTTTAATCATATAGGTAAGGTGCCTTATGTCTGAACCTTCATATGTCCCCACCCTGCATGAGAACCTTAACACATTTTATGATAATAGCCCTTTGCCTATTATATATCATTACTTCAGCTGTCTTGTTTCCAGGTTTGCTGCCTCTTAGATTCCCTGCCTTCCAGGAGCATTTACCAGTTCTCAGCCTACCTGCAGCATTTACACCTCTCTTGAATTCTACTCCAGATTGATATGTGGAGCCTGTGTGAAGTTTTAATCCCAAATTCTCTTTGTTCCTTGAGCAGTTGGGATGTTTATGAACATTCTAGTTCTGCCAGTGTTCATGGCTTTCCCGCCACAAGTAAAATAGTATAACAGTGTAGTAGTATAGTAAAAAAAAAAAAATGTGTTATTGCTATTTCGGGGTGTAAAATCCATTTCTATATCAGTTGAGCTGCTTGGACAATATGCCCTTCACATCTCCTTCCAGCCTCACAGTTATATAATAAAATAAATCACAGCAGTGAGATTATCATAAATACCTAGTGAAAGAGAAGGCATTTGCCAGTCAATTATGCATGCTGAGTATATGTTGCATGAAGAAGTGTTTCCTTTTTGCTCATTGTGCTTTGAAATGTAGCAGGAAACTTGGAGAGAAGGAATAATCTCCAGAAAAACCCAAGGTGATATAGCACTGCAATATACATATAATTAGCCCTCTCAGAGATAATGAAACATTTTGTTAATTGATGGCACAGAATGCTATAGTAGCCCTCATTTCATAGCCCAGTAAATCAAAATGAAACATATTCAGCTTCGGTGAATATACCTGATTTATCCCACAGTGGCGAAGACATTTTCCACACGGTTTCTACTTGATCCTAGCAATAGAGTGGACTGTTGAGTTTAAATAGATTCAGCTAGTCAAGACTTTTCTTATTCCTTTTTCTGAATAACCACCACATCAGAATAGATAGCTGTGTGTTGGGCATGTCAGGATGACTGATAATATTTGATGTGGCAAATTCATCAACATGTGATTTCTATACATCACTTTTAAGGTTTTGATATTTACCACATCCTACAAATCCATCAAAGGAAGGTCACTGCAGATCTCAGTTCCCACCACCATAGGTTCATTCAGAAGAAATGTTCACCGGGGGTGGGGATTGTAGAAGTCACATGATGGTGATTTTGCTATGCACATTTAGGTTCTGATCCAATAATTAATCTCCATATGCTCTGTTGCTGTACTCTTCATCATTGCATACCTAAGACTCACCTAAGGACTTGGTCACCCTATTGAGAAAGAACAACATACTATTTAGATGGGAGTTCCCACAAGGTCTGTCGTTTAACTACAAAGGAAAGAAAATTAAGATAAAGACAGTGCAAGACAAAGAACAGTTCCTGACAAGAAACGAGGAGGACCTTCTTAAGGAAACGGCGGAACCTACGGACCTAGAAAACCTACCAGACATTTCGAATTTATCTTTTGGAGCTAGAAAATCAACAGAAGATCTCCTTGGAGCCGTTGGAGGGGCAACTGAATAAATAACAAGATGTCTTTGAAATTCTTAAGTTGGAATTGTAATGGCTTAAACCTTCCTAGAAAGAGACGAGAAGTCTTCCACATTTTGAAAAAAGAACAATTGGACTTGATTTGTTTACAGGAAACCCATGTGACTAGGTTACATCGAAAATTACTTATCAACAAAAGATTAGGACAAGAATTTATCTCATCGGATAAAGTGAAGAAAAGAGGAGTGGTGATTTATGCAAAGGAGAAGTTGGCCCCGAAATTAATATTCAAAGATGAACAAGGAAGGTATATAGCAATTGAAATTCGAATACAAGGAGAAAAATTATTGATAATAGGAGTCTATGCACCAAACGAAGGGAAGTCGGAATTTTTTAAGAAATTGCATGAGACATTAACAGACTTTCTGGATTACAATGTAATTTTAATGGGAGATATGAATGGAGTGGTCTCTACAAATATGGACAAAGCACAAAAACAGGTGATCTCCAAGGACGGGAGATTACCTAAGACATTTTTTGAAATGACTGACAATATAAATCTGATTGACATTTGGAGAACAAGGAACCCTCTAGAGAGAGAGGGAACCTTCTTCTCTGAAGCAAAAATGACATGGACAAGAATTGACCAAATATGGATAACTAGTGGGATGGCATCAAAGGTCAAGAAAGTGGAAATCTGCCCAAAGACTTGCTCCGACCATAACGCTGTAAAGATGGAAATGAACTCAACAACAGCTGGTTCCTTTAGATGGAGGATGAATGACTCCCTATTTAGAGATGAAGAGGTATATAAAAAGGCCCAGAAGGCAGTTAAAGACTACTTTGAGATAAATCTGAGAACAGAAGTGGAAAAAAGAGTGGTTTGGGACGCAAGTAAAGCTGTCATGAGAGGATTTTTAATACAACAGAATGCCGTAAAAAGGAAGAGACAGAATGAGAGAAAGGACAAGATCATGGATAAGATAAAAGAAGGAGAAAAAAGACTGAGATCTAAACCAAAGTCTCATGAAATCCTGAGGGAAATCAAGTTTTATCAGAGACAATATATGGAATTGATGAATCAAGAGATTGAATGGAAAATAAAACAAATGAGACAAAAGACATTCGAATCGGCAGACAAATGTGGGAAACTTTTGGCATGGCAGCTGAAGAAGAGACAAAAGCAGAATACGGTTACCAACTTAGAAGTTGAAGGAAAAAACATTTATAAACCTAATGAGATTAGAAACTGTTTTCAGAGCTATTTCAGGAGACTTTATGCACAAGGGCCAGTGAACGACAAAGAAATTGAAGAATTTCTTAAAAAATATGGATTACAAAAAATTTCGGAACAAGACAAAGTGATTTTGAATCAGAAGATAACTGATCAAGAAATTGAGGGAGCCATTCAAAATATGCAATTGGGAAAATCTCCAGGACCGGATGGACTGACCTCCAGATACTACAAAGCTTTGAAAGAATGGCTTATGCAACCGTTGAAGGAGGTCTGTAACGAAATTTTGGAGGGGAAAAAGGCACCTGATTCGTGGAAAGAAGCATATATTACGCTTATACCAAAGACAGAGACGGAGAAGAACCAGGTCAAGAACTACCGCCCTATATCATTACTCAATGTGGATTACAAAATCTTTGCAGATATTTTGGCAAAAAGACTGAAAAGAGTTTTGGTGGGGGAGATTCATAAAGACCAAGCGGGCTTTCTTCCAGGAAGACATTTGTCAGATAATGTGAGAAATATAATAGACATTATGGAGTTATTGGAAGTTAATATTAATACTAAGGCAGTATTAATATTTGTGGATGCGGAGAAAGCCTTTGACAACATTTCTTGGAGTTTTATGAAAAAGAATCTCCAAGGGATGGGGGTAGGCCAAGGTTTTGAAAATGGTATAAGTGCAATTTATTCTGAGCAAAAAGCAAAACTGATTGTAAATAATGTGGTCACTGAAGAATTTGCTATTGAAAAAGGGACACGACAGGGATGCCCAATATCCCCACTACTTTTCATATCTGTCCTGGAGGTTCTATTAAATATGATTAGAGAGGACCAGCTGGTTAAAGGGATTCAGGTCGGAGCTAAACAGTACAAACTGAGAGCATTTGCAGATGACTTAGTTTTAACCTTACAAGAGCCAGACACTAGTACGAAAAGAGTTTTAGAACTAATACAAGTATTTGGTCAAGTAGCAGGTTTTAAGTTGAACAAACAGAAAACGAAAGTACTGGACAAAAATCTAACAGCTGTTGAAAGGGAAAAGTTCCAGAGTGAAACTGGTTTAATAATAGCAAAGAAGGTGAAATACCTGGGGATTAATTTGACATCTAAGAATGTGAATCTTTTTAAAGATAACTATGAGAAATGCTGGACAGAAATTAAGAAAGACCTAGAAGTATGGTCAAATTTGAGACTTTCCTTGTTAGGCCGTATTGCTGTTATTAAGATGAATGTCTTGCCTAGAATGTTGTTTCTGTTTCAAACATTGCAGATTTTAGACAAAATGGATTGTTTCAAGAAGTGGCAAAAAGACATATCTAGATTTGTCTGGCAGGGCAAAAAGCCCAGAATAAAGTTTAAGATATTAACTGATGCAAAAGAAAGAGGGGGGTTTGCCCTGCCGGACTTAAAGCTGTACTATGAATCAGCGGCGTTTTGCTGGCTGAAAAGATGGCTGCTTCTTGAAGACACAGACACTTTGGATTTGGAAGGGTTTAACAACAGATTTGGTTGGCATGCATACATATGGTATGACAAGGTAAAAATCCATCAAGGTTTTAAGAACCATATTGTTAGGAAAGCATTGTATAAGGTTTGGACTCGATACAAAGATTTGCTGGAAAACAAAACCCCCAGGTGGTTGTCACCAATGGAAGCTAAGGAAGTGAAAAAACTTAATATGGAATCTAAATGGCCAAGGTATTGGGAAATTATAGAACATGAGGAGGGGAAAGTGAGATTACAGAGTTATGAGAAGTTGAAGTCTAAAGTAAGAGACTGGCTACATTACCACCAGATAAATGAAGTTTTTAAACAGGACAGGAAAATTGGCTTCCAGGTGGAGAGGTCAAAATTAGAAACAGAGCTTTTGGAACCCAATACTAAGAATTTGTCAAGAATGTATAACTTGCTGTTGAAATGGAATACACAGGATGAGATGGTTAAATCAGCTATGATTAAATGGGCACAAGACATTGGCCATGACATTATGCTGGCTGACTGGGAACGGTTATGGACTACCGGTATAAAGTTTACGGCATGTAATGCCTTAAGAGAGAACATCATGAAAATGATCTATAGGTGGTACATGACCCCAGTCAAGCTAGCAAAAATTTATCACATGCCCGATAATAAATGTTGGAAATGTAAGGAAACTGAAGGTACTTTCTACCACCTTTGGTGGACGTGCCCAAGGATCAAGGCTTTCTGGGAAATGATTTATAATGAAATGAAAAAGGTGCTTAAATGCACGTTCGTGAAGAAACCAGAAGCCTTCCTCCTGGGTATGGTGGGCCAATTGGTGTCAAGGAAAGACAGGACGTTTTTTATGTACGCTACAACAGCAGCAAGAGTATTATTAGCAAAGTATTGGAAGACACAAGAACTACCCACACTGGAAGAATGGCAGACTAAGGTAATAGACTATATGGGACTGGCTGAGATGACCGGCAGAATCCGCGACCAAGGGAAAGAGACGGTGGAAGAAGATTGGAAGAAGTTTAAAATCTATCTTAAGAACTGTTGTAAAATTAATGAATGCTAAAATGTTTTGGGTAATGCAAAACAGAATTGCAGCGACTAGCAATTGGATATGAGAAATAAGATCTAAAGAAAGTCTTATATGGAAATTAGGGGATGCTGAAAAGATTGATAACAGGGATGCAGAAAGGGGAGGTATGGGGAAGTCGCCGAAAGAAGGTTAAGGAAAAAATGTTAAGAAAGTATACGTGTTTATATGTTTGTTTGTTTATGTATTGTCTTGTATTGTCTTTTATTATGTGTTTAAAACCTAATAAAAATTTTATAAAAAAAAAAAAAAAAAGACTCACCTTTAACCCCAATGTGCTACATGGGGACCCAGTTTTATACTTCTCCCTCCCTCAAATTTCTCCTTATCTTTCCGCTGCCCCATAGTTCTATGTTACCCTCTCTCCTTTTTTTTAAAAAAGGAAAAACATGGTGGTTCTGTGTCCTGAGTATGACCCATCGTAGTTAGCTTTGTGATCCAGTTTTGGATTCCAACCCAGTAGCTAAAGACAAAAGTTATACTATAGCTGTAACATAGCCAAATATAAGAATCCATAGAATTCTTATATTCAAATATAAGAATTCACAGTCACGGAAGTTCAGTTCTACACATTTCTGCATTGGTTTGGGATTATTTTGGGACTATTTTGGAAGAAAGTTAAGAAAATTCATCACCATTTTTGCATGAACTTCTTTGATACACATTTTGCAAGGCCATTTCCACTAATGTGATGCATTTATATGCACATTTTACTCTTACTTAGCTGGAGAACAGCAGTGCAAATTTCATATAGCCATACATTTCAAAAAATACATTTCAAAGAATGTACAATTTGGTTTCCATATTGTTTCAGAAAGAATGAATAAGGTAAGATCATCTTTGAACTGAATCAAATTTCTCACCCACCCACCCCCACTGCTAATCTTGGGTGCCAAGGCAGTGAAAGCTTTTTGCTCAGGACCTTAGAGAACTTCTGCCAGGCAGCACCATGCTGGATGGACTGTACAGTAGCTTTATACATCTTCATAGATCCAGGAAGAGTGGATCCTAAGCTACCGTCTATGCCATACTGTCCTGCAGGTGTCAAAAGACCTACATACGTATCATTTCCATCTTTGTATTCTCAAAATGGTGTAACGTGGCAGATGGCTTATGAGAAAATAACATGCAAAGTCTCTCTCTATTGGGTGCAGTCCGTGTATGGAGTATAGAAGCGAAAACTGAGTAGCCTGTGGTGAACAAATTACCTAGGATAAATGAGGGGAAAACTACCTAATAGCACTTATCTCTTAAAACATTCTTCTTCACTCCATAAATTTAACAACAACACAGAGGAAAGCATTACAATGGCATCTTCTGCATTCAAGATAAAACTTAACAGCTTTTGGAAATGCAGAGAAGGAGGAGGGAGAGGAATTTAGCACCCAGTCACCATTAATTTGATTTTGTTGCAACTAATTAAATCAAACTCAATTAAATGTCTTCATGCTATAACCTTGACGCCCTTTGTGATGCTGTTATCCTTTTATGAGGGAACGCAATCTTCCTTTTCCCTACAGCCCTTTGAGCTTCATCAAATTCTATATTTTCATACAGTTGAAATTGGATTTGTCTTTGCCTCCCAAAAGGGATGACTTCAATTTCATGCCATGTGTTTATGAATCATCCCATCGAATGTGCCAAAATGGCAATGAAATATTTCAGTGCACTCATGCCACATGCTGCCTTTTGCCATGTGATGGCTTGCATGGCTTTCCTTTCTTCTCCAAAGTCCTGGAGAAATCCATGGCAGAAATAGGAAGAGTTGCCGTCTAATTTCTGAATGTCAGCCTGACATTCTGAGCACAAGGTGGTCCTCCACTTTGCTCTATTATGGACACAAAAAGACCCAAGGCCCACTGAGTTTTGAGCATATGTTTGTAAACCCTGCATAGTCAGAACCCTGTACAGACATAGATTTATTCTCACTTGTCACCACAGTTGCAAAATATGCTAAATGAGCTGGCAAAGAGCAAGCCTCAAGTTTGCTTGCAAGCTCCATTAAGCCCACCTTAGCCTGTTTTCAAAACGATAAGGTAAAAACTATGTTCCACATGCTTTTTAAATTGCATGCAGATAGTTATCACTTCAGAACACATTCAAATCCTCATGATGAAATGCTGCTGCTTTGGGAGGGGGGGAAGCACCCTGGTTTATTAGTTTCACTGCAATTAGCTGGCAAGATCTTAGCTTAATTGGTGGCATACCAAGTAGGGTGAAGCTACATCAAGCTTTAAAAATAAAAAACAACACTCAGGAAATGTCTGCTCCCTTGACAATGGGAAGAAAGGAAATTAACAGTGCAATCCTATGCATGTTTACTTGGCAGTCAACCCTACTGAGTTCAAAGAGTCACATTCCCAGCTAACGAGGTGTAGGATTGCAACTCAATTCCCGTACAGTGAGATGCTCTGGCTCCCACCTACCTGGAAGCCACACAGGTACATAGGACTGCTAGTAATGCAATGGTGAAGGTAAAGCCCTATGCCCAATCCATTCTTCACATGTTTTAGGATAAAACTTTCCATAGAGACTACTATAACTAAACAGATTATCCTTCAGCACTGGAAAGGGAAAGCCTTCACTCAACTTGCATATTAAATCTCAGATTGAGGATCTTCCCAAATTGGCCGTCAAAGAAGTAATAGCAGTGGAGAAATGTGATGCTACAAAGTTTAATGGTATCTGGTCTGAATTTCTGGAGCTCTTTGAATAATAATTCTGAGTACCACTTGCTACTTGTCGTGCCTTAATTCCCCCCGCCCTTTTTTCCGCTTTCTCTCCCTCCCTCCCTGTCTTTTTATATCCATCCTTATTTGGGGGATTCTGGGTAGAGAGTGTGGACTTCTGAGGCGTGAGTCTATTTTGTTCTTTTTCATAAATTGTTAGAATTAACTTAAACCTTTTTCAAAAGCCCAAGAACAAATCTAGGTGAATCTCACGGCTCATATTAAAGGAGTTGCAACAAAGAACTACTATTAAAATGAATACAGCTTTTAAAGTCATGGATCCATATTAAACTTATATTTACACTGATGCACCTTTGGGTTTATTTACTTATTTATGCTGCCCTCTAGCAAACGTTATCTGGGTAAGTCTCAGGATAAAAATATGAAGTTAAAAATGCAATTCAGTATAATGCTAGAAGACAATAAGAATGCAATGCAATAAAATGAAAGCACAGCATCAGGACACCAACAGATCAGTTCAAAACCTATTAACAAAAACAAAGAGTGTTAGTACTCTATAGCGCCAAATATGGGCTCCATAAAATCCATCACTTTCAAAAACTATTAGATGCTTATGGCTAACAAACTCTACCAAATCAGCCTGTGTCAAGAAAAATGGGCTTGAAGAATCAAGTTGTGTGGTGGTAGGAGAATTCATAGAGACCAGGAAGAAACTTGCTGAAGTAAATCTAAAGGGTTTAGTAATGTCTGTTCAGGTCATAATCCTGTTTTCATTAGCTGGAAATAATGGTTCTTCAGGTAAAATCTCTTCATTTTTTCAAAGCATTCTAAAACAGTTAAAACATTATAATAACTGTTGGAACCGAAAGAGTCACTTCCCCCAGGAATATCAGGGTTGTGAGAGAAACAGTATACTGTGAGAGAAACAGTATTCTTCAGCCACCAAATGAACCCAACTGGTGATAACACAGCAAATGGATGATGTCACAGAACCTATTGTAAAAGTAGGCATGAGGTCTCTGTTGCATGGAGTGCCATTTTTCACCTTTGGCTAAATGCCTGGCTATGGCCGCATCTGGAATGGGTCCAGCCTCGCTTCACAACCTCTTATATAGAATACTTCACTGCAGTCCTTGGGCTGAAAAGGTTTCCCACCCCTGGTTTAAAGGGGGAGAAGACCACAAAGGGGCAGCACCAGCTGTTCTGTGCACTTGACACAAACTCAGATGACTGGCAGGGGTTCTCTCCAGCAACATTGCACCTATTGGTCCTAGGAATTTCTGCAGAACTTCCAATCTGATGCTAAAGGCCTGAACTAGGAGCAATTCCAGTAACACCGTGCTGCACTATGCAGTCCTTGTAGAAACGCACCACCACCTGTTATTGTTGATAGTGACATTTGCGAATTTGGCATTCTCTGTTAGTTTTCTTCCTGTCGGAAAGGAAACTTTTTCTCTGTCCAGATGCTGGTCAAATTGCTTTCCCTGCTCCTAGAACAATGTTTTGTTGATGCGAATAAATTCACCAAATGCTTTGCAGAACTGGACCCTTCACTCTTTCCCCTTTTGTGTCTCACACCATGGCCATTTCCCCCTCAATGTATCCACAGCTAATTAGCACTGTGGGGAATAGGTTCTGCCATTAATTAACCTGGAAGTCCTTTTCAATGGGCTCAGCAGAGGAAATAAATACCCTAGGTGTTCAGAGACACCAAGCAGGACAAATTGGCGGCACCAAACTCTCTGTCACTGATGAAGAGGGCTATTGCATTCCTAATCTTCTTATCTCATTATCAAAGATAAAATTTAACCACATGGCCAGAACTCCCCTGCTGTAATACATGCATACCCATTATCTGAAGCTAATCCTATTAGGCTAACAATCTCTGGCCTTGCTGCTAGGGCTCAGATCACACTGGCATATACTTTAACAAGATTACCAGTTTAACATCTTTTAAATTTTTGTTCCCTTTTTGCTTTCTCACCTATTTTTGGGAATACTGTTCCCCCCCTTTTCTTAGTTAATTTTTGTTATTACTCCATCTTTCTCTGCACATTGATCTGTCCTTGGTAGAAGCATTTGAAATCTACATATAAATGAATTCCAAATCATCACATTTGCTGGCAGCCTTTCATTTTAATTTTGAAGTCAAGATGAAAATACTTTCCAATGGATCCATCAGATTACAATTAATTAATTAATATAGAATGCAAGGAGTCACATGGGAAGGCTATGGCATCTCCTTTGCATGGCTTTGGACCACTATTTCATAGAATCATAGAATCATAGTTGGAAGAGACCACAAGGGCCATCGAGTCCAACCCCCTGCCAAGCAGGAAACACCATCAGAGCACTCCTGACATATGGTTGTCAAGCCTCTGCTTAAAGACCTCCAAAGAAGGAGACTCCACCACACTCCTTGGCAGCAAATTCCACTGTCGAACAACTCTTACTGTCAGGAAGTTCTTCCTAATGTTTAGGTGGAATCTTCTTTCTTGTAGTTTGGATCCATTGCTCCGTGTCCGCTTCTCTGGAGCAGCAGAAAACAAGCTTTCTCCCTCCTCTATGTGACATCCTTTTATATATTTGAACATGGCTATCATATCACCCCTTAACCTCCTCTTCTCCAGGCTAAACATGCCCAGCTCCCTTAGCCGTTCCTCATAAGGCATCGTTTCCAGGCCTTTGACCATTTTGGTTGCCCTCCTCTGGACACGTTCTAGTTTGTCAGTGTCCTTCTTGAACTGTGGTGCCCAGAACTGGACACAGTACTCCAGGTGAGGTCTGACCAGAGCAGAATACAGTGGCACTATTACTTCCCTTGATCTAGATGCTATACTCCTATTGATGCAGCCCAGAATTGCATTGGCTTTTTTAGCTGCCGCGTCACACTGTTGGCTCATGTCAAGTTTGTGGTCAACCAAGACTCCTAGATCCTTTTCACATGTACTGCTCTCAAGCCAGGTGTCACCCATCTTGTATTTGTGCCTCTCATTTTTTTTGCCCAAGTGCAATACTTTACATTTCTCCCTGTTAAAATTCATCTTGTTTGTTTTGGCCCAGTTCTCTAATCTGTCAAGGTCATTTTGAAGTGTGATCCTGTCCTCTGGGGTGTTAGCCACCCCTCCCAGTTTGGTGTCATCTGCAAATTTGATCAGGATGCCCTTGAGTCCATCATCCAAGTCGTTGATATAGATGTTGAATAAGACCAGGCCCAAGACAGAACCCTGTGGCACCCCACTAGTCACTCTTCTCCAGGATGAAGAGGAACCATTGATGAGCACCCTTTGGGTTCGGTCAGTCAGCCAGTTACAAATCCACTGAGTGGTAGCATAGTCAAGACCGCATTTTACCAGCTTCTTTACAAGAATATCATGGGGCACCTTGTCAAATGCCTTGCTGAAATCAAGGTAGGCTACATCCACTGCGTTCCCTTCATCTACCAGGCTTGTAATTCTGTCAAAAAACGAGATCAGGTTAGTCTGACATGACTTATTTTTCAGAAATCCATGCTGACTATTGGTATCACAGCATTCCTTTCTAGGTGCTCACAGACTGTTTGCTTAATGATCTGCTCCAGAATCTTCCCTGGTATTGATGTCAGACTGACTGGGAGGTAATTATTTGGGTCCTCTCTTTTCCCCTTTTTGAAAATAGGGACAACATTTGCCCTCCTCCAGTCTGCCGGGACTTCGCTTGTTCTCCAGGAATTCTCAAAGATGACTGCCAGTGGTTCTGAGATCACATCTGCCAGTTCTTTTAATACTCTTGGATGTAGTTCATCTGGCCCTGGAGACTTGAATACAACTAGACTAGCCAAGTATTCTTGTACTATCTCCTTAGTTATTCTTAGTTATTTAATTCCTACATATTGTTGCAAACATATTGCATGTTGGCATTGGGTAGCAAGTGGGGTGCAAAATATGCTCATCAGATGTAAAACCTAAAACCACTTGAAGCAAACAGGTTTCATAACTGTTCAGGAAAGAGCTTGATTTAACTTTCAGTGCATGAGCACCATATTATTGAAATGTTATCCATGGGCAGCTGCCAGGCCAAGGTTTTATGCTGCTAGAGACAAGCCTTTTCTTCTGTTACTTTGTGGGGGGGGGCACCTTATTTCTGACATTCTCTTCATTCAAATTTCTCTGTCTTCTCTCTCACTCTGGAAATTTTGAAATACCTGCTCCTGTTTCTGAAGTGAAACTGATGCGTTAGAAACCCTGGTTCTTTAACATTTAGTTTTGGCTAATTATAATTTTTCAGACAATTCAGCTGAAGCATAAAGATTTATTTGTTTACCCTGGCCTTTTAAATGACTTAGGTAGTCTGGGCTTCTACTTTTTAAAGCTATTTTAAACTTTTGGGGTGCAGCAAATTTTCTTCTTTTACATTTATGTTGTTTCTTTTAAAATATGGATTTATGTCTTTGTATTTCAGTTGGGGCCCCTTCTAATTTGGCCCCCTTCTAATTCCTGGATCCAACATAAATGTTCTAATTCCTGGCTTCTCTCATGTTGGGGGGGGGAATGGAGTCCCACCCATTTTCCCTCTGACAAAGAGCCGCTCCCTTTGTTCCCTTAATGACCCACCTCAGCAGACCATTACCAGGCTGGCACAGTCCACCCAAGTTGGGAGCCAGGAATTCCCCTGTCTGCTTATTCCCAGCATCTACTGAATGCTTCATGGGCCCAAACAAAGACAGGTACCCCTCCCAGTGGCTCTGGCTCCCCAAACCCATGGGACCCTGGTTGGCTGGCCCTGGCTGCTGGGGCTTTCTTATGGGCTCACTCACCCCACAAGGCCATATTGGGGCACCCAAGGGCAAAATCAAAGGATATGTGTGTCTATTCAGAGCATGACTTGTTAGATAACAGTCCTATATATTTCACTGATGATTAATGCTTGGGGATCTCAGAGTATATGAAGAAAGTTGTTGTGAAAAATGTGAGGCAAGCATCTGCATCTACCCCCCCCCCCAAAGGCATCTATATACATGTACTTTCTTCTCCATCCTTAAATTGTGCCTACAAAAATCAGAAGTGTAACAAAATCTCCTATAATGGTAGTTTATATGGCAGTGAATTGCAATCTGTAGCCTGCCTTGTGCGGTGTATCTCGTATTGAGTTTTCATTTACTCTGTTTGCAGACAGGAAAGCTAGCACTTGCAGAGCATAATTTCATTTTTATTTTTTTACTGGGACAATCTCTTCTTGTGGCTATAGTTCACTATAATCAAAGCAGAAATATCTCCCTGGAAACAGGAGGGAGGACTCTCTGCCTCCCTAATGAGCTGGTCTAACAGGGAGAGGTTGGGGCTAGCCAAGTATACGTGGGCAGATGTTCAATTTCAGAGAGCGTATGCTGGTAAGCACTTCATTAGTTCACCTGTTCTGTTACACAACAGATCTATAAACTGCATTTGGGCAAACATTGAATATGTCTGCTTCCTGGATGCTGATATCCATCTTGGAAATACAAGTAAACAAGCACATGAAGCTGCCTGCAACTGTGCCATTAATAATCCATTCACTGCGTAGAACCTACGCTATATTTTGCTGTCAACCAGCTTACTTAACCTTTACATAATTGTATGGCAAAATATCTCTACAGTAGGCACAGATCAATGCAACATTCTGTAGGCTGTTTGGAGCTTTTATGAATTAGAAACAGATTAGATGATGATTGAATGGAAAGCAGGTTATGAAGTTTGCCACATGAAACTCCAAAATGAATTTTAGGACTGAACTAACCTCCAGTAGTTTCTTTGCATTTTATGGGTTAATATTATGCCAGTTGAAGTGAGCATGTTTTGGATTATGGTCTTTAGTGTTGGGTATGGGTAACTGGATGTGTTAAATTCTGGTTCTGTTCATTCTGAACTAGGAACCACTTGCTCAAAGGGTGTGCTCCAAGATTAGGAACAGGAATCTCTTAGTCTGATTGTACTTCTCGTTCTGCACTATCACTGTAAAACCACAGACCTGCTGCAGAGGCACAGAATGGTAGCTTCCACCCATCCTGAAACTGTTCTCTCAGTGGCATTGCTGTAGTCTTCCCAGTTGATATAGGACATAACAACAGTAAGGACATTATTGTGGCTCTAAGGCTAGATTGAAGAAAAACTAGTGATGTGCCTCTGTGAAATTTATTGAGCTCCATTACAGTAATCCAGTTAAAAGCTAGTCTTGCAAATGTACTCCTTCAATGACAACCTTCATTCATTTAGCTGTTTAAAAGATGGGACTAAACAGGTAAAGTTGTAAATGAAGAAGGAAATTTACAGCTGCCTGGCTGTTGCAGTTACAGCCAAAAGGGCTCCTCCTCCTCCTAGCTGCCACCAGAAGATAGTGATAATCTTAAAGAATACAGTACAAAAATTGGGCTGTGTCTGACGAAGTTGTTCCATTAGCACCATGATTTTCATTTGCACAGTAAAATTTCTCTTCCCTCTCCTCTACCTCCATCCTCCACAAATCTGTTTCAGAGGGCTGTGGGGAAACCCTAGAACTGTGTTAGGAGATGCACAATGGGACAAAAGGTTTTGTTGCACAGACAGAAGTCCTCATACTAATGGATATCACCAATGGACTTCCAAAGGCTCACATTAGTATTGTCCCCCATGTTGTCCTGTCCTCAGGCATGCAAACTGAAACAGATAGGAATAAGAGAGTGGGAGGGGAAACATAGGGGAGAGAGTGATAACTTTGACAATGCAATTGCTCAGTGTAGAGTTGTAGAGGAACACTCCTATCCAGTAGGGGCCACATTGATCTTCCCTCCCTGGTGGCCTTGCTTAAATAGAGGTGCAGCAACTGACTCAGAATCCCTTGTTCCCTTGGCCAATGGCAGAGACCAGAATGCCCTTCCTCTCACTGCTACAGTCCCAGGGCAACTGGCAGCTTGAGCTGATGGGCCTGGTCTGGTCTTCTTCTTGCCATGACATTGTTCTTGGGAAGCCAGGGATGGAAGACCCCCCCCCTTTGATCCCCTGACCAGTAACAAAGCTCAGATTGTGGCTTCTCTCATTTCTGTACTGTGTGGAAAAATATATTAATTACCAGAACTAACAGATACAGCTTGTTGCAGCCAGCAATATGGAACTTGATAATAGGAACATTGGCTGCCTGCTCTGCAGGTACTTATGGGATGGAAAAAAGATCTTCCCCCACCCTTTTTTGTGTGCCTGCTTTCATGCATGCAGAGGATAAGACACCTACCTTTTCCCCCTTGCTGCTACAGTATTTAGAAAAGCATCATTGTGTAATAAAGCAGCCGGTGATTGCAATTATTTAGCAAGTATTATGAATAGGAAGCAAGATTTGCAAAAGTCAATTGGGATACAATTTGTCTATAAATGCATGGATTAAGAAGCCTAATGAAATCTGCCTTGCTTTGGAAACTCACTCCCTTGTTTTCTCATCAAAGTGTTTTGTAGCTGTGCAGATCTTGATAAATTAACCCTGTCTCTTTCAAAGAGAAAACAAAAGGAGCACTGTACTGTATGTAACAACACTGCAGTGACTTCAGAGGATTCCTCTAACAAGACTCCTGAAGAGCATGGGGATGGATTGTTTCTTAGAATGCAAACCAACCTCCTTGGTCTTTTCATATTCCAGAGGGCTGCATTTAAACTCTTGATGCTTCCTTTTCCTCTGCTTATGAAAGACATGGGGGCTGTTGTTGAAAGAGCCAGGCTTGTATGTTTAGCCTGTATTAAAAAAAGGTTCAATAGGAAAGTGATTTGATACAGCTCAAAAAATACACCTGGGAGATTATTACTACAGTGGAAGAGGATTGTTTGTGAATGATAATGAGTACGTGAACAAAGAGCTATAAGCTGTCCTAATAAGAAATGTAGCTTGGTGATCAGACGTTTCCCCACCACCACCATTAAAGCAATAACATGTCACTTGGAGTTCTTTTGAGCCTTTTCCCTGCACTTGGTGTTCATGTATGAAAGACATAAATTTTAAAGGCAAAAGAACTTAAGAACCCAGCAGGATCAGACTACAGCTATCTAATCCAGCATTCTGTTCTCCCTGTGACCAACCAGATGCCTTTGCAAAGCCCACCAACAGGATGTGGAGACAACAGCACTCCCTCCCTCACATTCTCCAGCAAGTTGTAATCAGAAACATGCCATTTCTGGTCCTTATGACGAGTAACCATTGATTGCCTTAGATCTGTCTAATATAAAGGCGCCTAAATTGGCACATGCCATTGCCTACTGAAGAATCGCTTTCCATATCACAATTGTTTGTTGGTTTTATTATGTTACCTTTTGATAAGGCTCCACACTGCTTGTGCATGTCAGGTATCTAAAGTTGTACAAACTTTGCTTTAAATAGATAAACTGTTGAAGACCAAGAGCAAAACAAAACCAATTCCCTAGTGTGCATGCACACGAAAGCTCATACCAATAACTAATTTAGTTGGTCTCTACTGGAAGGATTTTTTTTATTTTGTTTTGACTACGGCAGACCAACACAGCTACCTACCTGTAACTTCCCCATCATAGTGCTCTGTTTTGAACAACAACTCCCATCATTCCTGACCGTTGTATGTGCTGGCTGAAAATGATGGCAGTTGTAGCCCAAAATATATGGAGGGGACCAGGTTAGGAAAGGCTGCTGTACACATATGCTGCAGCAGCATAGGAAAATGGTCCCTTCCAACTGATTTGGAAGGAAATTGAGCCAGTTCTGTCCTTTTGTAAGTCGAATTGGTGGCAGATTGTTGCTCAGACTAAGAATCAGGGTCTATTTAATGAGTTGCAGCTGTAATTGGGCCCATGCAGTTGGCCCAACCTTGCTGTAGTCCTTGTCCCTCTATGACAGGTGTGAGCAACTTTTGGCTCTTGCTGACCTGCAAATACCATCAGCCCTAGCAGGCATGGTCAATGACCAGGGATGGTGAAAGGTGAAGTTCTGCAATATCTGAAGGGCCAAAGCTTCCCCAAACTTGCTGTAAGAAATAGAGACAAAACTGCACTCTCTAAACATGTGTTCTCAATTGAAGATACCTTTCTAGTTTTTTATCCACACAATAAATCCCTACACTGGCCATCTCCCCCCTCAAAACTCTGCTATAAAGCAGCAGCTAACTGAGCCGCGAGGGAAAGCAACAGAAAAATGAGCAAGTCATTATTTCTTTGTTTGCCCAAGGTATTTAGGGAGCTGGTGACATATCTTGGTGCAAAACATTATTCCAGCCGATGACAGCACAGCTGAGGCTGTAATCTAAAATGATGTAATTTGAGCTGGAAGCAAAACTAAACTAGGAATACAAGAGAGCAGGGGGTGAAAAGGCAGGAGCTCAGACATATTTACTGAAGCAAAAGTGCAGCATTCAGGCCTCTAAAAGGCCAGCTCCTATTCCATATACTATTCTTAACAACACTTGCCTTTCCCTACTCCCCCCCACCATGAAACTGCATGCAGAGAAATACTGCTTCTCTTTACCGTGTAGAGAATGAACTTCTGCCATCACTGGGTTTCTTTTGATCCAAGCAAATTGCTCTGCTCCCTACCTAACTCTATTATAATTGCAGAAAAGGAAATGGCCTTTATCTTAAGATTCAAAAAGGCTATGGATATAAAGACCAATGGCTACATATGAGTCATGAACAAATTTAGCTTAGAAATCAATATACTGCTTTAAGAATGGTGACACCTCCACACTTCACTCTATCCAAAGGGTGGGGTTCAGGATTTATGGGAGCAGCATCTACTGATCCACAGATTCTCCAGCTCTGTTCTAGAAGCTTATTCACATGCAAACCACACTCCCAACATTGTGTGTGCTGATTAGCCTTGCCTTTTGGGCCCCATATATTCAACATGAACATGTGCAGGAAGGAAGTCTTTGTGTATATATACAGTGGTACCTTGGTTCTCAAACTTAATCCGTTCCAAACTTAAACTCTGTTCCAAAACCAAAGTGTTCCAAAACCAAGGCACACTTTCCCATAGAAAGTAATGCAAAATGTATCAATCTGTTCCAGACTTTTAAAAACAACCCCTAAAACAGTGATTTAACATGAATTTTTACTATCTAACGAGACCATTGATCCATAAAATGAAAGCAATAATCAATGTACTGTAATATAAAATAAATAAGACAGTACTGTAGATGATAAAAAATATTATTTTTTCTTACCTGCACTGATGATAGTCATTGTTTGGATGTGGGGCTTTTATCCATTTCTGCAGTCACACAGTCAATCAGCAGCTGAACTGGGTTCCACAGTCACAAAAACAAATTAACTGAAAAAGCCTCAAAAACAAAAATGCAAAATAAATAGCAAAAACAAAAGCGCCATACTTAATCCATTCTGGAAGTCCTTTTGACTTCCAAAATGTTCAAAAACCGAGGTGCAGCTTCTGATTGGTGCAGGTGCCCTGGGAACAATAGCCAACAGCTGCATCAGATGTTTGGCTTCTGAAAAACGTCCGAAAACTGGAACACTTCTGGGTTTTCGGCGGTTGGGAACCAAGGCGTTTGAGTACCAAGGCATTTGAGAACCAAGGTACCACTGTACCTGAATGTGGGAAAACTGCCTCCCTGAAGACATGTGCATTGTATGTGGGGAGTCCAGAGGCAGAACTAGTTGGCATGCATGGAACTGAATATGTGACTATTCAGCACAGCCCCACTTTGCACACATATTTTGATCTTACAGATTAGTTTAAGTTTTGCATAGGGCTTTTGATAAGTGACATCAGCCAACAAACTGAAACCACAGAGGGATGTACTTCATTAAAAAGATACTTCTTGTTACCAGGTGTGAGGGTACCCTCCTATTCAGGGGGCCATTGGCTCTTCTTGGACAGGAAGGAGTATAAAGGACTTCCTGCTCTGGCAGAGCCTTGCCCAAGCAACAGGGTGGCTATTATTTGGTTCCGACGTGATTCTTCTCAGTATACTGCCTATGCCACAGTCTTGATAATGTCCTTTTGTTACCTTCCCACTCTGCTGATCTCCAGGATATTCAAATGTCCATCTGTAGAATGATATTTCATTTAATTTAGATGAAAGAGATTTAACAAACAAACAAAATAAAAATAAGCTCAACTAAATTGCTTCACTTCACACTTCTGCTTAAGTAGGGGAAACTGTTTTGGAGTAGACTTCTTGATGTTAATTAATAGACTTAACAATGCTTTCTGATAAATTTGATGATGGAGCCAAAAGGGCAAAGCATGAGGAAAATGCAAGTCGTAAGAACAGATTTCAAAAAGCAAGTCATTCCAAGGAATGACAGCTCCTTGCGGCTTTATTTAAACCTTTGTTGTTATTTTTGGTGGATGCTGGGATTTTGATTATTGCCAATGTATGTGCATGTATAATAGATTTAAGTGAAGCAAAATGCAGTTCCATTTGCAGTTGAGTATGAAAATGTTAAACAGAAGCCCACTGCTTGGCATGTGGGAAGGAGAGGAGGCACTGCTAAATGTGGGGCAGTAAGTGTAGCTCAGGATGCTATTTTTCTAAACAAATGTCTCCTTAAAGTGGCACTATAACTCTGAAAATTCCAACTGAGTCTTTGAAAGAACTATTACAAGATGGAAAGTCACAACATTGTATGGGCTCAGAGGGCAACAATGGTAGCCTTAGATTTAAAATATTAGTAAAGTCGATTGTAACTTTGCTTTTTGACTACATGTACCTCACATTTTCTTCCCCTCTATCCCTTATGATGGAAAGCCAGTTCATTCCACCATTTTTGAAGTGCTGAAGTTCATACAAATCACCCTTTTCAATCACCCTTTTCAGCATAGTGTTTTGGCTTGGGGAATTCCAGTTCATAAGTCTTTTCTTTTTCTTTTCTTTTCTGAGCCAGGATCCACTGTGTCACAATCTGGAAGTAGGCTCACTATTCAGAAGACCAAAGTAGCACACAGAAAACCAGAGCAAATCAGTTCATGTTGACTTCTGCAGTTGATACAAACTGGCCCTGAGTGTTAATGTGTATGGTGATGGTACTGATAATCCATCGAGTGCCCTGTTAAGATCCCACTTTCCCCTAAGATTTTAATGGCTAGTCATTTTTAACGCTTGTGATTATACAGTCGTACCTTGGAAGTCGAACGGAATCCATTCTGGAAGTCCGTTTGACTTCCAAAATGTTCGAAAACCAAAGGGCGGCTTCTGATAGGCTCCAGGAAGCTCTTGCAGCCAATCAGAAACCATGGAAGCCCCACTGGATGTTTGGCATCTAAAAATCGTTCGAAAACCAGAGCACTCAGTTCTGGGTTTCGATCGTTCGAGAGCCGATTTGTTTGGGAGCCAAGGCGTTTGAGATCCAAGGTACGACTGTATCTTACTGCTGTTTTATCCAGTAAGCTCTTGTGTAATTATTAGTTTTTGTAGTAGAATCATAGAATCATAATCTTAGAGTTGGAGGTACTCAAGGGTCATCTAGTCCAACCTCCTGCAATTTCAATCTCTTGTTTAATTGTTATAATATTTTCATTATTATTATTTTTGCTGCCTTGAAAGTTCTGCTGAAAAGAAGGGATTGACATGCTATCCTTTAGAAAATGTCTGTATACAGATCCTGGGCAGCACTCATATTAGATGGGCTACATTACCCCAGTGAATAGCAATCAGGGGATGCATCACAATAGTGGGCAGCGTCATGCCCAAAGTGGATTGACCAATACATATACATACCCTTATGGATGAGGGAGAAACACAGCAATCCTTCAAAATTTTCACATATTCAGATTTTGTGATGCAATTCTTCAGCCAAACAATGTTACAAAAATGCACATTTTAAGGGAATATGTGCATAAAATGTACATATTAGTGAAAACAACATTCAAAAATGCATTATATTAGGATAATTTGTTTGGAAAACTATGCACATTAGTGAAAACTGCATACCGATGGCAATCCCATGTAGAGTGCATTACAGTAGTCCAGGTAAGGGAACTGCTATATCACCATTAAGAGTATCTGGCAGGGCTTCCATGCCTTTAATAGCTGCATCCCAGGCAAGAAGAAGGAGCTGAAGCGTCTCTAGTGGAAAATCAATGATGGGGAAAAGTTTCTGCTTATACAACTATTTAAGGCATTGGAACCCTTCCAGAAAAGGTTCGCAAGTCTAGTTTGTTCTATTAATGCTGCATGTAGATAATATGGCTCTCAGTATGGAAGGGTTAGATGTGTATATATCTCCCCTTAGCCAATGATTTGGTAGATCAACTATCTCAGCACTTTATTTTCTTTTTGTGCTATTCTCTTTATTTTCTCTAAAATGTCACCCCCCCTTTTTTTTAAAAAGCTTCTGATTTTCAAGAAATGAATCCAGATTCAACAAAGTACTGAGTGGAAATGGGAAAAAAAGGAATTTCCCCACACCAACTCATGCATATGCAGACACACACACACATTTTACAATAGCTTTAAAACACTGGAGCAAGCAAACCGAAAGCAACTGAGGGCAGCTGAAGAGCCTTAATGACTGTTATATCATTATACTAATAGTTACAATCTGTAAGTTTCAGAGAAAGAAACACAATAGAAAAAGAGAAAATGGAAATACAAGATCAGGGAAGGGGTAGCCTAGAAAAAAAGAAGCAAATCAGTGGGAATTTTAAAAGGCAATGGCATTAGAAAAAGAGAACATTTTACCTTTGGGAGACTGATTTGGAAAAGCAGCACCCTTCAACAGGACATTACAATATATGGCTACGATCTGAACCTGTGACGGAGAAAGCTAAAAAAATTATACAAAGCTTAGGATCAAAATAGGGGATTTGTCCATTCTTACCAAGAAGACATGACAAATGGCTCCCCACTGCATATCTGTCATATGCAATGTTCTCTTGCCAGCCATTTTGGCCTGGACAAATTACTGCTGTAGCAAAGTCTTCCAAAAGACGACCTATCAGTCACTTGCCAGGCATATCACAACACCACAACCACCTGGCACTGGAGCTTTATCAAGGTGCTATGTCCCTCTAAAAGAATCCTTAAATATATAAAACAAAGGTGGCCACCAAAAATATAGGTGGCCAGAACTACTGTACTAGGATTATTCCCACACTGAGGCATGGGTGTCTGGGATTCACATAGAATTGATACACGTGACAAACTGACATTATGGGAACATCTCTACTTTAGAGGCTTGTTGGAAGAAGAAAGTATTCAGTAGGCATTGAAAGGAAAACAGAGATAGTGCCTGTCTAATATTTGATGGGAGAAAATTTTAAAGGGTTGATGCTACAACATTATCACCCCCTGGGCCCTCTTTGCCAAGAATTAGTAAAACATATGATTCTATGATTCTTTATCAAGAGGGTGGGGCATTTTGGTGAATGAATGAGTTGTTTCTGTGAACTCATCTGAATTCTGATTAGAATGTTAAATCTATGTTGGCAATAACCCTTTTCACACATGGAAGGCAGTTTTTGCCGTGGGCTGGTTAACATGCAGTAAGATCCATCACTTCACAACTGCAATGCCAAGTGATGGATCTTACTGCATGTTAACCGGCCCATGGCAAAAACTGCCTACATCAAATTCTTTACATTAACAGAAAGTAACTGAGCCATTTTCCTCCCTGATCGAACTATTCCAAATCTTGTAAAGGTGTGGAAAAGCAAGGCTTTTGTGTGTGCATTTTAAAGCGCCCCTGCCAACTAATGCTAGACCTGCATGGAAAGCACTCCACATTGTGATAATCCATTTACCAGGGATTTCATGCAACTTTTAGACATTGATAAGAGAAGTATCCCTGCCTCTTTAGCTAGCTTATGTCGACAGACACAGAACACCTTGTTAAAGACATGCGATTACCAATGAGCAATGTGTAATTCCTCTGCTCTTTCAAATCCCTCAAGGGATGTTACATGACAAGGCAGGATTTCGTTTCACCTTTCTCATTTTTGTGTGGAAGCAATCTGGTTTCTTATGCAAATCTCATTGCTTCCTCTTTGAACTTCTCTCCTGAATTAGAACATGTTTCACAGTAAATTTCTAAAGAAAGAAGATGGCTTTAGAATCTAGCTGAAAGAATGGGTTCCTAGTGCAACTAGTATTTAATAGGTGGTGATTTCATAAAATGGAATGTAAGAAAATAGAGGGGAAAGGCCATGTCATATGCAGAATAGTAAACACAGCAATATATATGTGTAGTACACATTTTTCATTGTATTAATTATAAAGCAGTGGTGTCCAGGTCAACCACACAGCCCAAATGTAATTCACTAAATTATGCAGATCCTCACCCTTTAGACCACCAGTCTGCCATATTCCAATATTTTAGAAGATTCATTTCCCCATTTAAAAAAAAATAACTGATGCATTCTATTCATTCTATTCATGGTACATATCATAAAACAGCAATACAGTGGTGCCTCAGATTAAGAACTTAATTTGTTCTGGAGGTCCGTTCTTAACCTGAAATTGTTTTTATTTAGACCTGATTATTTAGTATAATAGTATAATAGTATAATTTTAGTATTTAACGCCCCTTGAGGGACAGCCAAATTTAAATAACAATTTGACACACAGCTGTGAGGCATTTGCGAGCTTTTTTGCAGAGAAGGTCTTGTTGCTCCGCCATGACCTCCCTGCCAATTGTTGTTGCTCCGCCATGACCTCCCTGCCAATTTGGATACAATAAAGGAACTGGAGGCCCCTCGACTGTCCTCGGGTCCAGTATTGGACCACTTCGACCGGATATCCCCTGCCGATGTGGACAGACTCCTCCGAGCTGGAAAGCCCACACCTGTCCTCTCGACCCGTGCCCATCTTGGCTGATTAGAGCATGTCCAGACGAGGTGCGGACCCTCCTGGGGGATATCATCAATTTGTCCCTTGGCACGGGGACATTCCCAGGAGAAGTGAAGGAGGCAGTGGTGCGCCCGCTCTTAAAGAAAACATCATTAGATCCTTTAGATCTATCCAATTACTGCCCGGTTTCGAATCTTCCATTCCTGGGTAAGGTGATTGAGAGAGCGGTTGCTGAACAGCTTGGTGGGTTTCTAGATGAAACATCGGCTCTGGATCCATTCCAATCCGGCTTCCACGCTGGTCGTGGGACCGAGATGGCTCTGGTTGCCCTAACAGATGATCTTTGTAGACAGCTGGATCGAGGCGGGTTGGGGCTGCTGATTCTTCTAGATCTGTCAGCAGCTTTCGACATGGTCGATCACGAACTCCTGGACCAACGTGGGGATCCAGGGCACAGTCCTTCAATGGCTGCACTCGTTTCTCTCTGGTCGGGGACAGAGGGTGGCGCTTGGGGGGGGAATTGTCATCGCGCCACTCCTTGGTGTGTGGAGTACCTTAGTGTGCGATACACTCCCCGGTGCTTTTCAACATCTTTATGCGCCCCCTCGCCCAGCTTGTCCGGAGTTTTGGGCTGGGTTGCCATCAGTATGCTGATGACACCGAACTCTATCTGTTGATGGATGGCCATCCTGACTCGGCCCCAGACACACTGACCAGATGTTTGGAAGCTGTGGCTGGATGGTTACGTGGGAGCCGGTTGAAGCTAAATATCCTTCGAAGAAAGAGGTCCTGTGGCTGGGACGGGACGATATGGGATGGGGGGGCAACTCCCATCTCTTGCGGGGGCGCAATTAGTGCCAGCACCGTCCATTAAGAGTTTGGGTGTAATCTTCGACACCTCCCTTTCCATGGAGGTGCAGATTGCAGCTATAACAAAGGCAGCATTTTTCCATCTCCGCCAAGCTAAGCAGTTGCCTCCTTACCTCTTTCGCCCTGACCTAGCCACTGTGATCCACGTGACGGTCACCTCCAGACAGGATTATTGTAACTCGCTCTACGTGGAGCTGCCCTTGAGACTGACCCAGAAACTCCAGCGGGTGCAGAATGCTGCAGCGAGACTCCTTATGGGGTCTTCGCTGCGAGATCACATTCACCCGGTGCTATACCAGCTGCACTGGCTCCCGGTGGAGTACAGGATCAGGTTTAGGGTGCTGGTTTTAACCTTTAAAGCCCTATATGGTCTAGGACCCTCGTACCTACAGGACCGCCTCTCCTGGTATGTCCCACAGAGAAACTTACGGTCTTCAAATAAAAACATCTTGAAGGTCCCAGGCCACAGAGAGGTTAGGCTGGCCTCAACTAGAGCCAGGGCTTTTTCGGCTGTGGCTCCGATCTGGTGGAACGCTCTGTCACAAGAGACAAGGGCCCTGCGGGACTTGACATCTTTTCGCAGGGCCTGCAAGACAGAGCTGTTCCACCAGGCCTTTGGCCAGGGCACAGCCTGACTCCCTCCCTCGGCAATCTTCGTGGAGCTCTGGCCCAATGGTTGCCAGTGGCTTGATTTGAATTAATTTTATAATGAATGATTTTAGAGTGTTGTTTGTGTTGTACTTTTGTACTGTTTTATTGTTGTTAGCCACCCTGAGCCCGGCTTCGGCTGGGGAGGGCGGGATATAAATAAATTTTTTTATTATTATTATTATTATTATTATTATTATTATTATTTTATTATTTTATTTTAACCTGAGGTACCACTTTAGCTAATGGGGCCTTCCACTGCTGCCGCACGGCCGCCACGCGATTTCTGTTCTTGTCCTGAAGCAAAGTTCTTAACCCAAGGTACTATTTCTGGGTTAGCAGAGTCTGTAACCTGAAGCGTCTGTAACCTGAAGCATCCGTAACCCAAGGTACCACTGTAAATGCTGCCAGATACAATGATTTCCCCTTCACCAAGAAATAAGGGTCATTTGACTCCTTTCTTATACATACCCAGTTCTGCCATTACATACACAGACTATATGTGGAGATTTAAGTTATACATTCCTCCTTCATACCAAGAAAAACAATCTTGCAGGTAGAAATTTCATCATGGAGGAAGCTATGGCAAACCATTCTGCCTGGCATCTAGGTTATTTTTAAGTGGAAGGGTTTTTGTGTGGAGAATCATGAAGTCAAGTGAGCCCCCACATTTAATCCCCGATCTTTGACAATGCTGTCTGGAGTTGAAATCCAACAACAAGCAGGTCCTCTCACCACTATGTGGCTATGTAAAAACCCTTTACCGTATGTGGCTCCAAACCAAACAATGTAATGCCTACTTATGCCAGTCCATATCATAGAAAGTGAAGTTTGAAAAACTGACATTGTATTTAGAGCCTACCCTGAAGTCCGCAAAAGAACCCATTTGACCCAGTAAGGGTCATTCACATTGGCAGCTTCAGGAAAGGGACACCCTGTTGAGCATCTTCTTTTTGTTCACCATGCAGCAAGCACTGGAAATCTGGCAGACTAGTGCTACGACACATAAGGCTTTCTCTGCAGTGCTCATCAAACAGGATCACAGTTCCAAAACTATTTTTATGATTGTGTGTTTGGAGCAGGAGTCATTGGGGGCTAAGTCGTTGCAGGCAAAATAACAAGCTACTCATGTTGCAGAGTATTTCAGGATAGGGTTCAGATTTTAGAATCACTGTTTACAACAAATATTGGGCTGCTTTTCACACTCAGGTTTTAGACAGGGTATATTAAGCTTCTTGTGAAGCAGGGACAGTTGCTCTTGAAACATCAGCAGCTGCAGATGTGGTCCCAAATTAATCGGCAGTCAAAAATAACCAGCTCTCAAGAAGGCCCTTGCTTGCACAGTTTGCTTACTGCGATGAGGTGGGGCAATCAATTTTCTGTGCTATGAAAGGATAAGCAAAGAGCATATGCTCATTCACAGAAACTCCCATCTTTTCCCTCTGCAATCACCAGTTAGAAATTCTTGGGCCAATTTATTATTTAAAGAATCAGAGAATTGTAGAGTTGGAAGGGACCCAAGGGTCACCTAGTCCAACTGCCTTCGTCTGCCCCACCTGCAATAAAACATGTCTCTCCTGTATTGGTCTCTACAGCCACAGCAGGTGTTACAACCCTCCAACAGTTTGACTTTACCCCTGAAAGTGCACTCTTCCATTGTCTCCCAAGACAGACAGATGCCAACAACATCAACTATGGGTTGGGGAGATTGCATTCTAACAATGGCTATTTCTGAACTGCAGTGGCATTGCTAGTAGGGGTGGAAAATGTAAATTGCGTGAGAGCTCAAAAAAGGGTAGGGAAATGATTGCTGCGGTTGTGTGCTATTAGGACTTGAACTCAGAGCTCCCCATTTGATGATGATGTGTCTGCAGGATTGATTCCGTTTGAGTAGCATAAGAGAAACAAAAGACAGCTGCGACTGCAAATTCTTGCCTCCCAAATAAATAAAAAAGCTAATGTGTGATGTCAGTGAGGTCCATTGCATGTCTTGTATATAAAATAATGAATACAGTGGGAGGTGGAGTTCTGCAGATAGAAGAGGAAACTTGTTTTGAACTGTCTGTTGTCTGTTTCTCTCAGTTATCTCTCTGCAGACTGAATCAATCTGTTTGCAAATGTAAGCTTCCTTCATCATGCCACTGCAAAATAAACATTAAAAATAATGGCATTGGGGATATATTTTGCAATATCACTATCCATCTCCTGTCTCCACTAGATTGTGTTTGGTACACTCATAAAGATGCTCATACAAGCCAGGATTATGTGACTTTCTATACAGAAAAACTAGTAAGGAAAGCAAGAAGCTTGATGGGGTCCTAACAACCCATGATATTTAATGTGCCACTTGAAGCAACATAAAGCATTGGGGAAAAATAAAAGCAAGCATGCTAGGTGAGTAGATATCAGGACTGCAGCATGTCGGGAAGGCATGTTTAACCTTTTCCACTCTCCTTGACCCTGATATTTACCCCACATGACAAATGATGATAGTCAGAATACTCCCACCAATGAGAGGTTTTTGTGTTGGCCATCACTCTTTCCCATGCCCTGGAAGGGAGGAATTTCCCTCCCCTGACCTAGGATCACAACAGGAAAGGTAAGGATTCCATTTCTCTTCCGAAGCACCACAATAGCTCAGTCAGTAGCAGAGTTGCCATATGTCTGGATTTTCCTAGACATGTCCTCTTTTTCAAAAGTAAAATCACCATCTGTGAGGATTTTTAATACAGTGGTACCTCAGTTTAAGAACAGTCTGGTTTAAGAACGATTTGGTTTATGAACTCCGCAAAACCAGAAGTAGTGTCCCAGTTTGCGAACTTTACCTCAGTCTAAGAACGGAATCCGAATGGTGGAAGGGCACCGGCGGCGGGAGGCCTCATTAGGGAAAGCGCACCTCAGTTTAAGAACGGTTTTGCTTAAGAACGGACTTCCAGAACAGATTAAGTTCATAAACCGAGGTACTACTGTATTTTGCAAAATGTCCACGTTTTTATTTTAGTTTTTGTGTACCATTTGTACCAGGGCCACTCTAGGACTCATGGCAGTGAGGCCTTGTATGGCTTTCCCAGGGCCACTCTAGGCCTTGCACTGTATCCGGCAGCTGTGGCTGGGCATGGCATTCTGGGGGCGACTCAGCCTCGCATCGCCTGAAGATGCCTGAAGAGCAGGAGGCCGAAGACAGCAAAGGTAAGAGAGGGGAGGACAAGCACATGGGCGAGGAAGGGCTCAGTGGAAGGGAGAGGGTGAGCTACAGAGATGTGGGGTGGTGGTGTGGTGCACCAAATTTTTCCTCACAAAATGTTGGAGGGTATGTCTTTTCGTTATTAAATATTTCAATACACCTTTTATCTTTTACTGCACACACAGTATTACAGTGGTACCTCGGGTTACAGATGCTTCAGGTTACAGACTCCGCTAACCCAGAAATAGTACCTTGGGTTAAGAACTTTGCTTCAGGATGAGAACAGAAATCGTGCTCAGGTGGCGCGGCAGCAACGGGAGGCCCCATTAGCTAAAGTAGTACCTCAGGTTAAGAACAGTTTCAGGTTAAGAACGGACCTCCAGAACGAATTATGTTCTTAACCCGAGGTACCACTGTACTACTATTTTTCTTCCTGTTCCCAGCCCACCTACAAATGTGTCCTTTTTTTTGCTCTTCGAATACAGCAACCCTAGTCAGTAGAGCATGAGACTCTTAATCACAGGGTCGCAGTGGGTTTGAGCCCCATGTTGGGCAAAGGATTCCTGCATTGCAGGAAATTGGATTACATGACCCTCCACTGTCAAACAGAGCACTGTGCTCCTAATCTGTACAGTCCCTCCCATGCACATGGTTTTAAATGTAAAGTCTTTAAAGTGGCCAGGCCTGATCCCAGGTTGGAATGTATCTAAACAATCTGTGTCATCCAAAAATGCTTGTAGCTGCCTCACCACAACCCTCTCCACTACCTTCTCCCAAATTTGCAACTGGTCAATCGTTGTTCCAGTCTAAAGGGTCCAGAGTGGGTTTCTTTAGGAGTGGCTTTCAAGGCAGCATGGTCCATCCCCTCAAGCAATGCAGCATTAACCAGGCTCTGGACCCAACCAGTCAGCCATAATGTTGGTCAGCAGGGTCTGGGTGCACAGATTGAGTTCACATACCCAAGACTCACCTAGCAAGGCTGGGGAGTCAACAATGTGGTGAATTACATGCCCAGGGTATGGAGGGATGCTTCTTTCATATGACTTGATGCTTCCACCTGCCTTCATTCAATTAATTGGATTAATTGGTGGGTCTTTTGTTAAAATTTTAATGGATACAATGTTTTTTCATCCACCAGTATGTTTTGTTTCTTGCAGGGCATGGGGTGAAATATGTGGGACTTTGTTGTGCCAGCTACTTGCACTGTTCAAGTCAGCCTGAATGTGCCTCATTACTTGAGGCAAGTGGTGGAAATTCCCTTATCTTCCACTCTTCTATTGAACAAATTAATGCTGTTTTGCCACTATTTTTGAGATGATCACATTAGCGAAAAATAAGCTACAAGAAACTAAATAGACCCCGGTTTCACATGTGTAATTTACCGGAAAAAGATGCATTGATCAGTCACTGGGATGAAAAAAGATCTTTGGGCTAATCTATAGGCTTCAGTAAGAAATTGTCCATAGGAAATAAAAGTCCATTCATTTATCAAAATGCTGTGTTTGTGTGTGTGTGTGTGTTCAGCCTTGGCCGGGAGGGCCCAATCAATGATGATGAGTAAATGCTAATTATTTCTCCAGACCCATCACAATGACATGATGCAGAGAGATACCTTGTTCTACTCTGACTTCAGTGTATATGTGGGACCCATGGTGAGGTTGCTCAGGGAGTGAGACGGGGAGGCAGTCTTCTTTCATACACTGAAGACACACAGCCCAGGTTCTGCAGTCTCCGGCTGTGGCAGAAGTGGTGGTGTATTATTCAACTGACACCCACTGACTTGCAGCCAAGGGAGCGAATGAGGTTCTGGCTTTGGTTTTACGTACAGAGGAGACAGCAGCAGGCAAGCTAGGGTTTCACAATAAAGGCACTGTGTGAGCACTGAAGTTATGCAGCAGTCACACAGATGGAGAGCAGGCCAGTTATATAACCCTGCTCTTAATTTGCTTGATTTAAAATAATTATAGTAACGGCTAGTAACTTCCTTTTGTTAAAAAGAAAGAAAGCTGTAATTTTCAGAAAAATAATTTCACGCCTCTTCCAATTCAACATCCTGTGCTTTCCCCAGGTATATGTGGAAGTATGTGAGGGGAGGGTAAGGTGATAACATTTTGTCGTGGTATAACTTTTTTTTTCTGCTCCACTATGTTGAAGATTCCTTGCACATAGAAACATAGCACAGCAGGTAAAGGTTTTTGTTTTTTTCCCTATTTACTGTGCCCCTCTCAGCCACCCAGTTTCCATGGAGTTTCTTACATGGTATTAAGCATTCAAAAGTGGTATCTCCCATCAATTTGTTGCATCTGATAGATTAGGATTAAAAAGGTTCTCTGTGGAGTCCCAATGGCTGTATAACAATTAAAGGCTCTGTGGTAGCTGAAATGCCTTTCAGATGAACCATAGAAAAGCCTAAATGATAACTAAATTATGCCACAGAAATATCTTTGTTAAGAAAACAAATGTTTCCAACTCTTGGGCGCTTTCCATGAAACCTTTTAACATGATGTCAAAGCTAACAACTAGTGTAGCCAGTAACTCCTAAAGAAGCGTTCATCATTACTTTTTATCTGATGTTATTTTTTCTGATCTAAATTATTCTGGCATAGTTAAAGTAAAATTAACAATCCATAACTTTTTTTTCATGAATCATTATTCTATTCAATTAATAATTAAAAAAAAACTATATTACAAGTTATTCATTACTGAAAGCGAAAAGATACCACTACATACCATTTCCAGTTTTTTTCGTAATAAATGTAAAGGGATCTAAATAAATATTTTAAAAACAATATTATAAATCCTTCATTACCCAAACAAACAATTTATTGATTTTGATAAAGAATCTAAATGATGCATTTCTAAACTACAAGTTCTCAGAGTTCCTGTTCTAAGTTTTATTATTTTTTGTAATCCTAAAAGACAGACAGGTATATTTATATATAGAGAGAAAGAAACGCTATTCCATAAATCCTTCTAATTATCCAGATTAATCCTTATTATTACCCAAATTGAGTTATGTAACTCAAGCACAAACTCAGTTGTGTAACAGAGAACTGAGTGGAAGGAGAAGAGCTGGGTCAGCTTTGCTGCCTTGAGTAATCAGTGCAGTACCAGTCAAGGCTGGAAGGCCAAGGTAGGAGAGTTGCTGTAGTCCATAAGACACCCATCAAGCTTGTCAGAAAACCCCTTTGCTTTGGAGTGGGTCTGTACCTGTGGGACAGTTTAGGGACAATTTACCATCCATTCTGTTGCCCAATGGTTTCCCTGTCAGAGCCAATCTCAAGTGTAGTGTTGGAGAACTCCAGGATGGTAGTTCTGGGTCACTTAAACATTCATGCTGAGGTTGCTTAGTCTTGTCCAGCTCGGGACTTCATGTTCTCCACAACAACCAAGTTGTCTATCAGTCTCAAATACCCCCTTCTTGGGGAATGTGGTGGAGAGCTGCAAGTATTCTTGAATTGCTAGTATCCATCTGCCTTGGGAGACAATGGAGGAGTGTGCTTTTGGGGGTTACGGTAGGTCAAACACCAAAAAACTGTGATTTTCAATTGACTTGCCTAAGATCCAGAACAAAGCACCACCTTTCAGAAATCCCCCCTGGACGTCAATTCCACCTTTGAAATCCCAGTAATGTCTGGGAAAATCCAGATGTATGGCAGCGCTACATCTTTTCCAGGTCTGGCCATGGGACAAAGTTTTCTTTGGTTACCTTGATCAATGGCCTTTACAAAGAGTAGAACAGGGCGTGTGCGACCTCCCTCCTGCTTCTTGATCTCTTTGTAGCTTTCAGTACCATTGACCATGTTATCCTCATGAATCTGCTGTAGGAATTGGGTGCACTGTGCTACAGTGGTTCCAGTACTATCTATATGGCCAAATCCAGAAAGTGGGTTTGGGAGAATTCCTGCTTACTCTATGGTGTGCCACAGGGCATTATTTTATATAATGGCCACTGTCTGGGGATCGATATACCCATCCCTAGGGAGTGGTCATTAGGAGTTCATTCAGAAACAGGAATGATTGCATTGGCTTTCCTTGCTATAATGCTAGTGCTTCTGTCCTGGTTTCTAACACTTGCTTTCAATATACTGCAATGTTGGGCTAAATTTTATTCAGGCCAGTGGGCATGGTGTGACACAATAGTGGACATTATTGGACAAACATGTCACCACCCTTTATGGACATGCATTCTTCTGTTCTCCTAGGATTCACCCATGAAAATGGCAGGAAAGAATTGTATGCTGTTGGATCTCTGGTTGTACGAATGTAGTTTTTTAATCCTTTTGATCATTCCCCCACCTCTTGGGATAAGAGATGGGTCTCTAAACCTTCTCTCTGCTCCCAATTCTGGTACATTAACCCTGCTCATACACTTTAATATATTTCAATGTGGAGGTTCTTTTGACTTAAATAAACTTCCTAAATAGCTCACAAATTCCTTGGCTACCCCATTTTGATCCTATACTTTATCCCTGTTCACTTTTCAGTGCAGTTAATCCTCATATTATCTTCTCCTGCCTACCATAGATCTGCTAATAATTTACGGATTTAATACTAAGTTCAAATATATTCTGCTTGGAATACAATATGCTGCGAACATGACAAAATAATATGTGTCTAACACTTTTAACTCCCCCTTCACTGTTTTTATTCTTTCTTTGCTTTCCTCTGTGTCAGTATTCTTATGTTTCATACTTCCTTCAAAGTAATATTTCATTGCCTGTTTCTCTTTTTTTAATAATCAATTTCTGCTGGAATAAATCAGCAATTTATCCATGGTTTCAACATGTCCTGCACAATCAAAGCATTACTGTTACTGCCGAACCATTGATATTTAAAAATCCCTAATTTCCCCCCTTTATCTTCCTAAGTAAGGCCCCCTCTTTGCTACATATTTAAAGCAGTATCTTCCTACTTTAAACAGTCATGGCAGCGTATGGAACTCACTCCCAAAGGAGGCAGTGGTGGTCCACAACCTAGGCAGCTTCAAAAGAGGATTGGACAAATTCATGCAGGATACTCTTCCTCCATAACTGGAGACAATATCATTCTGAATATCAGTTGCTGGAAATCACAAGAGAGGTGTGTGCTCTTGTGCTTGAGTCCTGCTTCTGGGTTTCCCACAGGCATCTGTTTGGCCACTAGATGGGCCATTGGCCTGATCTAGCATAGTCTTCTGGTTTTCTTATTGTTTACCCCAAAGAATCCTGGGGATTGTAGTTTAAGGGTGCTGAGAGTTAGTAGACCTCTATTCTCCTCCCAGAGCTGCAGGTTCAAAATGGTTTAGCAATCAATCCCTCTTCCCAGGGGAATCCGCGGGAAACTCTGTGAACTCTCTGTTTCACCCATTCCCACCACCCTTCTGAGTAATACCCCTCCCCACCTTCTCACTATATAGAAGGATCTGGCAACTTCTGTTTCAGTATCTGAAGAAGTGTGCATGCACACGAAAGCTCATACCAAGAACTAACTTAGTTGGTCTTTAAGGTGCTACTGGAAGGAAAAAAATTTTTTTGTTTTGTCTGTGAACTCTGTGAAGGGAATGGAGATCTCATAACAGCTCTCAGCAACCTCTGATGTAGCATCGTTCTGGGGCATTGTAGAAGTTTAAAGTCCCCGCCCCAGTGAGTGCTACTGCCACCTGCTGCTACTGTCAGTTAAGCTCTCTAGGGTTCACCATTTAGAAATAGCCTACCAGAGGGCACTCTGCCCAGGATCCTGCCATACCTGGCACCAGTACTGAATGGCATCCCAACTCACTTTAGATGGTGGATTCAGATCAGATAAACACAGTGGTTAATCTGTTGCCAACACACGATCAGCCCCTTGTCTGAAGGTTTCATCGTATGGCGACTTGCCATGCTCTCTTTATATCAAGCTAGCTACATGAGCCTGCCCATATTGATTTGACTTTGGGAATGGGTGATTGACAGTTGCTTTAATGAAGAGATTGCTCAATTTAAGAGCTGTGGAGTGTCCTTGTGGCTTTTGCCAGCCCATTGTGAATGCAACAAAAGGAGATTCATAATTTGCCCAAAATGAGATTCAGTTTAATTTGGCTTGGCACTCAGCAATGTAAACATGGATACTCTTCCAAATAATACCAAGGGATCCATAATGCTTGTAAATAATCAAGAGGACTTTGGCTAGCATCCAAAATCTGAGAGCTGCTTGTTCTTTTGCCACCTTAGGCCCTGGCTTTCCTGAACACAGATGCACAGCAGGCCAGATGAGGGGAAAGAATCTAAAGCTCTTTTACATCTCTTCCTCCCCTGTCCCTCACGATAGCGTCTGGCTGACCAAATGTAATGCTTTTTAGTTCATGCGGTGTCTGATATAGCTAGAGCCTGGGGGTGCCTAGTTCTGTTTTTGATAGTTTTCTAATGCAGTGCATAAATATTTTACTGCAATCTATTAAATTATATGGAATTCCCTAATACCTTTGTAATAACTAAACTCATGCATGAAAAGAGCCCTCTAAACTCCTTTTTAACAATACTTACCTATAGTAATCTTCTTTATGATAGCATATTAAAGTGTTACCTGTTAAAAAATATTCGGGCATTTTTAATGCGGCAACAGTTTCATAGTAAAATATTATTGAGAACACATTCGACTTCAATTCAGAAAACTGGGATGTGGAGAAAACTAGCTGATGTGGTAGTTAGGAAAGCTAAGGTCCAAACCCAGCATTGCCTTAGATAAGAAGTCTTGTAGGAAAACAATGAGCTTAATTAAACACTTTTGGCTGGCCCATGTACAGATGTATCTAGGAGGAAAATCACAAGGGTTACAATTCAGAAGCATCTTACAAGTTCCTTCACTATCCCAAATGTGATTGTTTTAACATATACGTTGCCAAATTCAACTGCAGCAGGGGTGGGAAACCTGTGGCCCTCCATATATTGTTGGGCCACAAGTCCCATTGTCTCTGGCCACTGGCCACTCTGGCTAGGGCTGGTACAAGTTGGGAGTCAGTCAACATCTGCAGAGCCACAGGCTCACCAGGTCTGATCTCCATCATCATGTAGGCAAGTACATGACTGTTGAGAAAAGCTGATGTGGCTTGGACTGTATGTACAGGAAGCTAAAGCATCTTTGTGATTGAGACTGCTGGAAAAGTGCAACCCGTTATCATAAAACGACAGCTGGCTCCCACAAACACCGCTTTATATTGTGGGCTGTATGTTTGGGCAGAGGTAGAAAGGTCTTCTAATTTCAACAAGGTTTAAAATACTTCAGGATATGGTCCAAAAACTAAATAACACAAAAGCAGTGTATTTTAAGAGCATTATTTGTGTGTGTGTGTGTGTGTGTGTGTGTTTTAAATCATTAATATACAATTTGTATACCGCACAGCATATCTACTTTCACTTCTCTGTATTTTAGAGATACTAGACAGATGGTTCAACTTAATCTGGTTTGTATCCAATGCAGCACTAAATTGAAGTCACTGAGCAGCATTCTTGTTCTGCTGGCAAAATGTTATGAAGCAGTGGAACATGTTTGTACAAGAGGTTTCTGGTAACCTTCTTGCATGGTAGATTGTACTGCTAACACAACTGTTGCACAGGATTTCTCTGTTGCACAACATTGAAACTCACCCTTGTTCAAGATGACTGAGAATATTGGATATAGCCTTGTGTTTCCAGGAAGTATATAGCTGCAAGCAAATAAATATTAACAACCTGTTTCATAAAAGAGATTTGCTTATTTATTTCCTTTTTAAGTGGCTACAATACCACTTTATTTCCACATTCACAGTGAAATGCAAATCCTGTCCATTGTGGTAACTGAAGATACTTTGTTTTAAAAAATGGCCTTTATTAAAATGAGAAAGACATCTCCTGCTCTGTTCCTCAGTGGTATACCACACGGTTCCTCATAAAGCTCATACTTTAAACAGGGAGATAAAACCTAAATATCTTGTTTTCAGAGTCTCAGATTTTATTCAGTGCCCGGTTCCCAGCAGGCTTTTTTTAGAGGCAGAAAATAGAAATAAAACAATGAAGTTTCTAATTCTTAGCTGTAGTTTAGGAACCTAACTTCCATTGAGTGGTTTCACAATAAAGTGTTTTTCATGGCCAGGAAGTGATAATTAGGTAGGAGGGGAGTGAAAAGCAGCCACCATTTCATGGCTTTAGAGCAAGTCTGAGGGAAGCCAAAAACTCCATAAACTCCTAATCAGGCTTGATATATTATGCCAATGCACCACCTACACCACCAAGAAAATAAACATGTTTGGGATTATTGAGAAACAACAAAGTCTGGTGTCCTGATAGCTTTTATCACAGGCTTTCCAACTAACACTGGCTGCCATTATTTTGAAAAATGTTAACCCCCAAACCAGCAAGGGAGAGCTATGCTAAGAAGCAAGCTTTGATGTACATGATACAGTGTGTTTTTCAAGGTGGACATGTTGTTGCTGTCTGAGGCTAGTTGCCAATGTCTATAGCTATACCAGGCTTTATGGCTGAAATCCTGAACACGGTAGAAGCTATGGGATGTAACCAACATAACAATACAACAGCGAAAAATGTGGCACCAGTCAAACAGATGCCAAGGTGTGCCACCTAAGAAAGAAAGGCAAGTACGAAATGCTAGTGAAAAAGGACAATAGAAATAAATTCACATGTAGAAGTCTTCTCTATCTCAAACAGGAGAGGGGTCTTGAAAAAGCTTTTCTATAATGTTTGGTTCGCTGCTATAAAGATTTAGCTTCTTCTCACTTTCTTCCCACAGTGTTTATATCTAGACATGCCACAGACTTTAGATATTCAAGCCTATAATTATAGTTTTATTTTATATAGGGGTACACTTTATAAAGTTCTCAGTACTGGAATGGTAATATTTGACACGGAATTAAGTTCAGCACAGGGTTTACAGTTTCTTTCCTTTCTTTCCTTTCATTTCATTTTGCACAAGCTTTAGTAAATTAATTGAGCAAACAAAAAATGCCTGTTCACTAAACTGTGTAGCATTTGCTCTAACTGCCACAACACCCTCATCCATGAGGAGAGGATTGTGGAACAGAGGACTCCAGTTTCCCATGTGGTTCTCGATTGGGCTACTCACCAGAGGATGCTGGGTGCTTTTTAATGTCCTGAGGTCATGGTGGATTCGTTATTATGAGGAGGAGCTTCAAGCTCCTTAATCTTGATTTCACCTTCGGCTTTGGGGATGCTCATATCAGGGACATTGTACATAAAGAAGTAGCTATGTGCTTCCACATCATTACACAGAGAGCAGAGGTACTGCTGCTTCCAAGTGCTTTTTAATCAAAGGTGTGGCAAGCACTGCACTTTCTACATGTGCCAAGCAGCTAGATTTTTCTTTTTCTTTTTAAGGAAAAGGAAAAAGATCAGAAAAGGGCCTCAGACCACCTCATTAAAAAAAAGGTAAGTAGAAGGTAGATCAAACTATGTTTGATCTAATATTCATGCTTACATTCCAGTCTGAGTATGGCCCATTGGATGTGGACTTGGGAGATGTACTCCAAATTATGAGCAAGCAAACATCACCATCCCCAGCTATTACCAGTACAATGTATTTCTTCAACTTCAGTAGACAAAAACAGATACCTAAAAATAAGTGTTGATTCCTATCGAAGCAAACATCTTCCTGCTGCCATTCTACCCCTCAACATGTGCTTGAGTCATTTGGCTATATTCCTATCACAGTGTATAACAAATCACCCAACAACAAGCATTGTGCTGCAACTGGATTTAAGCATACGCTCATTTAAATGAAGAAAAATGTGCTCAGTTGTGGCAGGATTTCACCCACTGTCAACTCTGAAATAATACTGCACTGTATAAAGTTAGTGTGCAGTTTTGCAGTCTTTGAAATGGAATTCCTTGCACTGAATCCAAATTTTAACTTTAAACCTTAGCGGTAATTCCCTATGCAGCCTTGGAGCAAAGATAAAGAGAAAACTATAAGTAATCTACTGTGAAGGAAACTGTCTTCTGCCCCTATTTAAACTTCCTTATTGGATCCCATTACCCTCTTGAGCTTTGCCTGTCTCAATTTACCATGGCTGTGAGTAACGATAGGGTCAACCCTGCCACCTATAATCACCATCCTCTCCCAGATTTCATCTCCGTGGTTGAAATCACCAGCTTATTGTCAGGCATCAAGATTAAAGGGATTTGACATTGGATTTGTTTGTCTTGAAAAGAATCCTCTGATGTGAAAGTATCACCAATTTAAGCTGTAAACTTAGCTCTGGAAAGAAGCAAAATGAATTGGTGCTGCCCACCCCGCGATATGTTTCATGGTCATCACAGCTCCTTGGAATGATTTGATTTGACATCAATTAGTCAGCACTCACAAGGGGAAAGTCCCTTTTTATAGCAAGCCCACACCAATCAATGTCATTTTCCTCCTAAAACATGACAAAGAGCAGAAGGGCTTTCTGCCACTGTTCAAATACAGCACCGCAGGCATTAAGCAAAAGCTGAGGATTGAGGACCATTGAAAATATTTTAGATTTTTGAGTTCCGATTAAGATAAAAGAAGATAGCAACATAGAAGACTAGGCTTCAAGTCTTTTCATCAAATTTAACATGTCCGCAGATCGGATGTTCCCACTTTCATATTTTGTGTTGGATGTGCTCTTATGTTTTGTGTGATTGCTTCACTACATCCAGGATATTGATTTTTCAAGACCTGTGCTCATTGTATAGCACTGCAGTATTAGTGTGAGCACACACAGGGAATATATATATGAGGATTTCATGTCCTCGAAAAAAACACACCTTTTCATTGAATTCAAAATTTGTGAGGTAGGAATGATGATGTGCTAGAAAATGTATGATGTTTGGTTTGAATTAGGGTGTGCTGAGTTTTAATCTTGCACTGAACTATTTTCCCCCTTGCAGGCACTATCATGAATACACACCACCTAGGAAGGGTAATTCTTCAGGCATGCGGAAGTCAGTAGAGCCTAATTTCCAATAATTTTTTTATTAGTTTCCAATTACTGTCCAATAATAGCCTCATTATAACAATACCAATTTATAATACAATTATTAATACTAATCATTCAAATACAAATTATATAATTTAGTTAGTGACCTCCCTCATGCTAGATTTGATGGTTTGATTATTTTCTTTAATTTTGTGTTCCAAAATCTTATTAGTTTCAATTACATTCCGGTCATAATAATAATCCCTTATACAACAACTGCAATATTAATAACTTCTATTCATGTTGACACATTAAGTGGTTTATAAAATTGCAATTGAGGAACTCAAACTATATCCCTGTTCTTCCTGTGTGTGGCAATTATTCTGTCCATGGTATTTCTTCCTGTCCATGTTATAACATCTTACAAGTAGAGCCTGATTTCCAAGGAGAAGCAAACGTCAGACCCTTGGAGGAAGATCAAGAAGTGGTTACAGGACCATGGCTAGCACCCCTGTTACTGAGACTAAACAGCCAAGTTTGCTTCAGAAGGTCCTGGAACAAATGGCTGAGTCTGATAGTGGGGCTATATAGACAATGACTAGAGGCCCCACCCACTGAGTGCTGCCTCCTGGATAGTTGAAAGGCCAATGACTTAGAACTGTAAAGCTGGAGGGGACCCAGAGAGTCATCTAGTTCAACACCTTGCAGTGCAGGAATGTTAGCTGAAACATACATAACAGATGACCATCCCACTTCTGCTTCAAAACCTCCAAGGAAGGAGAATACACCACCTTCCAAGGAAGTCCATTCCACTGTCAAACTTGTAACTTGAAGCCATTGGATTGGGTCCTACCCTCCGGAGTAGAAGAAAACAAGCTTGCTCCATCTTCCATGTGCCAGCTCTTTAGATATTTGAAGATAGCTACCATATCTCCTCTTAGTCTCATCTTTTCCAGACTAAACATACCCAACTCCCTCAACCATTCCTCATAACACTTAATTTCCAGGCTCTTGTTCATCTCAATCACCCTCCTTTGTACAGGTTTTGGATTGTCAATATCCTTCTTAAATTGTGGTGCCCCCTTTGTCACTTTTTTCCAGGATGATAAGGAATAATTAGTGAGCACTCTTTGGGTTTGGTTAGTTAACCAGCTACAAATCCACCTAACAGTTACCTCATACAGCCCACATTTTACCTGCTTCTCTGCAATAGTATCATGGGGCACTATTTCAAAAGCCTTTCTGAAATCAAGATACTACATTCCTCTGATCCACCAAGCCTGTAACTCTATATATATATATATATAAAAAGAAATTTGTCTGGCATGGCTTCTAAGTGCTCACAGACCAACTGCTTAATTATTCGTTCTAGGACCTTTCCTGGGACTGACTTCAAGCTGACTGGTCGATAGTTACCTGAGTCTTCTTTTCCTCCTTTTTTGAAGATGGGGACAACATTTGCCCACCTGCAGTCTGCAGGGACCTCACCTGTTCTCCAAACATTCTCAAAGATTATAGACAGGAGCTCTGACAGGACTTTACATCTGCAAGCTCCTTTTGTACCCTTGGGTGCAGCTCATCAGGCCCTGGAAATCTGAATTCATTTAAAGTAGCTAGGTGTTCCCTTACCACATTTTCCCCCTGTCTTGGGCTGCAGCCCCCTCCTTGCATCATTTATTCTGTTGGGCACTCCTTTCCTTTTGGGCGAAGGCAGAAGCAAAGCAGGTGTTATTGGCATCTTTAAAAGAATGGGGCTTCAAGCTATGAGATTTCTCCTCAGGGGTCTCTCTATCTCAAAAGTGGCCTGTAGACCAGCCATTAGTGTTTGGCTGCAGAGGTGTCCCTTGGGACCCAGGAGATGGGGGGCAAGCTCTGTGGTCCACATACCCACACAAGATGGATAAGGGAGTAGATTCATCTCCTCCTCAGAGCTGCAGTTTCCAGCGGACTCTGTCTCTGATGAGTCCTTTTTCATGGCTATGATAGATACACACAAAATTAGACTGTGATGTTATCACTACCTACTATTTTTAAGGGGTCATTTGAGTCAATCCTGTGAGTCAGTCATATGATTTTTTTATTGTGTACAGTATGGTCACAGTAAGCCATGATAGTGACACAAACCCATGGTTTTGCGAATCAGACAGCACAATCCTATACAGGTCTACTCAGAAGTAATTCTTATTGATTTAAATGGGGCTTAGTCACAAGTAAATGTGACTGCCCAAGTAAACTGCAGCCTTAGTTATGCTTTTTAGAGGCGCCTATAATTTGTTCCTTAGCTGATGGTGGTTTGTTATGTCCATATTTGAGAACTTCAGGCATACATTACATGATTCTCCCTTGGTCCAGGATAACCAGAAAGCTCTTTTAAATCCTGTGAAGCAATGGCCTTTCTTTTTCAGTGGCCACATTATAATGATTGCAATGAAAGGATGTTTTAATGAGTACACTGGTGCTGGGTGAACCCATCTCATTTCAGGAGTTAAGTGAATGATCATGAAAGATCCACAGTTGGAAGTAAATAGAATGAAATTCCAATGACATCAATTCACTAAAAGGCAAAGAAATAATATCTTCTAGTCAGCCTAGTCTGTGCAGCCAGCCATGCTGATAGGGACTATAGCAACTGTCTTTCTGTTGGCACAGCTGTGCCTGTACAGAATATCTATATGAAAATGAGCCTTGATTCAGTTCTCGTAATAAACCACTCCACAAACTGTGTCTCCTGCTCTCTTCAATTGGTCAATTAGCATACAGTGCATTGCATGTAAAGCAATTTGTTGGGAGTCACTTTGTGATCGACAGATAAAAGGAGAAATAGTTAGTGTAAACTGCATTGCCCAAAACCCATTCCGCTGCATGATGCCCGAACAAGACCCTGAGATTGCAATCTAAAGTCTTCAATGAGAGGCAGAGAAGTCTGGACCCTTTTCCATTTGCTTCAACATCTCTCTCTCTCTCAATAACATATTAAACTCATCCTGCTTACCGTTCTTCTTGTTACTTTATTCATGTATTTACAGTCAACAAGCCCAATGCATTCCTGGAATTTGTCTCCTGGATTCTTCAACCACTTCTTGTTGTTATCCATTTTTTCTTACAAAGTATTCCATAATTCTTATTTAATTACTTGTGATTTTCCTGGAATCCCACCATGTATACTGCATATTTGGATAAAAAGTATGGTATTTCAAAGCAAGTATCAATATAAGGCAGACAGAGAGAGAGAGAAATTTGTGCATGTGAAAAGGATAATGTGTTCCTATCCCCCCCCCCCTCTCTCTCTCTCTCACACACACACAAGTTCACCCACTGAAAAGCTGTACTGAGATATCTCATTCCCAGCATCTTTACCCTAGGGAGTTGTGTTTGTATCTATGTGTGAGAGAGCAATGCAGCAGCAATAAAGCACATTCTAAATATTTTATATATTTGCAGATCTCAAATGTTCATCTTCCCACACATGATATACCAACTTCTCCATTTAGGGAAAGAACAATACTTTCAAAGTGCACAAGGAACAGTTTCACTGATTCCTTTATCATCTGTGTTTCCCCCATTGGTCAGTGACCTTTCCTTTATCTAGTTTGTCAGAGTATGGTGGTCACAGTCCCCTACAGTAAGAATGCCTGTCCTGTGGTGCTCCAGGTGTTCTTATAGTGCAGGTTCCATTGTCCCTGACCATCAGCCATGCCAGCTGGAGCTGATGGAAATTGGAGTCCAGCAACAATAAGCCACAGATTAGCCACCCATGTTCTATGGCAGACTTCAGATTTGCTAGTTTCTGGAAATACTAGAATTCCAAGAGCCAGAGACAACATATGCAAAACGTTAAGGAAGAGGCTGACTGTAAGTCCATTCTTAGATAAGGGAATTGTTCAGTACCAAAACTGAGCTCACAATATTCTCAAACACACACGCACACACACACACACACACACACACACACACACACACAGATTCCCGGTCTTCTCCCCCCACCCTCCAAAAACTTACTTTGTTTCAACAACCTAAATTAAGGTGGTATACCTGTCAGTCAGTTGGGAACCTGATCCACTGCAGATCATCCAGAAATCTAGAGTGAGATTATGAGTACCTGTGTTCTGCAGCATGTAGCTCAAGCAAATAATGCAGGCTAGTTTGGACATTTTGCTTACTACCAGCACTCTAACAACATAACTGATAGTAGCAACTTCTAAAATGACAGAAGTTCTCTTGGATTGATTCTATAAAGGACTCAAATCCTTCCAGTCTTCTACCTACCTACAGGTGAGAGTGGAGAGCAGGTGATAAAAGATGAGGTATTGTCACATTTCAGAGCACTGAGCATCTTCAGACAAAGTAGCTTGCCTGAGCACATAGTCTTTGCATTAAAGGATTACCCGTTTCTTTCCTTAGGACCCAATGGATGGTCATTAGTCCAGAAAACAATCTGTAATTCAGGATTCAAGCAGGGTTCTAAATTGCATGGGGAGCTTCAGTGCATCGAAAAGATTCCCTACTGCAGGTGTCATGCTCAATTCAGCAACAGCATTGTTGGGGGAATTAGGAGCAGTGTGACTCAGAAGTAATGTGTGATGAGGGCCTGCTTCTTTTCAAGATATGGACATTTTACGTAGTTTGTTAATGCAGACTATAACTTGCATTAGGTTTTTAAGCAGCTGCATCACACTTTTCTTTTTTTGCTACAAAGGGGAGGAGAACCTCTAATCAGCTCTTGCTGAAAGAGACACTATGGTTTGGAAGAAAGGAGGCTGCCTCTAGACAGGCAAAACCTCTAAAGTCATGAAATTCAAGAAGCATATGAAAGCTTATGCTATAAAATGTGCTTAGCTTTAAGGATTTAAAAAAGAAAGAAAGAAGCAGCAGCAAAAATTAAGTAACTCTTATTGTAGAGACAAGCTATCCTGTAACCTGCTTTCCATCTTAACTACAATTAGTAACTTTATCTCTTCTCCATTTAAAAAAGAACAACACAATGAGTCTGCATTCCACCCAGTGGCGTAGCGTGGGTTGTCAGCACCCGGGGCAAGGCAAGTAATTTGCGCCCCCTAACCCGTGGATTTGCGCCCCCTAACCCGTGGATTTGCGCCCCCTAACCCATGGATTTGCCCTAACCCCAGATGTTGCGCCCGGTGCGGCCCGCCCCCCCTGCACCCCCCACGCTACGCCACTGATTCCACCCACTTATCTGGGAGTAAGACCCCTTAAACTTTCTAGGACAGGGGTCCGCAAACTTTTTCAGCAGGCAGGGGGCCAGTCCACTGTCCCTCAGACCTTGTGGGGGACCGGACTATATTGGGGGGGGGGGAGATGAACAAATTCCTATGCCCCACAAATAACCCAGAGATGCATTTTAAATAAAAGCACACATTCTACTCATGTAAAACACACTGGTTCCTGGACCGTCCATAGGCCAGATTTACAAGGCGATTGGGCAGGATCCAGCCCCCGGGTCTTAGTTTGTGTACCCATGTTCTAGGACATGTGTAGGATTGTGCAGGGTGACCTTAAAAGTGCCAATTGTGTGGAAGAAGAAGAAGAAAAGTTTAAGTGGCGAATAATCATCTGACATGACTTGTTTTCTTGATTCTCTTCTCCCCACCTTTAATTTGAACAGCAATGCCGATATAAGATGAAGAAAATGGATGCTATCATTTTGTTTCTAGCATGCTCCTCATGTCCTGCAAATAATATCGAAGACTGGGAAATAGAATACCTCTGCTCCTTCTGAATATTTGCATTTTATAATTGTTTCTCTAAAGAGCAAGCTGGGCAGACCTGGAGCCAGAGGGGCTGTATCCTCCTTTCTCCTGACTCAGAGGAGGCAGCAGAATTTTAACAAGCTCTGGTAGTGCCTTTGCAGCAACTACATTTGCACATTACCTCCTTATCAGTTTGTCTCCTGACACACTCCTTGTCTGCATGCAGAGGCTAAGGACTTGTAGGGAGGGTAAGTGGATTCCAGAAATCAAATGGGAAATCAATGAAACCTGGGTAAGTGGATTCCTTGCTCCCACCCCCTCCTACCTCCTATACAAAGTGGTCTAAATTTAGGCAGCAAACTTCTCAATACACACACCTATCATTTTTGACACTTTACTGAAAGGCCCATAACAAACTTCTTAATAAATTCACAACTCTTTAACAAGCTATCTTCCAAAGCAGCCTGTCTTTTGCTTATGCTGCTTTGTAAAGCACTGAATCCACTGGTGATTTTCTAGAGATTGGTGGTAGGTCTTAGCATGCAATGGGAATTGCCTGAGTGCTGCAAAAGAAGAAGACTAGAGCAAAATATTAAGGAAAGTTGCTTACAAAAATCTGCATATTAGTTAAAACTGCATACAAACATGTGTACAGTATATTAGGAGAAATTTGCACTAAAACGCTGGCTCTTTTTCATGAGGATTTTTTTAAAAAATCACAAAATGCTGTGGAAATGTGGAGAACTGAGTTTAAGATTGGAGAAACAAGAAATGGAGGGAAGCCAGAATGAACAGATTTGCCCATTCCTACCTGAAGTACGGGACGCGGGTGGCGCTGTGGGTAAAACCTGTGCCTAGGACTTGCCGATCGTATGGTTGGCGGTTCGAATCCCCGTGGCGGGGTGAGCTCCCGTCGTTCGGTTCCAGCTCCTGCCCACCTAGCAGTTCGAAAGCACATCAAAGTGCAAGTAGATAAATAGAGACCGCTTTATAGCGGGAAGGTAAACGGCGTTTCCGTGTGCTGCGCTGGTGCTGGCTCGCCAGCTGCAGCTTCGTCACGCTGGCCATGTGACCTGGAAGTGTCTTCGGATGGCGCCGGCTCACGGCCTCTAGAGCGAGATGAGCACGCAACCCTAGAGTCGGACACGACTGGCCCGTACGGGCAGGGGTACCTTTACCTACCTGAAGTACAGATGGGAAATGGGAGCAGGAGGCAGTGGCAGGGGAGGCACAATGGTGGGGCAAGTGCTCTCCCCTCACACAATTGCGTAGGAGGCTTTGAAAAATGTGGTTATTTCTCTGCATTGTCTGGGGAAATGTGAAATGCATCCTGAAATATCAACCTGCAGTTCTTCAGGCAGATAGGAACCTTCTCAAAGGCCAAACAGCACATTTTGCCTAACTAAAGAATATGCTTGCAGCCACTTTCCTCACTGCTTTCCTGAAAACCATATTACATGAAGGATGTATGCCTGTGCCTTCTCATCAGTCAGACATGGGCTATTGCACACATATTATGTAGAGCTTGTCAAGTGTAAACTTGACAGGGAACTTCAGTCAATCACTGTTCCCCAACCCTGACAAGTATTATCTGCATAATATCTTTAAACACACTTTGGTTGCAATCACATTTTGATATTACATTCACTAAAACATCTTATAAATACACCTCAAAATGCAGGATCCCCCCCCCCCATTTTTGTTTTTTTGCCACACTACTAAAAGGCATGGAGTGCATGCACTTCTTTGTTTTTTCCCCATGGCAGCCATTTTGTGCTGGCATCCATTGCACTTTTCTCAATATATGATTAATTTTCCATCTGATTATTATCAGTATTAAGAGCAATACTATTTTCTATACTGTAAACTCATATAAAAATAGATCTATCCAAAAAACATACATGAACAGTAACAAGTGCTGCTTGGGCTTGCCGACTGAAAGGTCAGCGGTTTGAATCCCCATGACGGGATGAGCTCCCATTGTTTGGTCCCAGCTCCTGCCAACCTAGCAGTTCGAAAACACGCAGTGCAAGTAGATAAATAGGTACCACTCCAGCAGGAAGATAAACAGTGTTTCTGTGCGCTGCTCTGGTTTCTCCAGAGGTGGCTTAGTCATGCTGGCCACATGACCCGGAAAAACTGTCTGAGGAAGTGGACAAACGCCGGCTTCCTTGGCCTGTAAAGCGAGATGAGCGCCGCAACCCCAGAGTCGTTCGTGACTGGACTTAATTGTCAGGGGTCCCTTTACCTTTAACAGTAACAAAAGCAGTACCAAAAGAAGATCTGACAACAACATGAGATCATTTCTTACAGTCTTTGCAACTGCACCGGGAAACCAGCTAGAAACACCTGCGGAAACAGCATTTGCCTAAGTCCTTCTGGAAGGAGACCTGAACGTCAGGTGGCCTTGGTGTAGGAAACGGTCTTTTTATAAAAATGGAAAAGGGCAACCATGTTTCACAATAAGCTTATCTTTTTTGCCACTCCATCCTGCTGTGCAGTCTGCTATGGTGTATTAGTTGTTCAGATATAACCAGCTTCCTGCTGTGCTTAATCCACTCACTGATCATGGGACTTTGACCAGGGATTCCAGTACTGCACCATTGCCCCTTTTGTCACACCCAGAAGAAAACTCATTGTTTCACTGTGATGGAGTTGACCTTACACATTGTCTGGGAGAAACAATAATGCCAACATCAGATCTGGTGCAATGAAGATGGAGGTGGCTTCAGATAGCACTCCAAACATGCTCATCTCCCCCACAGCTAAGAGCCTTTTTTGGTGTGTGTGGGGGGGAGGGAGTCCCCTTGGTGCCAATAGGGTGTCAATGGGGACTCCCATCTCTCCCAAAGGCTCCTAGCTATGTGTATGTGGGTGATTTCCATTCCAGGCATAGTAAGGGAATAATGAGATAAGCCTTGCACCCCATGCACCACCTTTTCTCACCTTAAGTCGGGGGAAAAGAGAGATGCATACCTGTCCACTATATACAAAACAAACATCTAATTTGGCCTAGAAATACGTAACAAATACAGAATATGTATTTGCCTGCAATTATTTTAGGGAAAACAAGACAAGTAGCTGCCTGCTACCTATTAAATAAACATCTTGTTTTCAAAGCAAGTTCAATTAATTTGCCACTGTGCTAGTCTGAGAAACTTTTCTGCTCCCCTTCTTCACTCTGTAAAATGTTTGTGACATGTGTTAGTAACAACAACACTAGCCTGTTATTATGGTACAACATGCCATCAAGTGTTCCAGGTGATGTTAATATACTGAAAGCAATTCACAAGGTGTAAATGGGTTTCCTTATACCCCTCCACCCCTGACTGTTTGCTCACACCAGAACATTTCATAATAATATCATTTTTTTTTCACACAACACAACACTTTCTATTCCAGGTCCTTTTGTACTTTTCAAATTATCAGCTGAAACAGATCATACAACTACTATGGCTTTGTAGTCACTACTAGAGAGATAAATTTATACGGCCTCCCCCCCCCCCCATCTAATACAAATATGTTACTGAAGCTTAATGTGGGAAAAATAAATTGTCCATAGTAACATTAACCAGTTTCAGAGTAAGAGTGATGAACTTAAAAATAGCATTATATTACACAGAGAGAATATCAGAACAATACAGAAAACAGAAAACAGAAATGGAGGTTTGATTTAGTCAAATATAGTCCCAGCTTTTTTTATGTTCTCTTTGTTGCTAAACATTTTTTTCAAATTTGATTTCCCCCCCCCCCCTCACTCATCTCAGTGTACCTTCCTTTCTTCTATCCTTCTACTTCTTCTCCAACCCCAAACTTTTTAAGTTTGCTCAGTTTTTCATAACAAACTAGTTCATTCCTTCATTTCTGCTACACGTGGCAATTTCTGCTACATCCTATGCAATTTTACTCAGATATAATTACCACTGTGTTTAAGTGTGCTTATTCCTAGTCTGCAATCCTATACTCATTTGAACTCAGTTGAACTTACTTCTGAGTAGATATTCCTAGGATTGCACACTCAGTCTACTCCATCTTTTTTACCAGTTCATTCTGAGGGTTCTTCTGGATGGGGACCTCATATTGTAAATACAGCGGTACATTGGGTTACAAACACCTCGGGTTACAAACACTTCCACTAACCTGGAAGTTAGTACCGCGGGTTAAGAACTTTACCTCAGGATGAGAACAGAAATTGTGCGCCAGCGGCATGGCAGCAGCAGGAGGCCCCATTAGCTAAAGTGGTACCTCAGGTTAAGAACGGTTTCAGGTTAAGAATGGACCTCCGGAATGATTTAAGTACATAACCAGAGGTACCACTGTATTGTAAATGCCAACATAGCAATTTGAAAGCACACCAGTGCAAGTAGATAAACAGGTATCACTGCAGCGGGAAGGTAAACAGTGTTTCTGTGTGCTCTGGCTTCTGTCAAGGTGTTCTGTTGTGCCAGAAGCGGTTTAGTCATGCTGGCCACATGACCTGGAAAGCTGTCTGTGGACAAACGCCGGCTCTGTCGGCCTGAAGTGAGATGAGCGCTGCACTCCATAGTCACCTTTGACTGGACTTAACCGTCCAGGGCTCCTTTACCTTTACCCTTTTACACACTGTAAATGTATTTTTCCCTTGTGTGTGCATGTGACAAGTTAGCTTCCACACATGCCCATTTTTCAGGCATAATATGCCACCTTTATTTACAGAATTATTCATCCCACTCAGTTGACAGATATCTGGGGATAGGGCAGTAAAATTTGGATCAGGACCAAAGAGCACATCCTGTTCCTCACACATTCATGCACATGTGAAGAGCACCATTAGCTATTATGTTCTCTGTCTCCTCAAGCTTCAGATCTTAGTGTTATTTTTGTCCCCCTTTCTTCTTCTCCATTGTCATCTTGGATTGACAAGCTTCAGAGACTTGGGCTGTAATCTGGCAGCACTTTATTCGATTTTCTGGCATTTCCTTACCTGACAATTTCCATATTTTATGTGATCTTTCACATGATATGAAATGCCACTTCTGGAAATCTAGCAGAATCTAGAGGGAGCTTCTCACTCATTTTCATGTTAATTGCTTCAAAAAAGAAGAAGCTTACAACACCATCAGCCCAGAAAATCGCACGAGTTTTGTGCTGTAACTTTCCCACCATTTTCATGGATTACACCATGTGATGAAATCTAAGGAAGTATTCAAGCATGCAATTCTTTCTTGCCATTTTAATGGGTGGAGTGACATGGTGGTATATTGGGGTGTCCAAACTTTTTTCAAAGAGGGCCAGATTTGATGAAGTGAACATGCATGAGGGCCGACCAAAGTTGTTGAGCTTTTTATTGGATTGCCACAGGGTCCAGATTACACGGCTGGATTAGGCCCCCAAAACAGACTTTGGACATGCCTGGTGGTATATCAATAAAAAAAAGTCACAGTTCAATAATGCAACAAGTAAAATGAATGTTAGAAATCAAAAGGATTATAACTAGGATTATAACTAGGAAAACTTTCACACAGGGCCGTCTTAAGCAAAGATCCCTCTGGCACCTCACCCCAGCCCCCATTTCCCAAAGTTGTTGACCTTTTCCCAAGCCTCTGCAGGGATTGCTCTCCTCCCGCGGCTTGGAAAGGAAGCTGCACACCTGCACGTCATATTCCTAACGGGGGGGGGGGGGCTCTCCCACAACAAAGCAACAGGGGCCCTTGCCTTTCATTTAAAGCACATCTGATGCTTTTGAAGCGCACACATTCAAAGAATCCTGAGAAGTGGTGGTTTGTTAGAGCACGCTGGGAATTGTAGTTCGGGGATTGTAGTTCCCAGGATTCTTGGGTGTGGGGTGTCGAGCCATGTGCTTTCAATGGGGGGGGGGAGGTCCTGATTAGCTGTCGCCTGTGTGGATCTGAATTAGAGCACCCTGAGACACAAACCCCCTTGGGGAGCAGGGAGCCCAGGCCTTCAAGCTGGGTCATGATCCAGCACCCAGCACCGCCTCCTCCTCCTGCCGTGTGACTCGCCCGGTGCCACAGGCCATGTTGAGCACTGTGTTGCAGCACTGAACGTGCAGCAGCAACACCAGCCAGTTCTTGTACTCGGCAGTGCAGCTCCGCATGTCACCAATGCACAGCTGCCAGACCCGTGCCACACGGCCATCGGCGTACTGGTCCGGCAGCCCCTCGGCCACCACACCCAGTGAACAGGTCCAGTAGATGCTGTCCACCATGGTGAGTGCACAGAGGCTCCTGCAGGTGCCGATGGATGGGTGGGAGAGCGCGTGCACCCACAAGAGCGTGCCTAGCTGCTGCTGCTCCTGCTGCTGCCAGCCATATAGTTGGCAGGGCAGGCACAGCTTCCATCCTAAGCCTCTGCAGGAATCGCTCTCCTCCCACGGAGGCTTGGGAGGCAAGCTGCATGCCCACCAGCCATATGGTTGACGGGGCACAACTGGCGGGCGTGCAGGGAAAGTGGAGGCCACCTGCAAAGCCGTGCAGTTCCCCCAGGTGCCCCTGAGAGTCCAGCGCCTTGGCACAACACGCCACTAAGCCCAATAGGAAAGATGGCTCTACTCTCACAACAATTCCCACATCTGAAAAATGCTCACATCAAAGGAGAATCGAGTACTGCAAGTAGCTCAATTTTTATCCAAGATGGAGAAAACTGTACAGATGTTTTTGAACAGCAGCAGCACCAGGGAACACCCACCCACAGTTTTCCTGGAAAATTTATAACGTTTTGATTCGTTCAGAAATTCGTCAAACTATTTCTTGATTTACGGGGGCAGGGAGGGGTGGAACAGCTCAGTTCATTTCCAAATAAATCTGATGAAAGCAGTGGTGAGGGCTGGGACAGATCACCCATCCAATGTTAAAATTTCATCTTTTCTTTTTGTTGATGCTGCCTATGTGCTCATCCTATTTTGTCCACACTGGATTAATGCACTGCTCTTTTCAGTCAATCCTACATCTTTCCACCTGAAGCCTTATATTTCCATTTTGCTTTCTCCCCCTTCCCTTATCCCCCCCCCCCACTGCATGCAAATGTGCTTGCATTTCTCTGCTATTGGATTCTCTTCACTGGCTATCTTTTCCCTTTTTGCATTCCATTTAAGATTTTGTTATTTTCAACTGTGTACTTTCTTGCCTCCTAGTTATCTTTCATCTCTACCCCCCCCCCCAATATTTTCCTCTTCGGTTCTTTGTGTTCTCCTGGCCCTTTATTGCTTGTTATGCCTACTTTCTCTTCTTCTTTCACAACATTGTGCTTTTCCCTCTTATGGCTCCTTATCTATAGAAGTGTTTTCCAGTTGATATTCATTTCATTGATTATCTTCGTGTTCTTATAAAATGCTTTTAAGACTCATTTATTTCAGCTAGACCACATCTAATTGCCTTTCACCTTTACTCCTTTTTATTTTTAATGGTGGTTTTTTTTTTTACTAAATTAGAACATAAACACATTGGGTCTGTTTTGTACAGTAGACACTTTACAGTCAATAAACATCTTTATTTTTTATTGTATATAGGTCTGAGCTAAGGCATATCCCCTGTAACAAAATATTCCTCTTAAGTAAGACTGTTAGCAGGGGCAAATATAATATTCCCAGATTGCTATTTAAGGTTCCTGTCACCCCCCCCCAATATTATCATTCTTTCTGTTTTCAAAGCTAGCAAAGCATTACATCTTCACTGCTCTTCAAGCTAGATATAGCTAGAATTTGCACAGGCAAACTCATTCTTAATTGTGTATGCAAACCCTGATTTAAAGCTTCCCATGCTTAGTATTAAAACGAGGGCAGAAATGCTGCTGCACCAAGAAGCAATAGTAGGGCTGGAGTGGGGAGCCTTTTTCAGCCAAATGACCATATTTCCTCAGGTGCTGCTTACCAGGGGTGTGCATAGCCAGCTGCAAAAGTGAACAGAGCAAGAGAAGTGCCTCTGACCCAGTGCTGGATTTACATATAAGCTAAACAAGCTACAGCTTAGGGCCCCATTCTTTTGGGGGGGCCCAAAAAAATTTAAAGGAAAGAAACCTGGATGTACATTTCCAAAATATAAGATAAAACAACAAATAAAATAAAACCTACGTACAGCAACAGTGTTTTGTGTTGTGTAGGCTCCTATGATGTAAGGAATGGGCCCCTCCTGCTAGCCTGCTCCCTAAAATATCACTGGTTAGATACCTATTAGGTCCATAAATTACCATATAGCATATATTCAACACACAAAAACAGCGACAATTTGTTGTTGACAAAGGACAGCTGGACATATAAAGGGCCCCATTACCTTCAGTATCTTAGGGCCTCATCAAACCTAAATCCAGCCCTGTTCCAGCCACACGTCAGGTTTGTACACATGCCCACCTCCCCATTTTCCATACAGGCAAATAGATCTGCATTGGTTGACTAGCACGTATTGAATAACAGTGCCAGAAAATCAGTATCAAGCAACATTTGTCGGGGGGGGGGGAGCATTCCTCTGCATTTGATTTTCACTTCAGGAACTCTGCTGTATTTACCTATTTCTTACTTCTTTCAAATGGGAAACAATTCTCTTGTAGTAATATTTGTTGTTCAGATGCCACTGGTCTTTATACTAACGAAATGCATTACCTTATTTGTGTGTGTGTGTGTGTGAATAAACAGAAGATGCAAAAGTTTAATAACATCTTTCCAGTGTGAAAACTTGGCATCAATTTATAGGAATCATTGGTTCCTTTTATTCACAAGCTTTGTTATCCCAATCCCATTCATCTTTATTGAGGAGTTATGTCTTCCATTTCAGTGTTTCTGGATTGCCGGGAAAGAGTTCTTCTACATAGCTTTTAGTAACGTCACTACTGAGAGCTCTGATGGTGTTTCCTGCTTGGCAGGGGGTTGGACTCGATGGCCCTTGTGGTCTCTTCCAACTCTATGATTCTATGATTCTATGATTCTATGAGAGCATCTTATTTGGCTCACTGTGATCCCCATGGAAACACAAGGACTTTTCTTTTTCAAAAATATTTTTATTAAACTTCCCAAAAACCCCACATAAAATTCCAATACATAGATTTTTTTTAAAAAAAACACCACACCATGCGTTTTCTGACATTGTACGAAGATGAGCATGATAGAATTGGTCTGCTTCAGAATTTTCTCCGTTATAACAGGATTTTCCCCTTACTGTTCCAGTTTGTGAGTTCTAGGTTCCTACTTGTTGAGCTTATGGTTTTCATGAGGTCTTTGAAAATTTGTCTTAGCCCAAGAACACCCAAATATCACAGGGATCTGTGGGAGTCATAAAGCCATGGCAGAGGCTTGTAATACTGCAGGGTGCCACCTGACCTCGGCTAACTCACACTCTGTGCCTTACAATGTATTAGAATGTATTGACCTTATATGGTGATGGGCGTAGCAAAAGCCATGACCGGATGAGGTAATGTGAGACATTGGCAAACGGCCATGCGGCTGGGGAGAACAAAGGAGAATAAATCGGAGGAGAGCAGAGAAAGGAGCTGCTCTTACCATCCTGAAAATATAGCTGGCTCTCTGTGTCTTTTTTCTATGCTGTGCGCCATTTAATGACGGCTGGACTCCATCAGGGATCATTTAAATTTCTTAGATGGCCACCCTAATCTCATTTAGGGTAAACCCCATTGATTTTCATTGGACTGAGGATATATGGTTGGAATTCTACAGTTTTAGAAGCGTATGGACAAATTCATGGGTTATTCTGAGCCCCAAGTCTTAAAGGGCATTTGAGCTTTATAACCTTTCAAAGCTCTTTAGCTTTTTTAGAGCTTAAGATTAAAAGGCTTTTGATGATTTAAAGTTTTTGATTCCTTTAAATCTCTGTTATAAGATGGTTTAATTTATGGACCTCATTGCCTGTACTTATTTCTAATCTGGTATTCTATGTTTTGCATTTTTTAATATATATAATTACTTCATTTATGTATTCAGTGGTGGAATTGATTACACAATATTACCAACCAGTGTGAATGATTTTTTTTTCTGGATGGTAGCATATAAATCTTTTTAAAACAAATAACATTCATAAACATATACAACTGAACACCAAAACATGCACACAATAGCATACACAAATGAGAATCCACAATACAAAATTTATACTGTTGTTGTACATACTTCTGGAGAGAACAATTCTGATTTGTTACCTGCTTTTATAATGCCAGAGACCAACTCTTGCTTTATTTTAGATTGAGGCTCAGCCATTAATGAAATCCCCATCACATTAATACTGTTGGCATCACTGAATGGGCCAAGTATTGCTTTATCAGAATTCAGGACCTGGACTGAAAGAACAGCACACTCATGGAAAACTAAACAGAAGAGTTAGAAGCAGGACATTAAAAAGAAGTGTTTCTTTGCTCCCTGATTCACAAACAGCCACAGTGCAAGACCTGCAATTAAGGCAATTTAGTTCCAAAAAATTGTCATAAATCCAAGTACATCAGCTTAAATTGTTTGAGTCAGAACCAAGAGTTGATTAGGAACTCAGCACCTGAACTCATTGCTCTTCCGCTGTTTTAGGTGAATCACCCCCATGCCCAAGTAGCTTTACTGCTAGTTTCTTTACTACGTCCTCCCCCCGTTTTGGGGTTTTGTTTGTTTGTTCCTCCATCAGTTTCTTCTTCCTGTGAATTCTTTGTCTGTTTCACAAGCCATTTGCAGCCCTTGCTTATTCATCCTGCTCACCCCTTGCCCTGCTCCTGATCGTCCTGGAAGCCAGTCTTCATCCTCAGGGATCATTAGCAAAGGAATTGAAAATAAAACTGTAAATATCATAATGCCTTTATACAAGCCTAAGGCATGACAGCATTTGGAATACTGTGTACAGTTCTGGTTGCTTCACCTCAAAATAATATTGTGGAGTTAGAAAAGGTTCAGCAAAGGACTCTCTCATGTTGCCCTCAATCCATATTTGTTAATGACACTTTTGATATTCGCCCTCCCATTCTGTTCTTGCAACATGGCCACAGAGAACACCTTCAGCCTGTGAGCAACATTCCCTCACTGGCAGGAGAGGTGTGGACTGTACAGAGTGGATTTCCCTGGCCCTTGCCATAAAAGATGTCTTCTGTTCGTGGCTGTTCAGGATGATCCTCATTTTACCACCAGCCCTATCATTCCATTAACAATGCTTTATACATCGACTTGTTCATTCTTTGATCTACAGGCCAATGTTGTCCATGTTTACCTGGAAGCAAGTTCCACAAAGTTCACTGCAGACTTAGCCATGCTTCTGAATAAACATGGTTAGGATCAGGTTGTGTTAGCCACTGACCCATCACCAAGCCTACCTATCAGACCTCCTAAAATATATTGGCTATACCAAAGGTTGCCTCACTGGGAGGCTGTTGAATTAGGTTGCTACTATTCTATGCTCTTTCTAAGGCATCTCCTTCCATCTCCTGTAACTCATTTCAAAACTGTTAAAATGCTACAAATTAAGAGAATCTATTTTCCCATCTCTACTCATTCTCTATGGAAGTTTCTTGATCTCCTTTTATTTCTGCCTCGACTCATTCTAAGTAGTACTCCAGTATTCTAATTACGCTCAATTACTACACTGGTTTATCATTGTGATCCTTTACTTAAAGTACCATTCATAGCCGTGGGATAGAAACCACCCTATCTGTATTTATGGATGAAATTAATGAGTCACTTTATTGTAGACAGTGATCAAATGAAAGGTGAAAAAGAAATGTGATTGAGCTATGGGGGGAAAGGAGACAAAAGCAAATAAATTGGGCACCATCTAGAAATGCTTCTTAATGTGTTGGACGAGTTTAATTAAATGAATTGGTTTGCTTTCATTTCAGAGGTTGTTTTTCCCTTTACAGAATCAGATTTTCAAATGCACATCTCTTTTTATGTTTTGTTGTATGTCTAATCAAGTGTCTTGTGGCCAGAATTTCTAAATGCTCTGATCAGAACATGCTGCCTTTTGACAATTTAGCTGAGTGATAAATTATGCTGAATATCACAGCTAAAAAGCACAAAAGCCACTCCAGTGGGGAGAGTGCTGGCTTGGAGTTCTGGAAATGCCATCCATTAGAAATGCCTGCACTCTAAATTTGCACAACATAGGGCCACATTAGCACCATGCCTGGGTGGCACTTAGTTCCTCTTAGTACTTAGCAACTGGGGGTGGGGGATCATGCTGCCTGATCTAGCTATGCCAATGCACTTTAATTAATGGAGAGAGTGAGCACTTGCATGCATGCATCCTTTTGCTTGTACAAAATTGTCCCTTCTACTGAATTAAGTAGTGTGGTTCATGAATGCAGGAGCTCCATGCACACAGAGAATTACATGTGGGTCAAAGATTTTTCCTGTTGCAGTTGCTGCTTTCCCATTAATGTCCTCTATATCAGAAAGGTGATCTGCTGGCATAGGAAGCACCCAGTTGACCTCAGTAACCTGTGTGATACATAAGGAACCTCTAGCTTTTATGTAGTGTTGAAGTTCTTAACCAGCAGAAGACTGCTGCCCATGCTGCTTAAAGTACCACGTCAAGTCTTGCAGAGTTGGAAGGGACTCAAAGGTTAGAAATCTCCAATGAGGACAATCCACCACCTTCCCAGGGAGTCCATTCCACTGTCGAAGAGCTCTTACTGTCAGAAAGTTTTTCCTGATGTTTAGCCAGAATCTAATTTCTTATAACTCAGTCATTTGTTTCATTCCTACCCTCCAGAGCCAGAGAAAACAAGCTTGCTGCATCTTCCATGTGACAGCCCTTTAGATATTTGAAGATGGCTATCATATCTCCTCTCAGCCTCCTGCTTTCCAGGCTAAACATACCCAACTCCCTAAACCGCTCCCCATAAGACTTGGTTTCCAAACCCTTTATCATCTTGATTGCCCTCCTCTGCACACATTCCAGCTTGTCTATATCCTTCTGAAATTGTGGTGCCCAGGACTGAACATAGTATTCTAGGTGTGGTCTGACGAGGGCAGAAAAAAGCAGGATTATTACTTCACTGATCAGGACACTATACTTCTATAGATGTAGCATAGAATAGTATTAGCTTTTTTTGGCTGTTGCATCACACTGTTGACTCATGTTAAGCTTGTGGTCTACTAAGAACCCTAGTACTACTGGCAACCAGGTGTCCCCCATCTTATATTTCTGCAGCTGGTTCTTCCTCCTAGGTGCAGAACCTTATATTTGTCCCTACGGATATTCCTTTTGTTAGTTTTGGCCCAATTCTCCATCAACCTTGAATCCCTATTCAGGCTTCTGCAGCATTAGCTATCCCTCCAAATCTGGTGTCATCTGCAAAATGAATGAACATCCCCTCAATTCCTTCATCTAAGCAATTTAGAAAAATATTGAACAACAACAGGCCCAAGACAGATTCTTGTGGCACACCACTTGTCACTTTTTTCCAGGATGATGAGGAACCATTAGTTCCTCTTTGGGTTCAGTCAGTCAACCAACCTAATTCTTGGGGTGAGGAATGTTTCACACACTCTCAATGCTTTTCTGCCAGCTATTTTCTTTTAAAAATAAAATCTATCTCAGGAATTAAAACAGTATGGGATCTGACAAATGTTTGTGAAACAGGGCCATCATTCTGTCAGGCAAATTTCCTTAATAAGCAGGAAACCCAGTGAAACAGCATCTTTGTGTTCGGCAGATGCAAAACAAAAATTCAATACCTTCCCTGAACTGAGCCTCTTGCCCTTTTCCAGAATCCAGGATGCTGGAATATTTCCCCATTTCATCTGCCAATAAAATGATGAAACTGCAGCCTACTAGTGAGTATGTTATTTAAATGGCATCAAGTCTAGGAACAATGTTACAGGCATGTACTTCTCTCTCTGATATTGGCACTAAAAAGTAATTACAAAGATGTATTATTTATACAGCTCCAAGGCTGTGTGAAGCATAAGATATTTTGTTCAATTGCATCAGATCTTGAAAGGTCACTTAAAATTTCGGTGGTTAATAAATGATGGTGGTTTTTTCCCTTACCATTTTTTTGCAACTAAACCATACATGCATGAAACAAGGATCCCCCACTTCCCTTGCCCTGGTATCTCCTCCATCACAAAAACATACTTATGACTCTGTGCATACCAGTTCGGTGTTTTCCAAGCTGAAATCTCACATTCTTTGGGAACAATGCACAGATTCCATAACAAGCTGCTTTATCAGAAGGGCAAGTTTCTGGCAAGGTTGCCAGAAAAAGATGTCTTCCAGGATTTTCTACTTATCCCTCTGATAGAAGCCATATTGACTTTCAAAACTTTCATCTGTCATATGAATCTTCTTTTTCAAAGGCCTCAGAAGTATCAAAGTTGGGATTGGTGAGTGGTCTCCCATCCAGGTATTGACCTAGCACCAATCAGTTTATCTTCAAAGATCTACTTACGTCAGACATCTTTGGAAACAAGGAGCCCAAGAATCTTTACATTTGATATAGATCAGAAATGGAGAACCATTCAGAATGGTTGGGCTCAAACTCCATTGACCCCAGCCATCATGGCCAAAGGGACAGGGATAATGGGATGACAAAGTCCAGCCATATCTGAATGGCCACATCTTCTCTAATTTGATTTAGATCTTTTCTTGGAACATTGGACCTCTATATTTTTCAGGTTACGGTTTTGTTTTTTGTTTTTACTTTTTTTACTTGTCTTTTTTTACAGGGTTAACAATAGGCAGGGTGAAAATAAAGTGAAAATAAATACACAATAAACTGAAATTTGAGATGAATGCAACGTGAATTAGTAAGTTCAAAGTTGTATTGCTTGTGGTCAAAGGCCCTTTGCAAAAAATGCAGACATTATGCAAAAATAAATATAAAACTTGGTAAATAAAAGCCAGAGTATTGGATTAAGTAGAGCCGTGGAAAAAAGATTCTCTCCAGCATTAGGACTGAAAGAAATATTTTCACTCATATTTGAGTATGACAATGCGTTAAAAAATCAGTTATATTTTGAAATCACAAATTAATATTATAGCTGAATTTGACAAGAATTCAAATAGACTGACTGAGTGGGTCATACTATACACAATAAGGGTGACAATTATCAAGTTGGAATAACATGCCAAAATAAAATTATCAGCACTGAAGTCACACATTGGTGCTACTGCCATGGATATATGTATATCAGTTACCTAACTTCAGTTATGACCAGGATAACTCTTGTTGCACTCTAACTTCTAGTCTTTGGAATGTGGACAGCTCTTCCCCTTTTCTGAAGCATTCCACAATGTATTTGGGTGAATAAGATTGTACTGTATTTTAATTCTAACAGAGAATTTCAAACTTATCCATGTTTATCCATGCTTATATTTCTGCTGCGTACAATTCTGTAGTAGTCAGCACACTTCAAATCAGGGCTATTACTTTTGCTTTTTGAAATGTACCTTTGAAATATTTGACCATGCAATGGCTGGTTTTGTAATTTTCTGATGCCTCTTCATTCCTCCATTAGTTTTATTCTACACACAGCTTACTTTGCTTTATGAATAGGGAATGCCCAACCCTACAGCCTTCAGCGAGCCTCTTTTTGCTGGCAGAGAACTGCAGAAAGGCATTATATACCATGTGTACCAGCAAGCAGGATGGCATTTTCTTTCCAGTGGCGCTTACAAATACCGGGTGTTGTTATGTTCACTTAGCCAACCACTGCCTTATGATGATAAGCATGCAATCTGTGTCCCTTCATCCCATCAGCAATAGGAATACTAACCTTTCATTGCTGACAGTTTGTTCCCTGCAGCCAACTGGCACAACCTCCTTCCACGTCCCCTGACCTTTCCTCAATGTTTCTTTGTTTGCTGCTTTTGTCCTTTTTAAAAAGCTCCTTATTGATGTTTTAACGTAATGGGAGAACATAAACAAGTAATAAGGAAAGGTTAACAATACTAAATCGATGCCATGCGGGCAGGGGTGGGTTGGGGGGGTGGAAGGGACCAGAAGGTGGAAGAGAGAATCAAGGGAAACAAAAAGACTAAATTTAATCAGTGTCCTATTGACAATCTAATTGCATTTATATCCCCCCCCCCCGGTTTTTAAGCAACATCTAATAAAAGGTCTGTCTAGTGCCCTGCTGCTTCAGCCACTGGGATGAATCTTCATACATGGAAGGAAGCACTGCCTAAATGATGTTTCTTGTTTGTTTATTCTCTCTTATTGGGTTGCCTTGCAAAATAAATAAAATTTGATTTTCCACATTTCTTTACAGTTAGTGAAATGCAGAGGATTCTTTAACACAGATGAATGGGAATAGCAGGGAATTTTCTTATTATCCAGTGTAATTGGGATTGGATTCCTATTTTGCAAGACGTTTTTTAAAAATCTGAAGATCTGTGATTTTTTAAAATAAATCATTGAATAATAAAAATATAAAGCAAGGTGATTTAGGAGAGGGGCATTGTTCTGTGGTGCATGCAAAATATTCAAAGACCACATCATAGTGTCTCCAGAAAGTGCTGGCAAAATAAACCTGCTTAAAACCCAGACAGCTGAGATGAACCAATATTCTGATCAGGTATAAGCCATCTTCCAATAATCCCATTCAAGCATTCTCTTTAGATGCTTGATAAAATCGTGCAATTCTGTTTTCAGTTAGAAATAAAAATAGTTGGCTTTTACCCTTGTAGAGATAACACTCTGAAAACATTGCCAGGGTATGCTCTAAAAACACTGGAACCAAAAGGCAAATAAAGCCGTTCCAAATTTATTCAGTTTGGACGTTGTTATTTGAAGCTTATATTGTGATTTTCAGCAGCTGACTTGTGACTGTCAGCATTATCAATTGTAGGTGTTGGGCCAAGGGCAGTTGTTTATTTTATAGATACTATATGACTGTGTTGTTTCAATTAGTGTCATCCCATAGCAGTATCCATACAGCATATTCAGGCTCCTCGCTGCCATTTGTAATGTGTCAAAGAGCCATGCCAAACCAGGAGCACATCTGCCACCAAAAATCTACATCTCAACCAGGAGTCAGCATCCAGAAAGCAGGGATGTGGAACTTTGGGCTCTCCAAGGCTTCTTCCAGATGACCTGCTCTTCCATCACCCATCCTGCCCTACTCTGCAGGCTGAAATGTGTCACTGAACTGATAAGGCCTTTGCTTGCTTGCTTGGATGGGGAGGAAATGTGTGCAGGTTTGTGAGTGCAGAAGCCTCTGCTTTTTGTGTGGTTGGCATACAACATTAAGGGTCATTTCTGTTGCTCTGCCCATTTTTGCCTCTGACTATGCCCCGCACCCGGCAAATGATGGCTCTGGAAGGTTGCCCGCCAAGAAATGTGTCCCTTGGGCTCAAAAATGGTTTCCCATTCCTGAGAGCAACTGAAGAGCTCAACTGTTCGTGTTTTCAAAATAGGGATTTGCCCAGGGCTCAAAGACTTAAGCAACACTGAGCTGATATGCAGACCTTTTCCTTTTTCAGTACATGGTCTCGGCTCTTCAGACTTCGGGCTGGATGCCTGTACATATTTGTAAAACCTGCGGGAAGCACAAGGGGAATGCTCGTTTGTGAAAGCTTCACAAATCCTCAAATTGCCAGCAGTCACTATACTTAGCAGCTCTGGAATAAAAAAAATAAAAAAAATTCCCTCTCTCCCCCCAGCGGTAGTCATTGTAGCTTTTACAGCAACAGCCTATGAAAGCATCCAGAAGATCAGCAGGATACTTACAGTGCCCAAGCCTGACTTCCCCTGCCAGAGTGCTGCTTATATTAATATTTTATTTTCTCTCGTGCACTTGTATTTTAATGTGGTTATAAAATGAAGAAGGTGGGGAGGGGAACCCTCTGACAACATTTCTCAGACATGTGCATGATCTTTTGATTCTCACTGAAGCAAAAAAGGTCAATATTATCTATCAGATTCACTACAGCGCTTGCTGGCTTCATTACGGCAGCAAACGTGGACCAGCCAATTTCATAACTAAGAGCACACTTGTGGCTTGCCCAGCTAATAAGAAATGGGATCTTTTGGGTACTGTTATTTAGAGTGGCATTTTAACTGCATTACTGCATCTGGAAGCTGATGTCATAGAAAAGCAGGGTTTATTTATGTATTTTATTGATGTGTAATGGAAAGGAAAGGAAAGGAAAGGGAGGGTGCTGCTTCTCCTTCAGTTTTCTGAGCAAAATGACTCTCAGGTGATGCTAAAGGATTGTGAGCATAGGAAACAGGTGATAAGTTATCTTAACTGATTTTAATATCGTTATCTACCCCTTCACCTTATGGTGAAGAGTGGGTAAGAAATTCAGTAAATATTGGGTGATAGTCAACTCAGTTTTCCTCAGAGTAGCCCCACTGAAATTAAGGAACATGACTAAAGTAGGTCCATTAATTTCCGTGGGTTTACTCTGATTAAAACCTAGCTGAATACTACACATTTATTATTGTTTGTTTTTCAAAGTACACTGAGTTTACAAGCGTAAAAACAATTACAAAAATGTAGCGACACATAATTGCACAATATAATAATTTCATCAAATCGGTAAAATAAACATCTGTGATTAAAATGTACGATAAACAAGACCCTTAAGAAAGCACAGCAGTTGTAACAGTTAAAACAGCAATTAAAACAGGAGGTTCAAGTCAAGAGGGCAGGGGACTGCTTGCCATTATGTGCTCTTGGTGACTCACCAGGCTGTTTGGCTTTGCAGATGTGCCTCCCCCCCGCCCCAAAAAAGGTAAAAATAGACAAGATTGGTCCTGTACAGGTGTTAAAAGCACATGACCAATGTTTTCTTGATCTGAATACGATGCGGTGGGTGGTTGGAAATCCCAAACATCTCCATTGATTAAGGCAGCAGCCCTATACACACTTAGATGGGAGTAATCCCATTGGACTCAATATGAGCTTCCTCTGAGTAGATATGCAAAAGTTCACATTAACCTGAAGAGCACCCCTAACCTTCATTGTAGGCTACTGGTCATCTGTCAAGGCCCAGTGATGGTCCAGAAATGTCCCAGTACCGTGATATCCCAGTGAACAAGTGGACATAATCAATGGCAGGTGCTCCCAGCTCCCGCAAAAGCCCTAGATATGCCCAGTATAATTACGCAATACTTTTTATAAACATTGCTGAAATCTGGAAAAATATGCCTGGTATAGAGAATTTGTCAGCTCGAGATTAGATCACATCTCCATCATTTCCATATACTAAACTCACTGTTTTGGTAATATCATGCTTGAATATATATTCATGTATTTAAATGTGAGCATATTTGTTTCTAAGTATCTTCTGCTCTTTAGATTGGTCAGGAGACAAATTTCCCCTTCAAGATACTGATGGAGCAGTGAAAGAGGGGTGAGCAAAGAGGCAAGTTAAAATGATGAAGAGAAAACATATACCCGCGAAAAGCATCTCTAGGGCTGTTCTTAATGCTCAGTTGAATCTAATGTTGCAATATTTACTGCATGTTTCATTTTGGCTTCCCAAGTTTCAGATGAAAGACAAAACATTTAGAAAAATGAAAGCCACAACCTGTAGACATTTAGCTTTGCTTCAGCAAAACATTCTCCATCATCTTTGCATTTCCCCCATTAAACTGTCTTTTTATCTTGAGTAAAACAAATGGATATGATTCTGCGGTACATGATAGGGCTACATTCTGCAGACCCAGTGATGAAATATAATTTAACCTTTCTGCTATGATGTATGTAGCAGATGCCAAGCTTATCTGTGCAGGATCAGACCAAAAGCCAACGTCCTGCTTTCCACAGTAGCTAATCCAATTCCTCCAGGAAGCCACAGGCAGGGTACAAAGCTCCTCTCCCACTGTTGGTCCCCAGCATGCACTTGTGAACCTGGAAGTTCTGTATGGACACCGTGACTAATGGTCATCAGAAGCAGCTGGTGGAGCCACATAACACTCCTCCTGACATTGCGACATATCTAGATAGGACTGGGACTGGGCAGGGTGGCGGTAAGGGCAGGGCTGTGCAAATGCACTGGTGGAGCCAACTCAGCACTCCTACTGGTGCAAAACATGCAGCCCTAGTCTCACTGTCACCCTACCCTGCCCCATGCCTATCCAAGTAAGCTTTAATGATGCAGAGTCAGAAGGCCAGCTCCCCTCCACCGCTGGTAGCCTACGATAGACATCCTCCGTGAATTTGTGTAACCCCTTATTTAACCTAGCAAGCTTTGTAAATACAAAGAGGGGAAATAAGCCTTTCATAACCTGTGTGCAGTGGAACCTCAGTTGTCAAACGTAATCCATTCCGGAGGACAGTTCGACTTCTGAAGCGTTCAACAACCAAGGCGCAATTGCCGGTTGGCAAAATCCATTGAAAAAATGGAGAAATGCGCCTCGGACGCCATTCGACTTCCGAGGCATGTTTGAAAACGGAAGCATTCAGTTCCAGGTTGTCAGCATTTGAAATCCGAAATGTTCGACTTCCGAAGCATCGACAACCGAGGTTCCACTGTATTCTAAAAGGGATGTGGAGGTAAAGTGAGAGGGTCTCATTTTTAATTCAGCCAGAGACAGTTTAGCATGCAGCCCGTTCACCATCCTTATGACTATGTTGCAAATTATGTTATTACAGAACCTATTTGCATCTTCCAGCTTTGCCCAGACCAGAGACATTTGTAGCATGGATTAAGTGGTTTCCTTCTTTTTGTTTTTGCAGTACTGGTGTAACCCTGCTCTGTTTTACATCCATTCAACAGAAGTGGAGTTCCACATTCCACCATATCCCACCCACTTCAAGCGCTGATAAATCTCAGTGGCCTTGATTTACGCAGAGGGACCATAATGCAGCAGTAAGGTGTTGTCTTGCAGTAGTGTTCCTCCCCTACCTTCATATACCTCCAAGGATAAATTTACAGAATTAATGTTAAATGGCCTGAGTGCAAATAGTGAAGGAAATGGGGCATCATAGTAGCAGCAGGGAAATCAAGGTTCAGTCCAACCCCACAACCACTGAACTTACTAGGCTAGTGAGCTTGATTCAGTCACTATTTCTTAGCATAATTTTCTTCCTGGGATCACTGGTAGGATGAAGGATAAGCTGAGTCGCAGAAGAACCATGAGCAGTAGTTTATCAAAGATGTAATAAAATAAATGAGAACTAAAAGCTGCTGGAGAGATGTTCTGTTTGGGTACAACCTTCATCTGAAGAAAGAGTCACCTATTCCAGCAAAGAGCTTTTTTTAGTAGTGGCATCTGTCCTGGGGAATTCTTTCCTTAGAGTAATTCACCAGGTCCACACTGTGGCAGAGAGCTGTAATTCAGGTAGGAATGTCCAAAGAATTCAGTATTCTGATGCAGACTGGCTTGAGCCACACTATATGGATCAGAACTTAGATACCCAGCAATTTTTCTACTTCCCATCTTTTCCGACTCATTTCATTGCTCAAAACATATATTAAATGTATGATTAGAAATTCATGTTTTGAAATACATAAATACATATTTAAATACAATGTAAATGAAATATTTAAATACATTGTCTTCCTAGAGGTAAGACAAAGAACCTTCTCTCTCTCTTCTCTGCAATAATGTTGTGGCCAGCAAGTGATGCATATACCAGCCCTTATGAGATTTTGCAGCAGACAGGAAGACTCCAGGCTCTGCAACATTATCACAGCCATACTGATTTCCAGGTCCCCTGCATGTTACTACCTAGATAGTGATGTGAGATGCAAAAGGAGATAAACTGGGTAGACAGTCATGACAGTCTTCGCTTTGATCCATTTCAAAAGGGAAATGTTCCTTTTTCAAGTCAGGCATCATCCTTCACCACCTTGCATCTCTGTGACATGGCAGATTTATGCAACTCCTTGAAATATTTATCACCATAATCCACGTCATAAAGATGCATTATTACTTTTTAACCAACATTAAAGATTAAAAACAGAATAAAAGCTTTGCTTGCTGCCAGGAGAAATTGTCCTTCAGGGAGAGAGAGGGGGAGAGAGATCCTGAAAATATCATGAAAATAAAACAGAGGAAGGGGTTAAGAAATATTCCTGTATACATCCCTTTATTTTAGTACCAAAGTTTTTATTTATTTCTAGGGTCAGGGAAGCACAGAGGAAGAGTATTTAGTGCCCCTTCATACTTCATAATTTCCCTGAAACCTGTGCTATTAATAATAAGGAATTAAGGGATAGGATTTGCCTCTCATATACTTAGAATCATAGAATCATAGAATCATAGAGTTGGAAGAGACCACAAGGGCCATCAAGTCCAACCCCCTGCCAAGCAGGAAACGCTTGTCTCTTATATACTTGTCTCCCTTGTTAAATCTAAGTTTGGGATCACAAACATGCCTTTTGTAGACTGAGCTGCCCTCAAGAATATTAATGTAATGTTTTAATTTTAATATTAATGTTTTAATGTATTTTTAATCTTTTGCTGGAAGCCACCCAGAGTGGCTGGGGATAAATCATCATCATCATCATCATCATCATCATCAGACTCCATTTGTCCATTGTTTTGTTCCCAACCATGACCACCTCTGCTTCAAAGGGCGCTTACAAGAAAGATGAAGACAATTGTCCTCTCCATTCCCCCCCCAGCATCTGATACAATACTAAGGGTGTTCAAACAAGCTGCCTTCTGCCTTCAGTGACTGTGAGAGGCAGAGGTGACTGGTATCAAATAGATCTGGTAGGAGTTATGGACACATGTCCAAGCTGTTCTGGTTTTCTTCCTATCTCCCTCTCTTGTAAAGATACTATGAACATTTAAGAACATTTAAGAATTGCAGTCAAGCTGCTCCTTCATACAGCAGATTCCATCAGGTGCCACCAACGACTCAGGCCCCAAGTAGCTGAAAGACTGCCTCCTTCCCTGCAGTCCATCTCTAGTTTCAAGAACAGCAGAGGGAATCCTCTTGTTAGCTCCACCAACCTCAGTAGTGATGGCCTGGAAAAGAGCATTATCGGTGGCAGCCTTATTATCTTCCTCCCCACAGAGTTGTGTCTGGCAACTTCAGCAAAAGCTGAAACCTGAGCTGTATATTTTTAGGACCCACCTTTGTTGTGAGTGTCAGTTGTTTTAAACTGTTTTCAATGTTGTCTTTTAAATTCTTCTAACCTGCCCTCGGACCTTAGTGTGAAGGGCAGGTATTTAATTAAAATAATAACAACAATTTCCCCCAGTTCCTAGCAGTTCTACCCATATATATCCATGACAATATTACTGTGCAGCAACATTCCTATTCCTAATAACTCTGAGTTTTCAAGCTTCCATCAATGGGAATATTTTTTTATTTTTTTTTTAGGAATAAGTAGTAAAAGAGTCACCTTCAAGCTTTAGGACACCCCCAGCAGAGTACTCTGTGGTGAATTCCATCCTATACTAGTACTTCCCCTCATGTAGGCCTATCCAGTCATAACACTGCTTATCTGACTGCCGCTGCACAACTGCTATTTTAATTTTCTACAGTCCCCTGGAGTCAGACCATGGTAGCGATTAAAGGATGGCAGGCATTCTCTGTAAGACTTGTTGGGTGTCAGGCTTTGGGAATCAGTGTTAGAATTCCTGCTCCATGATTGCAGTCATGGGATTTTTGACTATCGCATGATGGTGTATGTTTTGACTCCACAAAGTGGGAAGTGACGGAGACGGGATGTTTGTGTTACTGTGTTCCGTGAAGTGGGACTATTGTCCTTTGTTCTTTCATTTTGCTGTCTGATGCTAGAGAGAGAGGGAGCCATGCTGCAGTGCTCCGTGCGTGTTTATATGTAAATAAAGTAGATTAGCCAGAATGCTGAGTTGCTGAGGTCTGTTACACAAGCTGTGAAGACTCTGCGGTGCCGGTCTGTTGGCATCGGTCGCTGTGATGCTCGGGCTGAAGAAAACTTTTGAAACTCCTGAACGATTGACCAGGATGGAGAGAACATGCCAGTTGGGCACCTGTCTCTGCCAGTGTCCTACTCGAGTGTAGGATGAGCTCCTGACAATCAGATCCCTCCCCCGGTGGCAGTAAATAAGCAGATCAAATGAAAGGAGCGTACTTACCAGTTAGTTTCTTTAATAATCACAGTGAGAGACAAAAGAATGCATCTCTCTCTAAAAATGGTGTTGCTCCCAGTAAAGTGTCACCCCCTCTGTCCCCATTAATCCACGTCACTCTTACTTTGGATAATCTGAGCTTGTTGCCGCTGAGCTCTCTTTTCTCTCACTCTCAAAACCCATCTAGTCTTAGGCGAAGGGGGGGGGATCAGGAATGCTTTCCAAGGACATTGAATATGCCAGCTGTCTCTCTCTCTCCTGGTGTTTCTTCTTCTAGCTGTTCCTCACCCAGTATTTCCCAGCTTTCCCCCTCTGGACTATGTCCTTCTGCAAACCACTATTCTAAATCCATACTGTCCTCCTGCCCTTGGGAAGGTTCAGGAGAAATGGGAGGGGAGGCTCCCACCCTTCCTTCTCAGTCCAGCCCCTGACATCGGGACCTTGAGAACATATCAGTTGCCTAAGCATCCCCACATGGTGACACCAGCCTGAGTAGTAGTCAAAACATTTCGTCAAGAGTTATAGAAATGATCTCATAGAGGAAACGGACGTTGTGTGAATGCAGTCTGACTGCAAAGCCATTTAATCCACCTGCCTAAATAGTGAAGACCGCACTGAAAGTATAAGGAAAATAAATTGATACAAAGTAATGACTCTGAGGACGCAAGTAGTCAAGAGAATTGATTCAGCCATCCTTACAAACTGAGGGGAAAAAACCCTCAACATTTATTTTATGTCATTTGTGCACTCATTTTTTATTTAGGAGCACTGCTGCAGATTTGACATCGGGGGATTCTTCATCCTGAAGTCATACTACGATGTTCCCCAGGTGAAAAATGTCTATTATAAACATACCATTTGATGTATTTTACCTCTTGGTGGCGATGGTGGGGACTTATTTCATCCAATTAAAGAGGTCAGATTTCATCACATGAATCAAGCGGATAACAAATCCTAAACTGAAGACTTTATGTGCAGAAACAAATCCACCGTGCCTTTCTTTAAATAATAATTGCAATGACTAAAAATAGTTGGAAAAGTAACTAAATATTGTAGGAGGGAATGCTTTGTGGCTTCTTCAAGGATATTTGCTCAAAGAATAGTTCTGAAACTATTTTGAAGAGCAGGAAGACTGTATTCATATATTGCAGAGTTATTAATGGAATGTTCATTAAGGACGGGCCGCTGTAAATGTCTGGATGTTCACCCCTACTGAACGTTTAATTCCAAATATGCAGGAAGCAACAAGTAGGGGATATTCCATTGATGTGCTCTTCCACTGAGCATCCCAGCCTCTAGTCATTGTTGAGTGATGCTGGGTCAATAATTTTTCAAAAAACAAAGCATTGTTATACCACGTGTTGGCCCTAAGAAGGGCCATTAATGTAGAGTTGTTGTTGTCATTGTTGTTGTTATCAAGGTGGTCTCAGCGGGGTGATCCATAGTGACCATAGGCCAAGCAATCCTACCAGGTTGGGCAGAGGGAGCCATTGGGCAGATGTGGTACTGTCAGACTCACACTGGTAGAGCAGAAACTGGGCCAAGGACACTCTCTCTCTCTCTCTCTCTCTCTCTCTCTCTCTCTCTCTCTTTCTTTCGGTAGGGGGTGCCTTTTTTTTCTTTTCAGGAAATGAGACATTTCCTTCTCATTGGTCCCAGTTGGAAGGGAAATCAGTATGCCAGCCCTATTCATTGGTGGGGTGGGAGGATAGAATGTCAAGAAGGACTGTCTGCTGAGGGCCTGAAGGGCCCTTCCCTTGCCTCTCTCCACCTGGCTTGGGGCGGGGGCTTGACAGGCTTCACAAGGACTGCGGCTGCTGCTCAGTAGAGAGGGCTCCTCTTTTCAATTGTGTTTAGTTTTTATCTGTGTTGTTTTAAATGAAACCATCTTGGCTGTGAGCCCTAGAAGACCTGCATCCTGCCTTGCTGGCCCTTTCCCATCTGGCCTGGGAGAGTAGAGTGCTGACTGACTCCAGCTACAAAAGCCGAGGCTGTTGAACAGATTCTTGGGCTGGAGTATTGTTTATAGGGGGTTGAGAGAGCTTGTTGCTGTTATTGATATTATTGTTGTAGCTTTAGTTTTAGATCTTATGATTTACACGGAAATTATTTCCATTTAGTTGTGTGCATTTTGATGTGTTTTATTTACTGTTTATGACTTCTGCTATGTTTGTAATTATGTAAATTTTGTCATGTTGTAAGCCGCCTTGAACCTAGTTTCAACTATGGAAAGGCGGCATACAAATAAAATGATGATGATGATGATGACGATGACAATGACATAAGGGCTTTTGAACCAGTAGATCCTAAGCCTCTGTCTCAGCATATGCCTTTTTGGCCAATAAAAACCATAAGTAGCAAAGTTTTTAAAAAGTCTGGTGGAATACTATACATTATATATTTGACATGGTTGCCTGCTCTAAGGGCAGTCTTGTTTGGATTTCTGCATTGAAAGTAGTGCTTTTGAAGAGGTACACGCACACACACACACACACACACATAACCAAACCCCTTAATATGTTCATTATTGTATTAGTAAATTATTTATTGACTATTCTTCAGCCGATGCTTTCAGCATTGTTTAAAAATTAAAACAATAAAAATAATTGGAATAAAGTACACTAAAAATAAAGTGCATACTACAGCAGAGCAAAATGAAACACTTGCATAAAAGAACAACAGCTTAATAACCAAAAACGTCTGGATAAAATGAATAGGTTTCTCCCTGACACTAAAAAGAAAACAGACATGGCAACATGCAAGGTGCTCTGGGGATGTCATTAAAAAATTGTGGAGAAACAACTGACAAGGCCGTGTCTCATCACTTGCCTTATGTCAGGCGGAGGCAGAACCAAGAAAAGGATTTCAGATACCAGTATCAATAATAGCTGGGTAGATTCATGCAGGATAAAGAGGTGAGAATGTTCACTGTGGCCCCATTTGCACTATGCATTTAAAGCATTTGATTTTGAGTGAGAACCAAACTTCAAAAGGGAGCTGGTGTCCCACATTTTATCATGTGCAGTAGAGCTTGGTCCAATGAAATGGCAGTTTCTGGGTCACCTCTGCCAGCCATACAGCAAAACCAAGCTCTGTATGAGTGTGCATGGGTGGCAGATTTGCAAAACCACTAACACAAATGCAACCCAGTTCTAGGATCAGAATATTTATGTTCCATTATTCCTAGAGCCTGGAGAAGAAACAGAAAAGGTAATCAATTGCTTAGATGATCCCAAGGTAAAACAAGTTTAGTGTCTCCTCTTGTTTTCAGCTGTGGTAATTCCGAGACATATTTTTTTAATGATTTCTATTTGGCATTTTAAAACCAGCAGTGTTACTGCTGTTGTCATTAAAATTTGAGAGAAATGTTGGCCTAGGAATTTTTTAATTTATTTTTATTTTAGCAGCAGACTCCCGTCTCAGACTTGATGTAATTGTATTTTAGTTTAGGATGTGCTAATGCATGGAGGTTATGAATGTTTTATGACATTTTCGCTTCTGAATGCAGATGAAGCCTTTTAAGCTGCCGTGGCTTTAATGAAGTTCTAAATTTCTCCCTTGAGATATGAAGGAGCGTAGAGGGTTCTACCTCATAAAATTGACCAGGATCTCGATGTGATTATGGTGTTTATTAATTTGACAGGTCCTTACAGGAGAACAACAACATATAACTGTGTAGGTGAAAGGTTCTTCTTGGAGGGTATAAAACATCATTTTGGGAAGCAACAAATCTATTAGCTATATTCAAACATTACGAATGGGATGTTTTAAATTTGTCCAGTTCAGCAATTATACAGGGTAGGATTATAGCCTTCAGAATGATACTGTGCTGCTTTAAAGGGCTGCTGGCTGCTAAGGATAAGTTACTGCAGCATAAAGCTGTAGTAGTTTCTTAGTTATGAAGGAATAAAAATATAATCTGGAAAGAGTAAAGAACGAAAGTCTATCTCTGCTGCCATTTTTGAGGCAGAAAAGTCACCATGAGGTGTCTTAGGGAAGGGATGAGTTCAGGGTAGGGGGCCAAATATGGCTATTCCAGCCTCTCTTTCTGTTCCTTGAGACTCTCCACAGGCTACAACCCCTGCCCAGCCACACACCTCACATCAGGGGTGCCATCTTGAATAAAATATTCGGGGGGAGAGAAAGGTAAGCCCTGCCCTGCATAATTGATTACATCACATGACACACATACTCCTTTGATGGCAATGGCCATAAACTTGGGTGGCAGTCCCCTCAAATATTTTATTGAGGGAGGTGAAGGGACCTTAGCCCCTAGGAGTAGGCTTGCATCAGGCCTGCTTTGTGCCTTCCTTGAGTGTTTTTGCCTGGAAGGGATGTTCATCACCCTTGCCTTAGGGCAGCTACTGAACTTACCCTTTTCCATTTCTAGCTGTCTTGAATCAAGAAGAAGCATACCAAAATGGAGTCCCATAGCAAAACATCTAGGACCTCAGGATAACCCTGAAAGTGGCTTTGCTTAAAATAGGCTGATGAAGGTGACTGCCACTTTCAACCACAGACTACCTGATACAGTAGGTACATCAGCTAACGTATCTAATTTAGTCCCAGTTTTATTTCTTCACAGTTATGGCCTTATGAGGTTGTAACTGGCTGTTCTAGATGTGCTGAAGTTAGCTATGTGGATTCCCAAAATAAAATCAGGTTCTTATTGAGGCTAAGGCTTGAGTTCATGAATTTTGCCATGCTGAAGCTGGACAAGAGATTTTGGAATGCAGTTTGCAGATTACAACAAATGCAGCAGGGTCATGAGGACATACCAAACAGTTGTACAAAATTACAGAATATATTTGAGACATTCTTGAGCTGTGTGTATTTAATATTTTTATTGAATATAGTGTTTTATGTCCTATGTAATGGCATGCAATTATTATGAACACTAACCCACAATATGTGCATACACAAAAAGCACATGCCACTGAAAGCAACTGGAATATTGTTCAAGCTGAAGCCTTGCACAGAAGAAGGAAATCTGTGTACAATGGTACCTCAGTTTACGAACTTAATCCATTCCGGTTATCCATTCTTAAACCAAAACTGTTCTTAAACCATGGTATTCTTTCCCTAATGAGACCTCCTGCCACCGGTGCCCTTCTACTGTTTGGCCTCCATTCGTAGACTGAGGTAAAGTTCGCAAACCAGGACACTACTTCCGGTTTTGCAGAGTTCGTAAACCGAATAGTTTGTAAACAGGGCTGTTCTTAAACCGAGGTACCACTGTATTATCAAAAACATGGAGAATGGATTACCATCACACTCCTTGCACAAAACAGCAAACAAGCTTCTGTGCAAAAGAGCAAAGTAACATGTAGAAATCAGAGGCAGGAACTGCCACTACCGCCACCAATGTATACACATTGATTCTACACAGATTTTTTTCACCTGTGCAGAGCTTTAGTGCTAGCCTGGAGACAAAACATCTCTTAAAGAGGTTGAACATTATTGAACATCTCTTTGTAGTAAAAGTCATACTTCAGATTAGTTAATCCATTTCATTATTCCAAATGGTACTGAAAATGTAATAGACATTACTAATGCTGACAGACATTAACTCCAGGTATTAATCTATGCCACAAATGGGGAACCTCTAGTCTGCGGGCCAATCTTGGCCCACCACGGGGCCCAGTTTGGCTTCAAGGTATTTCCCCTCCAACCAGATTTACCTGTCTATTAGTTGATATAACTGGATGGTGTCAGCTGATGGGCAGGGAGGTGATGGTTCAATCATGCTGGATGCTACTTCACCAGCTTATTCCCTGTTTGAAATGTATTGGCAAAGCAGACCCTTGCAGACAGCAGCACTGAATTCTCCACTCAACTCTGGAGCAGAGAGTTCAGTTGCTCTGAGTGCTGCTTTGCAGATCTCTCCCCCACAACCCTGTAGGTCCACTTTGACAGGTGGGTGGGACTGCCACCCTGTCAGTCATCTGACATCATGATGATATCAGATTGACAGGCTGGTGTCCCAGTCCATCCAGGAAAGTTGGCCCGTGGAGTACAGGGAGAGAAAGATTTGCCTCCCTGTGCTAAAAAGTTTTCCCACCCTAATCTACATTATTATTATTACTACTACTACTACTACTACTATTATTATTATTATTATTACGCCCTTCATCCAAAGATCTCATGGTGGTTCACATGATAAAAAAATAGTTCCCATTGTGCTTTTTGAAGTATTTAAGTGGCACAAAGCCTACTGATTTTCTTGGAAGTTCAGTACCACTGATACTCTCTTAATACTATGAGATTGGCAGTCTTTCTGAAAGAAATCTAAAACAGCCTTTAGTTTGTTTGATGGAGAAATTGCCCTAGGTTTGTGCTATAATACCTTAAATCTAAGTAGTTATCATTCCTGAAGTAATTATTCTGGTGATTACACAATGTCGGCACATCACTCGCCCTCCTCAGATTGTATAGCGCCTCTTCCTCTGCTCACCTCCCTTTCTTTGGATCAATGCAGCATCTATGCTGTGATTATTTGATGATGTTAAGTTTGCTACTAACTGCAGGTTGGTTCACACATGTACTTATGTGCTGATATGAAGCTAATCCTCACTCCCCATCCTAGCAACATTTTTTTTAAATGAAAAGAAAAATACCTGTTGAATCCTCTGCACACAGAAAGGTAAAAGCACATTAAGACAAGTTAAAATTTACTGAGATAGATTAGCTACTTGTAAGTGGGCTGGTCATACAATGAGACTTTAATTTCACGTAGTGGAAAAAATCAGTGGGGATGATGCTTTCCATTTTAGCGTACCACCAACCAAATCCATAATGGAGGGGGTCACGTTACTTTTTCCTTCAGGTGCAATATTATCTAAAGCCAGCATTCACTCATGAGCACAAGATCAAAGGGATTAATGTGGTCTCATCGGGCCTTAATTAAATTTCAGACTAAAACATGATTGTAAAAGGTTAGCAATTTTACAGGCTTTACCAGAGCCAATTCAGAGATTGCAAAGAAATTACCAAAGGAGAATAATGAGCAACTCACATGTATTTTCCACTTCTGTAGCTGATATGGAACTTGTGAAGCTCAACCACAAGTCAATTCCTGAGTTCCTGAAGTTTTTGAGTGAAATACGTGAGACCAATTTTTGACTTCACAGTGGAAGCAGGAAAAGAAGTAAGAGCCACTCCTACTTTTGATTTCCCCACTTCAGGATTTAACACCTGATCTACACATGGGTTCCTTCTTGAACAAACACAAATAATACTACATGACCAAATCAGACCAAGACCCCTAGGTACCAAATCCTAGGAGCTGAGGCACTTTGCACACATGCCCAATTATTTTTGAGCCCCTCCCTATTGTTCAGAGAATGGAGGAGGGTAAATGCTGGTCATAGTGCAGCTTTGGTGATGAGTGGCTCCTGTTGCTCGTTTTCCCTGTCTTTTCCTTGTGTAGTGTGTGGGAGGGGAGAGAGACAGGGGCTGCTGGCCACTGGGGTCACGCTGCCACCATATTTAGCTCAGCCCCCTGGCTCCTTGTGATGTTGTGTGGGCCCCCACAATCTTTCCCAGAAGTTGGCACCTCTGCCAATACCTGTGTGTTTTTACGTTGTGCTTTCACTGCTTTTCAGAAGTTTCACCTGGATGATTTAGCCATATGATAGCCCAGTTCACAGTATATTTGTCCAACAAATATTTTGTCCACACAAGCATATATCCAAGGAAAGGTGGGGTGGCTGAAGAAAAGAGAAATGTATTTTGTGAACGGACAAACTAAGCCCACCTCTGTGATGTCCTTTTCTCTCCTGAAAACACTAATGCAGGAATCATTTTTAATAAAGGCACACTAGTACCAAAAGGACAGCTAGCCATGTGTGCAGAGAGAGAGGGGGGGGGGAGAATGAATGATATCAAAAAGAAACTTTCTGAGCCAACAAGCATGGAGTTCAATAAAAGATGTCTTTTGACTGAAAAAAGAGATTGTCTATAGATTGCTTCTGGTAATAGCATGGTATTGAGAGTAATCTCCTCCCAATCTGTCTTAAATTCCCAGTAGAGACAGAAAGGGGAAGAGGGTCTTTCACATTATTAGGCCCTCATGTGTGAAACTCTTTATATATAGTTAATATTGAAAATCTCACCTAGAATGTGTTGCTTCAGAAGAATCCAAAGGAGTCCACAGAATACAAAACAGATGGAATCCCCAACTGAGGTGTGCAGGGTCAGACCAGCAGCCAAGTGTTAAAACAGCCAGTGTTATAACTGAAGACCATTCTAAGACATTTTGCCTCTTGAGACAAAGGATAGGATTCCTACACACATGCAGACATAGTGGGCAGTTTAATATTATATCGGCACCAACAACAGGATCCATAGACCTGCCCCTGAATTATTTGAGGGTGGGGTGGGTGACACCAGTGGTGGCAGAGGGCAAACTGGCCTGGTTTGGGGTCCACAGATTGGGGCCATGAGATGGATTTGGGTGGTTCTGTGCAATGCCTTACTATTTACTCACAGTGTCTAATACCAGTTGAATGGTCTACTTTAACGGTGATATGCTGTTTTTACTGGATTGTTTTTATTGCACCATGGATTGTTTTTCAGTTGTTGTTTTGAACTGAACTTTGTTATTATTTTAATTAGAGATGGACTGTACATATTTTAAATAAATATATAGTCAGGGCTGGAAATCCCAAAACAACGGCCAAATCCCACCTCTCCAATTGGGACCATAGCTGTTAAAAGTGGTAAAGGTAGCCACTTGCTTTACATGCTAATTTCCTTTTTTGGTGCATTCATATCTACTCTGTATGGCAAATGTCATAGATCAACATACATTTGAAAGACATTGACAAAAATCAAAAGAAGTGCATTTCTTACATCATTGTTCCGCAGCATCTTGACATTGCAAACAGTATGGGAGCAATCTGATGTAAAGGAAAGCTAGTTGTTCTTCCCATCCACTCCTCTCCCGGATGCTTTTAAAAATGAGATTCACAAATTATTCTAATATTTCCTGCCCTCTAAGAACCTTTCACAAAACCTGCACTGTTAGTTGCAAAGATAAAGGGTATGAAAAATGGCTTCAATAAAAATTTGCAAGCTGTTGAAAAATAGTCAGAAAGTTCTATTCCTTAAAATGTGACAACAGCAAAGTACATGAGGGTTCACTATAAACCTATTTATTGGTTGGCGTGAAGCTTCAGCAAATAACTAACCTACATATTTTATTACACGTGGGTAAATATAAGCCACATAAATTAGTGCTGAAGCCAAGGTTAGGAAACCCAAAGCAGGGAGGAGTAGGAAAGAAGAAACTCTTCTGTATTTTATTTCAAGCTTTCCCCAACTGCTCCCATGCAGATCTTTGGGCCTCCAGCTCCCATCAGCATGGTCAGTGGTCAGAGAGGATGGAAACTGTAGTCCAGAATATCTGAATGATAGATTGGGGACAGGTTTGGGAAGACTGAATTAGATAATTATTAATAGGAAAGAAAGAAAGATGATTCTGCTGGCTCTGTGCAGCAGTGGCGCATACCTAACCTCCCATCATGGGCATCACTGTGATGGTTTGAGATGGTGGCATGGGCAGTGTGGTGCAAACTCACTGGTGGGATTGCTGAATTGCTCTTCTGATGCCTTGGTCTAGAACTAACACCGCTGCTACCTTGCCCCTACCCCTTTCCCTTTTGGTACACCACAGCAACACTGATGATGGAAGGTCAGGTAGTGCAGCTGGCCTGCTCCACCAACCTCTTCTGGCTCCATGGCAACCCTCTCATGGGTTCTGTAACATCTGCAGGAGAAGGCTACTTACGGAGCAGCTGCAGTAACACCTGTGGGAGGATGCACCTGAAATAAATAATGCTGGGCAAGTTTTAATGGTGATGTTATTTAAGACTGCAAGAGTTGTATATTTAAATGTTCTGCATGTACATAGGCATCATGCCAGGGGAGACAGCTAAACAATAAGTTTCTCCTTGGACATTCTAGCTTTGTATTCAAATGTTCAGTCTCACCTACAACCCAGCAAAAGATATATCACATGAAGCTTCTTTTCAAATGTTTCATCTCTTAAAGACAGCAATAAATTCAGTGAAGATAATTGTTCTAGATGGGTTGTGTAGGGGAGTAGTGAGTAGCAAACTCAACCATTATGTACATAGCCATTGAGGATATATACAGGGATTTTTCCGAGAGAGGAAACAGCCTGATTTATTACACATGTAACAACCCTGCTGTTGAAGTTTTATATAACTACTGTTGTCAGTGTTAACACCGGTTTAATGGGAGATTTGTAATTTCTGCATGTGAAGCTTGTTAAGAAAATGAATGCAGGCACTCAAGATGCCATTTGTATTATACATCTGACACTACACGGCTGCCATAATTGTTCAAGTCTACAATAAAAACACATTTATGGAAAATGGAATAAAGCTGCCAGAGTTATGAGTTTTTAGTAGAATGGTCAAAAGAACATCAGACTTCAACCCAATGTCTGATGCTTATGGCTTCTGCAAGGAGAATAAAACAAAAAAAGAGTGCATGGTATTTGAAGATAGATCTTGAAGTTTGCATAGGAAATTAGTGGTGGTGCGGGGGAGTGGTAGGTAGGAAATGAGCAGGAAAATATAAAATGCTAAAAAGCTAAGAGTAGAAGCCAAATCGGGTCTCAGCTGTATCCAAAATCTACATCAAGAATACTGGGGCCAAAAAACTTCCATTGTGAAAATGGTTAATGTTCAGAAGAGTTCAGAAAATGATTAATGTTTAGAAGAGTTCATTCAGAAGGATCCAGTGAAATACATTTTGAATATTTGACTCAGATATTTGAATTTCTTGCAGTAATGACTGTTTTCATGTCATCTATCAATAAGTGTGTTACTGATCTTGTAAGACATTCATTACTTCTTCAGCCATGCCAGTCTATAGCCCTCTTTAGCCTGAACATGCAAGGGCAAAAAGTGTGTAGAAGGCTGGAGGTGTGCAGGCCAGCCCTGTTCCCAACATCTCCATGTGATTAGAATAGGTGCAAAAAAAGAACAGGGCTCCTGTACCTTTAATGCTTGTGTAGAAGCAGCAGCTTAAGCAGGTGTGTCTTGCATGCTGCTCTCTCACGCAAAATACAGTTAATTTAACATTTAAAGCTAACTGAATTGCTTTGCCTTTTCCAAAAGAATACATGAGCCAAAATACGACTATTCTTTGACATTCTCATTTCTAGGAATTTTGCAATGTAGTTCTCCAGCCTAGCAATAGATATAAAATGCATATGCTAGGGTACAGTGTGGCTAAAGATATTAGTGAACACAACATACAAAAATGCATTATCTGGGAGGGGGGGATTTGCTTTGCAAAAATCTGTTATGTTAGGAAACATTGCATACAAACAGGAGTATATCAGGAGAAATTTACACTAAAATGCTGATGAATTTTCATAGGTTTTTTTTTTTAAAAAAACACTGGTGTGGAAATGTGCAGAATGGAACTGAAAACTCGACAAATGAGAAACTAAGAGAAGCTGACAGATTTGTTTATCCCTAATGACACCACCTGGCTCTCCCCACTAGTTACCTGACAAGCAACACCTGCTGAAATTCACTCTTCTACACAACCATTGAAGGTGTAGGACCTCTCTCTCTTCTTTCGTATCTGGCTATCATTCTGGAACTCTTTCCAAAGGTGGGTGTGGTACATTATTTCTATGCTTGGAAACTCCAGATGCTTCTACCTACTTCGTATTAGCAGTGTTTAGTGATGCGAAGAAAAGTTAGTACAATTTAGGAATGCAGCTTTCATTATTTCAATTCACCACCCTGTCTGTCTCCTCAAACTTAATCCAACTTTTTGCAATTATGCTTTTTTTACTTCTTACAGTAAACAGGTTTGATGTGTTACAAATCTGAAATCTTGCAAACGAGGAATATTTTCCAGTATTAAAATATTTGTCATTTTTACTTATTTTGAGACAAGATAGCCAAAACCAGCATGTTTTGTTGGGGTTTTTGCTTTATTCTCATTTTCCAAGGTTCTCCTTGTCTTCATCAAGTGCCTGTTGTCCTTGACATGTCATAGCTCAGCCTTTGTAAAAAATTTCAGCTGCCCGTTTTCTCATCACTTGCATGTTGCTAAAGATTGATGGACAACTCAGCCATGATCATCAAACATTCCTCTTACTATTGAGTGAAAGCTAGAGTGATGTGTGACCCAGGTGGCTGCTCTTAAGCTGGTGACACAAAAGCTCTTACAGAGGGTTATTAATGAAGCCACTGGGAAAAGCAATATGTGAGCAAAATTGCCTCATAGCACTTGGTTTAAGTGAAATTGAAATAAAAATAATAATATTCATCCTTTAAACTTTTATATTCTGGGAGCTGGGGAGGAAAAAAAACTTCACAAATATTTTATACACATTTTTCTCCTAACAGGGGAAAAAATGCAAACACAGATTTATAGTTTTAGAAAACTAGGATGGGTTGCCACGGACAGAAATGTGGCCTATTTGCTGTGTTAGCCACAGTCAGAGTAACTGAATGAAAAATGCACTAAAAGAAATAGAAAGAAATTGGCCCAAGCCTCATATCAAATTGTGTAGTGTTCTGAAGTCAAACAAGAACATAGAAATCTGCCTTATACTGAGTCAGTCCATTGTCCAGTCAGATTGGTATTGTCTACCCAGCCTGGCAGCAACCCTCCTGAGTTTCAGGCAGAGTTCCCACTCCCCTGGCGCTAACTGGAAATACCAATGATTGAACCTGAGGCCTTCTGCATCTTCTCTGCCATTGAGCTATAGCCTTTTCCTGGGTTGGGCATCTATCAGTTAATCTCTGTGTGGGGTAAGAGGATGGGAAGTATAAGGTATAGGATTACACACACACACACACACACACACACACACACCATTCAGACATTTTAAAAGTGTGTGAGTGATAAGTAATTTGTTATCTCAGGCCTACAGTATAAAACTATGAGTTTTGGTTGTCCCATTAGCTCTTCAACAAATAGAATCATGCTTCAGATTTTACATCCCTCTCCCAATTGTCTATTGTATACAACACGCATAGGCAAACTCAGCCCTCCAGATGTTTTGGGACTACAACTCCCATCATCCCTAGCTAATAAGACCAGTGGTCAGGGATGATGGGAGTTGTAGTCCCAAAACATCTGGAGGGCCGAGTTTGCCTATGCCTGGTATACAAGCATGCTAGTATATTGGGCGTAGGACTCCAGAAGAAATGTTGGACCTGTCGCTACACTTTCTGGACTATACAAAGACCAAGTCTTGACTGTTTCTTTCCATTATTATTATTATTATTATTAGTAGTAGTAGTAGTAGTAGTAGTAAATTTGTATACCACCCTTCTTCTCAAGATCCCTGGATGGCTCACAACAGAAAAATACAATATGAGAATAAAAAATGTATAAACAAAAACAAACCAAGAATCTCTCTCTCACACACACACTCACACACTCACTCACACACACACACACACACACACACACACACACACACACACCAAACACATTTAAAATGCCATAGAATGTTCCAAATGCCTGGTTGAAGAAAAACATTCTTGCTTGGCCCTTAAACATATGTAATGAAGGCTCCAGGTGAGTCTCCCTAGGGAGAGCATCCTGCAAATGAGGAGCCACTGCAGAAAAGGCCTGTTTTCATGTTGCCACCCTCCAGACCACACAAAGAAGGACCTCAGAATGGTTCAGGTTGGTTGCACCACCACAATCTTCAGTAAAGCATTTACAATAGGTTTACAACACCAAGGCTGCAATCCTATATACGCTTACTTGATAGCAAGCCCCGCTAAATTAAGTGGGCCTTACTTCTGACTAAGACATGTATATCATTGGCCTGTAAGGCCATCCCTCCCCCCAGTCCCATACCTGATATCATATGGCATTACCTGTGTGGCAGTTTAATCTGTGACCGCAAAGGAACAATCAGGAGCCTTAGCATGCATTCCTGATTGTTCCTCTGCAAGCAGGATTTGCATTTGGTGCCTTTTAGATTTGGTGCCCAAAGCAAGGCCCACAAGAATAGCCTCCACTTGGGAGCTCCTGACTGGAGCTTCTGAGTGGAGCTGATTCCTGCCTAAACAGGGGCTTGCATCAAATCAAGGCAGGGGCGACAATGAGCTGTGTGGAAATGTGTAGGGCACTTTCAGCATGCTTCCAAACCCACTCACCTGTCAAGAGGGAGTGCCATGGAGGGAGTGCTGGTTCTCTATCCAGCCCAACAGCCAGATGTGGTGAGCTGTGGGAGCAACAATGGTGATGCACTGAAGAGGGTGGGGTAGGGAGTAGCATGCCAAGAGAGAGAGAAAGACACACATGCACAGAGAGGGAGAGAGAGAGAAGGACTTCAGTTTGTCACAAGATGCACAGGTATATATCAGAATGGACTCTCTTTCACTTATGCATGGGACTCGGCTATGGAAACGCCTTCTTGTTTGGGGCCAGAAGAAAAAGACTGCTGACTGCCTAGTGCTCTGAAATCCCACGGGTAATACTCTCAAATGACAAAGTTACTCTCTTTTTTATATAGCAAAGGTCTTTTATCAAGCTATATAGCAGCACATTTTCAATCATCTCCGTAGCACAATGAAGAGACAAACCCTGTTAGCGTTGTTCTCTGGGAAAGTGTGGGGGGAGGTCATAAAATTTGTTAGCTTGGCACACCTAGGGACCAACCCAGGCTTTGAGCTGCCATGAATTTTAGCCACAGCAAGAGAAATGTAATTCAATCTTTTCAACCTGGGTGATATGTATTCATGTCAGTGGCTTTAAGATAAGGAAAATGCTTTAGCTGAAGAATGAAACTTTTGATGAATAACCCAGAATGTGATGAATAATGTACAAATATTTCTTTCCTTTCAGTCAAAATGATTCTAGATCCTTTTTCATTTTAATTCTTGTCCTCTTCTACAGATCCCCCCCATGCTTTAAAAAGGAAATATGGAGAATGAACACTCTAAAAAAGGAAGAGATTTGCTTCCTAAAGGAATAAACCCAGCACGTAAGTATGCACCCTTTCCCCTATAATAGTTTTTAAAATGCTTAAAACTGTATCTCATCAAAAACATGTTTGTTAGTGGTAATATGTATTACAAAACATTCACACACTGATAACTAGTGACAGTCCCAGGTTTGGGGAGAGCTATGGAAAAGGTACAGAGTTAAACTGTGTATCACTTTAATCACATAGAGAACAACTACATCTCTGGATTTTCCTTTTTTGATAACAGGTGCTGAGTAGTCTACATTAATTGAGATTGCAGAGGATGGGGTGGAAAAGTGTAGCCCTTTCTGACCCAGCCATGTGCTAGTAAAGTCACTTAAATAACATGGACAGAGTTGATATCAAAGAGTTCCAATAACACTTTAATTATCAAACTGAACTAAAACAGTGCATAATTTAAAGAGAAAGGAAAAGACAGGTTTTGTCTTTTTTCGTTCAGATCTTGTACATAGCAGTGAGACATTCAACCAAACATACAGAGAAAAAAGCTCCCCCAGAACTACACAGCCAATCAGAGAACATGCTACCTAGACTGGCTATGTTCTACCTCAACTGTCAGAGGCTTTATGGCCTTTGAATACCATTTGTTGGGCAACACAGGCAGGCATAACTATTGTGCTCACATCCAGCTTGCAGGCTTCCCACAGGCAGCTGGTTGACCATTGTGAGAACGGGATGCTGGACTAGATGGGCCACTGGCCTGATCCAGCAGGCTTGTATTATGTTCTGATTGCCATTATATTTGCCTAATTACCATACTTTTCTGTGTATGACCATGTTTTTTCCTTTAAAAATCATGCTAAAAAGTGGGGGTCGTCTTATACATGGGTTGTACATAGGGTGGACATTTGATTGGTTGTTGCCACGGCTGTCAGCAGCCATTGTGCATGTTATTGGTTGCTGCGTCAATAGGTGGTGTTGATTGGCTGATGCTCCAGCAGTTGGGCGGGTGATTGGCAGCTTCTGCTGGTGATGGGACAGACAGGAGGCTGATTTTGCAATGCATGTGGGTGGGCGTTTTTTGGCAATCCCCCCTAAAAAAAGCTCAGCAACTCTGGGTAACCCCCCCATGCCATCTTCCCCCATTTTCTTAAATTTGAGTCCCCCAAAATATGGGGTGTCTTATACATGGGGACATCTTACAGATGGAAAAGTATGGTAACTCCTTTCCCACATGGGAAATCTGACATCTACCACATTTTGAACTTTATTTGGAAACTAAATTATTTCAAGAAATGAGGCTTCCCCCTTTGCTTGTGAAAGAATACAGTTTACATGATTTTTGTTTTGTTTTTTAAGAAGGTTAAAGATAAATATTTTTCACATAAAAGTGTTGACAGAAATGAGGGTTGAATGACAGCGTTTATCAAGCCAGATGAATTGGCAAGACTAGTTCTGCATTTACTCTTCTTTTTACATTTAGACAGCCTTCTGAAATGGTTGAGGGGTCATTTAGCACTTAAAGGGACAGCACTTTATCTCACCTTCACTCTGTCTAGCCTTCCTACGCCCTACAAATATCTCTAATTAGGAACCACAAAGCATAACGAAAACTAGTCAGCTCATGGAGCACAACACAATGAACCATATAGCACAAAAGCAGTTACTTTCCCCGTGTTTGCCAAGGAGATGAATTTGACAGGCTGAAAACTGGAACCATGTGGAGTGAAGCTGTGCAAATTGACAGAGATTGATTAATTTCTCCCCACCTGTTTGTGTTAAAAGGTTCAGGCACACCAAGGGGGAGACTAGCAGCTCCAGAAATGAGACCGAGGGTCAAATTAGATGTTATATCAGTACCGAAAATGGGAAGGGAAAGGGGTCGTGGTTAGGCCGCCGTGGACTCAATTATGTCTGAAAAGAAGTGGAATGGTCATAGGTCCACTTGAAAAAAAGTTAAGCCACATTAACACTATACATTTAAAGCACTGTTACCACTTTCAACAGTCATAGAATTACGGGAGCTGTTCTTTGTTAAGGGTGCTGAGAATTGTTAGGAGGCCCCTATTTCCCTCGCAGAGCTACAATTCACAGTGTTCCCTGTGAAGAGGGATTGACTGCTAATCCTCTATGCAACTACAGCTCCCAGAATTCTTTGGGGGAAGCCATAACTGTTGAAAGTGGGATCATAACATAGTCTTCAATTGCCACAAGACTGCCAGGACCTTCATGAAAACCCTTAAGCCATCACGGCTTCTCAGTTGTTCGTGCAGAGTTGCAAATTCCCAATTGCAAGCTACCTTAAGCTCCTCTTAAAGGGGCCATGGGCAAAACTGCAGCTAGCTAGCACTTTTAGCTTAGAAGCAATTTTGCCCATGGCCTCTTTAAGAATCAGTAAAAGAGAGTGGGAGTGCCCTTGTGTGGCAAAGTAACAGTGTTCTCTGCTGCTAGCTTTAAGTGCCCAGAAGCAGCAGAAGCAGACATATGGACAGAGTCCAGAGAAAGTCTATTGGATTGAGCGAGAAAGGGAAAAAATGGGTCGGAAGAGTAGCAGGAGAGAGAGAGGGGGCAAGGGCTTTGGTGGGTGGTATGGAAGCCGCACAGGGCACGAGAAGAGAAGAGAAGAGAAGAGAAGAGAAGAGAAGAGAAGAGAAGAGGTGACTTTGGCCAACTTTATTGCCAGAGATGGCAAAACACCCAGCATTGCTACCCATAAGAACCAGGTTTCAGATTGGAACTAGATCATGCTTGGATCAGGATCATGCAGAAGATGTGGGGTTCAACCCTGTCCACTTGCTCATTGGCTGACACCACCAGGAATGTCAGTTGATGAACGGGTGGTGTGGTTTGGTGGAAATGGCCTCACAGGCTAAAGTGCAACCCCCTGGTAAGCCAAGGTTGGCCCACAGGTCAGAGCTTCTACACCCTGCCCTACAGTATCCAAACCTTTATTCCACAGTCTCCAATTGCAAGAATGTTCCTATTTTCATCAGAGGAACGTTAGAGGGTGTCATAATGGTGTGCGTATAGCCATAGTCTCCTGCTTCATTTCAAGCACTGTGTTACTAAGTTCTATGTTGTCTCCCTGCACATGGAGCAGACACAGGAATGGGGGAGAAATTCAGTTCAGTTCACATTTAGAGGTGAATGTCCCTACATCATTGTTTTGGAAACAATACAAGAACAGAAATACAATCCTCCTTCAAATTTTTCTCTTTTCTGAATTTTGCAATGCAGCAATTCTCCAGCCAAGTAACATGTACAAGAATGTGCATACTGTGGTAAAATGTGCATTAGAATGCCTGCATTAGTGAAAATAGCATACAAAAATGAATTTTATTAGGGGAAATTGCTTTGCAAAAATATGTAGTTTTGGCAAATTTGCACACAGACATTTGGATATTAGGACAAATTGACACAATAATGCTGGTGAATTTCCATGAGGTCTTTAAAAACATGCAAACTGATGTGGAAATGTAAAGAACACAACTTAATATTTGAAAAATGAGGAGTAGAAAAACCAAAAATTGACAGAGAAAGCTTGCTTGATATCTCTAAGAAATTTCTATATTACTGGTCTTTTTCATCCACTGGGGTAGGATGGAGGGGCAGTACAGGATTTCTCTATATTATTCTCTACATGAAAAAGCAAGTTGTACAGAACTATTTTGAGCTGAAAAATAAGCAGGTGAGGAAGAATAAGCTTATTTAGTCTGCCCGGTATAATATCTTCTACAGAAAACAGGATATGCGGGGGTGGGGAACACAGAACTCTGGCTAAGAAATCATATGAGTCTTAAAATTTATTAAAGACAGAATGGGGATCACTTTAATCTCAAGGGTGTTTGTTTGCATTTGTGTGTTTTAATTTAGGAGACAAAACCTACTAGCATAAACATGAGATGATCATGTTGCTAAATTTCAAAACTGGCAGTGATCAAAACAGATGAGGACACATTTCAAAATGCAATGCTTCATTCCAGGGCAATCAATTGGTTAGAGAGTTTTTTGTTTGTTTTTTAGCCAAGTAAGCACCTTGCTCTCAAGCTGAGCAATAGATTCATTAAGCAATGAAATAATAACAGTTTATCATCATAAGTGAGTTTTTAAATTGTATTTAATAACAATCGCTGTCCGCCACCCATAAGTATTTTATTGGTGGGGAAATGAACCTGAGTTTCTGGATTCCTGCCCAGCAGTTCAAACTAACCAGTTTGTGAAATAATATATTTAAATACTTTGACCCCTCCTCAATAATGGCAGGTATAATCCTTCAAGGGGATGTCTTGCCTTCCTTCACTACCACAAAAGGGAGAATATTTGTATGGTTGCACAGATCCCAATAGAGTTTGTGCAAAATAAGTTAATGCTGGGTTGTAGGTGTGAGTTATAGGGGGATTGTGGCAGAGGTTGCAGGGATGCACAGCTAGCTGTGCCGCTCAACACTGGATGCATGTTTGGCGAGTGTATGAAGTAGCTTGACACACATACATCCATAGAGCCCCTGATGATGCATTCTGAAGTCATGGCTGGTGAGAGTCACAGGGCTGCATCAACCCAGCCCTTTGGCTTTCCCATGAAGTATTCTTTCAACATACAAGGAAATCAGGTGACTCCCATAGTTCTACATAGATCTTTCTTTTAAAAAGTGTTTTGAACCTGCAGCTAATGAAGAATGCCACTGCTGCTTGGTGGAGGAGCATGTGACAGTACTGCGATGCTTGCCATTAAACATCCAGGCGTGATTGAAAGTGCTGACTTTGGCCTCTAAGTTCCGAAATGGCTTAGGCTCATATGACTCCCAACCTACCTCACAGTGTGCCAGGATTGGCTTGCAAGACACTTCTGAGGGAAGTTAAACCTTAAGATCCTTTAGGCAGGGCTCCATTAGGAGCAGTACACTGGTGGAACTCACATCCATAGATGATCTCTTTTTTAGTTATAGGAAAGATGGTGTTACCATTTTATTCTTACCAGATTTTGGTGTAACTGAAGACTTTTACCTGTTACTAATACCTGAACAAATAGATAGATTGGTTGCTGCTATTGCTGTTGCTATTAGTAAATTCCTATTTAGTGAACAACAGTTACGAGTTGCTCTGTTCTGCATTTTAAGGATCATGATACTTCATGGATTTTGTCTTATTTGACTTCATTGCAAACTGTCCTGCAGCTTGTGCAAAGAGTGATATAGAAATAAATCACAGGATGTGCTGTCTCCCCTCCGCTTGTAGATTTTTCTTTTATTGTACTGTTTTTTATTCTTCTTTGGTGATCACTCGTAACCGAGTAAGATTGCCTTCCATAAACACGGTTTTAATAGTGAGTCCATAAGTGACCGTAGAGGCCAATTCTGAATCCACACGTCCTTCCAAAGTGGGGATATAGGTTTCCGGGTGGGAGTTGATCATGGTGAGGGTTTGCCAAGCATGTCTTCCTCTTAGCACGTTTCTCCCTTTCATCCTGAGTTCGAGCATACTGTAAGTTGCCTCACATATCATTGTGATAGAAAGGTGGCTCAGATTTTTTAAAAAGAAAAGAAAATGAAATCAGCCCCAAAGCAGAGTTCCCCAAGCTGAGTATTAAATAAAGTTAAAATAGGGCCAGCGAATCCTTAATTTATTCTAGCCAGCTGGCCAAGAAATGCCACACACAGCCTCATGTTGTTCACTATTAAACTTTAATGCTAATTGGGCCATCCATTAAAGTATTCTGGCTTTTCATAGTTTTCCAGCAAATATCTGGTTCCTGGGATGGCTGTGCTTGGTTTCACTTTTAGTTTCCAATGAGGTAGGGAAAACTTCCTGTGACTTCTTTGCTTTGCAGTCCCCAGCAGCTGGAATACTTAGACAGCTCTGTTATTTTTATTCCTATTGATCATCCCTTACATTTTTGTTCATACTGGTACTGGATAAAAAAAGAGGAACACTTGCTGCTTCTGGCAAACATTTGACTTCTGTATCAATAGCAACTCCTCATTTGTCCTGGAGCTAGTAACAAGTGTCCTGACTTCAAAAGCCATGAGGTTATCATTATGTGTGCTCTAACTGCAAAGGAAAGTAGTGTACACTGGCAAAGTGTGGGATCCTTTTAGGCCATCTTAGTAGAAGCGTTACTTAACCCACTGAGGTTAGTTCTTACGAGAAAGCTGATACTCAGAAGCAAGTTATTTGTTGCCTGGCTACATTCTCCCCCATGCCCCCAACTTTGTCCCATCAAAGCTCATGGTGGCCTGTCAAACTGAAGTGTAGACTACAATACACAGAGGGAGGCTTCAGAAAGAGTTCTCACACCTCAGCTTTCAAACAGAAATCAGCTTGCTCTCTGAATTTTTACTGAGAGAAATATATTGGCTGGGATCATAGCTAGTGGCAGAACCATTCCCTGAGCCAGAGTTCCAGTTGTGGGATGCTCCAGTGGTGGAAGCAGTAGACACGACACCCCCTAATTAATCTTTCTCCCTGCACTCCTTCCCAAATCTGTCCCAGAAGGATGGAGGACCTTCAAAGGCAGCATGAAAAACATTGACACAGTGGACTGCAGGCGGTATTGGCAAAAATGGCCTCCCAGCTTCTGTTCCCTTGCATCTCATTCTCCCTTGCATCTCAGATGCCCACATAGAATCCAAGTCCTGGAGTTCAGTGGAGAAAATCAATCAAAGCAGTCCTAGAGACAAGATGCTGGGGCATATCTAAAATAGCAGTATGGCTGAGCTCCTTGATAACATGGCATAGGGTCATACTGTAGATGCCAGGGACAGCACATAGCCAATTTGCAACTGCCTGCCTACATGATTCTGAGTAAGGTACTCCTGCTTCCACCACAGCCCCACGGTGTTCACAGCTAAAAAGAAGGTTTCCATCTCTCTTGGTTGTTAGTCATTTTTTGGGGGGGTGGGGTGGGGATCCCTTCACTATACATGATCATTTCAACCAAAATTTGAAACTCCAAAATATTTGGCATATCGCCTTTTCTAACCTGTGTCAATGATTACTCCCTGCAGGATTGGCAAAGCCTATGAACTTAGAGGCTGTTGCAATTGTTTGCATTACACTAGGCACTGCTGTAACCTATATGGTGAATAATGTAGACACTCCCTACATCATTCTCACCACTTCCTATAATATTATGCAGCTGAAATGTGTGTGTGCATGTGTGTGCGTGCATGCACACAAACACATCGTTGTATGTGCACATGAATTAGGGTGTTGGGTGATGTGCAAGTGAAGTTGAAGAGCACCGTTTCTTGAACTAAGGTTGGGTCTCTGCTCTGGTACAAATTGAGTGTTAGGATCTCTACTGCTACAATGCCACATATAGGGTTATGGGTTTTTATTGTTGCCACCTCTCTGCCTTCCTCCTAAAGTGACCTCCCCCTATTTCTGAAAAACCAGTGCTGCAGGGAGGTACACTGAACAGAGCTGCACCTGTACTTGGTGTTTCTGTCAGCCATCAGTCCGGTGATGTAGTACCAAGACACATGAGGAAAGAGTAGCATTCAGTTGATGTATTACAATAATATGTCAGTGGTGCAATGGTGCTTTGATAGTGCTTAATAACTGTACAACTGCATTGATGAGAATGCCAAGAAGAACAGAAGGAGAGGTGATAGTATGTATATAATTCCTGTTTCATGTCTGAGTTTCAGAACCAGCGGATAGTAATTGTTTTACTGTGTTTCTCTTGATTGTTTTATAACTTACAATCTTTGAAACATAACCTGATCTCCCTTAGTTTGAGTTTAAAGAGTGTGTGACAGGCAGGTTCTGTTAAGAACTGCAAGATGAACAGTGCAGGTGTCATGGTTTAAGTTGGGGAAAAGGGGTTTGCACACAAATTTGCTGCATACATGCACACCTGCTTTCAAGGTAACAAACCCCTTCTCTACATTTTAAATATTACATATTAAATGTATTTAATATTATATATTAAATATTATCACCCTTAGTTTGGGCCAAAGTATTTTGTTGTGAAAAGTCATTCACAGTAATTGCATTGTTTAAGTCCAAAATATTAAGAAACATGGAAATACTCATTGAGCTTGATCCAGAAATCCATGAGTGGAGTGAACCCCACCTATGAATGAGTTGCTCTGGGAATCTGAAGATGGGAAAGGACATTTTGCCAATTGTCCTTCCCCTTGCATTGCCCTCTCCCCCTCAAAAACCACCCAGGCACCTGAGGGACCATCTGGAACAGTGCAGGATCAGGGGAAGCCACCTCCCCACCTTTTTGCAGTAGTTTCAACCAGATCTACAGCCCCAGATCTACTAAAGATTTTAGACAAGGGACTAGGGGTCTGCCAACGACTCTCATTAGCCTCTAGGCAGTGTGTGGAATATCAGTTTTGGTTTCATATTCTTTCTTCATCCTAGCTACAGTGTCATCACCATGTAGCCTGATTACAGATAGAACAGTGGCCTGATCCAGATGTACGGCTTAAAGCCAAGTTTAGAACAAGCCTGCTTGTTTCTTTAGGACCTTGTCAGAGCCCTCATGCCTCCTTTCCAAACCCCAGCACCTCACTTTCCAGGCTTTGGGAAGGCAGCAGGGGGGGAGGGAATCAAATGTTGCTGAGGTTTGCAAAAAAAAAAAAGGCCTTGCATCACCTTGTTTTGTGATGGTGATATGTATTCCTTAACTTACTTCAAAATGTGGCAAGCCAGCTGTGCTGCATTTGGATTCCCTCCTGTGCATTCTACTGAGTAGGGCCCATGGACTTCTGCTCCACTGTCCTACCACTGCTGGGTGAAGCATGTGTTATGTAGCACTGAAACCTATATGCAGAGGCAGGGAAGGCTCTTCTGCAAGATGAAGCATCCCCACCAACCAGAAGCCACCAAAAGAATGCAAACTGGCAGCTCTGATGTACAAAAATACATTTATTTTCAACAATTTCAAAACCACTGCCTTTGTTTTTACAGTAGAAATATTCAAATGGAACAATAAAACCAATAACAGTATATATATGTACTTATGTATATATATATGACTCATGCATTTGTCTTACTTCTTTTAAAATAAGTATTGCAGTTGTCTGTCTCATTTAAATCTCGAAATGAAAGGAGGGTAGGGAACAGTGCCAGTCTGCCAGCTTCCAACAACAGAGGATTTGGATTTCCATTCTGTCATTCTGGCCAAGCTGTGTTCGGTGAAAGACTCCATGAGAGGTTGATAAGTTGGGTTAATATTGCCCCTGGCAACCTGACTGGCGCAGGATGAGGCAGAGTTGCTTTGTATCCAAGGCTGGCACAACACATAGTGGACTCAGCACTTGAGTCAAACTCAGGCCGCACAGATGGGGGGATGGTCTTTAGGGCTGGAAGGCAAGATGTCATGCAACACCTAGTCCAAACAAGGGGGATTAAAGTATCATGACTTAGTAAGTGCCAGCAAGAGAACATAGCCTTCTGTCTCCTCAGACGGCTAACCATTTGACATCCACAATCATAGGCTGATTGATCTCTCTCCACCCTACAGTAATCTTTCTCCTTTTTCTTTGGCTGCAGTCTCTTACCTATTTACCTGGGAGTAAGCTTCACTGAAATCAATGGGCTGAGTTAAAATGTATAGCATTGCACTATCTTTATACTTCCAGAATAGGTAAATCAGTTTTGGTGTACGCTGCAACAGAGAATTGTTTGGACACAGAACTTAGCACACTTCAGTGACTGAAGCAGGAAGTGGGGAAGGGATTCAGCAACTATATAATTGGGAAGGAGGAGGATGGGTTATTCTATTGCAAAAACCTCAAAGCCAATAAACAATAGAGAACAGGGCAGAGCTGACCCAGCCGTGAGGCAGGTGAGGCCGCTGTTTCAGGGGGCAGAAACTTGGGGGGCCCCACCTGCCCCATTGCCACTGCCAGCAGTGAAGCACTGCCACCAGTGGTGTCACGTAATGCAAGATCTTGCAGAGCATGCATTTCAAAACACCATCATAGTGGCACTCTTTCCAATCCCTAATATGGCTATTGTTTTGGATAAACCACAAACTAGCTGCCTATAGGTATCACAGACTTTTTCAACACTCCCTGGAAAGGTGGTGTGTAAGATCCTGTTCTGGAGTGTTGAACAAATTAAATGATAGGGAGCTCATTTAAAATGAATAAGGGCTGTCCCATTTAATTAAATTGATGAGCTTAAGAATATGACTCCAGGATATGACTGGTTTTAAGACTCAGCACCCCATGGAAATAAATCTGCTGTCCAATTAAGAGGATATGTTTAGGCTTCAGAGTCCCTGGAATGTATGGAAACATTCTGGGCCTTAAATGACAATGAGAATAGATATATTTGCAGAAATACACTACCCGCCTAGGACTTTTTCAGGCTCATCTAATGGACGAAGAAAGCAAAACAATAACTGTAAGCATCTCTATTAAAATAAGCCCTACTGAGTTCAGCAGAACTTCCTCCCAAATAAGTATGTATAGGATTACACCCATGTGTGTTTCATGCTGAGTCTTTATCTCCTAAATCTTATAAAACCCTTACCAGTAAATAATGTTGCCACCCCTTTTTTCTTAGCAAGTTTTCCAGAGTTTTTAACATCAGGCAGAAATTAATCATGTGTATCTTCAAGCCAATATAAGCTTCAACTGTTGATCACCTGGCTGCTACTAAGGACATAGGAGCAGTGACCACATTAATTGCTTATATTTTCAGCATCTGATTCTATTAAGAACTTCATTGTCTTAGGATAAGGTTTTACTTTTAGAGATTTTTTTCCCCTTCCATGGGTGACGGTTTGAGTTTATGGGGTAAGAGGTTGAGGAAGCCACAGTGATTACACTTTTATACTATTGAATACTTCCTTCAGTTGTGTTTTCTACCTAAAACCACATTGCTGAGCTATTTTTCTTTCAGTGTAGTGCTCTATAGTCGTGGAGCCCCAGAGGGGCACATGGCTTTAAAATATAGCTGCTTTGGAAGGAGACTGTTGGGAGAAATGGTTCCTTTACAGATATGATGAAAATCCTCGTGGCTGATTTACATTTGCCAACACCATGACCAATTTGGCCCTCTTCTGAATGGTTCATCCATTGTATGGACTTTTTTTTACTGCACAGACATGATTTCAGACTAGTTAAGTAATCAGGCATAATTAATATCATTAATAGCACCATTAATATCATCAAAAACTGCTTCACCAGGAATACAACTGCCATTTACTTTACTGCAATGAAAAAGTCCGCCACCTGTAAATCCTAATGACATTGTCCCATTACTTCTCAAGGCTATTCAGATTGAGGATAATAATACTCCATGGTATTTTTCAAAAGCTGGCGTTTCTGATCTCATATGCATTTCACTGGATAGCTGCTAAGAACTAAAAATACTAGACACAGCCAACACAGAGAGCCATCATCCCCACCACCATCATTTGCCGAATCAGAAACTGGAAGTCCAGTAAAATGGCTGTGTGCTAAATGCATGCCACTAGTAACTAAGACTAGTCAGGAGAAATTTTGGGGAGGCTAGAGGATTAAAAATCAAACAGGACTGTAATAGGAGCAACACCAAAGGATAAAAATCCTTTGCACTGATTTCATTAGTGCAAGGATTTATGCTTGTGCAGTAGACGTTTATCCCCTCTCCTCTCCCACACATGCCCTGTGCCCTCTCCAAATCTGCTCTGGAGGGTTGAGGGGAAATCCAAAACAGATTTAGCAGGTGTGCAGGGGGAGAAAAGGTAGGTGGAGCACAAGCATAAATCTTGGATACTATCCAACACTGAATGCAACCCAACATTGATGCCACAATTATTTGATCTTCTCAAACTGAAGCATATTTTCTTGCACAACCTGTTAAATAGACTGGGAATATAATGGACTCAGCATAGTGTTTCTAAGCTAGACTCATTCCAAGCCCTACACTTCTGCTTCTGAGGAAGAACCAATATCTTGACTGTATTGCATTTTGAAGTGTTCACAACCCAGATATATTGCCTTCTTGTTGCAGGTCCCTACCAGTGTCAACTGAACACAAAGAGGAAAGAGTTAAACATGACAGACAACTGATACGCGTTCAGATCTCCCATGTGACACAGCTGCTCGCCGCAGATCCCCAGTGAACTTCTCATGTGGGTGTGAAGGTATGTGGGTGAGTGTGGTTTATTCATTTTAAATTTATCTTTTACTAAACATTAAATTATTTATCAAGAAATAAAAAGGTATTTACATGGTAATTATCTACAGTATGCCATCGGTTTCCTCAATACCAACAGTGTCAACATGCACCAGCAAGGGCCTCATTCATAAACTTGGTCAGATGTGCCAGCCGTTATTTTGTGCAGCCTGCCCACCCCCATGAGAATCTAAGGAGTCAACTTCAGAAGGCTTTATTATTCCCCATTTTAAAAGATATACAGGATATTATATATATGTATATATATACTCAGTTGATTGAATCCAACAGGGTGTCAAGCGAGAATAGAACCCTGCATTCATTCTACAGGAGCAAGTCTAGTATGAACAATTAAATAACCTTCTGAGACCGCCACTGGCAGAGTAGCCCAATTATTTTCTGAAAGGGGAAATAGAGAATGTGCCCAAAAATTTAAGTTCAGGGTTATATTATTTCTGGTTTCCATTAAGTCTTGTATTTTTTCTTCTATTATACAGTTTTCCAAAAACTGAATTTATGAATGTGGCCCCAGAAAACAAAATAACACCAAAAAAAGAAAAAAGAAAACCACATTCTGCGCCCCCTCCCTCCCTAATAATAATAATAGTCCTCATTATGACATAGAATTTTCTTTGTAATAATAATAATAATATTAATTAAAAATAAAAACTCAGAAATTTTGTAGTCAAAGTGGTATTCCTGGTATTAAACACTAGTGCAGTTGGGTATTTCCTTTGTGCTTTCACTGTTGGAGATCGTTGAGATGCTCCCTAAGAAAAAAGAAAATGGAAGAATTAATGGAGGTCACCAAATTTGGATATTGGTTGTGGCACAGATTTTCCTTCTTTGCCATGGTGTATAATCGAGGGGCCTTCTCTTCCTTCCAGCAAAATCCCACCCAAAAATGTCAAAGCAGTGTACACAGTAAACAATTAAGTCTACAAGTTAATTCATAGTGACCAATGGTACACACAATGGAGTTACACCAGAAAAAAACGTTGGAAAGAAAAAATCTTAATGAGGCATCGAAAATTTAACACCATTGACTGTCTGATTTCAGTAGAAAGTTCCACAAAGCACTAACACTCTGTGCTTGGTGACCTTGGAGTGGACCTCAAGGAGCATGCAGGACGACTTAATAGTGCCTCTTTTGATTAGACTACTGCTTAATTTTTTTAGGCACCTCATGTAACACAAGAATTGTACTACCACCAGACTGCAGTAGAGAAGAGAAGATGGAAGCATTTCCTCTTCTTTTGTTCATTTTCTCCCCCCCCCCCGTGCCCTTTCCCCTAAAGGGGCCTGTCTGTTCCCATTTGCCGCTCCAAACACTGCTACCCTAGGGTATCTTGGCTTACCATCTCATCCTTCCTCATTTGCCCTATGCATCAGTTACAGAAATTAGCCTGCCAACGTCTATGCATCTGCAAAGAGCTGAGCCACTAAAATCTCCAGAAAGAATTAACATTCTAATATTCAGCCACGATCTAACGTATTTCTCACGACTCCTTCTCATGCAGAGACAGCTAATGGGTGCATATAACTAAGCTCTACAGCTCATTGATTTCCGTGAATCAACTCTGAGCAAAACTTAGTTGAATACCACTCAATGTCAGCAACATGCATTCACTCATGGCAGAGGACAAGGGCCAGAGAAGACTCTTAATGAGCATGAATTGCTGAGATGTCATTGAATGAACAGGCAGGTTGTTTACCTATAACCCGTGTGTCCAGCTCTTTGTCCATGAGTTCTTCAGGGTCTGTGAATTCACTCAGAGTGATCTTGGGGGCATTTTCACTTTGGCTGACAGAACCAATCATTTCCTGTTCTTTGTCATGCTGGACTTGAGCATAGATGTTAATCCATGGGATTTTCCTATGTTAAAAAGGGGAATAAAATAGATTTTCATTGAGATGGTCTTCCCGATTTACAGTAACAGTTGCCTCCTCAACAGTGAATATTATATATTATACCACAAAAACCAGAGGAACAAAGCATGACAGGAATATAATTTACACTTATAAAAATCTTAGTACGGATGCCTGGCCCACATTGAACAGGAATCTATTTAATAATAATAATAATAATAATAATAATAATAATAATAATAATACAGTGGTACCTTTGGTAGCTCCCGAACAAATCGGGAGTGAGTCTTCCGGTTTGCAAACATTTTTTGGAGGTCAAACGTCCAACGCAGCTTCCACAGCTTCCAATTGAGTGCAGGAAGCTCCTGTAGCCAATCGGAAGCTGCGCCTTGGTTTTTGAACTGTTTCGGGACTGTTTAAATTCATCAAACGGACTCCCGGAACAGATTAAATTCAAGAACCAAGATATCACTGTCATCGAATTTATATACCACCTTATACTGCCCTATACCCAGAGGTCTCTCAGAGCGGTTCACAGATTCAATACATACAATGTGTACCAGGCAGCCACATCTGGCAGGCTGAAAGCTGAAAATGTTGTTCAATCACAAGTAAAATAACAAAAAAGTGGGGTATATTATTCTTATTTTTATTCTTATCTTACCATTACCCGCCCGTCACCCTGAGGTCCTAAAGCAGCTTACAACAATTTAAAATACAACATTAAAAACAATTTTAAAAACCTACAATCACAAAGATAACATTTAATAAAAATAACATCAAGTAAAAATAGCAAGAGTTCAAACAAATGCTTAGATTATTATAGTTAGATTTCCAGTATTTCTGCATCATAATCTGAAAGGCCATTTTCTAAAAAGAGAGAGATTTCTTTTCCCATCTCATGAAATGGATCCCGTAAAACACCCTCTCATGCCATTTTAAAGTCCAACTGTTGACCAACAGTCCCGTGGCTTGTCCTCCATTCCCAGATCCTGTTTTCTCTTTGACCCTGATCTATTTCCAGCTTCTGACTCTCTGCAGACTGCTGACTACAGCCTAGCCCTCCCACCTCAAATAATATCAGACTGGATCAGATAGATGCCTGACATCAGAGTGTATCTCATACCTCGATGAAAGAGCAAACTGTCTACAGTGGGGAGTGGCTTTTACTGGTCTCAACTTCCCACCAAAAAATGTGGGATTTCTTGGAACCATCTGGCCAGGTGACAAAAGAAGTGCCCTCTCAGAATATCTTTTCTGCAAGGAGTTATGTACATGCTCTGAAACCTAAGATACTATTCAAGCAGGTAACGTGTAACTAGCTAAGTTCCTCCTCGTCTTCTTTCCCAAATTATTTGTACCTTTACACTTGGCTTCATTGGTTTTAAAAGGCAATTCTCTGGAAATTCCTACGGGAAATTCCTACGTGCTCAACAACATGGGTCTAAAGCTACCCATTCTGTATTAAGAGTATTTCACAAGGTTTATGGAGAAATAAATAGAATTCTTCTCTTTTTGTTTATTTCCCCCCAGACCGGGGCTGAAGGGAGGGGTCCTGAGCTATTGGGACCAGAAATTCCCCAAGCAGCTGAAAAAAACTGGGTTGTGTCAGGGGGTTCATCCTATGGTAGCAGCCAGCTGTAATTCTCTCTTTGGAGGGGTGGGGAAAGGAGAGAACAAAATAAAGAAATGTGGCTTCTCCAAGATCTGTCATGGATGAGTTTCTGTCTCTCTTGAGACCCTTTGTGAGAGGAGACCCACAGCCAGGCTAACAGGCTCCATTTCCTTGTAGCATTTTTGTATTAATTCAGCAGCTGGATTAATTGTGATTTTGCTGATGACCCTGACACAGCTGACAGCTGACATCACAGCTGGCAAGAAACAAATCTTATGAGTTATCTCAGCCAATAAGATTAATCAGTAGTGATGGCTAATGACACACAAGACGGAAGGAGGGGCACTGAGAAGTAGCAGCAGAGAGGGAAGGAAAAGTGCACTGAAGCACATCAGAACAATGCGAATGTTTAGTGAAGTGAGTATTTTCCATTAATTGACCTTGCTGCATCTAGGAGCATCACAGAGAAGAAAACATCAACATTCGAAGATATGTGATGCTGAATGTCTCCCTATGGGGCAAACGTCCAGAGATGACTGTCTGTTCCTGCTGTCTGAGTCACTGTGAGACATATTTTTCACTGTAGACAGTAAATATTTGTGTAATGCTGTCGTTCTTTTTAATCAGTGGACAGGGTGCACAAGTGAGCCTTTCCTTTTGGCTTCCTTTTACATGGGAGTGTTAAACTGGGAGTGTTTGAGATGGACAGCATATTCTTTCTTAACCTTATTTTCTCTGGGCTGGCTTTGTCCAATACCTGTGATAACAATTTATCCTTTCTGCCCTTCAACATCCTCCCGGTTCTCTTGCAAACGAATAACTAAGCTCATTTAGCTTTGGTGCATGCTTGCCTGATTTTGTACATCTAAATTAGGTCAGTAATAGCTGATATAATGTGTCATCATTGCTTTGGAAAGCTTGCCTGGGTTATTTTCTATTTTCAGCATCTGTTCTGGCTGTTGGGCCTTTTAAACTTAGAGTTCCAGGGGAAGCTTCCTTCTCTGCAGAATTAAAAAAATGGTGGGTCAGATAAAAGCATATATATACACACACCATTTCAGAGTGAGACTCTGAGATCCTAGTTTGGTTCAGGCTTTCATCAAAGCATCTTTCAGAGGAGACTTGAATAGATACATTTTCAAAACAATATATGAGAAAGATACCCAGAGATGTAATGGGCTCATTAAAAGGAGTAGTATATGTGGATCCCTCATGGCAGAAAACTCCCCCCCCCACTGTACCTATGAAAGGACCCCATGCCAGGCATGGTGAGCTATCTGAATGGAATAAAACCTCTTTGTACCATTCTCTGCGCACCTCAGAGCAGCAGAAAGTAGCATCAAAGGAGAATTCAAGAACCATTTCTTCTGTCTTCAGTGCTGGATACATCAAAGCAAACTTTGCTGAGATAAAGTATGAACATTAGCCATTCCTCCTTTCTCCCCAATACACATGTGTCTTAAGCCCAGTTCTGAGACATTGTAGGTGTCCCTTCACCCCTAAGACCATGCATTGTTTCCAATGCCTGAGCTTCTCACCTCCATGTGTCTACATTCATGTTGACCCTTTGCCTCTACGCCTAAATATATGCCAGCTTCCTTTGGTTGTGTATCTGAGGAGAATAAGTATTTAGACTGAACTTTTACCCAGTGAGAATGTAGGTTTTGCAGTACACTGCCTTCCCCTGAGCCTCAATCTAAGCTTTCAGACAGTGGCCTGGTTAAGATCCTCTATTGCCAACTTTATGAACAATTACTTAATATCCTGGTTAGCTGACCAACATTAAACCAGAGTTCCCATTTTGGCTATAGTGGGAAATTCTGGTTTATAACAAACCAGAATCTCCACATGATGCTGGCACACAAAAGGAGAAGAAGAGCGGCAGATGAGGGTGGAGCATGCAGGCCTGATGCTTGTTCCCAGCTTCATAAATCACAGTTTATAAAACCAACACCTTTGCATCCAAATGGGGCCAGTCCCTCTCCAGCTCACGTAGCCAAAGCCATTTAGTAGAAAGACAAAGACGTACAGAGATGTGGAATATTATGTTTTAATGCTTTAAAAATGTTTAATGCCAGCTGTATATTGATCTAGCACCAATGGCAAAATTTCTGTCGGATAAATCAGCCTTATATAACCAATATGCTTAACTCTAATTAATGCATGAAAGTATTAAGACCATAGAGTAAGCTCTCCTGCCAGGCTTCACTAGGTCAGAGCTCCTCACTTTGGGAGGAAAAGGAACTGACCAGTAATGATGTCTAGGTTGGATTTTCCAAGCTTAGACCGTGTAGCTTTAGCAAGCCATTTTTGTGTTTCTATACAAATAATTGACAAACATTTAGCATTTTTTTGTAACCTAAGTTAAAACTGCCTGTGTTTTCTGGCTGCTGTATGGAAAAGTACATCTGACCTTTGAAGAGTATGTAAGTAAACCATTTTTAGCTTACCAAACATGAAGCTGCCTTCTATGCTAAGGGGAAGTGGGGAACTTTGGAAGAAACTTGGAAGGGGATATTTTAAAGATCTAACAGCCTATATTACCACACTATGCTTTGCTTCCTGTTTTGTGATTTTTAAATCTCTGTAGAGGCTCTCTCAACAGAGAGTACTTGCTGCAAACCTGAATATAGGCATCCAGGGAATCTTCCTTTTATTCTTTTAAACAAATTACAATATTTTACTAAAATACTAGCGGTTTCCAAATTGCAATGTGTAGCTAAGTTTGGGGCTGTACAAAGAACAACCCCTCAAGGTTTGTTTGTGTTTGCTTGCCTTGAAAAGTCCTGTTGGTGCTGACCTTTAAAGCCCTAAATGGCCTCAGCCCTGTATACCTAAAGAAGCGTCTCCACCCACATCATTCAGCTCGGACACTGAGATCCAGCAGCGAGGACCTTCTGGCAGTTCCCACACTACGAGAAGTGAAGCAACAGGGAACCAGGCAGAGGGCCTTCTCAGTAGTGGCGTCCGCCCTGTGTAATGACCTCGCATCAAATGTTAAGGAGATGAGCAATTTTATAATATTTAGGAAATATCTGAAGGCAGCCCTGTATAGGGAAGCTTTTTAAGGTTTAATGTTTTATTGTGTTTTTCTATATGCTGGAAGCCACCCAGAGTGGCTGGGGCAACACATTCAGATGGGTGGAGTACTATTTATTTATTTATTTATTTACCAAACAAAAGTTTCCTTGACTATCTCTAATGTGGTGTTTATTACTGTCCATGTAGTTAATGCCTGAAGCATTGACATCTGCTCAATGGAACTAAAATGTACCTAATTGAGAAATAGAAAAAGCTTCTGTGGATCACATCCTTAGTGCACAGCAGCAAAATTCCTTTTCCACCTTCCATGCAGATGAGCCAAGGATAACCACAGGCTTCCTTTAGAATGGGACTTTGTAGAAAGAGAAGCATTACTATACTTAGTGTGTTTGAAGCAAGTGCCCCTCCTTGCATCACACTGCTGCTTTTAAAGCCCCTGGGATCACGCCACCCACTGGCTATTGGCTAAAATCGCCTGGTGTGATCCCAGGGGAATGGCCAGGACTTATTGCTCCTCCCCCCCATTTTAACCCTATCAGGTGAGCTCTTGGGTCCCACGCGCAACCAGGACCCTCTGTTATGAGGATCCCATTTGTTGACCATAAAGAACAAAATAGAATCTAGAAACGCATATTTATTTATTTCTTTGCTGGAAACCAAAATCTCCATCTAGCTTTTAGTAAAGGAGAAAAACAAACCAAGATTAGCCTCCTTATACCATCACTTCCTTCACGGCAAAGTATCTTTTATTTCCTAATGGATTTCCTCCACGTGCACATGTAGCGCAACAAGGCTGGAGGACAGTTTGCAACGTGAATGCCGAACGAGTCACTCGAGCGCCTGGCTTCACGCAGGCTCCTAATAAACTGCTGGTGTGTGTGGCAGCAGAGTGCCAATTGTAGCAATCTGCAAAATTAAAAATTCATGCAAACACATGTTTTCCCTACCTTTGCTAAACTGAAGCTCAGCATTCTAGCAGCAATTCTACCTAATCACAAAAGTACACATTGCTAATAGACTTCTGGATCCGACGGAAAAATGGGACAGCGCTAAATATTTTATATTCCATTTGTTATTAGGAGCAGCTGCATTCTTTTAAGCAGAGGGGGAGCGAGCTGTGAGTTGGTTGAAGATGCAGTAGGATCCCATCAAGAAATCAGTGAGACCCAAGAACAGTATCTCAGGCAAGTTGAAGCTCTTGTCTCCTTTGCTCTATGCTCCTGTCTAGGTACTAATGGGGATTTCTGTTGTTGCTTGGTTTTTTCTGCCCAGAAACAGGTATACTAAAAAACAACAACACATAGCATAGAATCTAGTTTTGGTGTTTTGTTTTTTTAAGTAATAAGTGAACCTGTCTTAATTGTTTGAACTGTGTATGTTATTTTAAGAGATAAGACAAGTCTGCTGGACAGTGGCCCATCTAGTCCATTATCCTGTTCTCACAGGGAGCAACCAGAAGCCTGTGAAAAGTCTGCAAGCTGGACATGAGCACAAGACATTTTGGCACTTGAAGGAACTGCAAACTGCTGCTCCCCACCACCAGGGAAGAAGGGGTGAGTTAATATCTACATAGAAACAGAGGGAAGAATCCAATCAGCCTTACCTGATGGTTGAAATGGGAATCAAAGGACATCTTCGGTGGGTGAGAAGGGCTCCTCTCTGAGTCATGCCGGGTGGGTGCAGCCCTCAGGAGACCCCAGAGGGCAGCCCCTGTCATTTACTCCCTAAGGGTAGGAGGAGACCAGCAGTGCCTCCTATTTGCCAAGAGGCTACTGTAGAGGCAGCATAGCGGAGGTGGGGGGGGCTGCTGAGAAGACAGATCTGGCCTTCAAGGACTGTGCTGCAGTAGCAGCAGCAGAAGGCAATGTGTTCCATGGATGCCGGATCTGTTGCCCCTCTGCAACCTGCTGCCTGAGGCAGTTGCCTCACCTTGCCTCATGGGTGGGCTCGCCCTGGTCTAAGAGCACTCTGCTCACCTCTGATTTCCAACAACTGGTATTGAGAGGATGATGCCTCTGATAGTGGAGGTAGAACATTACTATCATGGCTAGTTGTCACTGATAGCCTTTTCCACCAGGACTTTGTCTAATCCTGTTTGAAAGCAATCCACGTTGGTGGCCATCACTGTCTCCTAGGGGAGCGGGTTCCATAGTTTAACTATTTGCTGCATGAAGAAGTACTTTCTTTTTTCTGTCTTGAATCTTTAAAGATTCTGCTCCATTCAGATTTCTTTAACAACATTATGATATTGGCAGTTCCCAATTAGCCCTAGAATGGAATTTGCCTTTATTCACAGCTGTTGCACACTGGGTTGATGTCTTCACCAAGCTCTCTGCTACCACGCCAATGTTTTGTCACTGCCAGTTCATACCTCATAAGTGTATATGTGAAATTATTATTATTATTTTGCCTTGACATTCTTCATATTGCACTTGTTTACACTGTAGTCCACTTGACACTTTACTGCCCATTCACTCAATTTATTTTAACTTCTGCATCCCACTTTATAAACTCAAGAGTTTTTTAAAACCAGCAGCTCATAAGGCAACTGTATTGCTCAGTCTTGTAAATACCTAGTTTCAGTTGTGATACTCGTTTTCCTTAACACTGGCTTTATTCAGTAATGGCAGCTTTGGCTTTGAGCTTGCTCAGACCTCAGTTTGCAGAATGCATGGCATGCAACTGCAGAGCATGGGTTGCATATTGCCTTTTACAGCGGCATCTCCAGCCCCTTTATCAGTAACCTCAAGCACAAACAATTCCAAGAGGTGGGGTTTCTACTGCCCAACAAACCGCTTAGAGATTTTACTGCAATCGGGCGGCACAGAAATTTTGTTAAATAAAAATTCCCCTCAAACTCTGCAGGTCCTCGTTTTATTTAAGGCAGCTTTGGCAGAAAGGAATTCCTCTCTTTAATGCCACGTCCCTCCCCTTCCACTGCGTTCAGGGTGCCTGTCCGCTTTCTATCTCACTGTATACTGGGATAGGTGGGGTTCTGTGCCCACTCTTGAGCAGCTGTAAGAGCAGGATAGGGTGAGGGAAGAAAGCTGCAGCAGGTGGAGATGTGAATATGCCGCTTACAGAGAAGCAGTCCCTCCCTGACATGAAGGCCATAAAGTTAACAGAGCCCATCTGGGTTTGCACCTGGCATCCCTAATTTAAACTCATCTCCTGCACTGATGTAGCTTTATTGTTAAACTCCCAGGGGGCTAGTGCCAGCACTGGCAGTGCTCATCTGTTCTTCAGAGACGCAGGAAACTTTGATGTGGAAGCAAATGGAAAAATGCAGAGGATATAGGAAAACTGGAAGGTACTCCATAAAAATGCTATCTTTTCAAAGCAAGGGATCATATATAGCTTTAATAAATTATCAAATGCTTATGTGCATTTTCTTCTGATATGACCACTATCACCTCCCCCATTTTTATTTGTTGTGGGTGAGTGTTACATGTGTACAATTTTTGATGTTATGGAACACTTGTGGGACCAAAGGTTGATGGCAGTTTATGAATGGTACTTTGTGACTTTTCTTCTGCTCCATCACTTCTAGTCTATTAGAATTACAGACTATCCACTCCAATATCCAGTCCTGAAATTTCCCTTTATCCATTGACAGTGCAAGGGGCTACCACATCCAGGGCAGGTGGAAAGCTTGAAAACATTCCAACCTAGAAGCCGCGTTCCACATCAGAACTTCCACTTTTAGTAAAGAAGGTTAGTAGAGTTCATTATTTCCTTAGGGATTCTTTAAAACAAGCCATACCTCATGTGAAAGCTGACATGGTTATTGTCCTTTTAAATTGTGTTTCCAACCATGCAAATTCAGAATTTGCATTGATGAACAGATTTTGCCCAGCCTTAATTTGGACCTGGAAAGATTTATCCCCTGGTCACTTGGGTTTTGCTCCTCTCCTGTGCATCTAGGTTCATAAAAAGGTGAGTGAGTAGGTCTGAGAAAGCAGAACTTCATGCTATTCTAGAGACATTTCTGCTTCTTGGATTGAACAAATATAAAACTAGCACTTGTGAGACTGACAATTTCCCACAGCATAGTAAAACTGACCTGCACCATCCAAGATGCTTTTGTAGCTGTGTCAGTACAAGTTAGCATGGATTTTTACAGGTAACCATTCTTTGGGCAGCCACTATTGCTATGCCCTAAATGGTGAAAATTATCTTGTAATGAAATCTTGTAATGAAATGAATACGAAATCTGATGAGGTCTATTTGGGGATCTGGATAATTGCATGTTGAACATGTATCTGGGATATCTCGATTAATCAAACTGCAGATCAGTGATTGACCAACTAATCTCAGCATTAGCTCACTCCTTGCAAATCAGATAGAATATGAATCACCTACTTTGAAGACACTTTGCTCATTTTGGTCCCATTTAAATAGCACATTGTGGCGTATAAAATGAATTGATAGAAGGCAATACAGAATATAAGACTCTCAAGTTTATTATCTGTATTTTCTGTGCCTGTTGTTTATGACATATAATAATCAAGATAAAAATTATCAATGATCTCTGATTAGTAACCACATTTCTTCAAATGTGGCAGAACCACAAGGAGTTGGACAGAGCTGCTGCATGTGTACATTTTTCACTGAAGCAGATGCTCTTTGACTACCTGATTTACTGGAAGTGTATAGGTGACAATTCTTTCATGCAGGAGGATGCTGACTCTGGGAACACTAAGCACGTTTACTTCTGTTTAGAGCTGATATTTAGGTAAAGAAAATCCAACAGTGGGCCACTGACTAGAATACAATACAATTAGAATTAATTATCACCCATAGAATGATGCAGTATTGCAACCTAATTATATAAAAAATGCCTTTCATATATATAAAAAGTTGCTAAGCATATATAAACAATAGTAGATTAGGGTCAGTAAATGACACTGGTTAGATGTGTAAACATATACCGTATTTTTCGCTCTATAGGATGCACCGGACCATAGGACATACCGGACCATAGGAGGGGGAGAACAGGGGGGGAAATTCTTCCCCTCTCTGCTCAGCGCCCCTTCAGTGAAGCGGCAGGAGAAACGGAGTCCCCTCCATTTCTCCTCCCACTACACTGAAGGGGCACTGCGCAGAGAGGGAAAACTGTGCACCGACCCCTCTCGCTCTCCAGGCTTCAGGTGGCTATCCGCAAGCCTTCTGAGCACAGCGAGAACTCCCACTACGCTCCGAAGGCTTGCGGATAGCTGCCTGAAACCCCCGGAGCGCAGCATGAACTGCCGCTGCGCTCCGGGGGTTTCAGGCAGCCTTGCCTCCACTCCCGGAGCTTGCGGGGTTGGGAGCGGGGGAAGCCCGAGCTTCCCCCGACCCCAGCCCCCAGAACAGGTCAGGCAGCGGCAGTCGCTTCTCCCTCCTGGGGAAAAGCCTGCAAGAGCCGTGCGAAGCTTGTGTGCAGCTCTTGGGGGCATTTCCTGCCTGCCTCCCCCCTGCATTCGCTCCATAGGACGCACAGACTTTTCCCCTTAGTTTTTAAGAGAGAAAAAGTGTGTCCTATGGAGCAAAAAATATGGTAAATGTTGTAGATCTATCTCTCCAAATTCTTGGGGAAGTTGCAGCATTCCATAGAAGCAGAATGAGACATAATTATATAATCTGTACACAATCAGACATCTGGAAAGGGACATATTAAGGACTGAAATGATGCTAGTCTCTTTAGACAATCTGCTTCCTGAGATGACAACCCTAGAGTTGGTATGCAATTCTTCCAGCAAGGAAAAATTGTACCTTTTTAGATAACTCAGTCCCACAATGACCCAGTGACAAAGATCTCTATGTAAAAAGCAGTCAGCTGCATTGACCCTTGTATCATTTCAGAAGGACGGCCAGTGGAATGGATGCAGACATAACTAATGTCACTGATGGGACTGTAGGTGGATACATATTCCTACACTCACTGCACTGGAACCAGCAATCTGGTTAGAAATACATCAGGCTTTGAATGCTGGATGACAACTTGACATGAATGGAAGCTCTGGAGAGTTAGAAGGGTTAAACAGCAATGGAGAAAGCAGTAAGTGATTATACCCATCAACCAACAAAAGTTTTCTGTATTCACCAAGCATAACTTCAAAAAAAGAAAGACAAATGTTTATGTCCCATCTGTTACTGTAGAGACAGTGTTCAGGTGGCCTACAACATTCTGAAATTGCTAAATAAATTAAATAATGAGCAGCACAATAAAAATAAGTACCATAAAGACAGGGACAGAGATATAGCAGATAAGAGCCGCTTAAAATGCAAGGGTTAGGAAACAAGACCTTATCACTTACCATGCGTTTTAAGCCCCCTACCATGCACTGAAGAGACTGTGGGGTCCATGCTATTGGCCCCACCCCTCATGTTGTTTGGGTCAACTAGCTCTGCCTCTGCCGCCCGTGCATTGAGGATGAACTTGCACAGAAGTGACTCTGACATGCTTCGAAGTCTCTGCCTGTAGGTTTCCCTGTGTTCCTGGAGCTTGTGCAAGAATCTAGGACACAGGGAAACCTATGCATACCCTCATGTCTAGGTACACAAGTTTACCTGCTGGTGCCCCTTCTCAACACGTGGCATCCGATCGAACTAGTTAGCTTGCGTGGCATCCAAAGGGGTGGGAAGAGACTGTCATAGCTCGCTGGCCCCCTCAATATGTGGAGCCCCTTTAATGTAATCACTTGCAGTGTCATATACAGGGAAGGGGTCATTCCAGGTGAAATGGTGGCCCCTTGTTCCTTGCTTCTTAACCCCACCCCCCACATACTGAAATGTGTCCTGTTCTCCAAAGGGGAGTTTTGCAAAGGTGCCTGCCCACCTTGGAGCTAGAGTGCATTCTCATTATCACCATTCTGATTTGAACAAAGTATTTCCTATCCTGCTGCACAGCACATGTGACAGGAAAAAGAACTGAGTGGAAGTAGTTACATTGAGAAAAGCCTCAGAAGTTAGGAGAGAATGTGCTCTACCCTATTTCCCCAGCTGGGGAGGGTTGAGGATGCTGAGTGAAACTCATCCATTCTGAGCACACACGGCTCTGTGAACCGTTATGCCCACAACACACATCTTGATTTCTCGCATCCACACCTTGTAGGAATCTTCTGTCCTCCCTCTCCCCTTTCCCCTCAAGCCATAAGCCTTAAAACGTCTTTGAAATCCAGGTTCTGAAAGTTCATCTTCAGACGGATTTTCTGTAAATCACAGAGGAACAGCAACATACCTTTTAAACTTGTAGATTAAAAAAACAACCAAGCCCACGAAGACCACCGACAGCAGCATCAACATGGCTGAACTGCTGTGCCCGGCACCAGAGTCGACGAGAGGTGCTGGGAAATGAAAGAGCAACATGTTATGCAGAGAAGTCTTTAACTGCAGGGATGAGGGAAGTAAGAGGGAGCAAGTCATTCTCTTTCCTTTACTGCCTCCTCTTGTTTACTAGCACAGGCATGTGGCACATGCTGTGTGAGAAAAGACAACTCACATGGACAAGCAAAAATATGACCCCCCCCTTTTAACACAAAGCTATAATTTCTAGACAGCACCATAATAAAAAGGAAGCTGCAGGCTGTGTGCAGACAAGCAGAGGGGAGAAGCCCTGCTCCACCTCACTGCTTCGGTCTGCTTTAGCCTCAGCCTTTTTCATGGGTTTTGTTTAACAGTGAACCAATAAAAGCAAGCGGGAGGAGGCAGGGTTCAGTCTCTTGTGAAGCTTGTGGCTTTGAATTTAGATTGGGGAAGGTGGATGCAAACACCAGTAATAAATTCATTCATAATTCACCCACTGAATTATCACAGAGTCACTATGGTACACAGACTCAACAGCTTAATTTGCACATAACACTAAGCCGAAGTATGGCATAGCATGAATAAGCAAACATGCAGGTTCCCAGAGCAATCATTTGGTTTTTTTATGCTTGTAAAGGTAAAGGACCCCTGGGTGGTTAAATCCAGTCAAAGGCGACTATGGGGTTGTGGCACTCTTCTCGCTTTCAGGCTGAGGGAGCCGGCGTTTGTCCACAGACAGCTTTCGGGGTCATGTGGCCAGCATGACTAAACTGCTTCCGGAGCAATGGAACACCGTGACAGAAGCCAGAATGCACAGAAACATTGTTTACCTTCCCACCGCAGTGGTGCCTATTTATCTACTTGCATTGGTGTGCTTTCGAACTGCTAGGTTGGCAGAAGCTGGGATAGAGCAATGGGAACTCACCCATCACTGAGATTTGAACTGCTGACCTTCTGATTGGCAAGCTCAAGAGACTCAGTGGTTTAGACCACAGTACCACCCGTGTCCTATTTTATGCTTGTATATCCCACCTTTCATCTAAGGAACTCAAGGTGGTGGGCATGGCCCTCCCACTCTCTGTACTATCCTCACAACAATCCATTGAGATAGGTTAGGCTAAGATATGGTGACTGGCCCAAAGATGATTGCGGTTATGAGCTCTGTTCTCCCAAATCCTAGTCAAACACCCAACCATTACATCACACTAGCATACAATTGCTGTGCTCCTCCTTCAGTCCAGCTGATCCATTGCCACCCAAGTCTAAGCCAATATTTGGCTTAGCATTACGTGCGAACCCAGAGTCATGGTTGGTCTAACAGAGCAGTGAACCAGGAACAAACCTTGGTTACAATTCATAGTTTGCCTGGAACAATACAAACCATGAGCCCAGATTCAAACACAATGTGAAGCCAAACCATGGTTTAGCCCTGAATAGCACAGCAGCAGCAGAACTAGGGGAGGAGTGCAGCAGTTGCAATCTTTGCTCTGGAAACCTACACATTTGCTCATTCACACTAAACCATGGTTTGGTTTAATGTGATGTGTGGAGTGAGAACAGGAGTGGCCAGCACGCACTGCTAATTTCCCACAATGTTCAGAACATCACATGTGACTGGCACATTTAAATTAACCACAGTGCCAAAATTCACGCTAACCCAATTGGGTATGTGATTCTGGAATTTTTTGCTCAGGTCAGAATTATAAAAAAAAGAGATTCAGCAGATCAGTCTCCAGAGCAGTTTTTTCAGTCATAATCTGAAATGCACTCACCTGAGAGCAAGCCCCATTGAACTCAATAGGACTTGCCACTGAATAGTCAGGCATACGATTACTCTGATAATGTTGTACTCCCAATGAAACTCTGATTGATTGTTGTGCGAATGAGTGACCGCACCATCAGACCAAACAGCTTTCTCTTTGATGAGCATCTTTGTTATTTGGATCAATTATATTGATTGTTTCTTGCAAATCTTTTATGTAATTGTCGTTCACCAACCAGAGCAAAAGAAACCTTGGGGTTTGTTTTTGCTTGTTCTTAGGGGGCAGTGAGCAGTTACATTTTTCAAGTGGCTCTCGAAACGAAAGTAGCATCTCCAGGGGGCAATACAACAATGTACACCTTACCATCAGCAAACATATACCAATATTGCAAACTTGGAAGGAAACTCACAGAGAACTGATAAGCTATCTGACCAGATTATAAAGGAAATTGCCCTCTGCTTGTTTTTTGCTTCCCTTGAACCAAGACATATTGAAGACTTCTCCAGCTAGAAGTCTGGAAGTGATCTTCAAGTGTGGTGTCAAGGTCCATAGTCAGAAGGCAAACAATTACAATCAATCTTTCTTTGGCTTTCTTCCTAGTAGAGCTAAGGCTAACTGCAAAGAGTTGCATTGTGTAGGGTTCCTTGCCAGCTTACCTAACGTTAGTTGAGTGACATACACAATGACTTCCACTCCAGGCTTCAGCTCAAATTGGACCAGATTCTGATTCAAAGCATTGAAGAGGATTTCAACAGCCTGAGGAAACAATGAATTATCCATTAACAACAGCACTTCAGAAACTATAGGAAGAATCCCCACAGACACTTCCAATATACCAATGGAAAAGTCATCCTCTCGTTGTCAGACCTTGCATAGCAAAAAGAGCACAATCCACAAAGATTTGAATAAATATCTTTTTTAAAGGGGAGAAACCCCTAAATGAGAGGGGAAATCCTCAGCCAGCCCACGGATGACAGAGCATATTCTGTGGAGATGAAACTGACTGTCATGGAGCAAAAAACTAGGACGAGAATAGCTGGAAACCTTACCTGAGCCATTCCACGCTGCAACATGTTGCTACAAATCCAATTTGTTTTTAAATTACTCCTACCATGCAATTCCCACCCCCACACAGAAATGTTTTCATAACCCTTAAGTTACTCATATTGGGCACAGCCAGGTATTAAAGTGGCATCTTGAAGGGCGAGAGGCAGACAATTTTCTGCTGGTTTAGTTTTGAATGAAAGTGTTATCAATATGAAGTATAACACAAAACTTTCAGCATCCTTCAGTGAGGACCTTTTTTCCAGCCGGAACTAGCAGGAGCTCAGTTCCAGCACCTCTCAGGTGGGTGCCATTGCCATTATGAGAGAACCAAGAGAGGTGTTCATGGTGAGTTCTGGCATCTCTTTTTCTAGAAAAATAGCACTGCTTGAAGTTCCCTTTTTTGCAAGGGTTCTCTGTCTGCTTTCCAACTGAAGTCCCTTACACCTCATTCCACAGTGTTTAGGCTGGTTCCTCAACCTTCTCTGGGCAGAATTTTTGGGAGTGTCTAATGGACTGTAGAGGAAAGAAAGGGATGGGGAATTTGGAATTTCCCTTTTGCGAGCTTCCTTCCCCTTGTGGCTGTTAGGATCCAAGCCAATGTTGTTACCCTTTAACACTTATGACATACATCCAATTTCCCTGCAGAAACTTCTTTCCACATTCATATTGCCGTTGCTGACTTGCAGGAAAAAACCTGTCTTGTAACCTTTCAAGGCAAGATCTACATTTATAAGGGAAAGAAATAGCCTTTCAAAGTTCAAAGCTTAGCATCTGAAGAGTCTACATTCTAAATATTTAGTTAAAAGTGCGACTCGGCCATGTAGATTCCTTATTAAACCTCGCAATCTTGATAGTCTCAAGGCAAGTAACTAACTCCATCTGGGTGTATTAAAACATATTGAACATCTGCAAGTTCTCAAATGACTTGGTGTGATAAAAGGGATCCTGATCAGTGTGCAGAGGTTATAGAAGAACTGGTGCAGTGTAGAGGTTAGAGACAGAAATCTCAGCTATGCTGTAAACACACTGAGAGAAATAACAACAACAGGGCTGGTCTAATGAATTCAGAACCATTGTATGTGAATCCAATTCTCTAGCAGCATTTCAAGCAAAAACTAAGTGGTCATTTTGGAGGCAATTTTGTTCTCCTGAAGCCCTGTGCACTATTTGCTCCATGCAAAACTTGGTAAGAATGATGGTACATCACAATATTGTCCCCAAGTCTCAGGCAAGGGAGGGGCAAATGAGAGTTTTGCCGTTGTTTCATCCAGTTTGCATTGGGGGGGGGGAATCATTTAAAAAGAAAAGGCAAAATGGCAGCAGCAGCTTCTGCTTTTACTGCAAGGGACATTGAACACCTCCAAGCCCTTAAAAATAAATCACCCACCTACACTGAAATGGTGCCCATTTTGTCCCCCTATTTTGCACAATAAGTTTTCACCTGGAAAATTTCAGCACTACGGTGAACAATGAAAAGCACTCTGGAAGTGCTAAGGATTATTCCTGGTTATTGAGCGGACATCCACAGGCTATTTGGCAGGCCATCAACAAGAGTAACTAGATTTTGCTGGAAAGTCTTTTTATACTTCCTGCTCCACATAAGGCCTCCAGAAGTGATACTGCTGATTTAATCACTAGTTAATTTCTGCATGGAAGCTTAAGCAAGCTTGTGCTATTGTTCATGACTCTAATCTCACCTTAATATCACAGCTGCTATTCATCACTGTAATTACCTATTTATTTAAGTAAATGGCTATTGAAACTTCCAGGTATAGGTTGTATGCAATATCCTAGCTGGGTTTATGGCTGAATACACTCTCAATAGGGAGCTGTAACCAATCCTGTGTGTCTGAAAAATGTAACTGCATGATACATGTGTTTTCAAACATGGGTGTGGATCATTCATTATGTGGCATTAGGTGTCCCACTCAAGTCACTTCTAGGCTTTCAAAGCTCATCAAGGACTCAACATGCTCAGTAGGCACAGAGTTCTGGAGTAGAGGCGATGGGTTGGAGTGGTAGGAACCCAGAACACTCTCTGCTGCAATTGCAGGGTCCCACGGGTAGAATCATGATTTATTTATTTATTTAAAATATTTATATGCCACCCCATGATTATGTTCACAGAGTGATTAAGACAAAGATATAAACAGATTAAAATACACAAATTAATAAAGCATTAAAAAACTCAACTGAAAGGGTTTTAAATGAATTAAAAGTTCTGTGGCAATAATAATAATAAAAGGTCTTCCTTCACCTGGCACCAAAATGACTTTAATGAAAGTACCAGGTGAGTCTCTCTGGGGAAAGTGTTGCATAGCAAGGGGGCTGTCATTGAAAAGGCCCCCCTTGCCAGAAGCCACCCACTATACCTCACCTGGCTGGGTACCTGGAAAAGGATATAGAGACAGGCAGACAGGAGACAGACACCCTGACTGAAAGCTATGAAGGACTTTCGAGGTCAAAACTGACCCTTTGAATTGAGCCCAGAAATAGTGTGGCTAAGTCCCTGGCATGATATGCTTGTACCATCTAGAAGCCTGAAATCTGGAAGGGTGAACTGCTGTTAGAGTGACCAAATGCAAAGCAGAATACAGCTGCTATACCTTTAGGTGCTTTGTAGAAGGGGACATTTTGTCAGATCGAAACTTATCGTACAGAGATTAGGAAAGCTGCATCTGCTGAAATTCTATATTCTAAACACCTATTAAAAATACAATGTCCTCCACTGAATCTGGTTACTCTAATTATAGTAATTGCCTGGTACTGACAGATAATATTGATGGAGTGAGCATCCCAGAAATCTGTAGGAACAGTGAAAATCAATGGGATGCAGTTCTCCTTGGATATCAAATGTATTGGAAGGACGAAGGAGCTGCTTATTTCAAATAAGGCGTAAAGCCCAAAATATTTATATATATGGGTGACACCAAAATGCTAAAAGAATTCAACAAGGCAGCTTAAGTAACAGGTGTTTACAGTTACCTTCATGCTTACTGGGTAAATGTTAAAGACGATATTGCAAGGTCCTAATGCTTCCCTTTGAAGCTCTAAATGGTTTCGAGCTCAAGTACCCCTAAGTGGCTTGCCAGATGGGCAGAGCTGCAGAACGTTGCTGCAATTCACCGAGACGGAGGGGAGATGAGCAAGGCAAGGGAGATGCTGCATAGTGTAGGTTCACCATCGGGAGTGATTTATTGGCTCTTGCATTGCACCCTCACAGCACCAACATCCCAGCTGCCTTGCCTAGTTAATTAGCTAAAACCATACTCCAGAATGCGACAGGTGGGTGGGTTTCTGTTCTGGTCCTAATAGGCCAGGTTGATGGTTGGAGATATATTATGAAGCACATGCCACCTGATCAAGTACACTTCTGTACCCTGACCAGTAGAAGAGGTCCCATATTTTATTTTCCTTGGAAAGGGAGCGGGGAGGCAAATTCATCCCAGGTCAGGCTGGAAGAACATACTTCTATTACTGTATTTTATTCTGGCACGACTAGTTTAGTCATGCCCATTGTTCAATGCTCCATAAGGATTAAAATGTTTCTAATGAAGAAATAATAAATAAAATGCATATATCTAATAAAGAGCTGTGCCTTAGGAAAGTTAGTCACGCAGCTGCCAAGGAGAGAGGTAAGTCTTCATTTCCTTGTAAGTGTGGTTGCGATTGGATGCAGTAGGTAGGCCTTGTCCAATTGCTTGGGAACAGTGGCCACAACCCTATCGAATCCAGCATATAGGCAAGTAGAAAACTGCCATGTCCATCCACCTCTTATAAATTTCAATATCTTTTTTTAAAAAAAAGTTCAAAGGTAGCTGAACAATATTAATAGGAGGTCAAATCTAGTCAGGCAACTCTGAAGCTTCAAATGATATATGCCTACAAGTTCAACAAAGTACTCCATGAGAGGAATTCAACATAGCCCTGTAAACCTCCCTGTGATGCTCTGATGAAGGGTGGAATATGAATTGAATAAATAAGATGATGATAAATAATAGCACTAAGAAGGCTGTTCCATCGGCGCAAGCATTTCAACTGATAGAACTATCTCCACTCTCTTCCTCCACATGTCATTTCTCCCAATCCCCTGAGCCAATCTGGAGAGACACTGGGGGCACGCAAGGGAAGGAGAGAGGTTGAAAAGCCCCATTGCACTTGCAGAAGACCTCACAAAAGCTTTTTGCTAGCGGAACTCATTAGTTGAATCTGATAGAGGCAGATTTAGGGGAGTATGACTGGTTCGGTCGCACTAGGCATGGAGCCTTGGGGGCATCGCAACTAGGAGGTACAATGGAAGGCAAGAGGTGGGAAAGGGGATTTTGGTGCTGCTGAAATTGGAGACCCCAAGGTCCACCACTGATTCTGGTCCCATATTTGATCCTCTATTTAAATCTCTAAAACAGTCAATTCCTAGGACATTGCGCAGAGATCGATATTTACAACAACTTGAGGAAATCAGCATTAGTGTGGTAATTTGCCACAAACCACAATCTTAATAGCTGGAATGCATGAAAAATGAGATGCATTCTCCTTACCAGCTCCAGGTCACCTTCACTGCCTTTCCTTCTCTCAGAGGTGTTTTGATGGGGCAGTATGAAAAGCTCTGCAGAGGTGGGCAAACCATGGAACACGGCCACCAAAACTTGCTCTTCAGGGATGCCAGTCACCTAAAGAAGAGGGCCAGAAGGAGGATCAGTAGTAATCATAAGGGTACTCTTTGTTCAACTTCTTGTATGAGTTCTAATATGAAAAGAGAAGATGAGAAAGCATTGGGTTCTTCTATACATGAGATACCAATGGTTTTGCAAGACCAAACCATACTTCTTCTCAACAACCCCATAAAAATGAAAGTTGTGGTCATATCCTGCTACTGAGAAGATAGGTCAGAATATACTGGTAGATCTTGGATGATATGAAGTACATCAGCAAGATGTTCTGACTCCCTAAATTATACTGCCGAAATGTAAAAGTGGTGTGGAGGGAGAGAGACAGTTGTTCCATTCAAGTATACCACTCAAAATACATTCCTAACCTCAGATTTGCAACAGCAATCATGCATGATAACATTCAAGAATCCAAAACAATCAGCTGCATTATTATAGCATACAGGTATATACATTTTTGAATGCCAGCTTTTCGCTGTTTGATCCTAAATAGGCTGCACAGTATATTGTCCTAAAGGTAACATAAATGTAAAATCAATACTAATACTGTAGTATACAATTTATTGTATATTTTGATTGCATAAATAGTAATCAAGCCACATTATTTCCCCCCAGCTATAGATAGCTGCTGATAAAACTGCAAATGCAAAAAGCAGGTGTGATTGGGCTAGAACAGACCAAAAGTTTTCTTGGAAGCTGGCATATTTGAACAATGTACTGCTTGCAACAGTACATGCTTGCAGTGTACATCTTGTTTGCAAGATGCTGAAAATGAAGCTTGCTTACTTGCTTATTTATTTATTTATTTTCTCTGAGAAACAGGAATGCATTTGATCAAAGGGAGCAGAATCATCATTAAATCACACTGAGAAAGTTTTTCAGCAGTGGGGATAACAAGTAAGCAACAAAACCTGCAAATTTTCACACTTTGTTTACCGAGTGCGAAAACTCAGTATGCCAAGCAGATTTTAAAAGGCAACATGAACATAAGCCATCTGCAGTGAAAAAGAACAAGTAACAATAAAGAGAAATTTGAGACAAAATATCTGAAGGTCTTTCCTGGATCCAGCTTCACAGTCTTCTTATCTTTATATCATTCTTATCTCCTAACATCACAAGGTACTCAAGGTAAGCTGATGCTTACATAGCCAAAACAGTAGTACCCACATACAGGAAGGATGTATCAGCAGACTCAGGAGACTCCTTAAGTTTACAAAAGTATACAATATATATTAAAAATAAAATAAAAAGTGGGCAAATGCCCTTCCAAAAGAGAAAAGCAGGTTGTGCCTATGTGTGCAACTCTCACACAGTACAACTCAACTATTGTTTCTCAAATAAAAGCAACAGGACATGGTTCTAGAAATTAAGATGGAATCCAAAGAATAGTCTCTCTTTAGCTCTCATGGTGTCCCAGGGATCCAAAAAGATGTCGATCTCAAAGAAGTGAAAAATGAACTGCAAAGGTCATGGACAATCATATACTTACTGGAATCATGAGAAATTCCTATATCCATATAATGACAATAATAATGATTATTATTGGAAAACTCAGCAGCGGCCAGAGGACTGGAGAAGGTCAGTCTACATCCCAATCCCAAAGAAGGGCAGTGCCAAAGAATGCTCCAACTACCGCACAATTGCACTCATTTCACACACTAGCAAGGTTATGCTTAAAATTCTACAAGACAGGCTTAAGCAGTATGTGGACCGAGAACTCCCAGAAGTGCAAGCTGGATTTCGAAAGGGCAGAGGAACCAGAGACCAAATTAGAAACATACGCTGGATTATGGAGAAAGCTAGAGAGTTCCAGAAAGACATCTACTTCTGCTTCATTGACTATGCAAAAGCCTTTGACTGTGTCGACCACAGCAAACTATGGCAAGTTCTTAAAGAAATGGGAGTGCCTGATCACCTCATCTGTCTCCTGAGAAATCTCTATGTGGGACAAGAAGCTACAGTTAGAACTGGATATGGAACAACTGATTGGTTCAAAATTGGGAAAGGAGTACGACAAGGCTGTATATTGCCTCTGCTTATTTAACTTATATGCAGAATTCATCATGCGAAAGGCTGGGCTGGATGAATCCCTAGCCAGAATTAAGATTGCTGGAAGAAATATCAACAACCTCAGATATGCATATGACACAACCTTGATGGCAGAAAGTGAGGAGGAATTAAAGAACCTTTTAATGAGGGTGAAAGAGGAGAGCGCAAAATATGGTCTGAAGCTCAACATCAAAAAAACGAAGATCATGGCCACTGGTCCCATCACCTCCTGGCAAATAGAAGGGGAAGAAATGGAGGCAGTGAGAGATTTTAATTTCTTGGGCTCCATGATCACTGCAGATGGTGACAGCAGCCACGAAATTAAAAGACGCCTACTTCTTGGGAGGAAGGCGATGGCAAACCTAGACAGCGTCTTAAAAAGCAGAGACATCACCTTGCCAACAAAGGTCCGTATAGTAAAAGCTATGGTTTTCCCAGTAGTGATGTATGGAAGTGAAAGCTGGACCATAAAGAAGGCTGATCGCCGAATAACTGATGCTTTTGAATTATGGTGCTGGAGGAGACTCTTGAGAGTCCCATGGACTGCAAGAAGATCCAACCTCTCCATTCTGAAGGAAATCAGCCCTGAGTGCTCACTGGAAGGACAGATCCTGAAGCTGAGACTCCAATACTTTGGCCACCTCATGAGAAGAGAAGACTCCCTGGAAAAGACCCTGATGTTGGGAAAGATGGAGGGTACAAGGAGAAGGGGACGACAGAGGACGAGATGGTTGGATAGTGTTCTCGAAGCTACCAGCATGAGTTTGACTAAACTGCGGGAGGCAGTGGAAGACAGAAGTGCCTGGCGTGCTCTGGTCCATGGGGTCACGAAGAGTCCGACACGACTAAACAACAACAACAACAATAATGATCTGCACACCTCCAAACACCCCAGTTGCTGGGTGGATGAATGAGATTAAAGACTGCAAAACATTTGTTATGATAGGAAGAGGATTATTTTTTTGTAAGTCCCTTGTTCAGGGAACAAACTGAATTCAGTTGCATTTCCTTGAAGGGTTTTGCTGGTGTTCTGGAAAGTGTTGGAAAATATTTACAAAGTCCTATTACGGTGCTTGGCTTTAGATAAAAATGCAGTGGCTGCTAATGCTGCTAATTGTGAACAATAGCCTCCCTTTTCTGAATTACCCTGCAATAGATTACTTGGAACGTAAGAAAATCACCCTTATTATTAATTGGTCTGCTTGTGAGTACTTACTTGCACCAAGGCTCTCTTGATGACTCTGCCAATATCCTCTCTCCATTCAGGTATGTCCGGATTGTGATAATCCAAATTGGGAGAGAATGATAATAACTGAGACTGGAAATATTCTGCAGAGAGAGAATCACAGTCAAACTCCATTGTAATCCTGCCAGCCAGCCAGCTGTTTAAGCTGAGATGGTTAAGGTGCATCAGTTTCTATGTTAGACAAGAAAGATCTATTTTACAGCTTAAGGCTGGTAGAGCAGAAACACATGTTCTCAGAAATGCAAAATCCACCAGACATTCAGAATACCAACTACCGTATTTTTCGCTCTATAAGACGCACCAGACCATAAGACACACCTAGTTTTTGGAGGAGGAAAACAAGAAAAAAAATATTCTGAATCTCAGAAGCCAGAATAGCAAGAGGGATCGCTGCACAGTGAAAGCAGAAATCCCTCTTGCTCTTCTGGCTTCTGTGATAGCTGCACAGCCTGCATTCGCTCCATAAGACGCACACACATTTCCCCTTACTTTTTAGGAGGGAAAAAGTGAGTCTTATAGAGCAAAAAATACGGTAAGTTTTCTGCTCCTTAAATCTATAGGAAGAATCCTTATTCTTGGTCCTGCTCCCAAACTAATTTTTAAAAATTACTTTTCAGATGCTGAAAATATTCATTTTCTGGGCCTCAGACTCACTGTGTCAAACAGCAGCTCTAAAATGTGAAGTTTCATACACCTACCTACCTAACAAAAATGTATGTCTGGAAGTAAAGTTAAAGCTCACCTTTGACTTTCCCATATGATTGAATACTTAAGTATAGCTGAGCAGAGCAGAAAGGTTTCCTCTAGGATAAGAATGGCTTAAATTTGAACCCATAACTTTTAGGAACATAAGAAAAATCTAAACACTTGGTTATACTACTGTGGTGGTGACAAATATTATACATAAGCTTGGTCCCAAACCCAGGGGAACAATACTTAAACAATAACTTCCCATTTAAAAGTTGAAACAATACTATAAAAAATGTTCCTTTTGCACTGAAATATCCAAAGAGAAGAGTGAGATGAAAAAGATTGGGGGAAGGGGAGAATAGTGCAGTACCATATAAATTATATATACTAAAATAATAGTAAGAGAGTAAAACAGAGGAAAGGAGACAAAATAGATTGTTTTTTTAATCAACCACTTTTTATCCTATCCTAGGGCACTTTGTATGAGAAATGGGCTTGTTCTTGTATTATACTTGGCATGCATTGTGCTCCACTGAACAAATCCTTACTGCAAATCTTCTGTTTTCCAAAAGCAGGAATTATCTGTTTGTTAGCCCCATGTGCAGCCATGAGTAGTTATGCATAACAAATCAGATACCAATTGAGCTAATGACAGGCGGATCAGGATACTGCAATTCAGGAGGCACTAGGAAATTACTTCCTAATTAACTGACTGCAGGAGAGCAAGGGAAATTTCAATGGCAGCCAAGTTTATAGATTCACAGAGCTGGACCTCTTCTCTGAACCATCACAGAATGCCTTCTTGGCATTAGTAGAGTCAGTAAGGAGTCTGAGAGCCTTGCCATCCATATTTCCCAGTGGTCCTGCTCTGTCTCCTCAGCCTCTGTCCCCATCACTCTTTCATTCTCCTACTTGAATTATATGTTCCTTGCCTGCCTCAACTATCTTAATGTAGTTGACCTGATCTACTGTCACAATGGAGCTTTAGAAGCAAGGTCTTGATGCCATTAGCTTAGATGTCGTAAGAGAGCCTGGGTAATTGAAACCAGGGATGATGAATGCTTGTGGAGGGGGCAGGGGAGGTAATAGGAGGCCTCAGAATTTTTATGTCAAAGTCCTCAAGCAGTAGATGGACAGAATACACTTGTCAATTGTGTATGTAGTAAAAGGAAGTCCCCACCCTGCACTCAGCTCTCACCTGTGGCTCCTAGAAGCTGTTAGCATGGGACAGTGGCCACACCCTGGGAAATGGCTACGAATGGCCAACTAAACAATGTGAGGGTAGCTGATGGGTCTCAAACTCTTGGTGAGTTGGGGACAGGCTCTGATGGATTGAGCGGATGAGACCAATAGTTGGTCCAACAGTCAAGAAGGTGGTTACTGCATGTGCTGTAGAGGGGAATGAGGAGCAAATGGGGCTTGTCAACCTGGGAAGGTCGCCCATCTAGGAGAAGGAAGACCTCCACTACCTTGTGGATATACGTACCCATTCATGGGAAATGCTGAGAAAAAAATCATACCTGCTGCCTTTCAGGACATGTTCAGGAGAAGAAAAGGATAAGGAGTAAGCCCTACACAAATTGAGAGTGGAGTCCCTAAGATGGTTGGATGGCATCTTGCACACCTCCTTCTGGCAACTCCTGCAGCCAAGCTGGTGCCAAATGTATTGTGAGGCTGAGAGTGGGGTCTTGTTGTCAGGGTAGTCCAGGACCTCCATACACACTGCCCAGGCTTGTGTCCTGGATAGGTCATTTCAGTGCTGCTATTGCAGCAAAAACAATGTGGGAGGCGGCAGTTAGGAGTTAGTCTCTGCAGCCACAGTAGATGCCGTGATGCCACAGCAGGTGCTGTGATTCTCCATTGGTTTGGCTTCACCCCCAGAGGTGCACTCCATTATCTCTCAAGAAAGACAGGTGCCAACAACAAAAGGCAGTAACTCCTGCAAGTTTTTAGGCATTGTGTTTATCCTTCATTCTAGGCTCCTTTAAGACCTAAGTATCAAAGGATGTAAGGATGATTTTTATGTCTTAAAGGAACCTAGAACGAAGCCTGCAGCAGTTACCTTTGACTGCATGCACAATCCCAAGTGTTTTCTGTCCACTGTTAAACTCTGTGGTGGGTTTGGTGAAGTGGGGGACAGAATTGGAAGAGGAAGCAGAAACAGTTGTTGGGGAGGTGTATCTCTTGAATTAGTCTGTGTCTGCTTACCATGTACAGCAATGTTCTTGGTGTCCTGGATGAGGACACTGCCAGCTGAGACCTGCACTGTGACGGTATTCCTTCCTTCCGTAGTAAAAGTGTAAGAGATGCTGCTGTCCAAGGTGATGAATGGCTGTAAAAGTCATATGTATTCATAGTTAATATATTATTCTATTCCATGAATTTCAGGGGTCACACACACAAAAATACGGATTTGAACGCATCAGTTTAGCTTGTATATAAGAGTGGGAAGAGTCACCAACTAGCTCCTAGGAATGTGTGGCTCCTCTAAAGTGGGGCAAATCTGTAACATTCCTGAGAAGAATCCTCCAGTGGCTTTTCCCAGGGAATGACTTCTTGTAGGCTTAGCCCAATCAAGAAGGGGCAGGGGCTAGACTTATTAAGCTTTCTTTCTTTCTTTCTTTCTTTCTTTCTTTCTTTCTTTCTTTCCCAGTGTTTTACCTCCCTTTACATGCACACCTTGGTGAATGCTAGACAGTGAGGCCATAGTGTGCATGTCAGGTTCACATGCCCAAGGCTGATGTAGCCAAGAGGGAGAATTTCATTTGGGTCCTTTGCTCCAATTACCATGGGTTGTGGCTGTAAACATGCCCAGGAGATGGGAGTGTGGAGATCCAGTCCCTCCTAATACCATACATTTTGCATATTGAGTCCTCTTTATGGGTGTGATGGCACGAGTCAGTCATTCAACAAAACAAATCTAGCTTGGGTGCTGACTTTTAGCAGGAATCAAGTACCCCAGTAAATTATTATTCCCTCTCTTCTGCATCTCAAATAAAGCCCTAGCCATGGTTAAAGGAAACCTATCAATAATACAGCTGTTGTTAACCTGCATACAGTCGTATGTTGATGGTCCTTCTATGTCTCCTTGGAGCATGCTATTGGACTGGTAGCTACCTATGCCAGGGGAGAAATTTAGGGTGTCTGTGATGAAAAGAGGTGAACAGATGCCATTGCTTCCTGCAAGAATGAGATTTCCAAATACGTATTTGGAAGAGTGAGACTGCTGCTCATTGCCACCTACTCTCATTTTCCCACTCCAATCTGATGTTCCTGTTCTCTACGTGTATGACTGCTGTTAGCAACAGGGTACAGAACCAGGGCCAGGGTACAGGCCTGGAGTATTGCCATGGTGTCTCATCTACAAGGCCTGGTCCTGTTTTGGAATAAAATAGTTTGCCATTATCTGTTTACCATCTGAACTTTGATTGTGTTTAAAGCCATGCACCTTTTTAGCCTGTGATTATTTGGAGGTTATTGTGCCCCTCCCAAGTTTCTCTCACTCTCTTATCCCTGCAAGTCTTGGCATAATTTTTTTGAGATGAGGTCATTCTTTTATGCTCAAATTCTACATAAATTCTACATAAACCCTTTGCAGGGTTACAACCCACTCTGGGGACTTCAGCAGTGCTTTCCAAGTCAAGAAATATATAAGAAGCCAGTTTTGTTTTAAAAATTGCCTCCCTTTTATGGTGTATGTCCTATTAGATCATGGCTGATTTCACCCCCATCACAGAGTTTTAACATTCAGGTAGCTCCTTAGATTTAATTCATGCACTGAGGTCTGGGAACTAACTCTAAATTAAATCAAGGAGTTTAAGGTTCATTTGCTCAAAACCTATTAGACAGCCAGACACATTTATTAAACTGGACCTGTGTTAATCCAAGCAAATTGGCCTTTAGGTATATTGCTAAAGCAGTGGACCAGCAATTCACTACAATAGCTCTATCTAGAAAAAGAAATTAAAGCTCGTCTAGGGGGGTACCTTTCCCTTTTTAGGATGTGTATAAAATGGAGCTGTATATTGCAGTGGTACCTTTAAAGCAGGAGGCTACAGTGAAGCGATGAGGCTACAAATAGCCTAAATTGCCATCTCTGTCTGCATCACTCCTCCCATGGGTTAAAGGCATCAGAATCTGGCTATTCTACAAAAATCAAAGTCAGTTTATACTGCACAGTGTCTTCGGTTAACGTCCTAACTGGCAGTGCAATGAAGTATTTGCCTGATTCTTGCCATCACACTGCCAATTTGCTGTTTTAATGTGATAAATCTGTTCAGGAAAAATTACTTCTCATGCAGTGAAAAATCAATCTGGCTGTGCCACATGGCAAGTTGTAATGCAAAATCAAGAATGCTGTTTGGCCACAACTGGTTTTCAGACATGTGGAGTGGCTATCGTATTTACAGCAGAACTTGAATAGAATCAATTTTATCCCAAGCTTGAGTCTGAGATCCCCCCAACCAAGCTCTCACCTATCTGTGGTACCAATCTCATTCTATCACTGTACTCAGCAATATGGCGGTTCCACTGTGGAATGCCAGGTTGGTTCATAATAAAATCATGCTGATCCATCATGCTGACTGTCAATGAGCAGGCTGACCTGGTATGTACTACCAAGACCTGGGTAGGGGAAATGGGTGGGTCAGTTCTGACTGAACTCTGCCCACCAGGGTACACGGTGCAATATTAGCCCAGACTGGAGGGGCAGGAAGGAGGTGCTGCTGTAGTCTATAGGAATTTTACTTCCTACCACTGGAAAATCCCTCTGTCTTGGAGAGGGAATGGAGGGTCTGCATCTGGTGTTGGGCCAGAGGTGCAGCCTAGGGATGCTAGCGGCGCACTGCCCACCCTGCCGCTCATCATAAGTGCTTTTTTCCAGCACCAACAGCAACATCAACCACCCCAACAGATTAATGCCTACTATAAAAGCAGCAGCAGTACCCACCAACCATTTTCTGTGATTTACAGGTCATGCTTTTGTTTGGATCAGTCTGAATATTAAAACTGCAAAAGACTCGCCTGGTGACTTAAATAATAGGATTATTATGGGGCTACATCAGCAAAGTCCTGCAATCAAGCTCTCCAAAGAGCAATGCTGGGGAACTGGGAAACGTTGCACAACATGATGAGAAAGTATTTTGCTTTTGTTTAAACAAGAACATTGCAGAATGTGTGGCATGCTGTTGTTTTGAACCCATCAAATTTGAAAAGCTTTAGTGTAGATTTTTAGACTTTGTGGCTACAGATCAGTACTCCTGTGAAGAGTTCTAGGATTGCTCCCAAGCCTCGTGGGCTTGTGGTGCTCAAGGAAACAGTCCCTAGAGTTCTTTGCTCCCGCAGAGTGCATCAATAGAGGTCAGAGAGTAATAACAACTCAGAACAGTGGAACCCCCCAGAGAGAATAAAGGCAGAAGGGCCCTGGGAGAACAGCAGTTTTGTAGCTGTTTTTAGCTCCCTTCCTTTTGAATCAGTGGAAAATATCAGTAAATCCTCAGACTATCAGAATGGCAGCTTAGCATTGCTTAGTATTCTATTCCGGCCTTCCCATGATTATTGCCATTTTGCAAAGCCAAATACTATTACCAGCTTTAAGCTGCCCCTTATTTTGGTGCCATTTTGCATCTGCAGCTTAAAGAGCTTTAAGTTTGTGAGTGCACCCAGGAATCAGAGGCATAAGCATAGATAAGATTTAAATTGCAGGTACAAAAATGCAACTACAATTACTCTCATTTGCAAATTCCAAGTGTAGATATCTCAGTATGTGAGAGAAACTACAATGTTTTGTTCTTTAAAAAGGGGGGGGGGACCACCACTATTTTAGGTTCCAAATAGTTTCCAACCTAGCAAGTCAAGGTCAAATAGATGTCTTCTCTGACTAAATGCCTGCTAATGGCACTATGTGATTATGGTTCCTGGGGAGGTATGTGCCAAGCACACTCACAACTAAAATGACTGGGGACCTTTCCTATGTCCCACTCTTGCCCTAGGGTACAACATGATCTGATTCTGGCAAGTGGGGTTTAGATCCCCTAGGTGCATACTAGGGCACAAACAAGTTTCACACTGGACAATGGGTTAAGTTTGCAGGGCTCCGTTCCTGCCCCACATGAATTCAGAATACATCCTATATTGCAGTGAAATGAGAAGTAGCAAATAAGCTCTATTTAGGGAAAGCTCATTCACCAATACTGATCTTCTCATTTAGGAACTGCTGATACATTTGTGAGGAGCTGCTGAATATAGTTTGAAACCCACAGTCTTTCAAGTAAGACATGAAATCCCAGTTTGTGGCTAAGCAATTGCACCAAGAAAATATTTTATCTTCCAGGTAAACATCTAAATTAAGCAATCACTAGAACATTCCCCCCACAAATATTTATAGAGAGTGCTTAGTATCAGAATAATTTTTATCGGTGTGGCTCTATGGAATAGGTGACTGATTGCGACTGAGCATTCAACAGCACTTTCGCTGTTCAGTTTCTCTGAAATGTCCCCAAAGGCACAAACAGCATGGACAGCCTAAGAGAGTGCTGCTTACGATCTTAGCTTGAATTCACAGATGCCAAAAGTTATTCAGTCCCCATTGGATTTAAAACACTGTGTGAGATTCTAAAATTACAAGTGTGTTCTGACATTCATATTGGAAATGATGCTTATTTGATCACCAGTGGTTTTTAAATGCTGAGCAGAAAGCCCACCATTATCCAGTAGATATAGTGGTGTATAATTTTGAATTCTAGTAACAACAATAGCTTCTAAACACAATGTTCCAATAATAACCAACTGCACATTGTCAGAACTCATGCAAACAACAAGGGGTGGTACAAAAACAGAGAGAAAGAGAGAGATCGAGAGAAGGGCAGTGGCAAAGTTTAGAAAACAAAGAAGCTTTTTTTCAACAGCAAGGAAAAATTACTTTGCTTTTACCACGGCTTCAAATAAGGTGGAGCATCAAAACATCACACGATTCAAATATGAATCCTTTCAAAGAAAATAAACAAGGTTTTATTTTTATTGTTTCATTTTTAAAAAGGCTCAAACCTTTGTGTTGTTGCCGAACCACCAGAAGTATGTGAGGGTACCCGACTGATTGGGCCAAACCACAGCTGTGATATTTACTTCCTTATTCCTGATAGCCACAAAGGGGACCCTCAAATCGACACGCTCTACTGGACCTGTGGAAAGGAAACACAGTGATATGTATTAGAAATTCCTTCTGTACAATTCTAATTTGTGCAAAGTGTACAAATTTTAAAGCGGCTAAATGCAAAAATGCCTTTTAAAAAAACTTAATACACTTGTAGCAACCAAAGGTTGGTGTATAACAGTATATACAATTCCACCTGTTGTACTGACAAAGAAATGTGCAATGACTCCAATTCTTTTCTTCTTTTTAAAATTGAACTTGTCTCTGGCTTTGCTAGCCAGTCATAATAGGGTTAAAGCTCACCATAATATCCGAGTCAGCTATGGAAACTACTTAACCTTGCCTTCACTGGTAGCAGTGATGTTCTACAAGTATGATCTGTGATGGCAATTTCACATGTCCATTCTGGGCAGAGTGATAATTGCAGGCCGCAAACATGGGGTAATTATTCAGAGTAGATCCACTGGGAGAAATTCAATGCTGCACTCGTCTCATTGTCACTTCAGTGCAAGCGTCTCTGTTTGCAGATGAAACAATCTCCCTCTCCTCCCCTTACTTGCTGTTTTGGGGTTTCTCCTGACTTTCCAGAGCAGGTCTGGGGGAGGCATGGAGGGCATGAGAGGAGAAAGGGCATGAGAAAGCTCCACTGCGCTAGCAGGAGCCCTTGTGATGGCTTCCACTAGCGTTTTGCATTAGTTGAATCCCACCCACTGAAATGAATGAACATTAGGTCCATTAATTCCAACAGGTCTACTGGGAGTACAACTTAGTTGAATACCGCCCATAGTCACCTGTGCATAAGCCTTCAGTCTGTTGTGCTGTATTTCCTTACATTTTAAAACCGTATGCCATCTTTCTAAGTTATTGTACTAAAGCTAGTTTACAAACTACAGCACTGTCAAAATACACAACATAAACCACACGGTCATCTTAAATAAATCCAAATATAGCTAAAACTTAATTAGCAAAATTCAAGAATCCAGTGTGCAATGTATCCTCTAGCAACTATCCATTAGTAGTCTAGTTCCAGGATCCTTATGGTTCATTTAACTTACTTGTCAAAAGGTAAAATCTATGGGCAGAACCTGTTTCTATATTCTACTTAGGCACAGAAATAAAAGTTTAAATATATGCAGATGCCCTATCAACTGTGAAGGATACATGCATGTAAGATTCAGGGATGTTTCTTTGAAATCCTTGGAATTAGGGTCCCATTCCATTTCCCAGTTACTGCATCTGAGACATATTTGAAAGGGATACACACTGAATATTGTACATGATTACTTTTCAGACTAGGCATGGAGCATAAGAATTTGTGCTCATATCTTCCTTCTTACAAAGTACCTGAAATATTCTGGGAAGCTACCTATAGAAAAGAGTGCTTTTTCATACAAGACCAAGCCCAAGCACATATGAAGTTGCAGGTGTTGTGAAAACAGAAACTAGACTGGCAGGTGAAGTGGTTTGACTTAAAGTTAACCAAGTTACTGCAATGCCCTCAGAGCAAAACAGCAGACTGATAGTTAAGCTTTCATTTCAAGAAATTAGGCATTTAGGTTGTCACCAAGAGTGGACAAAAAAAAAGTTACAAACAGATGGGAAAATCTGAAGTTTCAAACTGAAACTTTAGTTTCTCTCTCCATCTGGTTTCCCCCCATTGTTTTCATTAGCAAGCGTGTATGGAACTGAATGATAATTTGTCATTGTTCTGCAGTGGGCATGCTCAAAATAACTGATCATTTCTTGAGCCTGCTCAGATATTACAGTCAGGTAAACTGCTCTAATTACAAGCAGGTGGGAGATCTCACCGTTAATCAACTTATTCTCTAGGCCAGTTCTAATATATTGTTTTGCATCCATAAGATGACTTTCTGAAAGATTCTTCAGTGCATACACATTAAAACCCATACATCACAATGCAGACACCAATCTGAAAAAACATTTATCTACACATGCACGCATGGACACAATAAGAGCCTGAATGAACCAGTGGAAATGCATATGCAGGGGATGTTTCCAAGTCTTTAAAAAGTTTGTGCACAGGCCCATTACACAGATTTGCATAAAATTTGCATCTGCTCATTTATAAGTTAGCAGATTTAGGCCAATTTTCATAGGGAAAGCTGTCCTGTAAGCAAATATAGCATTTTTAAAGTGATTTTTTTAAAAAACAGGGGAAAGAAAGATTTGGAATCGATTGCAAAAGATCTAGGACTCAGGCCCACTAAGCCACCCCCTTAACACTTCTGCTGGTATGAAAGCTCAAGGTCCAATATGTTCTGTCAGTATGAGTTTAAGAGAGTTTGCATAAAATATTTTTCTTCCATGGATATTTAACACTAGAGAGGCTTAATTATGCATATCTGACACTGTAATCATGAACCTTATTCTTTGCACAGGCTCCGTGGGATCTCATAATAATTAGTCCTGGCTGGGAAAGGTAACCATGAAACATAATAAGATACTTCTATATACAGTCCTAGTGGAAAGGGCTTGATCTTTTGCACACATTCCACGTGAGTGCATGCAAAATGTTTGTGCAATGCAAAGCACCCACTAGCATAACCAAGGCTTGAAGGGCACAAAACCTGATATGAATGGCATCATTTCTCTACCAGGGATGCTGGGACTTTAAATAATACCTTCATTCCAGCAGGGAAATCAAACTTGTAAATACCTATCCCACTTCATCACTACCCCAGTAAGTATAGTAGTAGTAGTTATTTATTAAATTTCTAGACCACGTGTCATTTGAAGACCAGAGAGTGGTTGACAATATAGAAACACCAAAATATAATAGGAAACAAAAACAATACCCTTTAACCCCACCTCCACCCCCGTTTGAAAGGCCATGGATTGTTTAGATAGCCAAAGGCCTGGGAGAAGAGGAATATTTTTGCCTGCCTAAAGATATGTAATGAAGGCACCAGGTGAGCTTCCCTGGGGAGCATTTCACATGCAGGGAGCCACCACAGAAAAGGCCCATTCTCATGTTGCCACCCTCCAGACCTCATGAGGAGGTGACACATGAAGAAGAGCCTCACTCTTGAGCATCAATTTCTCCATGCAACCTAATTCAATCATCTTTAGCAGGAATATTAGATTTGTGCAGTTGAAGCACAGCTCAGTCTTATGATTCTCAGTTGGTTAAGATGAATAGGCAGAGGTGGAAGAAATCCTACATTTCTTGCTGGCAGTATTGAAGAAGGAACCATAAAGACTATAAGGTACTTTAAGACATGCAGATGAAGGGTGATGTTTGAGCAATTCATTAATGCATTTGGTTTCCATAATCTTTACAGCAGCATTCTGCTATTTGACTACAACCCACATATTTCCCAACCATTGGTCATGCTGACTGGAGGCGATGTGAACAGAGATCCGTTTAACCCAGGGCAGCCAATGTAATGGCTTCCAGAAGTTGTTGGATTACAGCTTCCATCATACTTGACAAATGGCCACGAGTCCAACAAGATATGGACTTTAGATGTTCAGTGCAAATGAAGCCTGTCTCTCTAAAACTAATTGGAGAATTCTGTATAAGAAGAGCAAAAAAACTCAGTTTCACAATCTTTCTTTGTGACATTATCACCAAAAAAAAAAAACATTCTCAGGACTTGATCCCAACTGTTTCTTGTAAAAGGCTGACATCATTGTTCCCTGTAACTTTTTGCCTGCCAACCTTCAGTGCAGGGAATCTGCCAGACTTCTTTTTAATGTCCTACTCCTCTGATCCTTCCTTCTACCCTCAATCAGTAGAAAATAATACTAGCATCTTTCGTTGCTGGCATGCTTCAGGTGAAGTGCAAATGAACAGCTGAAACAATCATATTTCAAATACATGGTTTGCACTCTGAAACGTCAAACTCTGAAATGTGAGTTGCCTATGGTTACTACACATGATACTTGCACCCAAAAAGCAGGGTTTCCCAATCTTTTAGGGCCCAGGAACACATTTAGAAATATAAGCAACTACTGTGGGTGTCACAAAATATTCATTTCACAAAAGAAACACTGGTGATGCCCAGAATCCTCCCACCAAAACTCCTAGAGACCACTAAATATTAAAACACAGACCAAAAAGCAGACAACCTCTACCCCTCACAAACAACCAAAACAAATTCCAATAGAAAATTGGGAGGAGTGCGGTTCCTAGTAGATGCCAAGGGAACCTTCTGAGGGTGCCACACTAAGAACCTTAGCAAAAAAAGAACCAGGAATGCAAAAAAAGTAAGAAGAAAATATTTTAGGAAACACCTTTTCATAAAATCAGTGGCAATTCAAATTTATCAAGGAAAAGAAATGCAGATGGGCAATATCCAACACCACACAACTAGATTTCCCCTTACACCTTCTTCCACCTGCAACACCCCGCCCCCCATTCCACTCCAGAGAGGCACATGTGTGTTCTGCCACTGCTGACTGTTCTATTGGTGGAAAGACACTGCTGGATTTCACTCTATGTTTTCAAACCTATGTAAGAATATTATATAAGTTCATGCAATTGTTTTATTTACAGCTCAATTTATGGCTGTTGTTTTATACCATACATTTATAATTTGTATATTTGTTTTTAGTGTATTTGAACAAAGCTGTATAAATTCTCACCAGTTTTAGCCACTCCAAAAAACTCTAAAGTTTAATTAGTTGCAAGTTCAGAGCAATGTGCTCTGTTAAATACAATTTATAATAGGTTTTTTTACAAAAGAGGCAAGGTTTTTTTTTACAAAAGAGGCAAGGATGGAATTGAGCATGGGGTCAAGCTGATAGGACTCCTTAGGTGAGCATTGGTGAATCATTGCCTTGTGCCCAGAAATCAGTGTGAGAAGTTAGTCCTGATCAAGTGAAGTCCCAGTGATTTCAGTGGGGATAAGTTCAACTCTAACTGGATCCACCCTGTTGGTCCTTGTTCGCCATATGTAAAATAAGAACATTCAGGCTGAAATCCTATGCTCATTTACCTCCCTATGGGACTTACTAGTGTACAGGATTGTGCTTCAAGAAGATATATTACAAGGTTGTCGTACAAATGAATGAGATAAGAATGGTAAAGCATGTCAAACAGTAAAAAAAAACCAAGTACTGTAACTGTAATATGGAAAACAGGAATTAAGGATGGAGTCTTCCAAAACAATGAACTATGCATGCAATCTATGGAGGGGCTTTTTCAAAGCTCACTAGAGGTCACTACTTACAGATCACATGCAGGAAGAGTGCTGCCAGATCAGAACCCAGGTTGTTTTCTGCATAGGCTGTCACTTGGAAGATCCCAGTGCTCTTATAAATGTGTCGGATACCATCCTCTATAGGGCTGAAATTAGCATAGGACACAGCAGTACCATCTCCAAAATCTAGTTGGATATTTGTCCTCTGGAGATCACCCTGCAGAAGGAAACACAGTGGTTTAGCAATGTGGCTGATAAGGGTGATTTATGTTATACACTGCACTGCCACTAAGGAGAACCTTATTAGCATAAACATGGCCCAAAAGCTTTGAACTTTTCCTGCAATGCAATAAGTGACCACCTGATATTTGCTGCAGGATATATTCGGTAATAAAAAATGAGAAAAGAAAAGAAAGGCAGGGAAGATTTTCTAAATGTTAAAGTTTGCACCATATAGTTTAGGGTTGGTTGATTTATATTTTCCCTGAAAGGAAGTTGGTGGGCCAGCGACTAATGTCTAGGTGTAGTATAGGAGATCTAGCATAGATTGTTACAGGTGAGCGATGACATTCAAGCATAACCTGTTGTATTAATTTTCTACTTCAGGGGATCATAACCCACTCCTGCAGTCTGAAAGAATTCTGTTCTGTTTGTTGAGGAACAGAATCTAAGCAAAACAACACACCTCAGAAAGAAACAAAGAACCACTTGGATATGCTCAAGGAAGTTTCAGAGAGTAGAATGAAATTATTTTGCATCTCTAAACATCAGGAGTCGTTTCAAGATCTTTAGCCTGAAAAGGGGTTTAGCCCACACGACACTCACATTTTACTAAATAGGAATGTAAATAAAAGCAATTCTGCTACCTGGTCTACTCCAGAAACACAGTGAAGCTGGTTTTTGAGAGTTGAGAATAAAAATCGGATCTCGCAGCAACCACTTGGGTCCCCTTTAAAAGCCTTAACTGACTCTTTGAATACAGTGGATTTAAGGATTTCTGGCACTGTAGCACCAGCCATAGTTCAGTGACAGAGCATCTGCCTTGCAGGCAAAATAATCCCCATCATCTTCAAGTATGATTGGGAGAGAACTCCTGACTGAAACCCAAAAGAGCTACTGCCAGTCAACACAGACAGTTTTGAACTGGGTGGACAGTGGTCTGATAAAGGCAGCTTCTGAACATTTTATAAACAATAGTTAGCCTCAAAATTGTGTAGCACAGAAAGACTATTGGTTTAGTTGTTAAAGGACCAGGATCTCTGGGTTTAGTAGCTAACAATCTCTTTTTTAAAAAAGTTAACTGCTCTTTTAGAACTGCGTTTGCAAGTCTTGAAAAGAGATAGCTGCTTCGGGACAGCTTGTTCCTCACCACGAATTGCCAAAGAAGGAAAGTGATCTGTTGGCAGACTGTTATATATTGCAAAACAAGAGGCCTTGACTGTGGTTCAGAAAATGTGTGCACGCTATAACCATAAGCTATTAGAGTTATCTGTTGGATGAAGAGATTCCTGGCAGAGCCAATGCAAGAACTTCCTTCTTTTGCCTGAGAGATTTTTGGCACTGAGAAAGTATAGCTCTAAGTTGCGTTAATCAGTGCTGCCATAGCTTAAAGACTGATAATTGCGCATCTCCTTATAATCATATCTGGCCTTGATTAACCAGTTTTCTTCCAGAGGTCAATCTATTTCTTTCAGCATACCACATAGCATGAGACAAGGAGAGGATATTTCATTACTACTGTCCTTTATTTTATATAAAAAAATACAGTTAAGATAGGATTTTTAAGCAAACGAAACAAAAATGATATGAAATTATATGCACCTCTTGGTTCATGAGAGGTGCATATAATTTCATATCATTTTTCTTATCGAACCATTTCAGCTTGCTAATGTTGCAGCCACAATTCCCAACCCATGCCCTCATTGTGTATTTGTAGTTTTCAAGAGAAAAGGAACAGTGCTCTCGTATCTAAAGAGAAGCAGATCCCTTTTCCCTCTTACTAGCCTGCTCCGCATTGCAGCGATCCGCTAATCCCATTCCTTTCAACTATGTTTCCTGTATATAAAATTGTGAAAGGTGTATCAACCGCCACACATGCAATGTCAGCTTTCCCTTAGTTTATGAATATAAATTAAGGTGGAAATGAAGTGGAGGCATTTCAAATGGATAACAATCACTGCTCGCTGGATATATTTGAGAGGCACTTTTTATAGCGCTAGTCCTGTAAAATGATCAAATGGAAATGTGATAATGGTGCGTCTTAAAGCTCACAAGTCTGCAAATTGGGTGTGCTTGACAACTGATGAATGGTGGTGAGAAAGTAAGTTACTTATAAGGAATCTCAGAAATCCAGGTGGATGCCATCCTGAGGTGATGGGGTCAGCACAGTAAGAGCTTGTTAGAATATTTGACCAACTGGTTGCATAGCTTCGCCCATTCCCACCCTGATATCCAGTCTTTACCCTCCCTGCAAAAAGCAAAAACCCTGACTACATCTTCTGGATGTGGGATAACTTTGTTATTTCAGCATTCTCACTTGAATTACCAACAACAAGATGCCTTTCTCTGGATAATTTGAGGATATGTCTATGTAAGTGATATTTTCAAAGATCCAACGTGGGGGGGGGTCCAATTTCATTTGGATTTTAATGAGAAACTGCCTAATTCACAGCTACATGAACTGAAACACAGCTGTTTTTCTAAATTTGCACTTTGCTGAATTTTAGGATGCAGTTCTTCAACTAACGTGGAGAAAAATGCATTATGGTAGGGAACATTGTTTGCAATAGTGTGTATATTATTTAAAACTGCATATAAAATATGTATAGTACTAGGGAAAATTGGACTAAACTGCTGACAAATTTTCATGACGATTGCTGTGAAAATATGGAGAAATGAATTTACGTCCGGAAAAATGAGAAACAGAGAGAGCTGAAATTGGCAGATTTGTTCATCCCTATTTGGGGATATAAATGATTATTCCTAAATAAACATTGCTGAATACAGACTTCTTAGTCTATTAGTATATGTGATTATGCACCTGGTATTGCTAGCATAAGGATTCACATCTGCTGCTGTTATTGTTAGCTGCATCTGCTATCACTGGCATTGTCAATGGCACCTGTCATTAAGGTGATATGAGATGAATTCATGAAAACGTCAAAATGTGCACTTAGGCAGGGTTGGAAGAGTACTGTGGCCACAAACAGCAGCTTTATTCCTGGGGCAAATAGCAGCTTTGGAGATGGACAGCAATGTTCTCTGGGTCCGTAACATGGAAGGATATGTGACTTCCTGCTTGCACATTCCCAGTCCTGATTCTTTCCCTACCCAACAGGATGCTATAAAACAGATAAGCAAGTGAAAGCAACACATTGAACATAATGTGCAGATAACCTGTAAAGTTGAAACTGCTAGTAGATAAAGCCAGTTGGACAGGCTCAAAATCAATATAAAATCACTATGTTCAGAAGAGTTTTGTTGCATGCCAACCTCTAATAATCAATTGTGTTTGCTCTTATAAAACACTTTAAAAAGCCTATTCCAAAACAGCAGCAAACAGACAAACCAAAAAACAAGACACTACAATATGCTCAAAATGCTTTGTGTGTACTGTTCTTTATGTGCTCAGGCTCTCTAATGAGCTTGGTACAACAAGAAAGGGAAGAATCATGATCTCCAAGCTGAAAGGCACTTAGGGATGCTGTTAAAATTCCCATCATCCCTGACCACTGGTTCTGGTGTTACTCTATCTCAGAAATATCAGCTTAGAAATACACTCAGTCACAGAGCAATTCCCTGACATTGGCAGGTCTCAATGTAATAGAAAAACACCATGTGGGGTATGCAGATACTCTTCCCCTGAGAAATTTCACTAGGAGTATCAGAACTCTTTTTTTTCCTCCCCTTCAAATTCTTCATATGTTTTACCCAAGCATGAACCTCTAAAATCACATTGAAATATTGCTTTAGGCAAAAATTAGTGACAACAGTTGAGTCTGTTTTATCAGCCTTGTCCACCGCCTGAACAGCTTCTTCACCAGCCCCAGTCAAAAAGGACACTGGGTGCTGGTGAAATACAGATAATACCCAAAGCACACCTTGTGTTAACAACCTGCTTCCATGTTTTCTATGAATCCTGGGTAGGCATCACACAACGATCTTTCACCGCCTTTGGCATCCATTGGAGTTTTGCCTCTGTACTGTGTCCAAGCAAAATCCTCTAAATTCATACTGAAATTTCACTTTAGGGAAAAGTGGCTACTCTTAATTCTATGTATGCTGCATTTGAAAGAAGGCCAGGCTACAAATGGGCTGAACATATTTAGTAAGGCAAGCAATAATAATAATAATAAACCATTAGGGTTAGGGTGAATTTCAAATAAAAGGAAGCTAAACGTGTAGTTGGGTTGAATATTGCTAGGTGACTTCAGAGAAACAGTCTGCAATCCTAGGATCCTAAAGTTTCAGATCTCCTATTTACCTGGAAGTAAGCTATATAGATCTCAATCAGACTTACTTCTAAGTAGACCTGTACAGGATTGCAGTTAAGCTGCTGTTAAAAGGCAGAACTAGAATCTTCAAGACACACAGAACTCCGGAACAACATCAATGATCTTAAAAATAAATAAAACATAGCAATTTGATAGGCTTAAATCAGTGGTTTCAAAGCTCTGAAGTGAGGCTCCCAGTATAAGCCAAGACAGAGGCCAATAGAGTCCTAACCCCCTCGCTATTAGCTCTCATTCTGATGTCTGACTGGTCCAGAAAGAAGAGGGCACTTGCCCTTTTTCAACCAGAAAATAAAAGAGAATGAAAACCCTGCTGTGCTGTGAAACCTGGGATGGTGAAGCAGGATGCCCTGAAAGCTTCTTGGCTCCCTTTTCCCTTTATTTTGTTTGCTTGCCCTATGGCTAGAGACAAGGAGGCAACCAATTATCCTTAGTGAAGTTCAAACGGTGGCATCTTTGAGCTTCATTTTACATTTGTGGTGTTCTTGAAGGCAAAGTCTGAGATTCTCTCTAGTTTATATTATATAGTTAACATTTTTGTCTTGAAGAGCATTGTTTGAAGCAAGCAATACAACCCCCCACAAAAAGGTTTACGGGGTCATCAGTTATAAAATCCAGAATGTTTCTAGGAAGTAACAAACTGAAAATGCTGTTAATGATTACTAAAAGTCTTATAATTTTAACTCAGACTTTCATCCACCACCACCTTCAGTGATGTTGAAAATTCATCATGCATGAAGAAGAGGGTAAAGGTTGGGAGCAGCAAAAGGGGAAGGAATCCTATATTATCATCAACCTAGCAGTGGTACCTCTTCCATGAGGATTCTGAAGGTTGTGTTGAACCCTTGTTCCGCAACCAACTTGCCATTGGATGTGAGGATATGCAGACCTCGGGGAGCTTTGCCCGGGCACTGTCCAGGCTTGGCAGCATACTTTTCCCGCAGTCCATCTGTGCAGTTATTCGAAACAATCCTCCGATACCTGTGAAATATGATAATTTGAGTTGGGTTGAGTTGTTTATTTAAATGTCATATTTCATAAGAAAAAAAAACCCGACGTTTGATAGCATATGCATTGTGCTCGCTAACAGGAAATGTAAAGAAATTGAAAGTTTTTATCAACTGCAGTATTCGGTATCCATTATATTTCAGCTTTTTGTTGATAGCACCAAGACAGATCTATGCCACACTAAACTGTAGAAATGCACACAGGCAAAATATAGGTTGGGAAAGATCATTAGTCTCCCTTTCACTGGTTTTCTATTTCTTTCAATGTACCTTACTCCCTTGTTAAGAAACCATTTAGACACAAACTTAGATTTTTTTCCAGCTCAAGGGACACATATTTCTCTGGACAACCTTCTGTGGCTACATATCAGTAGTGGGCACAACCAGAGGAAAAGGTGAGTGGAACAAGGAATATATATTATAATGAGATACAATAGGCTAGTATCTACACACACAAACCACTCTCTGCCCTCCATTCAGGCAAGAAAGAGGCTTTATCACAGGCAAAAGCACTCAAGGAGAATGTGAAGCAAGGTCAGTGAGGGGTGGAGCCTGGAGAGAGAGGGTGTGCCATGGGGAGGGGTGTGTGGCCTGGGAGGAGTCATCCCTGACCACTGCTCCTGCTAGCTATGGATGATGAGAGTTGTAGTCCAACAACAGCTGGGGATCCGTGTTTGAGAATCACTTGGCTAGATAGATTGGTCTGGAGCATCATATTTCCCCAACTCTGATTTAACACATGCCATTGACTTTGCATCAGTGTACTTCCAAAGAAGAGATATGCATGCTGTTACACTCTTTGATTTGATTTTGGTTATCTGGAATCCCACTTGAATAGGACTGTTTGTCCAACAAGAAAAGGAGACAAATGTTCAGCGACTTCCAGGGCAGCCTTGTCAAATTCTGATATTCTTTAGTGGAAGAGTAGATTACCATTACTGATGAGCCAGCTGAGATTTCCCATTCCTCTCCACCCCACAGAATAAAAATGCTTTGTTGTCACTTCAGCAACTCCAACATTATTCCCCTTGGGGCATTCTGTTCAAAATTAGAAGGAACTGCTATGCTGCCTGTTGAAGTGGAAGCAAAGTGTTGCTGTTTCTATTCTGGCCAAAAAAAAGTCGAAACTCTTGTCAATAATGGTAAGCTAAATCCCCAGAAAAGTATTAGAATTTGCTGAATCCTTGAAGGTTATTCAAGTCTTTGGGGTGGAGAGAAGCTTTCACCTCACCCCTGAAACCAGCAAATAAGCCTGGGCTGAATACTTTGGCCCAGTGTTAATCCGAAAGAACCAACTTTCCTCAGGTTATTATGCTACTTCAAACTGAACTGGAATTAGCAAAACATGAACATTTAATATAAGGTCTCATACAGCTCTGAGTCTCTTTCTTTAAAAGTTTAAGTAAGATTTGAACAGAACCTATGCACACTCAGCTCGTATGCACACACAGGCTCTATTCAAGCCTACGTCTCAGATGTATGGGGTTTAGGAATGGGGATAAGTGAGCACTATTCTGCTTCTACCTCAGTGGCTTAATTCCATATGTATTAAAATGAACAGGTTCCACAAAAAGACTTCTGCTATTTTGGGTTTAATTTTGACACCAAAGTAGACAACTTTGGGCCTCCTGGGGAATCTCTTCTTAGACATTTTTTTTTTTTAACGTGAACGGCTTTCTGAAGAATAAGCTGGTGGTGTACAAAAGCAAGGCTGCAAACATCAGCCAGCAGCTTACCCTGGAAATGAACCAGACATGGCAAAGCAGGTACCTCAACACAAGTAGCCAACATGTACGACCCCCAGTGTTGTTGGATGCCAATGTCCATCAGATTCAGATAGACAGCATGGCCAGTGGTTGCGGATGATGGAAGGCTGCAAACATCAGCCAGCAGCTTACCCTGGAAATGAACCAGACATGGCAAAGCAGGTACCTCAACACAAGTAGCCAACATGTACGACCCCCAGTGTCGTTGGATGCCAATGTCCATCAGATTCAGATAGACAGCATGGCCAGTGGTTGCGGATGATGGGAATTGCAGTCCAAAACATATGGAGGGCACCACATTGGCCAGCCCTGTCCTACAAGGTGGTGACAGGCTGTGGGCCTACTTACCCAGTGCTGTTCAGGTAGCTCTGTCCAAGGCTGCATTCTTTCAGTTGGGAAGATGGGCTGAACCAGAATGCTGGGATACATTGATTATTACTGTGTCTTTCATACCCATAGTCACTAAGGAAATAAACCAAGAAGACACGTAAGATGGTTTGCCATGAATAAGTACAGGTTTTTTTTATCACATTTGTATCTCACCCTTCTTCCAAAGAGCTCAGGATTGCATACATAGGATTGTATTGCCACAATAAACCGATGAGGTACATTATGCTGAGAGAGATTGACTTTCCAAGGGCACATACAGAGGTTCATGGACCAGTAGAGATTTATACCCAGCTCTCCCTGGCCAAATCCAAAACTATACTTTAAATCACACAGAGGGGAGGGAAAGTGAAAGGCAGTTCTACATGTCAAATGTGCAAGGAAAGGGAAGAATTTAAGATTTAAGATTACAAAAGAAAGGGTGGAGGTTGCATCCACTTTCATTAGCATATCTGCATCTCCTGCACTTTCCCACCAGCCTCAAATTCTGTTTCTGGAAAAGCAAAGAGAGAATTTTGGGTTAGCAGCTGTGCCACCAAACCACCTCAGAGAAAGTCCAGGAGGCCATCATCAATAGTTCTCTAGAATTTCCAGTGGAGGTCCTACCCAGCTGTAGATCAGAACTGGGGAACCTTTGACCCTCTGGGTGTTGCTGGACTACAACACCCTTCATCCATGATCACTGGTCATGCTGGCAGAGAATTAGCTGTTGCCATCTTCATATACAAGGATGGTTCACACTAAAGTCCCCCCCATACAACTACACAGAAAGCATACTGTGTGAAATGACCATAGATATTGCTTTAGTGAATGAAAAAACAGGTCCATGAAGCTCAGCAACAGAGATATATTATCCAATTACACAAGGATGAAGTCATGGCAGTATTTCATGATAGCCATCCCATTGCGGAAAATGTCATTCTGAAGGCAGGCAGAAATAACAGGGGTCCTGGAGTACCTCATGCAGCATTCAGACATTATGTCATAAGAGTGGATTTGACATAACTGACTATTGTTTATGAGCTTCTCAAGCCTCCAGAGGATTCAGCAAGGTGCGTAAATGGGCAGAGTGCAGTAGCCCATAATTACCCTGGTTGGATCCCATTATTCTTTGAAGGCAAGCATTTCCAAATTACTTAAAGCGGATCAGAGATTCCCTATTTTTTTTTGTCTCAAAATTCAAAATTAATCATTCTCAGTGGGCCAGCCATGTGTGTGTGTGTGTGTGTATCTATATCTATATATATATCCTCATAGTGACTCAGTAATTAAAAATGTTTGGGAGGAGCAATTCGTTGCCTGAAAGAAAGAAAGAACTGCATTAATATTAAATAATATTAAAGACAACATTGCTCTATGCCCTCAAGGCCTCAGACTCGTTCATTAACTTCTGGTAAATGTATATTAAAAACACACAAGCTGCCCACCTTCCCACGACTTGAAATTCCCCCAGGGTTTGCATGCTAGAAAAATCACCACGTCCAACTGCTGTTCTGTTTTGCTTGGGGGCGGGGATCTTGACAAGCTTAAATAAAAAACTAATGGAAGGAAACTTCAAGTAAGAATGCTAATAATACTACATGGTTCGTTTTTTTCTACAAAAAGGGGAAAAGGTCTAGGTTATTTTCTGTTGTTATATGATTACATGTACATTTTCCTGTTGATATTTTTGGCTGTGGCATTCTGTGACATTTTGGGCAGCCTAACAAAGTCAGCCCTAATATGGATTATGGATTTGTTTTTCTTATGGCCCAACATGGCTACCATTACTTTTATGTGACATAAGAATACCAAATTTAGTTCTTTGACAGCAGAATCCTAAAGAGGAAGAGGAGGTTCTTATACCACTTGAAGATGGGACTCAATTCTGTGAGAAAACATTCCTTCCAGATCCTAAGTACCTAATTTGGGTTCTATGGACTCTTATAGTTTTTTGCAGCAAGCCAGTAACTGGTTCTTGTTTCGTTTTTGCATTTTTGTTTTTGGTGGGGGGGTTTTAGGGCAAGGCATGCGGAATTCTGAAATATCTTAATTTCAACATTCTTAAGACTGTCTTCCTTTGCACTAGCAGTTTGGAAATAGGTGCTCGATTCAAGAGAGGATCCAATACAGTCAAAGCCTGATTGCACCAAAATGGCCAAATTCCAAGTGTAAGCCTTTTAAAAATAAATCCCTCCCCTATCCCTAAGGCTATTATGCTAATATGATAAACAAAGATTAATGTTGCATTATTTTTCATCACCTTTGGAACATAACACACAAGTGACAGTAAGAGTTGCAAGAAAAGCACTGTAAAAGAAAACATGGCTTACCATTCGAAGTCCCATTCCGCACATATGCAAGGTTCTGAGACAACTGTTCTTGAATAATCTCTAGTCAGTGCACACCAGGCCCCTGCTTTACGTTTCTTATAGATCTTCCTCTCTCCCATAACACAAGGTTCACCCTTTGGAGCAAAACAACGGAAAGTTAAGTTAGAGACAATGGAGAGTTAAGTTAGAGCTCTACATATCTCCCTGGTGTGGTTAGAGGAGAGACCAGTTCTCAACCTTTCTTGAAAGCCTGGGGAGTGAGTCACCATATTGCATTTGGTCCTTTATTTCTACAATCTCCAAATTCTGAAAGCAAATGAAATCTAGAATACTGTCTAAATTGTCTATTTGCAGCCTGCTCACTTAATAGCAATTTCTAAAATTATACAGGAAAAATAAAACTACAAATCATAATAAGAGGAGGTGTATCTTCTCTGCATATTCTCAGCTGCACACTTCCCTCCAGGATTTCTGCAGAACCTTAGTTAATCCCTAGTAACAGATTTCATGGTCTGATATGGATTTCTGAAACAGCTTCCTGGACAGCCACTCACTTCCTTATTTTAACAGCAATCCTTCACTCAGATTAATTCTTAGCCCTCTGCCATAATTACAGCCAAGTTCCTCAGATACCACACCATTCAATCAAGCCATAACAGTCACACTGTGGTTCATCATAATTAGTGATTGTCATTTGTGCAAGGGGAGAATTGTTCACTTCCTAGTTATTTCTGATTTGTGTGTCCACAGCACCTTCTCCAAGCTTTCATGCAGATGCTATTGACTCTCTGTCACGTCTGCCTCTGCTTTCCTGAACAGTATCATGACTTGAAAAGTCTCCCTTTGGCAGCTAGTTGCTGGCTGGTTTCTTCCCTAACTTTGTGGGTCAAGTTCTTCCTATTCAGTCCTCCCTACTATCCATCTTTCAGATGCACTGAATCAAATGTCTTGGATTCCATTTGTGCCAGTGTTCGAGTATTTATTTTGAAAGATGCACAAGGAAAGCTCTGTTGGAATAGTAGTAGTACCTGGTTGTGCAGATGCCACGTCTGAAAGTCATCCTTGTTGCACCTCCGGCTAAAGAAAGATTTGTAATCTACTTTTACTAGCTGCCATTCAGAGCGGAGATTAATATGGCCAAAAATCCTGTAGGTTGATAGTGAGGGAAAGGAGAGAGAGAGAGAGAGAGAGAGAGAGAAGTGGGGGGGGGGACATTAGAAAATATTCCTTCTACACAACATTCCTATGAACCATCTAAAAAGTGGAAACAAGAATTAGAATTCCAGAGGGGAAACTTCCTGGTTCTTACCATCTCTCCACTAGAAAAAAGAGATGAGTGAGACTTTCCCAGTGGAGGTGAGACCATTGTTATTCAATCCAATCCCAAGCATGATTATATTAATCCAAAGCTATTACATTGACTACAAAAGGAGATGAAATGAAATCCATAGGTAACTTAAACACAGAGCCTTCCCTGGTGATTGAAGATTTGGCTAAGGCAGCCACCAGCAACTGTGAAGTTGTTGAGTTCCATCTGAGACTTTCATGTCAGCTCTTATTTTCTTTTTTATTTTATTTGTTTTTCTTTTTTTAAAAAAAAAACTTAGTTTAAAATATCCAGCTACATAGTATATTTGGTATATTTCTAACAGACAGTTTGATCATATGCAATTCCCTGCCTTATAACTGGGCCCAATTAATCTCACACAGCTTCCCATCATTTTAACAGGGCAGAAATGGGCAACCCACTCAGTGTGGCTTTTGCTGGCACTGGCCTCTCCTGTACTTTCCATTGGTGATTTTGTACAGTCCTGCTAGAGTTGAGTCACCACCACGAAGGCATGAGAAGGCATGTAAGCTGTCAAGATGCATATGTCAGCTCAGAGGATCAACCATAGAGTGTGACTGCTAGAGCAGCATTAGCATCCTTTTGCAGGATGCTTTAGAATGTTGTGAAATTTGGCCTCAGAGCTCATGGGTGTGATTTCCTCCTGCTCTCATTCTGCTCTGAGCCAAGCACAGCACAGCAGAAGCATCCAACAGAGAGGAAAGCTGGAGGGGCGGGGTGTGGAGATAATATTGCTGAAATGAAGAGAGGAAGGGGAGGTAAAAACAAATCAGCATTGCATTGAGATGGAGGGGGACAACAGAGTGAAAAAAGGTTCTGAGCAAAGAATGTGACACAGGAGTACTTAGATAGATGGAGTGGAGGCAATGGGCAGATAAAGGCAAGGCTGCGAGAGAATAGAGAGAGCATGAGAAAAAGTAGCAGAGAGAGAGAGAAATATGGGTTGGGGGAAGTTTTGTAAAAAGGACTTTGCCGGTGTGTACATAAAGTGTCCTTTACATTTGGAGTATGTATGTATGTAAGTATACCATACAGAGCCTAATTGAAAAAAAATCCATCCTAAAATCAAACACTAGCTTATAATGCCTACAGTAATTAAAAAGTATTTTCCATGCTCCTGAAGTTCATCAAGGAGTTTGCTGCAGTATCCCTGATAGTTTGAGATAATCCAGTGAAGAAGCTGCTTCAGTTTAAAAACAAACAAACAAGGCATCCGTAGCAGCAGGAGATGTGGAACAATGCATGTGAGCAGGTATGAAAAATGTGCCAAAGCCTTCAAGATAAAGTTGGTTCACTAACATTTCTTTCTTGACCCCTGAAATGGTGGCTTTGGCTGTAAAGTTGAACCTCACAAAATGTGCAGCATTAAGTGAATGGAGTGAGTAAGAATTGGTAAACAAAGGTATGCAAATGCAATCCTATGCTTATCTTCTCAGAACTTACTTCCCAGTAAATATGCATAGGATTACTACCAAAAGCACTTGCATGGCATTGTGGCTTTCAAAGTCTGACCTGAAAAAAGCTCAAGTCTTTGAAATAATGGGACAACAAAGCTACAACAAGAATCTTTTAATTAAATAACCCCAGGCATCAAGGTAAAAGGCCTTGTTCATTGGTCTAGCTGTGGGGGGTTTGTTTTCAATCTAGAAACTGATTGTTAGTCATCATGTCGGTAGTTATTTTCTCACCACAGAAGAGTCAGCTAGAGCCACCATTTCAAAGGGATGGGTTGCAAGAACAGATGAGGACACAGACACCAGTCGCCATTTCAAGAAACATAAACAAAACCTGACAATCTCTCCCAGGGGTTGAGGAGTTGGAGGAACAACTCAATCTGTTATAACTAACCAGTGAAAACAAACTTAGTCTCCTGGACCCTGAGAATCTCAGGTGAGAAGGAATCAGGAAGCCAAGTTAAAGCACTGCTTTGATGACCCATGCCAAACAGAGAGTACCCAAATAAAGAGCCTTGCTGTGTGATATCTCTCTGTTGGTTGAGAAAATAAAGCAGATTATTGTAATTGTCTTTTTTTCCTGGGTGGAGAGCTATAGAATCACCTGCCAGTTTTCTTTATGATATGAGGAAGAAAAAGGGAAAGGGAACAGTTCCACTAGAACATAAAAAGATTTGATTGAAACACAGCTGATTGTAGAAAGAGGGCAAATGGGGGCCAGAGCATCCCAAGGTCAGCTCCCCTGTGATTGGTCACCTGTGGCCCAGGTGTCTTTCTCCCCTCCCCTTAGGGAATTCCAATTGAGTCTACTTCAGCTAAGAGGTAGGGCTGGAACAAATTCACCTCTGCCATTGATTGAAACACAGCTGATTGTAGCATGGTTATGCCAGGACCACCACACTCAGTACGTTGTACAATTACATAATTACTAGCTGCATATGTGTAGTAAATCTGAACGATGGGGTTGAAGGTACTCTGCCTTCTGCTATACCCACTCATTCAAGCTGACAAAATGAGAAAATAGTGTGCTGACGGAACTTTTCTCTTTTCTCCTTGTTATCCGCTTAAGCTATATAACATACTACCATACAGCTTTGCTGAAAACTTTGTTCACACTTGATTTAGCATCTTATGCTTTGTACATGTTTCCATTTAGTGGTCACACACACAGCTGGTGCACATCAATACAGTCCCACTGGTTTCTTTCATAGCTTTTTGCCAGATGTGAAAGCAATCTGGTATATCACATTTACTAACTTATCAGCTATCCAGGAGTGCGGGAGCCTAACATTTTCTGGGCCATGGCATATTAAACACAAGCTTACAGAAAAGCCAGACACCCCACTATCGGCATTAAGCACTGATGATAATCCAGCACTGAAAGACACAGCTTTCATTTTTCCACTATCAAATTCATCGAGTAAACCCCAGCAGCCCTCACACATATTTGGGGGAAATTTAAAAGGAGAGGGACTGATAATCCGGCAGAGATGAACTATAGAAAAAAGTTCAAGTGAAAGCAAATGCATTAGCATTCTAAACATGACAAAGTACTAGCTACTCTTTAATTAAATGATTTCAAAGAAGATGTGTGTATTTAATTACTATAATTTAGACAGAAACAATAATATACTAAATGTAATTAAAGCAGCAGGAATTGCAAAAGGATATTTTCCCCCTAGTTGCAGAAAAAGAAGGGCCCATCATTTATTTATTAATTTTTCAATGTTGATTTGGGATTACACAATTTTTTATAAATGTTTTGAGTTGAGAATTTAGTTACATTGCAGGATTTGTACTTAGATGCACAAAGTTTGGGGGTTTCTTGAAGTGTCAAGAGAAAATAAAAATTCTTGGCCTGCTCCCCAAGTCCTATTTGATTAAGAAACGGGAAGCCTTTACTCAGTATTAGAAACAGGAATGACATACCCATTTCCCCTTCCACTGTAGAAATGGAAAGATAAGCATGGAAATGACTTCTCTTTCACCACCTTCTTCCTGCTGTAATGACCACCAATGCTTGGAAGGCAGGAGAGGAGAGGCCCAAGGTATTTCACTTTAGGTTTAATGCTGCTCTACTTAATTTGAATGGGGAAATATAGCTTATCATTTCAGCCTAGGATTTGCTGGTGTCCATCAAAATATTCTATGAACACATGTATACCAAATATATTGTTATAAATTGTTAACTCGGGATATGTGAACCCCTCTCTGGCTCACCATGAACATTTACTGGACTTTTCAAGTTTCAAGTCTAACCTCAAATATTTTTAAAGCATTTAAAGCACTTCAAAAGCCCAATTAATTGCTTGCAATCGCTTCCTCTTCGCTGCCAGTCCTGCCATCATCAACTCCAAGCCTCGCTCCTCAAAAATCCTCGGCTGGGGAAGGAGAGAGTCTAACAGATTGAAGTGAGCTTGGCCTGTAGTTCCTGCATGCAGCATAAGGTGGAATGTGTTCTTTAGACACTTCCAGATAGCTGGTAATAGGAATAGCTTGCTGCTGTAAAGCTGTTCTTTGCTTTCAGGTTGCCTGGGCTGCTGTGAGCAATATCTGGCACAGTGGGGGAAATGCCCACCATTACAGCTACTGGGATGCTGATACTACCACTGCTGTTTGCGATGGCTTCGTTGGGTGTCATTGATGCCATGCAGAGCTCTAGGCTCACACAAAGTGTGTGTGTGTCTTTAAAGTGGCTGTACTGCAGGGCTGCCATATTTCAAACAGTGAAAATCCGGACAGAAAAGTTGTTGAGCTTTTTCAAGTTTTGCCCAAAGTTGTTGAACTTCTTGGGCAAAATCACTTTTAAAAAGTTGGTTTTAAGCAATTTTTATGGGGGAAACGGCACTGCCAACACAGGCTGCCAAATGTCCTGATTTTCGCCCAGACGCTGCTGTGCCGACTGCAGTATCCTGGATATGTCCAGGAAACTCCAGACATATGGCAACTGTACTGGCTAATACACATACATGAGCTGGAAGCACCATTACCACAAACTTCCCAGCAATTAAGTAGATGGTGGGGTAGCCCGATATTACTGGAGGTGAGGTCAAATCTGGAACAGAATTTGATCACTTTGCATGACCTAATTATTCTAAATTAATTCTGGAGCTAGTTCTGGTATTAGTAAAAATACAACAACTGCAACATATTACATTTTCCTATGATTTCATTGAAATCTTATGTTTGCTCCAAAGTTTCTTGTGTGCCACTCAGTCATTATCCTTCCTCAGTTTTATTGACTTAGGAAACAGATCCTATGTTGAGTTCATCAAAATCAGAATCAGGGATTTTTTAAATAAATAAAAAAATCATTTACTTGTTACTTACTAAGACAGTGTGTATAGGGTGGAATTCAACACTCTGCTTTTACAAATGCTCCATTTGTGAAAACATACTGGTTTGCCAAACAGAACATCTTTCTCCCCCTGTGTGCTGTTCTGGGGGTTCTACCAACCCCCTGTGCCAATTATGGTGTGGGGGTGTATGGGGAAAGGAGAAAGAAGAAAGAACTATTGCACAACTGGAAACCTTTTTGCAGGGCTTCCACTAACAGGATTTGTTAGGTGAATCCTGCCCATAGACTGCTAGGCCAGGAACTACAGTGCCAACTTTGCAAGTACTGTTCTGTCAGTGATGGAAGAACACAGCCAAGTTTTCAAATCAGTAGTCTGGAAAGTCAATAGGAAAAGTCACTACTTGATTTCTCAGCTGAGCAGAACTGGATTGGAAACTATTGAGAAACAATAAATATGGAAGCCAGATGGCATTTGGACAAAGTCACCTTCCAGAATGTGTTCTTTCTTTCTTTCAAATATTCCCCACTTTGGATGGTAAAATAATATTTTACAGCCCAACGAGCTGCTAGTCTTTACATTCCTCAAATAAATGGTTAAACCCCATGAGCATCCCAAATAAATTGCAATAATGTCTCAGTCACCTCAGTAGAATGTGTAAACTTTCAGCCTTTTATAAAAAATGAGTCAAGGATGGATGCCATTAATTTGTGAGCTTTCCCCCCAAAGAAAACCATAAACCTGGAGAAACACTGCAAATCATCTGCCGATTTATGAGGAAGTCGTTATAAAAAGGTCAGTGGCAACAATGCCATAATTAAATCTTTCATTAATTTTTAAAATACAGTAACTTACAAATGTAATATAAATCTGACCAGAGGACTTTGTTGGGAATTATTTTGCATGTTGTGTTATCTTCTGCCATAATCTAACATTAATAGAGATGTGCCCTTTCTTTCCTTTTATTTAAATTTCTCTGCTGAAAAGGCTTCGTTTTAAAGGAAATAAAGAATAAAGGTTAATTAATCACAGACCAACCAAGGTGCTGGCATACAGGGCTATTTGTGATGGTTTATATAGGATGTTTTCTTGAGGGGACAACTTCATGTCAAAATGTCAGTTTTAAACAATGAGTTTGGTTTTCTTCCCCAAAATATTTTAAACAAAATGCATGCAGCATTTCTAAGTTGTTTTCTTCATTGCAGTGCAGAAAGACTCAAAGTTTATGTATTTGTTAAAAATTCACCCCGATAAATAATATATATATTTTTTTAGAATATGTGCTGCCGAAGCGATAAATCATAAAATATTCATGTCTAATTATAATTTCTGTTAGTCTTACATTAATCTTTGCATAGGTCAGGCAGGTGTGCCTTGCCATTAGGCTGAGCGGGCCAGGTTTTCCTCAGACGGCAGATTTTGGACTCGTATTAAATGGCAGCAAATTGTCATTTATTTAGTTTATTATTACATGATGAGCAGCGTTTAGATTTTCTGCCACGGGCACCAAAATCTCCTCAGCTGCTTTTGAGGTCAAATTAAAAAAGACACTATAGGTGTCTAACTGTTAGAGAAATGGTTTATCTTCTACAGACAGACCAAAATATTTTGCCTTCAGGGGAAAATGTAAAGTAGAGTTGGTTTTGCTTATTTGGGGAAGCCAGAACAAAACTATATTGCTATATTGTTAGCATTGTTATGTTGATTTTAATATTTTGTACTGTTTTTCTGAAGTGACTACCGTATTTTTCGCCCTATAGGACGCACCGTCCCATAAGGCGCACCTAGTTTTTTGGGGAGAAATAAAGGGGGGGAAAATTATTTCCCCCCCAGGCGCGGGGCTGGGGCGGGGGAGGACCGAGCTTCCCCCGACCCCACCCCCCAAACAGGCAGCTCTCTGCAAGCCGTGGGAGCCCAGCGGGAGCGCTCCCGCTGCTTGCGGAGAGGTCCGCGAAGCCTGGCGAGCGAGAGGGGTCGGTGCCCACCGACCCCTCTCGCTCTCCAGGCTTCAGCGAAAGCCTGCATTCGCCCCATAGGACGCACACACATTTCCCCTTCATTTTTGGAGGGGAAAATGCGTCCTAGAGGGCAAAAAATATGGTACTAAATTTAATAACCATCCTCAAGATGGAATCCTTTGGCACATTTAGGGTACTCTCAGGGAACCAGTGAATGGTTGTATCTCAACAACCTCTGTGATTTTTCAGTCTGAAATAACAGAACCATTTTGCAGTAGTCCCATAAGTGCCTCCCAGGTGTCATAATCAAGTCACGAACTTCTCAAGTTCAGTGTTATCAAAGAGAGGCCTAACAATGCAATTTATGGTACCATTTCCTACATTAATCACCACGTGAAGATGAAGGGATTCTAGACAATCTCAGGAAGTGGAAGAAATCTTACAGTCCAACAGCCTCTTTCACAAGGGGAAGATCTGAAGAGTTAGGTGGAATCTGCAATCCAGCATAGAATTTTTGAACAGGGACCCGAGTAACAGCAGATTTAAGACTTTCTGACAACTTGTCTCTGACTGTGGCCTTGATAACCAACAAACAAGGGACCCAGAGAGGCTCACAGGTATCCCCCTCTCCCATGCACCTTTACTTTGGCAGGCAAGCCCCACTGAAAACCAGTCTGAACAAACAGTGAAAGACTCAGCCCTTAATGCATCAAACTCTGACACTATATTTGAAATCATGTCCTCCAAATTGAACTGAGTTTGTGTGGTTCAGTCCGCAAAGAGAGTAGCAGACTAATCACAGCAGGCAATAAATGGCTCAATCTCAAAGTAGAGGCAGTCCAAGTTTACTAGGTCATTTACCACCTGGAATACAATTTAGAGAAGCAACAGCAACAAAGGAAGAGTATATCTTTCTTACTGCCACTGCATTATCTTTTTAAAAAAATGTTCTGTGATGCAATCTGTCCATTTTGTAGCAAGTCAAGCTCAAACGCCATCTGTGTTCTAGTTATCTCCCTTCCAACTTGAGCCGCTTCATGTCCCCTCTAAATCAATGGTGGTGACAAAGCTGTAGGAGATGATGCCCAGGAGCAACTGTGCGAATAGACAGTTGGCCTGTATTCTGCAAGTCCACAAGACCATCAACAGAGACATTATTGCACTCTGGGGGGAGGGGGGAGTCTGAGCGGATAAATTATAATGTGAACTATGGAGGAATACTATCAGAGGTAAGCAGAAAGGACACATAATCCAATACTAAAATGCTGAAGTAGTTCTCATTTCTTGTGTCCTGTGTGGGCACCCATCTGTCTCAAAAGAAAATGGGGTATGCTTCCATGAGTGAAGTCAAACTGCTGTGGTTGCAGCACCTAAGTAACCACCTCAGGGCACAAGCCTGGGCAGTGTGTATGGCGGCCCTGGCTGCCCAGACAGCAAGACCCCCTCTTGGCCTCGCTGATGTGGTTCAAAGGAAAGCAGAGCAATACATTTGGCACCAGCTTGGCTGCAGGAGTTGCTGGAAGGAGGCGTACAAGACACCATCCAACTGTCTTAGGGACTCCACTCCAGATGTATGTAGGGTTTACTCCTTAGCCTTTTCTACTCCAGAAGATACCCTGCAAGGCAGCAGAGGTTTAGGATCAGAGTTTTCGTTCTACTAGATGGGCTACTTTTTCAGGCTGACGAGCCCCTCTGCCCCTGTGTTATCCCATACATAGTAGGAATTTTGCAGGGGGGGAGGTGGTAAAAGATAACTTGGACCACTAAGGACTAATTCACATCTGCCTGCAGATCACTTGCTCAAGTTCAGTGGATAAACCAAAATTAAAACATTTTATCTTACAACACTGCCTTATACATGCTTACACAAAATATACATAATTTAAAATTTATTAAAGAGGACCTTAAGTTGGCTGTTAAGACATCAACAGCAGTACTAATATGGTGGGTTTACCTTGTCCATTAGGACCAGGTGGGGCTCCATCCCCATTATCTCCTTTTTCTCCTTTTGAACTGTAGATGTTACTATCTGCTATTATACCACTATTAAGTATTTACACAACCAGGTAGCAACGGCAGTGACAAACGGTATTAAATTATAATCCAAGGTCTGGAAAAGAGGTGTACCTGGAAGACTGACAAAATAAAATGCTGATGTTCAGAGCTTAGTTAATGCTTAATCTTTAGGGAATTAACACTTGACACTTGCCTCATGAAATGAAAATCTTCCTGATGGATATCTAACCCCCTTGAATTTCACAGAATGCATTTCTGGGATGCTTCTAATCCTTTATCATCAAAAACATGAATGCAACCAGAGAGGACAAGATATCCTGTTAAAAATACCCCCCAAACTTCAGACTCCCCCTGCACAAATCTCCTGAACCTGTCCCCCTCCCAGCCCATGTCTCTCCCCTGTGCCCTAAAATTCAGCTCTGGAACACAACCCTCTGAAACAGAAGAAATGGAAATCCTGTGATGGATACAACCTATTAGAGCCATTTCCCCCCACTGTAGTAAATGGAAAGACATACAAAGCTCCAGGGGGGGGGGAAAGCTTCACTTGGGATCTGAAGCATTCCCCTCTGGGGGTTTGAGTAGGTTCCAAACAAAATATTTTTAGGTTTCTAGGTTACCTAGCGTAAGCAGCCAACTAAAGCAGAGCCAGTCCTGCTTAAAAGCCATTTAAACCCAGAAAAGGGGAGCACTGAGCTACATGTGCAGTTACCATTGCACAATGCTTCATATACCACTACACAGGCTTATGCACACTTCCTCTAGTCCTGCTGCTTATTCCCAGGGGAAACTGCTCTTTAGCACTCAGTTGAAGCAAATGGCAATTGGGGTTTTCCCCGGATTGCTATTTGTTCTGATGTGTCACCAAAGAGTGGACTTCCCCCTGGAAAGAATTGGTGCAAAGGAAAAACTACTTAGACCCATGCCTAGGAAGTGTGGGCCAAGTGGAAGTGTGGATGCGTCCGCACTTACACAAGTGACTTGGGTTCTTTTCTGTTTGTCCCTGTGCTCTGCTAGTTCAGTAAGGTAAAGGGTAAAGGGACCCTTGACCATTAGGTCCAGTCGTGACCGACTCTGGGGTTGCGGTGCTCATCTCGCTTTATTGGCCGAGGGAGCCGGTGTACAGCTTCTGGGTCATGTGGCCAGCATGACTAAGCCACTTCTGGTGAACCAGAGCAGCTCATGGAAACACCGTTTACCTTCCCGTCGGAGTGGTACCTATTTATCTACTTGCACTTTGATGTGCTTTCGAACTGCTAGGTTGGCAGGAGCAGGGACTGAGCAACGGGAGCTCATCCCGTCACGGGGATTTGAACCGCCGACCTTCTGATCGGCAAGTCCTAGGCTCTGTGGTTTAACCCACAGCGCCACCCGCATCAGTAGTCACCCGCTATTTGCCTTGATGTACTCCATGCCATACTTGCAAGGTTGATTCCAGGTCAGGTTCAATACAAAGCAGCATTAGGAAGAGGCACCACTGTTATGGATGCAGACAGTAAGCAACAGATAAACATGCATGCGCTCACAGCTTTAGCTAGTAGGCTTGCCTTTATCGTTGGAGGGTGAAAGCTGGGACATGAATAAAACATGAATTACAGCTCTGAAGCCAGCCTAATGGGCTGTGTAACCTGCTGATTGTTTTTTATTAGGGTTTAGATAGAATTAGCGTTCACGGAGGTCACTGGTTAAAGAGAAATTGGATGGCAGGAAAGTAAGTCAAAGAACCAGGACCTAATTGAAGCAGACACGGATTGGGAATGAGAGAGAGTAGAAGGGGAGCCAGAGTTAAATTAGCTAATCATTGGCAAGATAATGCACATGGAGAAGAGGGTTGAAATAAAGGAGACATAAAAGATGAAAGATGACAGCTTAAAGGAAGATCTTCTAACCAAACACTCCATAATTCTTTCACTAAACAATAAATAGAGTCTTGGAAGAACTACTTAGAAGCCTTTCAATCATTTGATTTAATTTGTACAGTGGTCTCGAGATTGTTATCTTGAGGGTAGAGGGTACAACTTAGTGACTATATACTCCAGTAAAGTAAATAAGGCTAAAAATTATGGGGAAAGTGATCCATGGATAGAAACATAAAAATATTCATAGAAGTAAACTATACATAAAACAATAATTAATGTATTCTGGACAAGTTGTGAGCTGGTATTAAAGACAAGCTAGTCTTTAATGGATTCCTGCCAGTCAACAAACTAACTTCTGTGCTATCATGTAAAAACCCACCACCACCACACACACAAAATAATAACAATAGAATCATTGAGCAAAAAGGGCCAGGACTCCATCTGCCCATACTGCGGCAGAATTCTCCCTATGAACACAGCAGCCACAAGAAGCCAACCATCGCCATGCATCAGACTAAGGATGATTTAAGGTTGCTCAGGCAAGCAAGTTTTACCAAAGCAGAAGTCACATGGTGGGGAAGGAGGAAGAGACATAGTGGCTTAGTACACATGAGATGCTAAGCCAAACTACAGCTGGTTTGGGGAAAATGACTACTGCAGATACTCCTTAAGCATGTAAAAGCTGTACACATCAAATGGAAACATGCACATATGTGATAAATTGATCACCAAATTATTACTGGATGAATTGATAATTGATCATTTGATCTGGGCAGTGTTTGATGAGGGAGGAATTTTAAAGAAGGAAGTGGAGTGGCTAGGTCAGACAAGGTCTGCCTGAAAAGGTGGGATGGCCTTCTACCTCACCCACTTAGATCATTAGAACTGTCTGAATGACAAAGGGTCTCTGGTTAAAAGAGTAACATGGGAAGAAATTCATCTGAAGTCATCATGCACATCATGTATGTCAAAACATATGTCATCTGTATATATGGATATGTGTGATCTATTGGTAAAGATTCTGTTGTCATCATAATGTAGTAATCAATGAGGGCTACAGTAAATAAGGAAAGGATCAGCCTCACACACACTGGTTTTCACCATCATTGGAGGCCCATGATATAAGCATAAGGAGAGCTCTTCTGAATACACCCAAAGGCATGACTCATCCAGCATCCTGTTTCCCATGGTGGATAACTAGATGTCTCTGGGAAGCTCAAAAGCAGGACATAAAGGCAATAGCTGTCTCCCACCGTTCTTTCTCAACAAGTCCTATTCAGAGGCATCTGGAGGACAGCGGGAGATGTTTCTAAAGCAATCTCTAAATTGCCCATTGTAGTCTTTATTTACAGCATTTAAAAAAAAAAAAAACCTTATCCAGCTAGTTTATTGCATAGAACAAAACAAGGGAAAATTAACTGATGGTAAAATAGTAGCATGAAGTACAGTGGTACCTCTGGATACGAATGTGATCCGTTCCGGAGCCCCGTTCGCATCCAGAAGCAAATGCAACCCACGTCTGCGCGTGCACAGGTTGCGATTTGCCACTTCCGCGCATGCGCGTGATGTCATTTTGACTGTGCATGTGCAAGTGGCGAAACTCGGAAGTAATGTGTTCCATTACTTCCGGGTTGCCGCGGAGCGTAACCTGAAAGTGCTCAACCTGAAGCACATTTAACCCGAGGTATGACTGTAAACAGACTCTAAGCAATGAGTATAGAGCTGCCTCAACAATTCCAGATGGCAGTGGTGGGCACCCTTTCCCCATCAGCAGACGGTGAGACAGGGGATGCTTCACCTCTGCGGTCACACAAATCCTTCCCTGATTACAGTACATACTTCCTCTGCTGCCCTAGTTCACAGCACAGTGGGAGGGAAGGATGTGGGAAACAGAAAGATGCATCAGTGAGAGAGACGACTCAATTTCTCCACTTGTGACATACCTGTGCTCAAGTATGACAGAAATGCTTGAGCATGCTAGGCAAATGGGAGTTTTCGTGTGTGTCTATTATGGATGTAAACTGTTGTCAATTTTATTATGATGTCTTTCTGCTAAAGAAAAGTCATTCTGTTGTGCTCACATTTTGCATTACAAACCACAGTCTGAACCATGTTTTTTCCAGTGACAAGTCTTTATGAAATTAATGCCAGTAACCTTCTGGGGCTCTTCAGAAGAACAGGAGTATCCACCTGTCTGAATCTTAATTATGTCTATTCAAGTCCCAATGAATTCAATGGGGCTTGGCCCCAGGTAAGTCTTTGCACACAGTGAATAACTGTTGTCTAATTAATGTATATGGCACGCACATCCTTACAGCTCAGTCCCAAATCCCACTGAATGGATGAGGCTTAATGGCTGCCATTTTGCTTGGTGAAGACTGGGACTGAATATTGCAAAGACCACTAGGGGAAATAATATTAGCACCCCAAACTGTTCTCACTGTCTTTCAGACATCCCAGGAAAAACATAAACAAGTTACAGGTGAATGTCCTAGCAGCAATAGAAGATTGCTCTACCAAGTGTGAACCACTGATAGTCAGAATTACACCCAACAGTGTGTCATGGACATCCCAGCACAAAAATGGTGGCCATAGGCAGCAATTAAATAGAAGCCATTACACTGCAATGGTGAAAAATGTCACAAAAAGCCAGCCAGACCCAGACCACACACTCACACGGAGAGGGAGAGGGAGAGGGAGAGAGATGCATTGTTCTCTTCTCTCAGTGGAGTGCCTACAAATGCACTGAGAAAGATTTCCCACCTAGCTGTGATGGAGACTTCTCAAAATAAGTGAGGGAAATGAGATGGACAGGAGAAACCCAGATGCTGAATGCTAATTTATCTTAATAGCTACAACGAAGATCTTGATTCCATCTCTGTCTAGGTGCTGAAACCGTTTAGAAAATGGCCATTCAACTGCTTAACAATGGAAGAGGCATTTTCCTTAAAGGGTTGGCATGAGTGTGAAAACACAGCAAATGACATGCCAAGGAGTGATCTCCAAGCTACCAAATACGCCAAGTGCAATTAGCGGCATAATCTGCTGAACATATAATTACAAGGGTGTTCTATTCAGGCCGGATTTACAGATTAGTCAGTTGGTTGCGCCTGCAAAAAAAGGAAAGAAAGATGGGAAGAGACATTAATGGAATATCAAAATATAAGTTTGCTGAACGACAAATCAAGGCTTTAGAATGGGGGGGGGGGCCTTCTTCCAAAATGTGTCTCCGATGTTCCAAACAGCTTTGTGTGACATTTGCTTCAAAAGGATTCCTGGTTACATGAAAAATAGCTCTGAACGAGAAGAGAGAGGGAACTGAGCATTAATTTTTAATGGCATTTCCCCCAAGCATATCATTCCTTCTTTGTTTTTTTTTAAATTTATTCTTCTGGGTTTTTTGTGTTTTTCTTTGCTTACTCTTGTTCATGAAAGGCTGACAGACTCTCAGCCTTGACAAGGGACATTTCCATTCTGATCAAAAGCAGGTACGGCATTGATAGCAGAAGAAAAGGCTTGCACTCTGCAAAATATTCTTATGTCCGCTTGCCTAGTGCTTTAGGGCCTATCCCAAGGACAGAGCTGGACTCTATGGTTCAAGGTTCAATGATAAAATGAAAAGAGGAGAGCTAAGCCTCTGAATCGTGAGCCAGGCACTGTTGTCCAGCCTCATATAGCCCTGAAAACTGAACTGTGAACTGAAATCTAGACTAGCTCAATTGCGCACTTTGTAGTCTCTTATCAAAGCACGTTTGAGACAGAGTTATGTTTGCAGCCTGAAATGCTTTATCTTTAGGGAACAGAAACATCTCGTAAGATTATCTTCATCATGAAGCTTGGGAAGCCAAGCATTTGGAACAAAGTTAGCCAGTAATTCATTCTACATCAATATGGGGAAACCCATCATAATTTGGTATCAAGATAAATCCTCGGGTAATTGCTTGAGCAATTAATCGCACAACAGGCTAATTATCTATGTACATGTATTTGGCTTTAAAAGAGGTTGCAAAGCAAATGGAAATGGGGGGTGCACACCCCACACCCCCAAAAGCACATTAATGCTAAACATGCTGCGAAGGAATGGAACTTTTCGGCCATTTTGTGCCAGTTCTCAGTTGTAGAATGGATGCTTTCTGTTTAGAGGCTGCTCTTGCCAGAGGGTTCAAAAAGTCATAGAAGGTAAATTTCAAGAAGCTGAACGGGGAAGAGAAACCTGGGTACAACAAGTGTTGCAGGGGATCTAGACTCAAGAGACAGAAGAAGCTGAACTGAAAGCAAGAAGACTGTTAGCTGCACTGCCAATGAACTATGATGTAGTGAAATAAATTGCTTTATTGCTAAGTCTTGGCTACAGTAGGGAAGTAATAGACTATTGTCATGATGTGAGCTTTTGGGAAAGCTAAATCTATGAAAATATTGTATTTTATACAAGCTATTTTATACAGTGGTACCTTGGGTTACATATGCTTCAGGTTACATACGCTTCAGGTTACAGACTCCACTAACCCAGAAATAGTGCTTCAGGTTAAGAACTTTGCTTCAGGATGAGAACAGAAATCGTGCTCTGGCTTCGCAGCAGCAGCAGGAGGCCCCATTAGCTAAAGTGGTGCTTCAGGTTAAGAACAGTTTCAGGTTAAGTACGGACCTCCGGAACGAATTAAGTGTGTAACCTGAGGTACCACTGTACTGACATGATGATGTCTCCTAGGTTAGGAAGTTTTCAGCTGTCTGGAAATGCTGAGTGTATGGTATAAATCTACCCAGTGTAGATTGTTCAGTGCTCCCTTTGATCCATATTCCCCTGCTTCTGTCTCACACATCCAGAACACTGGCTTTCACTTGACATCACTTTTATGAAAGCAGAAGCTGGGGTGTGTTTTTCTTTTCCAGGTGCCATATCTAACACTCATCCACCCACCCACACAGCAATTTTGCTATAGATAACGACTGTTTTCACATTTCCAGTGCAGCCACATTTCCTTGGAAATAAAATCCTGACATACCTACAAACAAAAAAAGAGGAAGAGAAACGGACCATTTTGTGAAACCGTAGCTTTGTCTCCTGCTGACATATCATTATCCACTGGACAAACTGAGAAGCCACTGCTAACAACATAATAAGGAATCTAAGCACATTGCACTCTCTCAGGTGTGAAGTAGCCAAACCAAGATAAAGCTTAATGGCTTGTCACTTTAAAATAAGCTGTTTGCCTTTACCAAATATGCTGGCTGAATCCTTTCCCCTGTAGTAAGATTGGCTTAGTACTAGAAACGGCATGCTTCTACAGCGTACTTATTTTAACATAGAGTTTCTTCACCTTGTTGCACTAGAATACAGTTTTTGAAAAGGAAATTGGTAGTCCAAGCAGGTTAATGTAAAGAGCTCTCCCCACTGTTCTTGTCAATGACTCTTTTAGAGTCTGAAAGCAGCAATAATTCTACATTAAACTGACCAGAGAAGTTCTGAAGGAGTAGATGTGGCAGCTGCAGCAGCAATCCAGCATATGGACCTGAGCCTCCCTAGAACCTGGAACCAACATCCTATGCCCTTTTCTGTGTGACCCCTCCAAGAGATATTTATAGGGGAGTAACAAGAGAATAGGCTTTTTCCATGGCTGCCCTCCAGTCAGGGAATGCTATCCCCATGGAAGTTTGCTTGCCAATGACTGTCATCTTTTCAATGCCAAGCCAATAAATAATAATAATAATAATAATAATAATAATAATAATAATAATAATTTATTATTTATACCCCACCCATCTGGAGGGGTTTCCCCAGCCATTCTGGGCGGCTCCCAACAGAATATTAAAAACACGATAAACATCAAACTTCAAATCCTAGCATTTGGACAATATAAATGGTCTAAATATCAGTAGCTGTTTCTAGTGTTCATTCTCAATGTAGATGAGTATCATGGATGAACACTATTTGTTTATTTGCCTTGTTTTAATGATATGTAATATTGTATTTTATTTTTCTTGTAATTTTATTTGGGATGCCTTTTGGCTACGTGAAGTGATGAATAAGTTTAATAAACAATATTTAAAAAAATTAATAAAAAAGCTAATGCCTAATAAAGGTCCTACAGCTTGTTCAGACATATTCTTAGGTCCAGACAAGAGGCGAGTATGGATGAATAGGAATGGGCAAATCTGTCCATTTTGGTTTCTCATTTTCCCCCAATCTTACGTTCAGTTCTCAACATTTCCACATAGGTTTTTGGTTATTTTTTTAAGGCCCTCAGGAAAAATCATCAACTTTTAATTGTGAATTCCCCCTAATATACACATCATCTATGCAATATTACCTAATTTTTGCAAAACACTTTCCCCTAAAATGATGCATCTTTGTATGTTCCTTTCACTAATATATACACTTATGTTTCACTCTAGTATACCGATATGCATGATTATACACATTACTTGGCTGGAGAACTGCATTTCAAAATTCAGAGGAAATTGAATTTCAGAGGTTGGCTGTGTTTTGGTTTCAATATTGTTTTGGAAAGTGTGAATGCAAACTTGAACTGCAAACTTAAAATGCAAACTGAATTGAATTTCTCCTTATCCCTGCAGGTAAGGCTAATGTTGGGCTTAACATCTGAAGCTATTAAGGGCTTATAGGACAAAACAAATGCCTCAAACTGTGCACTGAAAATCAAAGTTCAAGGCACAAATGAGATGGATGAGATAAACTAAAACTCCCATTTACCATGCGCATGAAAATCAGGAGCATGTCCACAGAAATCAGATTGTTTAGCCACTGCTTATAAGAGAGAACTGGTGACCTAGACTTTGATCGGTTCTGTAAATAAGGGGAGCTTGTTTCTGCATTGCATGCATTTGATCTGGCATCCAAGGAAACAATGTACTACAGAAGTGCAACTATCAAAGCCATTGGGGGTTGGGGACAGAGAGGATACAATTATTAATGAAGCATAAGAGCCAGCATACAGACAGCCTCGCCCTGAAATGAACCCAGCCAAAGAAGCACAAACCCACTGTCTTGCCAAGGCACCTTGATTAACTCTGCAACTTACGTCATTATCTGTGATTCTATGCCTGGCTCCACGAGGGACCCATCCACAAAGAGAGGTTTTGATGTGAAGCCATATTTATTCCAGGTCCTTCCTTCATCGAAACTCACCCTGGGATTGAGAGAGAGGAGATAAATGCACATAAAAGGGTTTCACTGGAGCCATTTCCAAAGTAATTAAGCACCTTCTGAGGATGGTGAGCGACAATAGCTGGATTTATAAACAGGCGCCAATCTTCACTGCCTTGACTTGTTATTAATTAATGCTGTGCTTTGAGGCACTTTGAAGAAATAACGTGCCATGAACAGTTATCAAAGTCAAAGAGGGATGGTGCTGCCCAAACTGAATACCAGCTTAGCTCCAATCAGGAGAAACTGGATCCTGCAACAGAAGACGTCACTTCAGCAAGTGCAGGCAACTATTGCCTATTAGTTTGTTGCAGGAGCGAATGGTTTTTTTTTAAATAATCAAAGGGAGGTTTTATGTTCTTGATTTAAATATGCATTGTGTTAGGTACAAAGTTAAAACTTCAACTGTTATTCAAAAAGGAAAGAAACATAGTGTGAATGTATTGCAACTCTGCGAGTAAGAATGTGTGCGGACTGAAATATGAAAACTCAAGCAAAAATAAATAAATAAAGTGTTCTGGGAATACAACACATTGAATTATCTTGTCAAACATCGCTGAACTAGGAATGCTTGAGGAATCCAATCTTCTGCTTTCTGATATGACCTGACTTAATCCACACCTCCAGGACCAATCTGTGGTCCTGTGGACAATGTGATCTACAAACAAATATTCAGAGTTCTTGTTTTTTGTTTTAAAGAAACATGAACAAAAGTGTGTGTGTGTGTGTGTGTGTGTGTGTAAGAAAAATGAATTTAGAAATCCGCATTTTCAGATAAGATGAGCTTTAAAATATGTTTTCAAGAACATATTAAAAGTGGGGATTTTTTTTAGTACAGATATACCGGTAGATAAGTTTATGAGTGAGCACATGCAAAAGTGACAGAGATTGGAAAACTTGAAAAGGCAGTATATATAATTTTACCAGTGTGCATGTGCACTTGTGTATGTTAAGAAGCTACTGCGAAAAAGCAGCCAACACAATTGCATCAAGATTATTTCTGTCAATATAATTGCATCAAGATTATTTACATATGCACAGGAGCACACATGCACATCAAAAAACATGTCAAAAAAGAATCCTGATTCATTCTTATGCACAATAGTATCAATATTACTTTTCTCCTGTTTGATCAATGCATGTCAGCTCAACAGTAATATAACAGAAGAGGGAAAGCAATTGAATTGGAGTAGGTGAAGCCTGAGGTAAACCATGCGTATTCCAATTCCAGAATTAAGCATAGAAATTATCCTAGTTATAGTTGGAGGAATGGAGCACAAGGAAGAACAAACTACACATTTTCATTGTCTAGTAAATACATCTGCAGCTGCTGACCTTAACTATACAAAAATGTATATCTCTGTTTGCAGGTGAGCATACATAAGTGAGGTATTTTTATGTAAGATGGCTAAGAACTATGCTTGGTCCCTTCGGTAAGACCAAACAACAAGTGATGGCCAGTCATGTTGAAGGTTTTCTCTGACATTTTTATTTACTTATTTTTACAAATTAAATGTGGCCCCAGAGGTGGCAATTTGGAAAGGAGGAACAAGGCAAAGGCTTCATAGACCCTTTTCATCCAGCTACAATATTACCACCCCATTCCTCACACAAACACACACACACACACACACACACACACACACCGGGGGGGGATTTTTGGTGAGAAAACAATGGGAGAGGAAAAACCCCTCTCTTCACCTGGATGGCTTTAAAAGATGATTAGACAAATGATAATTCTATTCATGGCTACTAGCCATGATGGAGGCTTTGCTCTGCCTCCACAGATGGAGGCATATGGTTGGTCACTGTATGGGCAATCTATCCAGAAGGTATCTGTATTTCGAGGAGATAGTGCTCTAACTTGGTTATCATTCCTGCTCGGGTTAACTCCCCCCTCTCTAAGCTCTTTGATGGCTGAAGAACAGCCTTTAATTTCCTGGTCCTAATCTGTTGGAAGGAAGAAATATTGCTGGGTACCTTCTTTTGATATTGGACATTGTTTGAAGAAAGTAAGGCATTGGGAGATATATTGTTGTTGTTTAGTCGTTTAGTCAGCTTGGTCAAACTCATGTTCATAGCTTCAGGAACACTGTCCAACCAATCTCAATCTCTGTCGTCCCCTTCTCCTTGTGCCCTCCATCTTTCCCAACATTAGAGTCTTTTCCAGGGAGTCTTCTCTTCTCATGAGGTGGCCAAAGTACTGGAGTCTCAGCTTCAGGATCTGTCCTTCCAGTGAGCACTCGGGGCTGATTTCCTTAAGAATGGATAGGTTTGATCTTCTTGCAGTCCATTGGGAGATATAGCTAATGAATAATCTGCACGTAGCTAGTAGCACATAGGTCAGGCATAGGCAAACTCGGCCCTCCAGCTGTTTTGGGACTACAGTTCCCATCATCCCTGACCACTGGTCCTGTTAGCTATAGATGATGGGAGTTGTAGTCCCAAAACAGCTGGAGGGCCAAGTTTGCCTTTGCCTGACCTATGTGCTACTAGCTACGTGCAGTCAGGCAAGCTATGCAGGTGGTTAGCTATTTATAAATCAGATGGTGTTGGGCCGAGTTTGGAGAAGCTCGTGCACGGACTGATGGCTGCAGGGCCGTGCAAACTGAAGCTACCTGGGGGAGTCACTTTGCCACTTCTTGAGGGTTTCCAAGTGGCAGATCAAAGTGCTTGCTTGGTCGTGTATATATTGCTTGTTGATTAGAATAAAATCTTTAATCTTCTCACTCACTTGTGTCTGTATTGCCTCTGAATCTCATTTTAAAAGAACCACCTTGCATTTGGCAAGACAGCCACTGTGAAAACAGGATGCTGGTCTAGATGGGCCATTTGTCTGATCCAGCAGGGCTCTTCTTATGTTCTTATTCATTAACGCAAATATTTATTAAATGTGTATTTTCTGTTAAATGAAAATGTGTATGTTGATATGTTTAAATTACCAAGAACTAGGTCACAGCATTCAGAGAAGAGCCAAATCTAATGGATAACTAAGTTCTGATCTATTATCTTTGAGAGTTGTCTGAGAGTTGCGGATCAGGTGATGATGTAGAGGAATTTGTAAAGATTGGATCCTCAGGAACCTCTAATGACATACTTGAACATCAGCATACATTATATAAAAAAAACACCATGCAGATCCCTTCCCTCTAATCAACTGATTAGTGAGCAACGTCAGTCAATGCATTTAGATTCCAAAGACAGATGAATTGAAAATTGGATTTGGAACTGAAAATTTAAATCTGCTTGACAGTACAGCAGGACAGCTTATTGATTTTATTTTAACATCTATATCTTGTTCAGCTGTCTAAAAGCAGGCTCTTAAAGGCTCATAAATAAAATAAAACAAATGAACAAATTGCTGGTTATTTGGAGCTAAGAAAATGTCTATAACATTGGAAAACAGGACTAATGCAAATCTTTTTTACATTGAAAGGCAACATTTCAGAGAACAGAGAGCTTTCATTGGAAGAGCAGCACTCCTCTAGAAAGAAAGATTCAGTGTGAAATTGTGATCAGTCTCCTTCTCTTAGCAAAACACAGTGAAAACTGTTCTGCCTACCACTTTAAAAGAGCTGACCATTTTAATCCTTGTCTTCCACCAAAGATCACTAAAATGAAATAGTTTCATGGTGGAGTGAGCACACCCACCCCACGCTCCTTTAGATCAACCCTACTGAAAATATGCTAAAATGGTATTATAGCATATCATTGGAAGTGACTTCAAATATTTTATTTAATCTGGTGGTTTTGGTTATCACTTAATAAATTGCAATTCTTCACTTTAGCAAAAGACCCCATAATTAAGAATAGGCAAATTTGTCTATATCTGTTGCATACCACTTTCCCATCTCCCATCATCATAATTTCATAATTTGATTCTGTGTGTGACTCCCCACCCCAAAAAATGCATTTCAGCAAAAATACATATTCAAATGTACATTTCCCCTCAAAATAAGTAGTTAAATATGTATGCTGATGCATTTAACTTTTCCCATCCCCAACACAGCATTGCAACATTCAGTGAAGTACAAAATCTGATGGCTATTGAAGTTCTGATCTGCACATTCACCCGAGAGGTGCTGATCAGGTCATTTTGCATAGGAACTTGCAAAGATCAATTCTCTCCAGCATCTCTAGCCATAATGGGAAACCAAACGCTTGAAGAAATGAAGTTTGAACTTTCAGCTTAAAGTTCATTGTCTTCTTTCAAAGCCCCAAGACCACCAGTCCCACCATCAGTGATAGAAGCTGAAGGACACTATTCATTAATAACTCCACATTGTGACTACTAAAAAGCTGTATTATTATTTGAATGAAAGCCATAATGCCTCATTTTGTACAGAGAGGCACAAGTGTCCATCTGCAAGATTATTTTGATTAACACACACAGGGTGTTTAGATGTCAGTTCCTGAAAGCTCTTTTCCCTTCAATTTTCTCCATTAACAGCTTCAGAAGCTGGAGCAGGTCAGTCCATTAGAAGAAGCACAACTCAGTGCAATGTATATTACAGAGAGCAGTGTTATAATTGTAAGTACCAACAGAAATTCTATTTATACACTGTGGCAAAAGAGGATTTTCCAAAGAGCAATGGCATAGTTGATATATACATGGGATGTGTGGCTGTTCTATTGCATATTGTCTGTTAACTCTTGCTTTTTTCCCTAATGCCACTCAGTTAAGGTTGCAATCCTGTGCACATCCGCCAGGAAATCATCTCCATTAAACATAGAGGGACTAACTCCTGTTTTAATGCAATTTTAACTTTTGGTAAGCCACCCTAGGAAACTCTTGAAAGGAAGTGCATAAATCAAATAAATTAATAACAAACAATAATAGAATGTGCTGGTTGTGGAATTTCTCTTCCTTGTCTGGAATAGCTTTAATTGTCATTTATTTAATATGCAGTTGGTTTTCAGTGCTGTTCAACAGCCTTTTCACCCTTTCAGATCAGGAATATAAGGAATAACTGTGTTAATAAGTAACCGCTAATTTTTTAAGGTACCTTTAAGCAAGTCACCATGATTTCTCTGTTTTTAGAAATATTCTGAAGAAAGGGCTATAGCAAGTGGTAGAACATCTGATAATGTTATTCAGTGGAAGGAACCATGAAAGAGTCAGTTCAAAGTCTGCTATTAAAAGAAAACCTCCTCTGTTAAGGAAAATGTTAAAGAAATTATCCTTACCACAAATGGACAATGGGCATTGACGTATGTTTCATGGCTACAAGAGCTCCACCCCAGTCAAGGAACCACACATTGTACTCTTCCTCAAAGATCTGCAATTATGTAAGATATAGAATGAATTGTAGAGTCCTTCCAAGACCTATGAAATAACTAGAAACACACACACACACACACACACACACACACACACACACACATTTGCAGAAAATTCAGATGTTCTATAGGAAACCTCTATAGGAATTACCTGTCTCCAGGAGTTTCCTCCATCTGAAGAAACAAACATGCCAACATCTGTGTATGATAATTCTGGACCCACATTGCCTGAAATACAAGCAGACACATATATAATAAGCTCCTGTGTGGTTAGAGGGGAATCATACTTTTCCCTCAGCAAATCAACTGCAGAAAGCAGTACTCACCTGCCCTTAATCCAGAGATTATAGGAAACCACTGTGGAGCAGGTGGAAGGAGTGAGTGAAAAGCCATAAAACATGGAATGAACTAACTGAAAAACATGGCTCAGTGGATTTGTGTTTATGCTGAGTCATGCTGAGGTTTATTTGCAATGAATTAAATTATGAAACAGTGTGTTCCATTTAATAAGGTTGTTTTTAAAAAACAACAACAACATGTAATTGTTATAGTTATATATACAGCCATAAATAGCAGGCACGCAAACAGGACCCCGTTAAATCCTTTAAAAACAATCTGATGCTTTAGCCAATTAATTTGCATTAATTTGCATTTAACTTGCATTTAACTTGAACACTTCATGAAATTGAAGGAATTCGGTGAGGGAAAGTGATTCTCCCTCCATTTGCCTCTTTATATTTTTAAACAAACTCAGAAATTAATAAGAAGCAAATACAACCAATAGAATCCCTCCTGACTCAACTGAAGCAAGGTTTACCACATCCCTTCATGGCGTATCTGATTCTGCACTGAATTTTTCCATGTCTTAGGTAACAAATGGGGAACCTGTGGCTCAGCAGACCTTGTGGACTACAGCTGTCACCATCCCTGACAACTGGCAACGCTGATTAAGTCACAGGTTCCCTAACCCTGAGCCGGAGGAGTAACTAATGCAAAACAGACACGACATTAAAATGGGCAGGGAGGATATGAGAGGCACTGGCTGTAATCCTGCTCCTTTGGGGCAGTTCCCCATCTCTGCACTCTTTCAACAAAACTATCTATGAGCCACATAACACCCAGGCACAATATAGGCTGCCTCCTTTTCCCTGGGAATTTCCTAACATAACAGACCTAACAGCAATGTTGAAATTCAGACCCCAATTTCCTTTCTCAGCTGTTGCATGCCACATCCTGATTTTGTGTTAAAATTCCACAACTACATATCCCTTCCCTGGAACTGTTTTGCATTTGGTGGAGTGCTACTTCTGTGTCTGCTGCAGCTTGGCAGATCATTCCAGGAGTACTCAAAAGAACCACTCAGAACTTCAACTCAAGAGATGTCAGACCTCTCCTTGATCCTTTGTTGAAGTGAGTTTAGTAAATCTGATATAAAATTCAGGGCTAGATTCAGCTAACCCGGAAGCTAGTGCAAGGACTCCCAACCCTTCTTGCCTCATCCTTCACGTCTCCCACGATGGAATGCAACCTGTTTGTCTGTATGTGGAGCACAGAATACTCAGGTTTTTCTCAAAGCCTACACCCAGCAACTGGGTTTAAAAGCTCTACAATACACAATGACTTTCAGGTGAAATAACTGACACCGTGTCTTTATTTCCTAACATTCCATACCCTGCAGGGTGGCTAACTTTTAAAGCAGACATGAAGAAGTTCATCCTAATAAATAGGAAGGTAAGCTGCTTGTTTTGTTTTGTTTTTACTTTAAAGATAACAGGAAAGGAAGAGTCAGTCCCAAACTTCTGTGTAGCCTAAATAGGAGCACAATAAATATACACTAATGAAAATGTTAATTGAGCTCCTGACATTTAATGTTTGAAAATGAAGAATTAAAGCCCAGATGCAGCTTGACACATTCCTATCAGTGAGCGGAGGATGCAGCTTGCCAACTTGTAATGGCACTTATGTTGCTGAAAATAAAACCTGAGGCTTAAGGGTTGCGATTAATACAAAGTGCCACATGAAAGGTTGTCCTGTCATTGCCAGAGATACAGGAATGCATTGTTCTGCATATGATCATGTCGGTGCTGGGCACCCTCTGTGAGCGTGGGCATGTGGTATCTTCTTGCTTGAGCATGTGGAAAACAAGGTAGTGAAGCTCAAACAAGGTCCAAGGAGGCTTTCAAGTCCAGGTGTTTATACAGCCCATAGAATCTTCCTGTGTGCAAAACCAACCATGCCATTGTTAATCTGTGTCATGGCAACGGAAGGTCAGAGACGGACAGTCTAGCTGACTCTTTTCCTTCTTCCTGTGCTGGGTTTTATGGACCCTTCTCTTGGAAAGCCTTCCAGTTCTAGGTTGCACACACTGAAGTGTCCACAGTATACATCACTCGCACAAAAGTTCTGAATCAAAGACTGTATAAACAACAATATAGCCAGAACCTTTCTCAGATACGGTCACTGTGTGGAACTTATATAAATAAAACTTAAGGAAAGGACCATAAAGCAATGGTAGAGCAACTGCTCTGAATGCAGAAGTCCCCAGGTTCACCTCCTGGAATCTCCAAGTCACCCCAGGAATGTTCCTTGTCTGCAACCACAAAAGACACTGTCAGTCTGTGTGGACAAGGCTGAGCTACATGCGTAAGGCAGCTTCCTATATTACTAGGAGACAGAATGGTTTTGGAGATAGAATGAAAGGAATATCTATGCCATGGTCTCTTGATAACACCAGATAAGAAAAAGTAACTCTTTCATAGAACAAGTTTGTATTTGCACAGTGTTTCTCAAACTGCGGGCCAGGGCCCACAGGTAGCCCACTGCTTTCGTTTATGTGGGTCGCACTTTCTCCAGCTGCCTCCCAGCAGCCTCTTCTGTGTGTCATCTCCTCTCTTGCTTCCAGAAGTGATGGAGGAGATGGAGGCAGAAGCAAAAGAGGTGAAGTGAGCAGCTAGAGCAGTGATGGCTAAACTTGGCCCTCCAGCTGTTTTGGGACTACAATTCCCATCATTCCTGACCACTGGTCCTGTTAGCTAGGGATGATGTGAGTTGTAGTCCCCAAACAGCTGGAGGGCCAAGTTTGGCCATCACTGGGCTAGAGCTATAATATCTTCAAGCATCCTATCTTCAAGCATCCTGACCGTGGCATTTTGTGCCTGACTCCAGCCCCATCTTCTGCCATCGGATGACTGGTGGTCCTCTCAAGTGGACCTTGGGAGTAGAAAACTGGGAAACCCCTGACATAAAGTAACACTCATTGCAAACAACAGCATCCTATTTCCTATTTTCTGCTCACCACCATAGCATAAGTGGGTTCCCTTTTCCTCCCTTCTCATCCACTCCCTCTAGCTCCATTCATGACTTATTTTGAGAGCGGTCATTGCAGTTCAGTTAGCAGTTTGTTCAATTGTAGAGCCCACAGCAAATTTAAAACATGCCTTAACTCTATGTAACATGCTATTATTTAGAGAGAAAATTATAGATGCATTAATAGGTAAAAATGATAGTGGATAAGAGCTGTCTGAAGTTCCTTCATTCTAGGTTTCATTTATATATAGTGATTTCTCAATAACATAACAGCGGTCAGCTCTCCCTGCAGCTGTTCACTTAAAGGGATACCATTATACTTTCTTTCTAATTCCTAGAAATAGAAGCTAATCTATGTGAATATTTGATGGCTCAATATTTCACTGCTACAGGTTTCTAGATCTCACAATTTCAAGGAAATATTTGATAGGATCTCCTGAAAGTGGAGCAGTCAAGTCTAGTCTAGTTATGTCATATGCAAGAGGGCTTAAATTGAGAACGTCTCTCTCCTTGTGCTGGGCTGCTGATATAAGGAAGGATCTACAGCTAGCACATCCACAACAGAGTCCATAACCTCCTAGCCTGAGAAGTCAGTAAGCAGCACAAGGCCAGGATGGCACCAACTGAAATAAAGTTCCCTGATCCACTGCTGTCATTTGTAGGTCACCAGCCTACTGCCCCTCAACCTGTTTCCTGCCTGACTACCTACTGCTTTCCTGCCTAGCCCAAGGTTATTATCTACCTTGAGCCCAAACATGGGTCATGTTATCAGCCAGCAGCCAGAGAAGTCACAACAAGATTCTGTGATCAGGAATATGCCAACTTGCTGGCAAGTTTTGAAATTACAGAACACACCCCATGTTAGACAAACAAGCTATCTACAGTGACAACCATTCAGCAAGCTTTTTTGTTACCTTGGACAGTTCCCACTGAGCTAAGCATTGTGGGAACTCTACACAAGACTGGATGACTATGGCCATCTTGATGAGGTATCCTACTGTGAGCAGGCAGATGCAGACATAAAGGGGCTGTGATGGCTGTCACAATTAATTACCAGGGTCTGGGCACTGCTGGCATTTAATACTATAAGAAGCTGTCATTAGGATCCTGAGATCCGCTAAAGACAGGTTTCACCAGCAAGCAGAGGACATCAATGCACTAGTGGCAAAGTGTTCTCAGTTTCTTTTTTGATGGGGAAAACAATCCATGAATTATGAGCAGCAGCCCTTAAGCCGCTGCCAGGCATACCCACCACAACTAATTCTTTGGCAGCATCTTTGTGAAAGGTATAATGCGCAGAAATGCCCCCAAGAGTATTAAGCCCACATACAAAGTTGCTGCCAGTCACTCCAAGGCAGCCTGCCATGCAAGGCACATTGTCCCAACAGCCAACAGCCACTGTGAGAAGCTTGAATGAACCGTTGCCTAAGGGTAAGAGCAACCAACTATAGATTCAGCAGGGCATAAAATGGCATTGCTTCAAAGGAACTGTGTCACTGCCTACCAGCTAAAGATCTATTAGTGGCAATACTTTGTGACCACATTCTGCAACTTCACAGCCATAAAGAAAGCAAGGCTGAGTGATGTTTGGAGCCACCATGGCAATTTAGACAGGAGCTAAATGGCACTGGGTTTTCATCCCATTTCAATATGCAAATATACACCATACATGTTTGTTCAAAGGCATTTTCAATGATTTGTGCTTTCTCCTGGTGATACCCATCTCTTACTGGATTCTACCTCCGTGTTTTAATATGAGGCTGAGCTTTAGCGAGCTGTTGAAGGCAGCCAGGCTTATAGGCCAGGAGGCCAAACTGGCAGCAAATAACTGTGTTGGATTGGGTGTAAGGGTTACTGTGAAGCACAGCAGCATGGATCAATGCTATTTCACAGGCAATTGACTCTGACAAAGGAACAGCACAGTGATGGCATGAAAGCCCACCCAGGGAAGAAAAATGGAAAGATGGCAAGGCAGAGGGATATAAAAATGATGGTGATAGTGCCCACACAGTAACCACAACAGTCAGCTGTGTTGACAGAAATTCAATGTAATTATAACTTAGCATGGATATGAATCTCCAAAAAAATTCACAAGTGGAAAGATCTGAGGTTTCCTTGGCTTTAAATGTGATGTTATTTTGCATATTTGATTTCTTTTGTACCTAATGCATTTTAATAGTTATTTCTTAGAGAAGCCAGGTGGTGGAGCCACATTGTTCTTTCCAGCATCAGTCGTATATGGACCATCTACACCAGGCATCCCCAAACTCGGCCCTCCAGATGTTTTGGGACTACAACTCCCATCATCCTTAGCTACAGGACCAGTGGTCAGGGATGATGGGAATTGTAGTCCCAAAACATCTGGAGGGCCAAGTCTGGGGATGCCTGATCTACACTGTAGTAACCAGTTATAATGGAATTATTGGTTGGCAGACATCATAGTAGGATGTGGCTGTTGTGCACCTGCAAAGCCTGTTTTGCACACCACAAATCAAGCAGTGTGGTGTAGTGGTTAAGGTGTTGGACTAGGACTTGGGAGGCCAAGGTTCAAATCCCCAGGATTCAAGTCACCAACTTTCGGTCTACCTCACAGGCTTGTTGTGAAAATAATATGGAAAGAGGGAGAGCCATGTACACCATTTTGAACTCCTTGGAAGAAAAGTGGGGTATAAATGTAACAGCAACAGCAGATACATGATCATATAGACAGGAACATTTACATGCATTATATGTTAAATCATATATGTCTATTACAGGATAAACAGGACAGTGAAACAGTGCTATGACCATGACAGCACACTGGCTTTTAATCTACCCACACAAAGCCATAGATGATTGCCCTGTCAACCAAAATGTCTACTTGGATGAATAAGATATATGCCTACAAATGCCAGGTTCTAGCTCTGTTGATTAGGGACAAAATCTAGAATTTTTTTTTCATTGCAGTGCATGCCCCGCAAAATCCATGGAGCACATTCCTCATGAAGGACTTGACTAATGGCAGAGCTGCCCCCTAATGTTAACAGCAGCTCTGTGCTTGAAAATAATAAGAGCAACAGAGTCCAGTCAATTCCTTTACCTGTAGCAACCAGAAGTCCAGGAACCGTCTCTTTGCTCGAGATGCTGCCTGAAGTATAGGGGTTTTCTGAGATTTGCAAATGCAAATGCAAGGAACAGAAGGGCTGGAAGGATTGAGGAAGAAGAAGGAGAATTGTTGGTAGAGAAAAACTGAATACATGAGCTAAGCCAGTCACCTGGTATTACATTCATATTTTCTTCTGTTTTCTGAGACTGTGCAAAGAGCCTGATGAAAGGGACCCACGTCCATTTCCATTCTAAATTTCCATTTCTATTAATTGTTCTTGGTTTCAATGAATTATTACAGAAAGCAATGTTTGCCAGATACACTGCTGTACTCAAGCACCTCTTCCGGCATCCTCACAGACAAGTATGGCATGACAGACAACCTGTTTAATGAGGAAGAGGCAGCTGGAAGTAGTTCCTAGGCACAGAGTTCTCAAAACTCAGCATTTGATCAGTAACACTGCATGTTGGTCCCCACCCCCCACCCCCGCCGCCTTTCCCATGCAGCAAGCTGCATATGAACACAATCCAGAGTAGCAGTCTGCATGGGACATTTCATGCCTGCACATGGATTGCACTTTCCTGGACCAGGCTGTTAAAGCTATGAAGTTCCTTTCTCCAAATAGCTTATTATTTTGAGAATCTGAGTTCTGTGAAACAAAAGTTTCATTAGAATGTTCCATCGCAACATCCACACCATACATTTAAAGCACCATTATATTACTCCAGCAAACACCCTCAAATTGATTTAATAGTCAATGCTTCTTCCCAGGTAACTCTGGGAATTGTAGCTCTGTGAGGGGAATAGGGGTCTCATTTTCAGCACCTTAAACAAACTAAAAGAATCCCCAGGTTTTTGGTGGGAGAGCCATGACAGCTCAAGGGGTAGAATAGTGCCTTGAATGTATGGTACGGATATGGCACATGGCTATTTGAAGTAAACACATAGTCCAAAAATTCAAAAGGGGCTGCTGCCTCTTCATCTTGACCCTCACTAGTAAAAGATTATTCTCCATGATCAACAGGTATCATTACAACCATTAATTTACTTGTATGTCATTTTCCCAGATAGACCATGCTGAAAGTGGCTCAAACCTACATAAGAATAGGTTTATGCAATACAAGGCATAACAATCATACAAATCTTTAAAAGGCAAATAAAAAAATCTCAAATTAATCATTCATTTATTGATTATTTGCCCTTCATTCAAAGGTCCCAGGGCAGAAATAGTTCAAAAAGTTAAGCGAAAAGATTAAAATACAGTGGTACCTCTGGTAGTGGATGGGATCCGTTCCGGAGGTCCGGTCGGATCCCGAGGTTTCCGCAACCTGAGGACTGCTTCTGCACATGCGCATGCGCAGAAACCCGGTCAAATACTTCCGGGTTTGCTGCTCGCGCATCCCAAAGTTTACGTAACCAGACAGTTGCGTAATGTAAAACAAGATTTTTAAAAAGATGCTACAACTAAAAGCGTCAATGACAGAAATTCAAAAGTGCAATACAGTTCACCCCTCCAATTGGCCTTAGTTAAACCGTGAGTCTTCACCTGACAATAAAAGGATATCAACACCGTGGTGAAATGCACCTCGGAGGTGAGGTTGTTCCACAGGCACAGGGAAAGCCTGCCCATTGTGTATATTTATTATATACTATTTATTGTTGTATAATAAATATACACTAAGATTTAAATGGTTCCACTGATAATTCATGCTAAGGCCTAATAATAGAAATACAGAAAACAGAAAGAGCATCAAAAACACCAAAGAAAAGACATTCTGTCATTGTTGAAACCATGAAATTTCCTTTTTTCTGGAAATTTGCTGAACTCCATCTGAACATCTTTCAGCTTTTCAAGTGGGATAACAGGTGGAGTTAAGTTATTCAAGCCCTTTAGATTACACTTGGAACGGTTCAATTAGTTCTAGTCTGATTTTGAGTGGTTATTGCTATTATTTTACTTATAACTTAAACATTTAAATGTTGTCGTATTTAAATGTATTGAAAGCCACTGTAGATCTTCTGAAATGTGGGAAAGATCCCATGTAAATCAATATTATTGATGCCAAGCTATCTCTTTGTAGAACATTTCAAAGTCTGGGACAATTCCATAGCTTTCATTTAAATTTTCATAATGATCCCTTCTGGCTTGAAAAGACTGTGAAACCAGATGTTGATAAGTTATTCACTTAATTATCAGCCAAAAAGTGGCAGGAGGAGGAAATAATTGATGCAAATTGGGGGACTAACTATGCAGGGCTGGATCCTATGGAGGCATCCCATGGATTTCAATGAGTTCCTTTTCTGTCTGGGATTTAGAGAATGCCCATTGTGATGGGCCCGCTAATTACAACTTGGAAAATTTCCTTCACTGACCAGCAGACAGTGTATGGGGTCTCCTCTCAGATCTGAATCTGGAGCCTGCAGCAAACGCCAATCTCTCCCTTTGTTGTAGGTGATGAAAGTCTTAATTTGGTCCTCCACTTTCTTGTTAGCCAGGAATATGCCTTTGATCCCTGCTACCTAGGAAAAATTATGAGAGATGAAAAACCACATCGGGCGACTAGGCAAGAACAAGGCACAGTCAGTAGTGTACAGCAGAGTCAGAGAGTATATTAGAAGGAGCTAGCAAACAAATTTAAATAAATTCTTTGTGGCATGATAATGAACCAGTAATTTAAGGGGATTGTCCATTCTGTCTTAACTCATTCTTGGCCCTCATGGCATCGATCCAATCCCCAGAAAGACCAAACCAAACTGCCACCGCACCTACAGGAATGACTTCAGATCATTTTGGAGAGTGTATGAGTAAATGGCCCTTGGCACAGGTAAAGTGGAATGGAAGTTCTCTTTGGCGGCTCAAGTTGGAGAAGAGGAAAATAAGATTCCACAAGTGAAGATGTAGGGCAGGGATATCCAACTGGTCGATCGGGATTGACTGGTCAATCCCTGGTAGGTTCCGGTCAATGGCTGTTGATCGTGGGCTCCTTTTCCTTTGCTTTTGCCTAAGAGCATCCGGCCCCTCGCCCCGCCCTCCATTTTCTCATGAGTGCTGGAACAGAAGACGGAGTTTTCACTGTGAGGCAGATTGTTTCCTTAGTGATCTTTTGATGAGCGACTACGCCCCTTTCGCCTTGTCCAATAACTCTAAGTTAATGTTCTTTAATAACGGGGCTTTCCCGTCTAAAAAAAGCTCAACAACTTTGACCTGAACCCCCCAAAGATCACTGTCAGGTTTTTTTTTCTCCTGTGAGTAGATTGCAGTCTCTTGGGAGTTGGACATCCCTGATGTAGGGGGTGTCAATTGGAAGATGTAGGGGATGTCAATGGGAAAGTTTTCTCTGGTGGGTTTTATAGAAGAACAGTGTGCAGTTTGAATGATGATCAGATTTAGCTGAGCATCCTATTTCAAACAATAGTAGCCTGTCAGATGCTCTGGGAAGTTCACAGCAAGCCTTGAAAGCTAGTCTATTACTATGAGTCTGGATCTCAGGTGTCTCTTGGTATCGTCACATTGCAGAGCGCATTGGCAGACTTAACAAGTCCTTTGCAAGAAGCTCCCATGGAGCCTCTCAGAGTGAAATGCTTGACTAATGCACTCTTATTGCAGGGATTTAAATGAATCAAATAAGGAGTTCAGAAGTGCTGTATGCAAAATTATGTTCTGCCAGATTGAGGGGGTTGGTGTGCGGGAGGAAAAAAAGGAATCTTCCAGAGGAGACTTAGGATAGCTTTGGCCCTTAATAAGAAGTGGGTGGTATGGGTTGCAGGAGGGGAAGATTTTTGCAGGAGGGAGCAAGAGGAGTGAGAACTGACAGAAGGAGATGGATGGCATAACTAATTGCCGCTTCTCTCAGTTGCATTAGGCAATGAATAACCAAAATGAATTAAAAAAACACAAATAAATGGGAAGCACACATAAAATGAGTATCTCTTAGGCAATCAACTATTTATGGAAACTCAAGTTCCATAGGGGTGCAAAGGTTCCCTGATACATGGAAAAAGAATTGTTTTGATGTAATATAAAATGACCTGCAATTTATGCCAGAGATAATATTTTATCTTCTTATCCTGCTGACGCATCTAACACAGATATGAATTAAAAATAAAAGTGGGAATCCCCTAGAGGTAGGCAGATCTACCCATTGTTGTCCAGCAGTGATCTGGCAGATTCAAATTTTACAGCCCAAACTTTATGGAACCTTCTGAGTCCAGTCCAGATTTCGGATCTACTGCTTCCATTGCTTAACTGCCAAGGTAAAATGGGTTTCTTGGGTTCCAGAATTTCTGGACACTTTCTTGATGCTGCTGGCCATGTAGGGAATGATCAAACGTTTCTTGCATTGGTTCATTGCAAGAATATCATTAAATCAGAGCCCAATGCAGGAAGCTTCTGCACATGTCCAGTGTGGTGTAAAATACCCACTTCCAAATTTGTGGCAGAACATTTTGCTTTTTGGTTGTATTCCCCAAATTTTCAGGGATGAAAAAAAATCCCCTGAAATTCAGAGGAAGTGTTCTTGAAATATAAAATGACTTAAGATTTACTGTTGAAACACCCCAAGGGAGATGTGAAAGGAGAAGGGGAGGGAGGCCACCCATGTGCCTGCTTTTAGCATTCTTTTTCCGAAAGTCTGCACCAGCTTGACTTGTTCCACAGCAGAGAAATATAATTTATACCACAATCACCTTGCTGAATTACTTATCAGCTGCCTCTCCTTACCAGCAGAAAAATGGAAAAGGATCTCAGAAAAAGGGTTTTAAAAAAATGAGTGTAATTTCAAATACAGAAAGTGTTTCTTACAAAGGCTTCTGACACTGCCCAAGTAACGACAGAGACCTATTTTTGAAATCCACATGGGAAGTGAGCTCAAAATTTTCTATCAAAAAACAAATTGCTTCTTAAGAACCCAGTAAGAAGACTTTAATCTCATCTCCAGAGGAATTCCTCTTTGGCAGCAGAACTCCTAAAACTATTGCTTCTTCCTTTTTCTGCATATTAGGAACTTAACAGCCCCACTCTGTTCCTCTTTATTTATATTCATAGCTGTTGCTTATTCCACGGCTCTGTTTCTAAAATATCCCCCTGTATAGAAAGGAGGGCTGGTATATAACTTAACCACCCAAACATTTTGCATGCTACTTTAGGCAAGTCAGGAGCCTCATCTTTTTCTGTATCTTGAACACCAGGGAACATTCTTCCTTTAGCAAAGATGGTCCCTGTGTCCAGGGCCCAGCTGCCCATTTTGTTATCAGAGGCCTTTTGGTTGTTCTCAATTCGACATCTGCCACCAGTTTCGCATTACCTCTTTCCATTCTTTCCGACTTTCCAGAGACCTTTCTATACATCATTCTGTTCCATACCAATAATGTGATACATGTGTAGCCAAAAACTTGTACGCTTGCTGCTGCGATCAGGGCTTGAAATTAGATAGGACAGGATGAGATACCATCCCACTTCTTTTCAGGTAGGCATAACTGAGCCTGACCAAAGAATCCCACTTCCTTTTAAAAATCCCACACTGGGCACTGGCTGCAATGCATGACACTTCCAGGATATGCCCACTCAAATACTCCTTGATAAATGAGTGTGCACAAATGGGATCATCTTAATAGATGGTCCTGGTAGCAGGCAGGCCCCCAACCTGGTTCCCCCCACCCTGGCGTGGCTGGAGCTATCGCCCTCACGCCGGGGTGGCACCACAATCAGCCAGGGCTATTACCCAATCATCTTAAAGGGTGATAGTGGGGAAAAGTATAAAAGTGGCAGCAGGCTCCTGCTTCGCGCTGCCGAACACCCGCCCACCCTCCCTTTAATTTAGGTGTCCTTTGGCCTTGCTTTGGACTTTGGTTGCTTGCTCGTCTTGAGTTGGGGACTGGGTAGAAATTTTTCCATTTGGCAAATTGGCATGGGCCACTTGGTTTTTGCCTACCTCTTAGCAATCGTCACAACTTTGTAAGGTTAGGCGGTTAGGCATTGGCTTATGATGAATGGGGGAGGGGAGGTCAGCCATCGCCTGCCCCTCCATTATCAAGGGTATTCCGTTAAAGGAAGCCAGAGCCTGGTTCCTGTCCAAAGTCCGCTTGAGGATGAGGGCCATGCTAGGCCTCTGGGAACACCAGGGGAGATGCAGGCGGGTTCCCCCAAAGCAATTTCCCTTTTGGTGGTTTACCCTTACAGACTTCCTGCAAAGAGGGCAGGAGTCAGATATAGTCTTGCCAATGCCTAAGCCAATACTACTCTCATTTCTGTAATCAATAAAGTTGTGGCCAAAATTTTGCCCCAGAACCTTAAACAAAATATCTGTGTCTGTGTGAATTTATTTACCCTAATGGGGGTTCGGCTTGAGGGTCTTGCCACACAACCTAATTCTTATAGCTTCCTGTAAACCTAATTCACAGGGAGGTTCACACCTTCCTGCCTTTGAATAAATGACTGTTTACACTCTAAATACTCAGGGATATGCAACCCATCCTTGCAAACATTGTTCTCAGTCTTCTCATAACTGGTTTGCTTTTCTTGAAATTCCTCAGCTGTATGAAGATGAGACTTTGAATATCCGAGGACATCTGTGAAAACCTACCAGGCAGCCCAACACTGTACTGTGCATGCAGCTTCTTCCCCTTTACTCTCCCCTTCTCCTTCCCCCACCCTGGAGCTAAGACTATGCCAACAGCTCAGTAGCAGAACATCTGCCTTGCATACAGCTTCCTATATTCCTAATTTCCTATGATGGAGATGAACCTGGTGGAAGAGACAGGATCTGCAGAGTTTAACTGGTTATTAGATATCAGAACCTGCGTTCTGCTTGAGAGGAGGGGTCTACTCAGGAAGAGTAAACACCAGGCATATCTTGTTCCTCAGGAAGGGAAATTGTGACTGTACTTACCACAAAACATGAAACATTAAAACATGACAAATTGCCTTCAAGGTTAGTGCACTGTGCCCCAATTCTCACCCATATGTTGCTGCACCTACTGTTTGGTCTCAGCCCCTGACATGAGAAACTGATCACAAACAGTTCCAAGGCCAGAGCCAATATTTATGCAATTACCGTCTGCAACAATGTGCATCTTTGAATACACACAAGTGGATATGTACAAGGATTTAGCCAATTAACCTCTTTCGGCCACCATTCCGCAAGTACAATTCAACAAGTGTCTAGGATCAAGTTTACATAATTGCTTGAGGATAAGCTGTTAAATGAAATTAATCCATGTACTCACAACATGGAACATTTATTTCCGATATTATTTTCTTATTTCTTATTTTATTTTATTTAAAATATTTATGAGCTGGCTCTCATTAAAACTATACCGCAGCAATGCAGAACAGAGGAATTCAATACAAAGTAAAAATTTGAAAACAAAAAATAATGACTGAATATGCCATTAAAACAATCCAACAAACATGATACATCATAATTACAGTAGCCAGGAATAATTCAGCAGTCTTCCAGGGTATAAACTTACAAGGTGGCTTATGAAAATATCATGTACAGAGGCAGGCAAATAAAGTACAGTGGTACCTCGGATTACATACGCTTCAGGTGACAGACGCTTCAGGTTACAGACTCCGCTAACCCAGAAATAGTACCTTGGGTTAAGAACTCTGCTTCAGGATGAGAACAGAAATTGTGCAGCGGCGGCAAGGCAGCAGCAGGAGGCCCCATTAGCTAAAATGGTGCTTCAGGTTAAGAACAGTTTCAGGTTAAGAATGGACCTCTGGAACGAATTATACATAACCAGAGGTACCACTGTATATATTTCTAGGAATATAATATTAAAATGAAGACTAGGCTAAATTTCTGGAGAAAATTATTAATGGAGGGCATGACACTTTCTTTTAGGCTTCACTTGAGAGAGATAGAGACAGAAAGAAAACTGTTATGGTTATTTATTTTAGCTTTGCTTAGAATTCATTCAAAAAGAAAGAAAGAAATGCACTCAATTGAAAGATGGCCTTGATCTTGATTTAAATGTTGTTTGGCAGTTATATTTCTGAATGATAGCATTGTGCAACATCAGTTCCTCTGGTGGCTCAAAAATGTGTAGATTTATGGACCAGCTTTGCTTCTCCCCCTCTGTTCCCCAAGAAAACTGAAGAGAAGTGTTGCCTTCAAACTAGGGCTGAAGTTGGCTTGCCTGATGGAATTCTACAGATATCTAGATTTATATTGTATTTAGGCAATGACAGAATCATGCTTGCTAGCTGAAAATAGATAAATAATCAATCTGTTTCTAAACTATAAGAAAATTCAGGATGTTCATCTGATTATTAGTCAAAATGGCAAGGGTAAAAAAAGCTGCAAGTGAATATTTATGCTCAGATAGGCTATCAGGCCTGTCCCTTAGGAAGAGGGAGTGACAAATACATAGTGACAATTGGAAGATGAATCTGCATCCAGAGAAAAAAACATAGCATTACTGATAGACCTAGGAAGATTTTCTGCCATATGAGATTTCACTAGCCTTCCTTTTTCATTTGAGACTTCACAGGCAACAAAAGCTGCCAATAAAAAACAAACAAGCAGCACCCCCACCCCCAGGGTGCCAGCACAGACTTACATGTTTGCCAACATTTCACAAATATTTCTTCTGAAAGATGGTTAAAGACACAGGCTATTTTCTGATCTGCGTATTGCATCCATACCAAACTAATTAACTTAAATTCACTTTTGTGGAATGCACATAGCTTGGGAGCAGCAATCTGGCATCCCTTGTAGATAGAGGCATCTCCATACGCTTGCAAAGCTTCAACAGTAAAAAATATGTCAGAAAGCACTGCTGATAAAGAATTCCGCCTAACACTTTTGAGAGCTGAGTTCAAGACCTGCATGGTACTCCTCAGTACTGAGCGCATGGACAGTCTGGCATCATTTAAGGGATAGTGTTCCTATTTTGATGAACTTTCAACCAAGAGTTTATTTGGATAAAAATGAACTAAAATAGACTGAACATTGATATTACAGTTGGATCAACTTCTGGAAGAAATGTGGCGCAGAAGTGTCATAAATTAAGCAAAATAAAGCATATCCTTAAAGTATTTGTATTGCTCTCCTGATAAAATTCTGAATGCTAATTTTCATTGCAAACATGCTAAGTAATAGACAACAATCCTTAATAATACAAAAAACAATAATAAGCAGACAGCCCTACTATGAAATGATATTTGCAAGAGACAAGGTTGCTTCAACATGGCTTTGGATGCCTACCTCATAAAGGTCAATGACGACATTCCCCTCTAGTCCTCGGTTGCTCTTGACGTTCTCCAAGGCTAGGGTGAAGTAGATCCCTCGGGTGTCAGAAATGTAAAGGTTGTATGTGTCATTCTGGTTCCATTCCTGAACTGCTGCAAACACCTGATTCTCATTTGTGCTGATAATATGCATGTCCTGTTAAGGAAGATAAAAGGCTTATTACCCCCCGATCTTTATATTTCTCTGCCCTTTGGGACACAAAGCAATTACCATGACTTATGCCACAGCAGGGGAAGGACCATGAGTTATGAGTGATGTTAAACAATTTTCTATTAGACCAAGCCAATAAATTATCATATTCTGCCTTTCCTTATTTGTGTGTTTTTAATTTTAAAATGGCTGCAGGGTGGTTAGTGAGGAAGAGGGAAGGAGATTCCAGAGTCCTTGAAGGAGTTTCATCCTACTTCATTTTTTATTTATACATTTGCATGTTTTATTGCTCCTGGAAGATTCACAGCCTAAAGGGCTCCTTCTACCAAGTAGACCTGGAAAGCACAGCTGTCAAGCTAGCCAGGACAGTGAGCCTTAACTTGCAATAAGAGAGACTAAGCTTCAGCAATAAGAAAGGAGTTAGAATTTCCATCCATCCAAAAGTGGCTACCAAATTGCCCTTTTCCTGGGAAACATAAATCTTTAGAATTTCCATCCATCCAAAAGTGGCTACCAAATTGCCCTTTTCCTGGGAAACATAAATCTCGGACCTATTTAATGCCTGGAAAATTAAGGCAATCTCTAGTATCTCCAGGTAGGTCTGGGAGGCACTCCCAGTCTGAAATCCTGAAGAGTCATTGCCAGTCATCACCAGGGAAGACAGGCAAACTAATGCTAGTGTACTGGAAGAAGCAAAGATCACCAGTGTCAAAGCAATGATTCTTCAACATCAACTTCATTGGACTGGTCATGTTGTGTGGATGCCTGGTTGTTGTTGTTTAGTCGTTTAGTCGTGTCCGACTCTTCATGACCCCATGGATCAGAGCACACCAGGCACTCCTGTCTTCCTCTGCCTCCCGCAGTTTGGTCAATCTCATGCTGGTAGCTTCGAGAACACTGTCCAACCATCTCGTCCTCTGTCGTCACCTTCTCCTTGTGCCCTCAATCTTTCCCAACATCAGGGTCTTTTCCAGGGAGTCTTCTCTTCTCATGAGGTGGCCAAAGTATTAGAGCCTCAGCTTCACGATTTGTCCTTCCAGTGAGGATTCAGGGCTGATTTCCTTAAGAATGAATAGGTTTGATCTTCTTGCAGTCCATGGAACTCTCAAGTGTCTCCTCCAGCACCATAATTCAAAAGCATCAATTCTTCAGCAATCAGCTTTTATGGTCCAGCTCTCACTTCCATACAGGATGCCTGATTATCACCTTCCAAAGCAACTACTCTATTTAGAACTTAAAAATGGAAAGTGTAATGCTGGTGATCAACAAAAGAGGTTCAAAGACTGTCTCAAGGTAAATCTTTAAAAATGTAATATAAGCACCGACAACTGGGAAACACTGGCCTGCGAGCGCTCCAACTGGAGAACAGCCTTTACCAAACGTGTCATGAGTTTTGAAGACGCTTGAACTCAGGACAAAAGAGAGAAATGCTCTAAGAGGAAGGCACGCTTGGCAAACCCTCATCGTGATCAACCGCCATCCAGAAACCTATGTCCCCACTGTGGAAGGACGTGTGGATCCAGAATTGGCCTCCACAGTCACTTACAGACTCACTGTTAAGACCGTGTTCATGGAAGACAATGTTACTCAGCTATGAGTGATTGCCAAAGAAAAAGAAGAAGGCTGAGGTACATATAGATGGCCCCAACTGGTCTGACTCCAGAAGCTTCCTATGTTCCTTTGTTTATGAACAGATAGAAATGTATTAAACAATATATATCTTTATAGAATGATAGAAAAGTAACAAACAAAGCAGGATGATGGGAAGCTGCCTTACACCAAATCAGACTATTGCTCCATCCAGCTCAGTATTTTCTGCACCGACTAGCATCACTTCTCCAGGGTTTCACGCAGTTGGCATTCCCATTCCTACCTGGAGATGCCAGGAATCGATGCTGAGTTTTTCTGCCTGCAAATCCAATGCTCTACCACTGAGCTATGGCCATCTCCTTGATTAAATGATCACTTCTTGTCAAAGACTTTGTACTTATCAATACTAATTATACAAGGCACGTTTACCTTTGGTAGCGAGTACTTGGGCAATTTTATTTGCGTGAAGGGTTCCCTTCTGTAGGACACATAGTAATTTGCTCTTCCACCAGTCGTCACCTGTACAAATACAAAGAGAGAGAAGAATGAATACTATTTAAGCACATACCATTTGGTGACTCCCTGACAATTTTGCAAGATTTTTGGTTCATAGAATCATAGTGTTGGAAGGGATCCCAAGGGTCATCCAGTCCAACCCCCTGCTATGCAGAAGTCTCAGCTAAAGCATCCAGGGTGGTAATTCAGCATCATTGTTTGAAAGAGGGGGAAAATGCCTGCAAACTGTAAATGTCATCCTGCTCTCCAGGCTTGATGAAGCTGAAATAGTCATCCACAATCGTGTTGTTCTGAATTTCATCTCAGTTTCTATTCTCGGTTCCATGCACAACCTCACGTCAATTTTGATTATGATTTATCTGCTGAGTTTCAGAAGAAGGACCGGAGCAAGTATAGTTTTGTTTGCACCCAAGCCAAATGGGCAACTAGAAATCAAACCCTTTTCTTTGAGGTGTTTCTAGACAGATTGCTGTATAATTTGTTCTAACAACTTCCTGAGTATTGAGGCCAGGCTAACCTGGGGAACTACAGTCTCATTAGTCTGACTCCAATACCTGGGAAATTGCTAGAACAAATTATAAAGCAATCAATTTGTAGCCACTTCTTGGAAATTGCTAGCAGTCAGCATGGATTTCTAAAGCAGAAGGCTTACCAAGCCAATCTAAGCTCTTCCTTTTGAGGGCAGCTGATTTAGGGGGCAAGAAAAATATAGTTGTCATAATCAACCTCTACTTTTGACACAGCACTAGTTGACACTCTCTTACTAGAAGAGAGGAAGAAAGGATGTGCAGGGGGAGTGCCAACTTGTTACTCAAAAGGGATACTATCAACACAGGTGTCAAAGAGAACTGTTCTAAAAGGGGGGTCCCTAACTGGTCTGTTTTGGATCCAGTGTGGGTCTACACTGTAAATAAAATACATAAAGTATGGAGAATGTTTGCATCACATATATTTTAAGATAATATTAGAATAATACTTGTTTTTTATTGCTCCTATAAATAATAAAATGGGAAACGATGATGGGAAATGAAATCATTACATATAGAAAAAGGGAGGAAGCAAAACTACCAGTTCTGGCTAAGCACTTCGAAAAGCACCTACAACTTATGCTTGATAAATAAGAGAACACACGTATCTATACTGGATATATATATATATACAAGCCCTGCTCATACTAAAGATATAGGGTTTTATATTTGTCACTGGTCAAATGGAAGGACAGCAAGAATATTTTCAGAAGAATAAGAAAAGTTAAGTGAATAAATTTTGACTCTATAGTATTTGCTTTAGCATGCATGTAGGGTCTGAGATAATGCAATAGACCAAATGCTCCTTTATTATATCAAAACATTTACTGACTTTTAAGATTTCTAATAAAGCCTACAAAATTCCCTTTGCAGATATGTATTTTTCCTTCCTTTGAAATTTCGGCATTTTATATTGCTGTAGCATCAATAATACTCCCAGTAATCATATCATCTCTAGATGGTGGCATATTTCTATAGACAAGCTGTCATTCAAAGGCAGAGCGAAGACTGGCTATAATGCACAGAGATTTCATATCTGATCTTCTCCAGACAAGGCTCTGGCAGTGAATGAGAAGTGAAAAAGAGGCCTGTCCTTCAGAGCAGTCAAAGATTTTTGGAATCTGATTCTGCTCTGAATGTGGGACTTTATCATGAATTCTTCAGTGTATCACTCTCAATCCAGACACGCAGAGCCGAGATCATTTTGTCCGGAAGAAGTGGTTACAAAAAGAAGAGTCGGTGCGCTAACACTTAAATTATAAAGGCAATGTGCAACGGTATCGTCTATAGCATGACTTGACAATCTTCCTCTGTTGTAAAAATAGTAGGAAGGATGGTTATTGACAATTATTAGGCACCCCCCACACACTAGAGTATGTCTTGTACGATCAGAATGTTGGGATTCAGGATTTTATTTATTTATTATTTAGTAAGAGATTTGACAAATGTAATCAAAATTATTGCAGGGCGGCTTACAAAAAATCAGATGCTATAAAACAAAATGTACAGTGGTACCTCGGGATGAGAACGGGATCCGTTCCGGAGCCCCGTTCGCATCCCGAATGGAACGTAAGACGCGGCGTCGCGTTTTGCCGCTTCCGCACATGTGCATGACGTCATTTTGAGCGTCTGCGCATGCACGAGTGGTGAAACCCGGAAGTAACACACTCCTTTCCTTCCATGTTGCCGCAGAGTGCAACTCAAACACGCTTAACCTGAAGCACGTTCAACTCGAGGTATGACTGTAATAAGTAAAACAATTTTAAATAATTATGATAAATTGCACAAATAACATAGTTAGCAACAACAACAACAACGACTTAACCCATGAGTATCTAAAAGCCTGACAAAAAATAATAATCACAAATTTTAACCTGGCGTTTCCCATACCAATGGATTCAAGTTACAAGAAAGGAGATTTTGACTCAACATCAGGGAGAACTTTCTGATACTAAGAGCTGTTTGACAGTGGAAGAAACTCCCTCGGGAGGTGGTGGACTCTCCTTCATTGGAGGTTTTCAAGCAGAGGTTGGATGGCCATCTGTCATGGATGCTTCTTTAGATTCCTGCATTTTAGGGGTTGGACTAGATGAGCCTTGGAGTCCCTTCCAACTCTATGATTCTATGATACTATGTACCAAGGTACACTTCAGTGTGGAATTCATTCCACAGACATGGAAACACCACCCTAAACAGTCTTCCATGGGCCCCTATGTTTTATTCAATACAGGGACCATCAAATTCTAGCCCTAGGAATCACCCCATTAAGTCTTTTATATGGATTATCGTCACAGGGATAAGTCATCAGATGATACCATTTCCAGTGGTCTCTTCATGATTCATGTGACGTGTGCTCTGGCTCTAGCTTTACAGATGAGCTTAGTTTTTAATCCAGACATCTCACCACAATCGTACCTCCAAGACTCTGCTGGACTGCATTGAGTGGCAAGAAATTCCAAATATTATAGGAAACACCACGGAAGCAAGAAAAAAAAAAGCATAGCTTGGGAGAAAGAAAGGAAACCCTCTGTTGGGAGGACCAATCTGATGCTTACATCAGCAGGGATCTGGCCTTTTCATGATTTACACCTAGGGTAATAAAAATCACAAGCAATTATCAAACCTTCATTACCATTTGTGAAGCTCTCTAGTGAGGAATGAAGTTCAGGAGCCCCTTTTTCATTTATTTTGATGAACTTTGCATATAAGAAAACTTGCCTACACTGAATCCTGGAGATTATTACAGCGTTTTTCCCCCTCCGACACCACCTTTTATTTCATATTTGATGAATGCCATCCAATTATTTCTCCTGCACTCATCCATCATACTTAGCCCAGAATTAGCTGGGTTTGTCTTTTTTACTCCCCCTTTACTTAATGATGGGCTCGTTAATCTGGGGGAGGGGGTTTTCCCCTTCCCTTGGCTTTAAATTTTATGAGTTTAATTAGGAAGCTGGCCAATTGAAATGATTCCATTGGACAAATGTGTTTATCATTAAATGTACCTGTCTTCTCTGCTTGATGTTCTGACTTCACTTTTCCAAGACTGGTCCCACCTCTTTGCATTATTTCATACCTGCACTGCATTTCAAATGTAACAAATGAATAAAACTTTCTAACAAAATGCTAATCTAGCATGATATCCGTGTCTCCTTTAACATTATTTTAATACATTCCAAATATTTCTAGTGTGAACATAAGAAGATCCCTGCTGGATCAGACCTATGGGCATATAATCCAGGATCCTGTTCTCACAATGGCCAATCAGATGCCTGTGGGAGGACATGAGCACAACGGCACTCTCCCTACTTTCAGCTGCTAGCAACTGTATTCAGAGGCATACCACCTCCAGTAATGGAGCTGCTACATAGCCATTGTGGTTAGTAGCCACTGATGGCCCTACCTTCCATGAAATACCTAAATGGACCTTGACTGATTTACATGCTGAAAGACATACTCTGGCTTCATCTCAGACCATATAAATCTTTTGCCTTTTACATGCTGAAAACCAAAGCTTAATTTCAAATAACAATTAATATTAATATTATAATCAAACCTGATTCATAACAGAGTACAGTGGTACCTCAGGTTACAGACGCTTCAAATTACAGATGCTTCAGGTTACAGACTCCGCTAACCCAGAAATAGTACCTCGGGTTAAGAACTTTGCTTCAGGATGAGAACAGAAATCGTGCGGTGGCGGGAGGCCCCATCAGCTAAAGTGGTACCTCGGGTTAAGAACAGTTTCAGGTTAAGAATGGACCTCCAGAACAAATTAAGTTCTTAAACCGAGGTACCACTGTAGCTGTATTCCTTAGGAATTAAGGTAAAGGCAAAGGACCCCTGGACAGTTAAGTCTAGTCAAAGGCGACTATGGGGTGCAGCACTCATCACGCTCCAGGCCGAGGGAGCCGGCATTTGTCCAAAGACAGCTTTTGTTGGCTGTATCTCAACTTGTTTCCTTTTGGAAACAATGGGAGGGAAAGAAAAGGAGAGGTGTAGATACCTGAGTGAATCTGATCTTACCCCAGTTGGTGTCAGGGACCAGGATGGCATTGGTCCTTGGGATCCCAGCTGTTTCTCAGTCCTCCCCTGGCATACCACCTTTTTGGCCCTACCAAAGTCAGAGCTCTAGTTTGCCCAGGATGTCTGCTTCTACAGCAGTGGCACAGAAGGGGAATCCAACATCAAGTCTCTCTCTCTGCCATCAGGACTTTGCCTCTTACATTGGAGAGGGATATCCAATGTCTCCTATAACCCCAGGACACTCTTCCAGGGTCCATAAGAGTGCATCCTTAGCAACTTGTCCTCAAAGTTAAACACACTGGTGATTTCATAAAAAGCTGTGCTTGGCAGGGGGTTGGACTCGATGGCCCTTGTGGTCTCTTCCAACTCTATGATTCTATGATTCTGTGATTCTTGTTCTGTTGATTAATTGTGATAGACATGCCTGCTCTTTGAGTCAGGAGCCCATAGTAACCCCAAACAGCTAAAGTTCCCAAACGTAGCTATCACTACAAGTTGAGACCTTGTGGCATCGCATTTGTCTAACCATGGTATCTCATCATTTTGCTAATTAGGTAAAATGCTTGACTTCTCCCACCACCCTCCCAGCCATGACTGCTTCCCAAAACAATTGCGCAGGCCACATATAAAAAACTGAAGTTGAACATCCACAACAACACCCTTCAAGCTTTCTCTCCAAAGTAAAAATTCTTATGATACCGACAGCTGCTTATATTTAATCATCTTTATGAAGAGTTACAGGAGAAAAACATTTTAGTCTTTTTAGGTGAGTATTATATTCCCTTGTGCAGATGTTTTTTGATGCACCAGACAAAAATGGGATGAGGGAAGGGAAGGAGAAAAAAGTGAGATTTTAAACGAAACGGCACAATAAAAGGCCCCCAGAAGCGAAAGAAGGAGAGTAATGTTAATCAATTTTTGCCAACAGATGTTTTGCTTCAAGTTCCAAATCCAATAATACTTGGCTCAGTGTAGATGAAACAGTGACAGGAACTGGGGAATGCACAGTTTCAAATAAGAAAACACTTGATTGAACATTGCTCTTATATCTTCACTGTGCTGTTGTTTTTAAAATAAGCATCTGTGTTGCATGGTCTCTAGTCTCCTTGGGTTTTTATTTTTGTGGGAGCAATCCATTCCCCCTCTTCCTTTACATTTCTTAAGTGATAATAAGTAGATCAACACTGTCAGGCATTATTCACCAATAAAACAGCTGCAATCATGTTCATCCCTGAAACGTCTCCATCCTATTAGTTTCATAATAAGCTTTTAATGATTGGTTCAATAGAAGACTCAAGGAACTGACCCCTGTGGTCCTGCCAGAGTGTTCTTGTCACCATTGATCACAAAGATAAAAATCAATTGGAGCTAAAGAGGGAGAAGTTAAAAATAAATTGCGTGGATCGATTTCTGTTAAAACCTGATAGCTCCATCTGAAGAGCCAAGGAAAAATATATTTCTATTGCATAATTGCCATGAATATATTTGAATAGATGGCTATGAATAGATGACATGACCTACAATGTTGCCCAGCTCCAATATACATGCATGGTCCCACGAAAGAAAGGATTCCACATTTGCTTTCTGACTAAGGAAGGTAATGGGGAAGCCCTTATTTGTGAAAATGATTCTTTGTACATATCAGAACCTTGTGGACATCTGGATCCAAGCAATGACATAGTTATATTGGGATAAAAATGTGTAAGGCTGCAATCCTAACCAATCTCCATCCCTATGTGGGGAGTTGAAGAACAATGGAGCCACAATTGCATCTCCAATCTCGCCTGTCATTGCAGCTGCAGCAGAAGCAGGGATAGGACAATGAGGATGGCTACCTGCCCCGGGTCCAGGTTGGTGTAGTGTTTGATTCTGGGTCAGGCCCAATGCCAGCTGGCAATGGTTATGATTGGCTTAGAATCCAAGCTTCCCCAGCCCCTCCAATTACAGGGCTTTCCATTGGTGGACATACTGACAGTGGGCTTCCTACCCAGTTGCAAATTTAGAAGCTGCAAATAGGCCTGCTTAGCTGGGAGAACTAAGCAGAGAGTCTCATCTGTCCTATAGCCTGGCATGGAGGGCAGCAGTTGCTCTGTAAACCAGTAAATATGGACCTTCCTGGAAATCTGTAGACATTATTTTCATTTCTTTTCTAGCTTTCCAAGGAATCGTCACCTATAGGTATCTTGTTCCATACATGGTTCAGGTCAAAGACCATCGGAAGTAGGTGCCAGACTCAAACACAGATGTGACATATGAAATCTGGCTGCAGCTTTGTAGAATTGCAAAAGAAACTCAGAGATTACATAAATACAGTATTGACATATTTTGCCAATACTCGTCTTTAGCTAAATGCTTTAGAAAGTATTTTTTCTTAAACCAAACTTTATGTAGGACTGAATTCTTATTGTAAGAATTCTTGTTGTTGTAAGACCCACATGCACTAATGACCAATAAATATTGAGTCAACAGTCTATCACAGTGGTCTTTTTAACAAAAGGTAGCAGTAAAATTAGTCAGCATGATCAGATGATTTTTTTTTTCCTTTTAATTGTCTTCTCAGACATTGGGGGAAGATACTTTATCTTTATGAATATTAAAGGGGACAGCAGAACCCAATTCTCTGCACGCATCACCTCTGCAGAGGATGTAGCCAAAATCCAGAAAGGTTTTGGACTTTCTTGTTGAAAGAACTCTAGCTAAGAGTCTCATTTTACCAACAAACACCCTTTCTGTTGATTTTTTAAAAAATAAAATAAAATCTAGGCTTCTCCTAGCTCACAAGTGATACTTAAAAAATTAGGCAGCATCAAGAGCAATACTTAAAGAACCATTATGATAACGTATTCTGGTCTCTCATGCAGCAAGCACCATGGTACCTCATCCTGTAATTTCTCTCATCAAGCTCAAATTGCCACAGACCCTCCCTTCATCAGGAGAAATCAAAGATCCCCTTTCCCTTCCATCACCATTTGGACTCAGTAGCATCATCAGTAAGAGCAGACATTACAACTGGAATCTATTAATATTGGTGTAATTTTGACTCTTTTTATCGGTACAGGGTGATTTAATGAAGCCACTGATGAGAAGGGGATGCCCTCAGCTGTCATGGGGGAAAGAGCCACACCAGCCAACTCTATTTGAAGAGGAAAGCTTCTCAATATTCAAGTAGGCATGAAATTGCATAACAAATGGGAGTGATACACAGGATTTGAGGAAGAAGTGCTGGAAAGGTAGAGAGTGACAGGCAGCATAAACAATCAACAAGGCAGAGACTCTGCACTCCACAGCCCTCATTTACATTTCTTCTTGTGCGCTTCAGAAACCTGAGTAAATATTTCATGCAAGCCAAAGACAAAAAGGGGTGTTTCTGGCCCAGGTCCCTGGATAACGATAATTTATTGCCTCCCCATTACATCTCTCTTTGGTTAATGGTGCAAGGATCTCCCAATTTAAAGCAGAAATGGAGTGCATCCAGATGCTGATGCCAATCCTAACTCTGATGAAGGTTGGAAGAGCTGCATTGAAAGCTCCAAATAGACTCAGACTACAGTGCTCCAGATAGGAACATAAAGCTTAGGGGTCTGGCCAGGCTCACTGGGAAGAATATAGAAGTGCTCAGGTTGCAGACTTTTGTTCTGGCCATCAGTTAAACTGTGAGTGCAATCCTATAAAGAAGTATAGAAGCAATCTACACTTCTGTCTACTCAGATGTAAGTCCACTGACTTCCACAGGGATGTGGACAGTGGGTTGCAGTCTCATATCCATAATCTTTCACCCAAAGCTAATTGCATAAAATCAAAAGGGGTTATATTTCCATTTTATTATTGGGTTAATTATAAGGCACTCAGTGTATGGAAATTTAGGCACTCTCCCTTTTTATACTTTCTGTGATCCATCTCCCACTTCATTTAATGTTTCAATATTTTAATGTTGTATTTTAATTTTGTTTTTAAGTTGTAATCATTCCACTTGTTTTTATTATTGCTTGTAAGCCGCTCTGAGCCCAGCCTTGGCTGGGGAGGGCGGGGTATAAATAAAAATTATTATTATTATTATTATTATTATTTCGGTAAGTCATTTCACCTGAGCTGGTCAGACAATCTGAGGGACTGCACAGCTTCCTTGCTCCCAAAACTTGTGATTAGCTCAATGGATTGTATTCAGATTAAGTTAGTTGAACCTGGGTCTCATTGAAATCAGTGGGAAAAGATAGGCATGCCTTAAATCTCACTGGATTCAGTGGGAACCTGCAGAAAACATAGTCAGATCCAAGGCTGAGAATTATTGAGCAATTGTCCATCACTGTTGCATATTTGCTTGGCCTCTTTCATAGGGGATGCACAGATGATCATTTCCACAGAGTAGCAGGAAACTACTCGGACCCTAAAGAAGGCAGACTATCCTCCACCAGGGCCAGGGCTTTTTCAGTGATGGCTCCGACCTGATGGAATGCTCTGTCCCACAAGACTAGGGCCCTGCAGGACTTGATCTCCTTCCGCAGGGCCTGTACGACAGAGCTATTTCTCCTGGCCTTCAATTTGAATTACCGTAGCCTGATCCTCCATTCCCTTTCCCCTTTCCTTGTCTATGAAGAAACCCTTCTGGGACCCCAAATTTAAACTCTTCCCTGGTCTCCTTGCTGGGCCTAGTAGGACCACCTTGGCCAGTTAGCCCTGGTGATCATTTGATGTTTACTGGCTAGGGTTCCCCCCCCCCATGACCCCTGAATTTTTGAATTTTATTGACACTGATGCTGCATTTATGTTGTATTTTATGCTATTTTTATGCTGTTTTTAAGTTGCATTTTAATCAATGTTTTATATCTGCTGTTAGCCACCCTGAGCCCAGTTTTTAGAAGGGGAAGGGCGGGGTATAAATAAAAATGTATTATTATATTAATTATTATTTTCCTCTTCCTACTACAGACTGCTAATAAGGAGAAATAGAGCCTTACTTTGCACAGGGCAACCTTGCTGAAGGAAGAGAAAGTCTATGAATTTAACTAACCCTCAACACAACAGAAGAATGTTATTATAGCGTTAGAGGCAGGCATTGGTTTTTTCAAGATGTTGTTGCACCATGTTAAAGAGCTACACACCTATATGGATGTGAAAACCCTCCCTTTTCACATATGGAAAAGAAAACTATGAAAAGCGTTTCAAAATGCGGGCTTATAAAGTGGGATGTGGGTGGATGTGAGTGTGGACATATTCATTGTCACGGACGCTACCAGGTAGATGTCTGCAAGTGTCACTCCAAAACATATGCACATCTATCACAGCCGCTCTTGTCATTTTGATTGTTACAGAGCACCTCTTGAAGTGCTGCAGAACCCTGTGAAAAGAGTTTTGAATAAAAACCATGGCAGGAATGTCTCCATGGGCAACAATAGCTCTTTAACAGCATTTCTAAGTTTCTAAACACTGCCACCTGTACATAGCTATAGTGCACCTTCATCTCTCCTGATCTCAACTTGAGTTTCCCATACAGCCACAGTATACTAAGAGAATTTGGGAACAAGTGGTCTTCTATTTTAGCTGGGGCTGGACTCTTCCCTCATATTCCACTTCCCTGATTTTGTATGCTTATTCCCAAGGTTTTACTCCAGATTCTACCTGGTGTAAATCAACTGTGTCTACACTCTTCCTAGACCATTAGACTCCATTTCATGTGGGTGAAGGGGAGTGGTTCTGCACTCCCCAGAGATTTTGGGGGATACAATCAATATCACACACCCACACACCCCATTGCCAGGACTGCCTATTTCTTTCTGTTTTCAAATGGGCAGATTGTGGGATAATGCAGAATCAATCTGCAATGAGCTTTTGTTTTCAGAATGAAACAAGTTCTTCAAGAAGCACTTTTCAGGGGCCAAAAAATATGCAATAAACCTAGATTGTATGTGTAGTATGCAGAAAAAAACAAGTGCAAAGTCTCAATTGAATCTGGAATTAAATGTGGTGTGTACACAGAAAGATCCTCTCAGAAACTTAGGGAGTCCCTAATCTGCTTCAATATGCCTTATTAATAGTATGATCTGACACAGAAACATGAGAACCTTCACAAATCACCTCAATTTGCCACCTAATTTAGGGTAAACACAGAGCCGATTAATGCACACACGCACACACTTTCATAAAGTGATCATTCTCACACCTGTGAGATCTTCATATGTCCCTCAATCTTACTTATTTATCTGATGTTTATTTAATGTTCCAAATAATAAACATAAAAATGTTCTGTACCATTAATTTCAAATGATTGACAGAGATAAGTACCTCTAAGACACCTCATTTAATCTGTTGGCTTTTTTAAACTTAGAGTAATTAGCAACAATTAATTCCAGCCCCAAGTGTTCTGTTTCCAGTAGATGCCAATAGCAGGCAGATGAATGATCAGCCCACACAGAGCCTCTCATCACTGGTACAAACCGACTGGCATTCTTTGCATGACTTCAGAAGCAAAACTGGGAGCTCTCTTTTCACATTCACTAGCCCTGAAGTTTGAGGGAAAGCCTGGGTATTTCTAAGTCCAACTCTGATCTGAATATGTCACCACCTTCATCTCTTTAGCAGTGTGACAGTCACAGAAAAAATAGCTTTCAGCTCTGTCGCTGTTTCTGTTCTTAGTCCTCAGAACCTCAACAACAAACCCATCAACAAAAGCTAAATTCTCCTTTATAAGCACTGAAATGCAGAAAACAAAAAGCCAAACCCCTTAGTTGTACTGTCAGACCTCCCAAGGTTCTATGCTTTCAAGTGACTGATCTACTTTTGCTTTCAAATATGACTTACTCTTTAACTCATTGTTCCAGCCACATGCTATATCCAAAGGTGCTACTTTTAAAATCCTCTAACTATTCGACACTGCTGCCTTCAGCTCTGCTGACTCTAATTAATGGTAAAGAACTTCTGTCTGCCCAGCACTCTTGACTCTCTTGCACACGGTTCATGCCAATAGCACACAGATTCTCATATCTTAGACTCCTGCTTTTCACTAGTCATTCCTTTCCTTGACCCCTTTCTCTTCTTCAGTTAGATGCATCTTTCACCTACACCTCTCTCGAGTTCCTGTATTTCATTATTGGACCTACTTCTCCCTTTCTTTAATCTATCTGCTTCTAGAATCCCTGCTACTTAGCTTTCTTTTCAAAAGAAACTTCTTCCCATCCAGCTGCCAGTCCCTCATCATTCCCTACCCAGCTCTTTCTGAATCACAGGCAGCTCTTCCCCTTCCCTCACAGAAACACTCCATGGCTGACAACTTCATTATTGGATCAGCTGAACTTTCATAAACTACAGGCAAAACAATTGATATTAGAAAATTAACCCTAAAACCCTTTAGTTCATTGCTGTGCCATCTTGCCAGCTATTAAGAACTGATGTAGACAAATTGCTAAGTTTTCCTACCTAAAACTTGAAAAGAAAAAGGTTTATGGAGCAACAACAATTGACAGAGTACTATCCTGGAAGGCATAAATTCAGACGTCTCTCTCAGTGCTCTTATTTCCCCAATATTCTGGCTAATTATTTCCCAACAAATTCTGACTTTTGCAGCCACCAAGTAGAACTAGGTTGCCTAAAGGATGCATCCAACAAGTATCAGAACATACCCACCATAAACTTACTGGCTATATATATATATTTATGAGACTGCTTAATAAAAACTATAATCTGTGTGCTTACTGATCCAGCTATGCAAAGTATCTGATCCAAAGAATGAAGAGTCTATTGCCCAATCAAGACTTAGTGAATTTCAAATCTCAAAAATCAGTGTTCATTCCATATTTTAGCAACGGTTACTTTACAATGGGTCATAGAATCATAGAGTTGGAAGGGACCCTGAGAATCATCTAGTTCAACCCCTGCAATGCAGGAATATGCAACTATCCCATGCGGGGATCAAACTTGCAACCTTGACATTACCAGCACCCAACAATGAAGGACCAGTAGAGACAAAACAGGAACTTGTGGAAGAAAAATTGAGATGGATAAACCTATGAAAGGAGTGAAGAGCTGAATAATAAAGCAATGCATACATATGAACTGGAATTTTCAAGAAAAAGTGATGCCAAGACAGACCAACAGATGCACAAAGAAACAGGATTAAAAGTCATTAGAGTGACAGAGAGAAAAGCAAAGATCACAGAAAAGAAGAACTGAATACAAAGGTGACAGGCAGGAGCCTATATTCTAAGTGGAATAAAGGAATGTAACGAGCTACATTTCTAAACTGTCAGTCAAATTAATAACAGCATCTACAGTCTGAATTTCCTTAGGTTCTTCCATTTGAAGGTCTAAAAAAATTCAATTTACAATGGCAAGTGAATTTCATTATAATCAGGGTGCAAACTTTTACCATTAGTGCCTGGCAGGTAAAAGGTAAAACTGTTTTCCTTGAAGTAGAATGAATTGATGCAAATTACAATTCAATGGTTTACAAAAAGAAAAAAAACCTTCAGCATAAATATCTGGCGGAATCAGGCATAGAGGGTAGATGCAGATTAACATTTAAAGGTACCGAAAGACATCCCTGCCCTTAGACCAATATCAAACATAAAATCTGTAAAACCATTTCCATGTTTGCATATTTTCTGTTCAACTAAGTTTTTTCCAAAAAATAGTGCTTGGCATGGAAAACAAAACTCACAAAGGAGTTGATATTGCGCATGCAGCTTCAGCGTGATCTGCAAATTTGGATTCTACAAACCCATACCTGAATGAAAATGTACTCATCCTGGACGACGAGAGAGCTTGTGTCAATAGAGTGCAAAAAAGGTCCGCTTTTGGTAGTCTCTGAACATTCTTGAATCCTACAGGTTATATAATGGGCATCTGTAATGGGAATAAGAAGAATGTATGTTAAAATATTTTCTGATAGTTTTTTTATGAGTTGATGTTAAGCAAACACTCAGACCAGAGAATCTGACTCATCTTTCACCACCGACAGCCTTGAGTTCAAAACCTTATATGCACAGCCCAGGAATCCTCCCTGCTGAACTATGAGCATTATTTGGAAAACAAAGACGTTTCCCAATGTATTCCTTTGCCTACATTCCCTGGAATGTAGATTCTTGTAGCCTGCTATCCTAGATCCCTATCAACTATGGCTTTCCTAGGACCCCCTATTACTTGCTTTCTGGGCTACTATTCCTGTTCCAGATACATATAATCCAGTTCCAGTCTACCTGTCCAGCATCTTTCATCATACTCCTGGACTTCATGCTGCCATTATAATCAACCTACATGAACTGGTTCCTTTGCCACATTTTTCTTATACTCCACAAGGCCTCGGGTATATTTGTTACTAAAAATGCATGATAGGAAACAGTTCAAGAAATGATTAATAAATGGCCTCAGCATGGCTTACACCTAGGCAATATGTAAATACCTGGGCCATGTCCATGTAAATGTCCTGGTCCATGAAGGCAGCCCTGTTTAGGGAAGCTTTTAATGTTTGATGCATTACTGTATTTTAATATTTTGTTGGAAGCTGTCCAGAGTGGCTGGGGAAGCCCAGCCAGATGGGCGGGGTATAAATATATTATTATTATTATTATTATTATTATTATTATTATTATTCAAAGTCCATCCTTCTTAGCTGTATGAAAAGTATCAACTATGACATAAGCAGCAGTAGCTTTCTTTTTGAATGAAAACCTATCTCCTCTTCAGGTAAGTTGGATTCATGTCTTGGATTCATGTATTCATGTATCTATTCAAATCTTAGACAAAACTGGCAAGCTTTGGATTGGTCAGTATCAATATGTGGTGATCGTTCACTAACCATTTCCTATGCCCTGCATTTTGCCACACAGCCTTTCATTTTATCCAACAAGGTAGATAATCGGCGACTACTGTGTACCAAAGCAAAAGGTGCACAATAAACAGGAATGAAAAATAGAGAAGGCAAACAGATGCAAATAAAGTACATGTGTTGACATGACAACCAACTGCTGCCTATTGGGAAATGTGTCATTTTGAATGCATTACACCAATAATTAAATGTATAGAAAAAGGTCACCTGCTTGATATTCACAGGGAGATAAAAGAGGTTCTCTTTAATCTGCCTTTATTTGTGACTTTGCTTCTTAGTCTGTCTTATTTATTTTACGAAAGAGTGTGTGTGGAACATAGAAACAAAGCATCTTCAACCCTAGATATAAAATGTAGGTTCAATTTTGGTTCTGTTTTGTGGCACAGATATTACAACATGTAGGATCCCCGAAAATTAAACAAAAATTCTTACGAAAATTAAGGAATAAAAGTAACTTCATCTAATAAATAGCCACATTGTAGAAGGATGCTTTTAGAAAACATAGTGACAAAGTGAAAAGAGATAATGCATTCAGGGCTCAACTAATGAACTACAGTACATGTTTTTTCAACATAAGGAAAAGCTCATGGAAAAATACGGAGTGTTGTATTAAATGTAACACACAGCTAAATCCAGTCTCCTCCCCATTCATGCCCCCTATATCTGTTCTGGCAATTTCCCTGTCCAAAGTAGATTTGGGGATGGCCTAGAGTACACAGGGGGACAGATGAACAGGAGGAAATTTCTTTGCATTCGCTCTAACCCTTATACTACTGCCAATATTTTGTTGATTACCACCCCAAGAGTGGGAGTGGTCTTATCCCAGTGCGTAGAAATCCAGGAATGGCAAATCAGATATGTTTAATATAGCTATGCTGAAACAGTTTTTAGAGTTAAGAGAGAAAAGAAGACTGATCCTTGGGAAATCTGAAACTTTCATACTACTGGAACACTTAATACCACAGAAAAATTAATGTTCAGGAAAATAACAAAATACATTGAGCATGCAAGATGTCTGACAGAATTTGAAAACCACTAAACTGAGTTGAAATGATTATGCAGTAAGTGGCAAGTGTCTGGATTCTCCATCTAATATATTTGTTAACAGAGGATGCTGTTGTTGTTTAGTCGTGTCCGACTCTTTGTGACCCCATGGACCAGAGCACGCCAGGCATCCCACTACCTCCCGCAGTTTGGTCAGAATCATTTTGGTAGCTTCGAGAACACTGTCCAACCATCTCGTCCTCTGTTGTCCCCTTCTTCTTGTGCCCTCAATCTTTCCCAACACCAGGGTCTTTTCCAGGGAGTCTTCTGTTCTCATGAGGTGGCCAAAGTATTGGAGCCTCAGCTTCAGGATCTGTCCTTCCAGTGAGCACTCAGGGCTGATTTCCTTAAGAATGGATAGGTTTTATCTTCTTGCAGTCCATGGGACTCTCAAGAGTCTCCTCCAGCACCATAATTCAAAAGCATCCATTCTTCGGCAATCAGCCTTCTTTATGGTCCAGCTCTCACTTCCCTACATCACTACTGGGAAGACCATCACTTTAACTATACAGACATTTGTTGGCAAGGTGATATCTCTGCTTTTTAAAATGCTGTCTAGGTTTGTCATTGCTTTTCTCCCAAGAAGCAGGTGTCTTTTAATTTTGTGACTGCTGTCACCACCTGCAGTGATCATGGAGCCCAAGAAAGTAATATCTCTCACTGCCTCCATTTCTTCCCCTTCTATTTGCCAAGAGGTGATGGGCCCAGTGGCCATGATCTTCGTTTTTTGGATGTTGAGCTTCAGCCCATATTTTGTGCTCTCCTCTTTCACCCTCATTAAGAGGTTCTTTAATTCCTCCTCACTTTCTGCCATCAAGGTTGTGTCATCTGCATATCTGAGGTTGTTGATATTTCTTCCGGCAATCTTAATTCCGGCTTGGGATTCATCCAGTCCAGCCTTTCACATGATTAATTTGAAAGAGGATACAAGACTTTATTTCAACCAGGGACACCTTATTTTTGGAATGTTGATAATTTTCACAGAGTCTAATATTAGAACTATACTAGTTTATCATCACCAAATCCTTTCTCCCTCTTCCTTATCATCCCAGCATTGTGATGAATGGCTGTACTCTTGGTTTGATCAACTTAACCTGAGGAGATCAGGTTATATCTACAGTCTACAAAACTCCTCCCTCCCTCCCTCTCTCAAACAATCTGTAGGATTGTATGTCAGTATATTCAGTTTCCTGGCGAAAAGCCATTCCACATAGTTCTCATTTATGAATTCTTCGCCATGAACTGCAGATTAAGTCATCCCCTTGCTGCAGTTGCCTGTAGTTAAAATTTTAACTGCTTAGTCTTCTGAGTTTATAAAGTCCCAATTGAGGATTGCACCTTACATTTGGGGAACACATGAGTTTTGATGCAGGCTCCTTCACCTCAGGACCACTGGCCAAGGCAAGTTTTCAGGCAAGTGAGAAAATGCACAGAATCAAAGGTGCTAACAAGATCATTCTAACCTTTTTAACCCTTTTGATTGCTCTTGAACTTGAGTAGGGGATGCTACTCTTTCCTATACAGCATGTAAGGTTGAAGCAAAGATAATCTAGTAGCTGTGTGTCCTGTTGGGGGTTGCACAATGCAATCATTGATTCAAAGGCCACATGGGATGTAAACACACATTTTGTGATGGGCAAATAAACTCCTCTCAGCTTGAATTGGAATCAAGTTGGCAACTGGAGCATAACTGGACAAAAATTTTTTTGCAGGGGGGTGGAGGTTGGATTTCAAGCATTCTTGACTTGTACATTTTCAATGACAACATTCATATTCTCGTGATACTTTTCTAAGCCATATTCATGTTGCTATAATTCCACTTGGTAAACGCACTGTGGGAATGGGGGAAAGCAATGTGTTGCCTATTGCCTACAGCTTGTTCGTTCAGCACCAAGCTGTGAGACTTCTCTCTTCACCCCATGAACAAGCAAAGGCAGCAGGGCAGCAACCACTGAACAAAACACACAAGATCCTTTTCTCGTGCAAAGTGAAAGCAGCTTTGAACACTTCCTTCCCACATACAGGCTCTCCCCCCACAAACACTCCCCCCTTTTATCTAGACTATGGTGTGGTCCAAAGGAACATGATGCCAAGTCGTAGCAGATCTTGCCAGGCTACAGTGCATGCACAGCCTTGGAACCACATACCCTCCTCCTTGAGTTCCATGAAGGAAGAAAAGAGAGGTATGAATGTAAGAAAATAAGACAAAAATCAATTGCCCAACTGACCTCCCCACACCCCAAACCAGGCTGTAAATGAATAATGCATTTCTAATTATTATGATGCCAAGTGTATGTGGTTTTTTCCTGTGAATGATGTTCCCATCTTTAAAACATCTAGTCCAGCCTTCCCCAACCTAGTGCCCTTCTGATTTGTCCCACGCTAAGGGGTTAGTAACCAATGCCAGAGTATAGGTGTTATCAGTGGTTGTTGGCTGCAAGAATGACAAATGCAGGCTGAGCAAGCACATAATTATCCTATTTTCAGTCTAAATTACAAGCACAGGAATAATTCCCAGGCTAGAAAACTCACTCCTCTGATTTCACTGAGGCATTACAAGCTGGGGGAAATTCTTTTTCCAGCCTATTGTGTTGAACTGAAGAGGCATTGCACTATACACATCTGTTCTTAAAAAGTTATCCTTTTGAGGTGAAAAGCTGAAGGCAGAGTTCAATTGTCAAACTTTAATTTGAGTTGGGTCTGAACAAGCTATCAGCCCAGGAATCATCATTTAATGCCACAACTCAGGGCATCTTCCTAACATGCAAGAATCTGAAGGGTGTGTGTGTGTGTGTGTGTGTGTGTGTGTGTGTTGTAAGCATGGTGTTTCTCCACACAAACAGAAAAATTATTGCTCCAAACTATTCATATGAATTCAAATTCAAAGTACTTTTCAAGAAACATGCTTAAAGGCAACCATTTCAATTTTATGCTTTGTATGAAAATATACAAAGCTTCTGCTAGGGATCTTGACGGACAAAAGGAATTCACTAACTGCATATCATCTGCTCAAGTATTTGGCTCCTTATTTTTGCTGAAACAAAACTGATCCAGCTAGTCATCTGGAATTGAAACTTCTTATTTAAGAAATGTCTGCCACCATAGTATCACACACCAGTTCAAGGAAACTCTCAGTTGTTTCTAAAACATTTCACAATCAGCTATTGGGTGGTGGGGGAGAGAAGAATATACTCCACAACAGGGAGATCACAAGGTTGTTTACTAGCAATACTGTGTGTCATGTGCATCAAAAATTCCTTCAACCTGGGATGCTGCCCTTGCAGTGTTGTAATTGAAAGGATGGGAAGCTTTGCACACTCTAGGAAGATCTCACAGACACTGTAGCCCAAGGGTCTGAGGCTTACAAGAGTGTGTGTAGAGAAGTATTTGGACCCTGTGTTCCTAATCATTTCTCGGGAGAACAGCAGTGTCTGAATATAGAATTGAGCTAGGAGGAAATGAGTGGAGTGGAAGTGAGGGGAATTATGAGTGTGCCAAGCATAATATGAAATTGTTTTATAGGTGTTTTTAATTGTTAAATTGTTTTGAAATGTTTCCTTTTTTTATAAATATTTATTCAATTTTTCAATTTTATACAAACAAAAAAGAAAAAGAAAAAGAAAAATATTAAAAACAAATCAATTTCCATATCAATTTTCAATAACATGTTTCTTTGACTTCCTCATACCTCCCCTTCTTGTTCAAAATGATTATCCAGCAAATCCTAATCTCTGTTTTGAAATGTTTCCTAGGAATCTATTAATAAATGGAATGGAATCAATTGATCAGTCAATCTGAATTGAGAGGGGATGAAGATTTGCAAACCCTAACTGCACCAGAAGTCTCATTTAGTTATCCAGCTATGTCAGTTGTCCATTTTCAACAGTTGCCCTCCTATAGCCATAAACCCTAAACTACAAGAAGAAAACAAGAATTCATGCATTCATTGTAACAGGTGGGATGGCATTCTGGTGTGAGCTTTGTAAATCTCTAAATCCTGGCAGAACAAACTTTCAAAGAGAGTCATATGTATAGATGAAAAGTCATTATGGAAGCGTAAAGATAAAATCAGAGGTTCTCACAGATTTGATCAGTTAGAGGCCTCAGACTGGTTAGGGAAAAATTTAGCACAAGCTTCACTGACATTTAGAAGTGAATGCAATTTTATGTTTTGGGTTTGAATTTTTAATGTTTATGTGCCATTAAAAATGAAAATTACATTTCAGGATGTTGAACAGCAAAACAAAGCATCTTTCTGAGGTGTTTTGTGGAGGGAGTTCTCCATATGGAGAATCATTTCCACAGATGCAACTGTAGTTCTTCTGCCCATTACAATACTCCAGACACAACAGATCTAACTCATGGATTTTTTAAACAATGATAGTACTGAAGTATTGAGAATAATTCAAACTGATTTAACATGTTTAAACCAGACCACACTTTCAATTACAATATTGGGATAAATAACCACTTTTATGGGTGAGTGCTTTTTCTTCCTGCTGACTGAAAAAATCAAAGTCAATTGATCAATAACAGAGAAAACCCCTAAGTCCTTGAGAATACAAGGATTTTCCCAAAGCATGAAATGGCAAATACCACTTCCTAGGCTAATTACACATGACACTATTTCCTCTTGAGATGGTGAGCAGGCTGGTGCTCACCCCAAACATGAATTTGGTCCTATGAGCAACCAAAAGGCTGGAAAGGATAACACTGGCCTCATTTTTCACTGACTATCATGGTGGTTGTGACTCAGCTTCTATGCTGTTGTGCAGAAAAAAACTTGGCAACTAACATTGTGCTTTACTTGCTGCTGGTCTTTAACACAGCCCTCTGCCACCTGCAATTCCACAAAATGAGCCTTTTGTGGGGGTTGCCTTGGGTGAGGATGATGGGGTAGGTGGTGGAGGAAAGCAGGTTGCGTGAGCAGAATCCAGGAGGAGGTCTCCTCTTTACAGACTGTGCTTTCTTCAGTCACGCACACAAGAATTCAATTGGGGCACTTGCAGGGTCAACCCCCTCCCCTGTGTGGAATTTATGTCCAATCCTTCATTTCTTCAGAACCACGTGAAACGAAGAAGTCTGTGCAATCATGAGAATCCCCGTTGTTATGTAACTGAAACCTTGCAGGGGTGAGTTTAGAATGGGGGAAGAGAGGGGGGGGTAGAAAGAGTTCAGTATCTCCAGGTTCTCCTCAGTTCTCAAATTCTCCTCCTGAAGCTGCTTTGCTAAAAATAAAAATATCACCAAGGAACCAATAAGTGTGTTCCAATGGCTTGTGTTGTTGCCATACAAGACGGGAAGCAAATAAGGCCTTTGCTCAAAAACATGGATGGCCAAAACAATGCAGAAATCAGTAGTTTCTAGAAATGCCATATTGAAAGGAGCAAGTATTGGTACTCCAGCTATAACTGTATCAGTAGTATAGCCTGGTGGCATATTCTGAAAATGAAGGAAGATGGTGCAGGTAACAGCAGGGAAGGAGGAGACCAGCTCCCTGGCCCAGGAATATAGATAGATGATAGATAGATAGATATAGATAGATAGATAGATAGATAGATAGATAGATAGATATAGATAGATAGATATAGATAGATATAGATAGATAGATAGATGATAGATAGATAGATAGATAGATATAGATATAGATAGATAGATGATAGATGGTAGATAGATGGATATAGACGTAGATAGACAGAGTCAACCCCCGATTTGCATGTGGGTTACGTTTGGGGTCATTGCATGCTTGTGTGAAATAGTGTGGAATTGAAACACCCCATTCTGTCCCCGCCCTGTCCCTGCCCCACACCGTCCCACCCCCATTCCACCCTTATAGTGACATCTTTTGTGAAGTTTCCAGGTCACTTCCAGGTTCAATGTGGGATCACACACATATTGGTCATGCCTAAAATAGGGGTGGCCTATAGATTGGCAGGGAGCTTTATTGGCCATATGTGCATTCACAATATCCCAAGCACAAGTTTTCAGTCCTGGCCAAAGAGTTTTACTCTTGCTTTCTTTCTGAGTTTAGCTGTTGTTTTTCTCCAGGAATGAAACTTGTACTCTTGGTTCCCCTTGGAGTTTAAGGATAGAAACACTCAGCAAATTGAGCCTGGTGACCCACATCTTCCCTATCAATTAGAATGCAAATCAAGAACCCAAAACAACCCAAATGAAAATGTAGTTTCTCCCTCTCTGACTTTATAGACTCGGCGCAGAGACACTCACGTCCATCTGTCGTGCGAGCCTCCATGTGTACAAGGTCAGGCTCCTTGTCCAAACCCGTAACGGACCTGGGAGAGAAGAAGAAGAAGAGAAACAAATCAATCTGAAAGGCAGAATGCTGTAATAGAAAGCAGAGGTCAAGGCAGATAGGAAATGAAGAGGAGAAAAGCAGCTGGCTTCTTCCCATTTGAAACGAGCCACCCTGAGACTTGAATGGATTTAGTGCATGAAACAGCCCCATGAAAGGCAAGGTCCTTGGATTTAATACATAGCCTAGTTCAAAAAGCACAAAGAACAATAATGCCAGAGGCTTTAGATTTAATACCATTTCATCCACCAGGGAGAGGGTCTTACCTAGAACCTGGCATGGGTTTGGCTACTGCTTACTCATTAAGAATAGATCATTCTTTGTTTATATAAAGCCAATTATTAGATTAGCACAGACCCTCCAGAGCTGCTTCTTTCATTCAGCTGTCACAAACCAGATGTGTGTTTGGGGAAGGGCACATGGTTTGCATGCAGTGGAGGTGAACAAGCTGTGTCTTTCAGCAAACCTCCTTCACTATTGCTGAACTATTTATTGCAGGGCTAACCCTACCATTAGGCAGAGTGGGACAATTGCCTTAGGCAGCAAATGCTGGAGAGTGGGGAGCAGTGGTGATTTGTTGAAGGATAACCTTCCCTTCACTCGCTAAGTTAGCCTGCTGCCTTCAGGTACAGTCTTCTCCCATCATCAATTTTGAAGTAAGATTCAGGTGCCAGCACAATTAGCTTCTGTACGTGGAAAAAGGGGAACACCATGTTCTTTGTCTCAAATGGTAAAACACCTTGGGTCATTCCAGATCCATTGAAGAATGGTAATAAGGCAGGATGTTCTTCTAATTGAATTTGCAGCCACCCTGTACTCTTTGACATATAACTCATTGTTCCCACAAAATGCTCCACTTCTGGCCATTATAGATGTGTCAAATTGGCCTTATTAGTTGTGCATCAATTTGGAGCTGGCTTTAGAAAAAAAATACTAATGATACTTATAATGACACAAAAAGGAGAAGTAATGCAAACACTTTATCTAATTATGCCAGAGGGCAATGTTTGTCGGTGGGCATGAGAGTTATTTCCCCTGTATTGTTTTGTGCTCTTTGGTATGCTTCATTTTGTACTAAAACATCAGAATTACTTTTGCTTACATTTGGTGGGGATGGGGCATATGCCCGTCTGTGTGCATTTAAGGTCATGAAACTTGGGACCATTTTAATCATACAATGAGAAAATGAGTTACATTCTACTCCAATGTGCAGCATTCGGGATTTTACAGCTGGCTAAAAGCATGAAGAACATTGTCTGAAGTTTCTCAAAAAGGGTTTTTCACATCTATATCAACACACCCACAAGCACTTATAAGGGCTGGGCTCCTTTTCCAGCCCGTTTCAGGCTTTGCCCAAAAAAAGCTCAGGTGAAGGAACTCAAAGGTGGGCAGCATGAATTGTGGTGCTCCATTTCACACAGGGAAAGGAGCTTGCCATGGTGGCAGCTTTGGCAGCCCAGCAGCAGGAGCCAAGCTAATGTTTCTTTTTAATCTGGATTCTGAGCACTCCTAGATATTTTGGCTGCTGAATTATTGCTTCATGTTGTCTGTTATTTTTGTATCTGTTTTCATTATGCAATACTCTGATCTTATGAAGGAAGTGTGGGATACAAATTATTTTACACAAAATAAGTTCATTCTTTAAACCAAACCTTCACAAGTAAAATCAAGGACACGTCAGGGTTCCCCTTTTACATGTATATCCCTGCCCCTCTCTTCTTTCTAGGAATCAAAGTCAGCTTACCTGTGGTTCCCAGAGCATCTCCCATCTAGGCATTGCCCAGTCCCAGACTATGTACACAACATGCCTTTAAAGTACAGTGGTACCTTGGGTTAAGAACTTAATTCATTCTGGAGGTCCGTTCTTAACCTGAAACTGTTCTTAACCTGAGGTATCACTTTAGCTAATGGGGCCTCCGGCTGCCGCTGCGCCACCGCCACACAATTTCTGTTCTCATCCTGAAGCAAAGTTCTTAACCGAAGGTACTATTTCTGGGTTAGTGGAGTCTGTAACCTGAAGCGTCTGTAACTCGAGGTACCACTGTAAAGTTAACACACATTCTTTGAAACCTTGTGGCAAATTGTAGCTCTGTAAGGGACGCGGGTGGTGCTGTGGTCTAAACCACTGAGCCGCTTGGGCTTGCCAATCAGAAGGTCAGCGGTTTGAATCCCCACGGCGGAGTGAGCTCGGTTCCAGCTCCTGCCAACCTAGCGGTTCCTAAGCATGCCAAAAAAAGTGCAAGTAGATAAATAGGTACCGCTCCGGCAGGAAGGTAAATGGCGTTTCCGTGCACTGCTCTGGTTTCTCCAGAAGCTTGGTCATGCTGGCCACATGACCCAGAAAAACTGTCTGCGGACAAACACAGGCTCCCTTGGCCAATAAAGCAAGATGAGCGCAGCAACCCCAGAATCGTTCGCAACTGGACTTAACTGTCAGGTGTCCATTACCTTTACCTTTTTAAGGGTAAAGTACAGTTCCCAAGGGGGTTTTGTTTGTTTTTTGTGAGGGGTGCCTTAATTGTGTTATAAATGTGTGGCCTGGATGCAGACCCAAGCCTGCTTAGCAGCAGCAAAGTAAAAGATCCCTTTGCCTTCAGACCACTTGCATAAATGGCTATTTCTTGAAAACCTTCCTAACTCCCAAACTGCACATTTCTGAAGAATCAGATATTTTCCACAGCACAAGGTGTGTTGTTTGTTTCTCCCTCTGGGCTTGTATTGCTTCCAGTGGGCTCAATGTTTTTACATACTCTGCAAAAGCCTGACCTCCACAAGCTTTTCAATCAAACGTGTTTGCAAACCAACCTTAACAGTTTTCTTCATTTCTTTATAATAAATAATGTATATGGCATCATGTAGCCTCTAAGGGTTTAAGTCTTTTTAAAAGTACACATTTAACAGAAGTGTACTCCTTGCACACAGACACACAGACATACACATCTTGCAGAACAGGCGTGAAGAGGGAGAGATTTAGTGGTAGACTTCCTGTAAAAGGAGGAGGGATGAGGATAGCCATTTTGTGACTGAGCTTTACTCACATCAGACATCTGTCATCTAGTGCCCACTTGTGTCCACACTGCTCACGCATTATTGGATTTTTTTTTAAAAAAAATGATTTATCTACCAAAAATATGTATGTCATGCATATAATGCATATACAAGTCAAGCCGCTATATTTCCGCAGGATAATTGTATATTAGTAATACTTATTTTATACAGCGATGTGCATTGCTGCATGTCTCTCTTTATGAGCTGACTACTTTAGGAACCTGGAATATATACACTTATAATATGCATATGGTATTTTACATATAATAGTGAATATAATATGGAAGAATTGGTTGCCCATTTAGTGGAACTGAGGGAGGGTGGAATAACTTGCTTCTCATTAAGATTAAAAAGCAAGATGTGAATTAGAAAAAACAAAAAACAGCTGTGCAGATGAACTCAATGTCAGGTTTTTCAGGAAATTCCAACCCAGGGAACATCCTCTCTTTGGAATCTCCCCAGAGAACTCAACACGTGAGCTCTCTTTATCTGTAGAAAGATGACGAGATGAGCACCACTGATGTCACTAAACCTCAAATGTGCTGGATCTGGAATAGGAATTTGCCTAGCTCATAGTGCTTTAATAAGCTTGTAACAGGTGGCTAGGGATAGAAGGATCTATCAATTTTTATTCTCTGAGCAATTTCTGCAGCAATTTTCATTTTTTAAAAAAAAATCCTCATGAAAACTCAGGATTTTTGTGTGAATTTTTCCTAATAAACACATTCTTTTTGAATGCACATTTGGCTAATGTGCACATTTCCGCAAGCAATTTCCCACTAACATGTTTTTCTCATAATAAATTCATTTCTGTAAACATTGTTTGGAGAGCTGCATTGAAAAATTTAGAGAAGTGCAAATTTCGAAGGATGTCTGCGTTTCAGTTGTCATTTCATTTTGGAAAGTATGAATTTGATTTGGCTTTAAATGTGAACTGAGTCTAATTTCTCCCCCATCCCTACTGGTGACAACCAAAAGAATCAAATGGGGAAAGTTCAGCCATTACCAGCCCCCACTAGGGTCTACAAAGTTGAGAATGAGAAAGAGGAAATAGAGAGCAAGAGAACTAATTTGGAGGAGACACTACATCAGATTCCCAGCCCCAAATACACTAAAAACAGAATTGAATTACTGCAGCTAGCTTCAAAAGCAACAATTTCTCCTTTATTTTGAATGACAACTGGGTCATCTTTTTAAATATTTAATGGATTATAAAAAAGCTAGAAGCGATTAGCCATGAAGATGTTAAATATTATGAGTACTGGAGAAGATGGTAGCAAATAAGTATGTTGTTTTCTCAGCAGGACACTATTTAGAGAAAGAGGCTGGCTGGTCAAGACGGATCATCCTGTGGCCAGTAAGATCTGACAACTTCTGGAGTAGGCAGTTTGAGATGGTCTAGTGCTAAGCAAAACTAGTTTTTGCCAGCTGTTAAGGTATTTAAGGCAAAAGGCTGGAGTCAGCCTCTGGGTAAAACCACTAACAATGTCTTCTCCACAAGCTCCAGTGAAATGAATGCAAATAGGGCTCTTTCACTCCTGTTCCTGTTAGACAGAAGAATTTCCCAGTGGGCTGCATTCTCTGGAGCAGGCATCTAAACTAATGGCAGAATAAAACTGCTCCCTTAAACAGCCATGCAGATCTGTCTGATGCAGCAGAGCTGGTTTGTGCAGGACAATTGAGCTCCACAAGCCAAAGCTATGTTTAATGTCAACAAAGGACTTGTGTTAAATGCTTACATCTTTCCCATTGACAGAAAAGGATACTTAAAAAGTGCTTTGCTTTGAAGTATGCCCCGTATGATGAGTTCAAGCAGTAGCACAGCTGCCCAGGAAGATCCAAGTCATGTTAAAGCTCGAATGGAATAATTACTGGCAGGATTTTTCAATTGAAATATATAGCATTCAGCAATTTTTCAGTGGAAATCGTGGATAAAAATGGTGAAACTCTGTAGTGTTAAGCGGTTTTTTTATTATGGTTTTGTGTGTGGATATTGTAGCCTCTATGCTGTGTGTTTCAAAAACTTCTTTTTTCAGTTTCTGAAGCATCTATACTGTATTGTTCCTGTGATAGTCAATGCTTTGCTGCTATCAGGGTTCTCCCCCAAGTAGAAATGTTGAAGATTTCCCACAAAAACAGGAGCAGAACAAAAAATATTATGCTTTCTTACCTTCCTTCCCACAGTCTCTCCACCTTAGTAGAATTACTTTGCTTCCCACCCCACTCCATTGTTCCTTGGTCCTCACACAACTCCTTAGCCAGTGTGGTGTAGTGGTTAAGAGCGGTAGTCTCGTAATCTGGAGAACCAGGTTCACGTCTCCGCTCCTCCACATGCAGCTGCTGGGTGACCCTGGGCTAGTCACACTTCTCTGAAGTCTCTCAGCCCCACTCACCTCACAGAGTGTTTGTTGTGGGGGAGGAAGGGAAAGGAGAATGTTAGCCACTTTGAGACTCCTTCGGGTAGTGCTAAAGCAGGATATCAAATCCAAACTCTTCTTCTTCTTCTTAGCCAAACGTCCACCCAGGAAAGTTGTGCCCACAAGGGAACCAGCCTCCTCACACCTTAAGTAGCCCTTCCCTTACCAGGCACATCTTGCCCCTAAGGGGCTATAGGTGTGTAGCCACACACCCCACACACCCAAATGAAATACAGGATAAAAAGAGATAAGTAAAACAAAACAACAAAACAATAACCCCCTTCTAGTTGCTATCGCTTGCTTCCATGTCTCTCTCTCTCGGATCGCTTGAGGGGAGCTGCCACATGGTCTCCTCAGTTCCTGCTGGGACCCTCCCCAGCATCTTCCTCCTCAGACCAGGCACAGAGCACAGGGTGTTCCATGAAAACAACCTCTGGATGGCCAAATGTTCCCCACAACTGCCTTAAGGTCTTATCTTAGAATCCAAGCCATTTTTAAATTTACTAAAACTACTAATGTAGAAACAATGGTCTCTCTCTCTCTCTCTCTGTGTGTATGTATATATATATATATATATATATATATATATATATATATATATATATAATATCTGCTGTGAGATTCAGACAACTGAAAATGTAAAGCATTATCTTTGGAGCAGTCAATTGGAATATGCATTTTATGTAGAACTAGCAGATGAATTAATCTCCCCTACATCAAAGGACAGCCAAAGATGATAGCATAATTAAATTGGTCTCTACGTTTTTTGCAGTTGGCAAAAGTACACAAACAGATTAAAATCTGAAGAAGACACCTATAGTATTGATATACCAGCTTACTGACTGAGGAGGTTAGTGGTGAATGAGAGAGAGAGAGAGAGAGAGAGAGAGAGAGAGAGAGAGAGAGAGAAATAATTATGTTATGTTCAGGCTTTGTTAATATTGCCTGAGTATTTTATTTATGTTCCAGCTGGCTGTTTCTTTAATATAAAAACTTCTGTTAAAGTACACTAGTTAATATAGTGGCTATCATGATCATTATTAAATTTATATACCAATTTATATACCAATATAGCACAGCTGGTTATAGGAAGCAGATGACTCTCTTGCTAGAATAGTTCTACTGCCTACTGATCTATTTCCAGGCACAATTCAAACTGCTGGTTATGGCCGGTATATCTGCATATCATTTTAATTCTATCAATGTTTAATTGTATTTTAATGATAGATTTTTCTATGTTTTTAGTAATTTTTGTTTTTATCTGTAAGCTGCCTTAATTCCTGTCAATGAAAAGGATGGGGTATAAATAAACATATAATAATATTAATAATAATACCACTTGGGCTTCAGCTCTCAAGATTGGCACCATAGCCCCAATCTAGTAATTATCAGCACATGAAAAAAAATACACGTAGTTTTTTGCAATAGGAAGACCTCATCCTACAGCTGGTCCCGACATGAGACAGAAGGAGACATCTGCCTAAGGTGGAAAATTAGGATGAGAGGGTAGGGAACAAAACTATATGTGCTACATAACCTGCCCTGCATCCTCTAAGCTAGCCTATTGCCCTCGGGAGCAGTAGAAGATGCCGTCCTGCTGCAAATGTTGAAGTTAGGTTCCACATCCTATCTTTTGTACAAGGGAGGGATGTGTGCAGGGGACCATCTGGTCCTTTGCCTCTGTCAGCAAAATGTTAGTGACAGCTTTGCACATATACCCCAACTTCACATACAAAGCTTCAAACAACATTAAAATGAAACCTTATCTGCCTACGATCTGCACATAGAATTACAATAGACCTCTAGAATAGACCGATTAATAATAGTAATTATTATTATTATTATTATTATTATTATTATTATTATTATTATTATTATTTATACCCTGCCCATCTGGTTGGGTTTCCCCGGGCAGGTAGGGTCTCAGCCTGCGTACCAGATGGAGCTGATAAACAGATGCCCTGGACACAGAATTGACCTGCGCCTCCATGGACAGCTGTAAGTCCAGAATGACTCCCAGGCTGCGCACCTGGTCCTTCAGGGGCACAGTCACCCCGTTCAGGGCCAGGGAGTCCTCCACACCTGCCCGCCTCCTGTCCCCCCAAAACAGTACTTCTGTCTTGACAGGATTCAACCTCAATCTGTTAGCCGCCATCCATCCTCCAACCGCCTCCAGATACTCACACAGATTGTCACCTATGGGACAGAAGTATGTGCTCAGTTGCCTGAAGTACCTACAAGAGGTACATGCTGAGAGCTGCTGTCATCCACACTCCATTTTTCTCTCCCCATAGGACCTTCCACATGGTACACATGTGAAATTTCTATGCATGCACCTAAGATGGCAGCCTATTTCCTGTGCATTTACCAGATTTTTTTTTTTTGGTATTCTGTTTGCATTGTTGCCCCTGGTTTGGGCCTTGACTCAGCGTCTTACAACAACAGGTCAGCAAACTTTTAAATGGTGCATGGATTCTATTTGGTAGCATACACATGTTAACTTCAGAGCTAAAATCAAGCATAATCTTCCTTACTGAGCAGCACAGTGCCATAAATGCAAAGACACTAGTGTAGAAAATTATTCAAATCTGAATTGGACTCTGTCACCATTAAATAATATGTTATCTGACTGAAAATGATTACGGTAACCCTTTTCACAAAAAATTTCTGAGAGCTTTTACCTAAACAATTGGCTTTCCTTCTTACCTGAGAAACTGGTGAATTGCACTGCTATAAATCATTCCTTTTTTCTTAAAAAATGTTTAAGGGTACTCTCATTTTCCTACTCATATTGAAATACTGCCCCTCAACGAGGCCAAACATAGATTCACAAAATGTTTAGGGGTATGCATCCCCCTGCGTCCCCCAGAAAAAAAGCACTGGCTATAATAGTACAATTCCTGACAATATGAATATGTATCTTAAAAGTAAGGTGTACCAGTAAAGGTCTTGTTTAGTTGTAAAATAACATATTTCAATGGCAGGCTGCAATGCAATGCACCTTTCCTTACAAAATAAGCGCTAATAGACTGGGTGATTTAAATGGGTGATTTAAATTCAGGTTCTCTGTTTGGTGGTTTAAATCAGTTGAATCTGGAATAGATCAGGAGAGAAGTTTTATTTTTGGGGGGGGGGGAGGACCACGCTGCTTCCTGGTACATTCTCAAATTCCTAAAATGATTTTTATTTGCATATATAAACTGGAACTGTTAGGACAAAGAAAGCCTAACATGCAATTGGCAGCCTGGCAATCAACCAGCAGATGATTTAGAATGCAGATCAGGCAAGCACAATACATTTGAAACATGTCAATCTTCTCCACTTGTGCTAATGCTTGTGATCTGGTTGTTTTCCTAATTTGCTTTGATGTAACTGACAGGTCTATTCATAACAAAAAAGGGGGGGAAGAGACAATAGAGAAAGGCCCCCCAATTATGCTTCCTTTCCTTTAATGTTACAGTTTAAAATAAAATATGCACAAAGGACCATCATTTAACCCCAAGTATATGTCTAAGAGGATTTAAGTAATTTATCAGTTCAAAGGCCCTTTGAGAGATCCGAATATGCAGAACTTGTGCTGCATACTCTAATGCGATGGCCAAGGAACGATCTATAATTAGACTGCTGGTAACCACAACTTTCCCCTCTTTCGTCAATGTGTTCCATATCCACACAACTGAGAAAATACCTTTGAAATATGACCATAAGGCACAGAACCAGAAGATACGTTTAAAAAACCATCCAAAATTATGTTTTGTTAAACACTGCTGTAAAGAATATGTTCTTTCATATAAAAACTTGTTGTAGGAAGTGTACTAGATAATATTGTGGCTCATTATGACCTCATTATTTTGACATTGATAATGGCTTTCAGAAACTAGTGCATGATCCATCTGAAGAATTGCATGTTGTCTTTTGGAACAATAAACTAGGCTTTTATTTAGCAAAATTTATACACACACACCCCTAAGCAGTTTACAAAAATATAAAAGAAAACATCAAGATTCTCAGTAAAAACGGGTATTTAAAAATTTCCAAAATACTGAAATCAACAGTATCTAAAAAGAAATAAAACCCATTTAACTCCAACATGTTTAGATAGGCTGATCTAAACAAAAATGTTTTAAGCAGGCAAACTGGTCTCAAGCTGTTAAGGGCTTTATATACTAACAGAACATATACAGATAACTTGCCCTAATAACAAATGGGCAACCATATGCAGATTGAGGCTGCAATCCAATGGCAGCTCATTCCATTTCCCTGACATTTCCCTAACTGTTACTTTCCTGTTTATATTTGAGCTTTCACATGTCATAAAAGTGACTTGTGGAAATCTAGTGGCATATAGTGCAAGTTTAATGCTCATTTCTGCATTAATTGCCTCCAGAAAAAACCCCAGTTAAGCCTAAAAATCATGTAAGTATAGTGATGAAATTTGGGGCAATATCTGGTTCTGTAGGTACTGCCATTTTCTTGGTGGAATCATGGAGAAACAGAGGCAGACACCTGCGGAAAGCATCCAATCACATCCATTGTTATGTCACCCATGCTCACTGGTGTGAATGAAATTCAGTGCAACATGCCGGCATATTGGTAAAAAAAAGCACAGTTCCATAATGTAACAGGTACTGCGCTGTGAAAGAAGTGTTAGAAAATAGGACAGAAGCACTAACATTATATTTGGGGAAACTAATGCAATATTTCCCATGTCTGAATGCACCATGAGCATCACTCCTTCCAGCAACTGTGCTGCAGCTTCTGGATTAAGCGTGAGGGAAGCCCTGCCTAGAGTGCATTGAAGTAATCTAGCCTTAACGCCACCAGTGCCTGAACTACTGCTCATGACTGTTCATGACTACTGGAATTAAGTAATCTCAGGACCTGACTGACATCTTTGGAAGGCATTTTTCCAAGTGAGTTTTGACCAGTGACCCCGGGGGCTGTTTGCCTTCACTTAAATAATTCAGGCTGGCAGTTTGGCTTCATAGGCACTATCCTGGAGTGCAGTGTTCGCCAACCTGGTGCCCTCCGAAGGTGGTGGACTCTCCTTCATTGGAAGTTTTTAAACAAAAGTCAGTTGGCCATCTGTCAAGGATTCTTTAGCTGTGTTTCCTGAAGAAGTAGAGGAGGAGGAGGAGGAGGAGTTTGGATTTGATATTCCGCTTTTCACTACCCGAAGGAGTCTCAAAGCCACTAACATTCTCCTTTCCCTTCCTCCCCCACAACAAACACTCTGTGAGGTGAGTGGGGCTGAGAGACTTCAGAGAAGTGTGACTAGCCCAAGGTCACCCCAGCAGCTGCATGTGGAGGAGCGGAGACGCGAACCCGGTTCACCAGATTACGAGTCTACCGCTCTTAACCACTACACAACACTGGCTCACCACACTGAATTGCAGGGTGTGAACTAGTTGACCCCCTACTCTACAGTTCTGTGATTCTAAATGTTTTAGACTAAAACTCCCATCAGTTAAAAGAAGGAGGGTGGAATTAAACACCGCACTTATATGATTGTTCCATCAGTGTAAGCATTTCTGCTTGCCAAACAGAATGATCTCCCCTCTCCTAATTCCATGCATTGTTCGATGGGTTCTCTCACCCTTCTGAGAAGATCTGAAGTGACACAAATGCACATGGGATGAGCAGAGGGGGGAAGTCCCATTGTTCTAGCGTGACTCATTGCACTGATTCAGGTAGGTAGCCGTGTTGGTCTGACGCAGTCGAAATAAAAATAAAAGAAATGAAAATTGTCCAGTAGCACCCCAGACCAACTATGTTTGTTCTAGTATAAGCTTTCAGGTATCTGAAGAAGTATGAATGCACATGAAAGCTTATACCAGAACAAACTTAGTTGGTCTATAAGGTCCTACTGGACAATTTATTTATTTATTTATTTATTTATTTATTTATTTCATTGCACTGAGGTGCGCTAGTGCACCAATGTAATTGAATCCTGCCCAGATGAACCTGTTTTACAACAGGAGTTTGGTACCGATTCTGTTTCTGCACCTGCTGGTCAATTGCTCTTTCCCCTTCCTATGGGATAAAAACAAGAAAACTGCAAAATGTTAACAGTTCATATAACTTTGAGAGATCCAATATCATAAGCCTTATGGGCTTCCAGCTAGCTAGCCACCGTTGGAAACCAGAAGTTGTAACTAGGTGGAGCCCATATCTAGTATAGCAGGCTGTTCCTGTCATTTTATGACCATGCACCCCCTAATATTTTTCTAGCAGCACAAGTTGACAATAGATGATGCTCATAAAGAGAATAGGAGAAATTGAGGGGGCAGTGTCCCTTCCTCATTTCTGACTCCTGTTTTCCCTGGTCCACAGTAGATTGCTGTGTACTATGTAAAACCCAGCCTTGCACACACAATGTTCTGGTTGAACACGGAAACAGCACCAATATGTGCCTGCTTCTCAATACCGCTATGCGGGACCCTGCACAACGGCTAGCTCTCTTTGTCCCAGACTGTCTCCTTTTTATCACTGCTCATCTCAAATCAAGCCAGCAGAAGACGATGCAGCCAGAAGGGACGGTAAAGGTCACATTTCTGCTGATGTGTCCCTTGACTGCTGCTGATGCAGCCTTCAGAACAGGGAGCCTGCAGCTACATGTGCAACTGGTTCAGGATTATTAGCCAATTAATAACTCAAACGGACTCAAAATCCCATTAGGAGGAAAGAAGCACTCATTGCTTTTTATTTCTTCTTTTTTACCTTGACAGCTCTTGGCCTCTTACGAGACTTTACTCTCCTGCAATTTCTTTCTACTATTGAATTAAGTGTTCTTGAAGGTTGAAGGGCTGGTAGCACTGGAAGCTGCTCCTCTGTCTGGCTGTAGGGCAGAGTTCTTTGCTTGATTGCACATTTATTAGGATATTCTGCCAAAGATGTCATCCCTGACCTAAGGAGACTGAGCTCTTCCCAATGGGAAAGGGATGTGAAGGTTTAATTTATGAATGTCTTCATTTATTCCATGGTCACAAATGCATTGTGTAGTAAACAATTCTCAAAATATTTAATCTGGAATAGCCCCAATGAGCCAGGGGGAAATTGGGATGGTGCAGAAGCCAGTGTTTTGTGGGTTGTAATTTATGCTAACAATATGGTTTCTCAACTGTAAGGGAATTTATCCCCTAACATCTGAAACCTCTTTTGGTCTGGCTTTACTAAGGTGAAAGTACACATTAACTGTATTTATATGGTTCTTTCTAGGAATCGCCACTGTTTTAAAAATAGATGCAATCACCAAAACCGGTTCTTAACCCTTTCCCCTTGAATCACTTTTCCATTAAAAACTGTGCCTCCCTCAATTGTATTTATCTTCTAAGGGGAAAAACATGTGGTATTTGCCCACTGCTTTTTTTAAGAAGAGAGAAAGAAGGTAAAGCAAGTTTACTAGGGAAACCATCCTGGGCCCGGGAACAGGTAGAGAGGGGACGGAATCTTACATTTGGATGGACAGTAGGTTTTAATCATGGTGAATTCTTTTCCCAGGCCATGCCAATCACAGTGATTTTGGAGAGGGATGCTGAATTTAATAAGTGATTGTTTTTTATGTGAATCCCTGCTGGTTTTTTCCACACTACTCCTCTCTCTCCTCCTTTTCCCCTTCCAAAAATGTCAGAAAGCCCACCCCCAACAATTGGGATAACAAGATCCTTCCCAAGAGCAGCATTTTCCCGCCTAATGATCCATGTTTCTTTACCACCATTGCTCCTCTCTTACACAAGTCAATGATTTCTTTCTCACAGAGAAAACAGATTGTTTCCCCACAAATTCCTGATGGGGTGCAGAGATTTTCCCCACTCAAGTGTCTCCTGGGGATCCACAAACATTCTCCACCCCTGCTCCTGTGGGATTCCTATTGTACCTACCTCCAAATGGTAAAATCTTAACTTGGAGGCAATTCATGGCAGCCAGTAGCAATCAGTAGGACTCACTTGCATTGTTATAGCTTACTGGAATGCAAAAGTGGGAGGTGTGGACATAGCAGAGGAACCAATCTGGTGTTCCTGCCAGTGTGTTTGCACTGTGCCTATCTCAATGCTGCCGCATCCCTCTCCCTCCTGTTAAGCCACAATTACACCAGTGGCAGGAGGTCAGGTAAGTGATACCTCCCACCATCTGCTATAGACTACAGGTAACATTCTGAAATTTGGCAGGCTTTATCCCTTCAGGTGGCGCTGTGGGTTAAACCACAGAGCCTAGGACTTGCTGATCAGAAGGTTGGTGGTTTGAATCCCCGTGATGGGGTGAGCTCCCGTTGCTCGGTCCCTGCTCCTGCCAACCTAGCAGTTCAAAAGCATATCAAAGTGCAAGTAGATAAATAGGAACTGCTCTGGCGGGAAGGTAAACGGCATTTCCGTGCACTGCTCTGGTTCGCCAGAAGTGGCTTAGTCATGCTGGCCACATGACCCGGAAGCTGTATGCCAGCTCCCTCGGCCAATAAAGCGAGATGAACCCGCAACCCCAGAGCGGTCACGACTGGACCTAATGGTCAGGGGTCCCTTTACTTTTACCTATCCCTTCAGAAGGTGTGACCACAGCTGAAAATTGCATCGATTTCTGGCAGGGTGAAAAAGAGACTTTAAGGGGGGGGCGAGTTTGAAAGGTGTCCTTGGGGTGTATCAGACTACAGTTTTGCCAGCTTTATCCATTCAGGATGGGGTCCTGCGCCTGAAAATTTCATCTATCACTGTGAAAAGGGGGGGTGGAATATCACCTTTTAAGATTCCCCATTACAGCCAATGGAGCTGGGGAATAGAGCTTCATTTTTACAGATCAGATTCAGTCACAAATAAAGATTCAAACTGGAAATATGCAAAGCAGCTCTGAAACAGATTGGGCTACTTCGCACACAAGCTTTGCTACAAAGCTAAAGATACAAGGAACAGCTTAATCTCATGGCCAGTGCACACCCCTAACAAATACATGTTTGAAAACTAGGATTTTAGAAGAGTACAGTATGATAAAAAATTATGTTTCAAAAACACATTTGATTCAGCAACACCCTGAAAAGCTGCTAAATTTATTTGCTTTGAACAGAGTTCAATCATGTTAATTCAGATTGCAGATGGAGGAATCAACCTAATTTCAAAATGTGTCTCTTTCACATGTGCTCACCTGAGAATGTACTGTCTTATACATGAGTTTTCATTTGTATAGTTAAGTAAAAGTACATCTGGACATAAGACACAGTAATGGAAATATTTCAGTCATGTTGTCAATAAGTCATTACTTCAATAAGGTTTGTTTTGCTTGCTACTTGGTTTTCCGGTGGGAGTTATTTCTCCATCATAATGAATTTTTTTAATGAGCCATCAAATTACTTATAATATATTTGGAAGTAATGTAAGGAAGGTCGAGATGGTGCTGAGTTTTGATTAAAGTTTTTAATGTTTTATCTGGGCATTTATGTTAGTGCCTTTGAATTATACTTGAATTTAGCCTTAATGACTTTTAAAACAGCATGGGAATGATTATATAGAATTGTGGTGTGTAAATAATTCTGAATTCTTTTTGGAATATTGACAGCTTGAGCTTCTGCCTCAAATGGAGAATACAATGACTCGGTCCCAATTTATTTATCCTCAGTTATTACTCAAGAGAGCTGAATCTTGGTGAATGCAGGCTCATGATTAAGGCGGTATTTCTGAAACAGGGACACTGAGTGGCATCCCCGTGAGCTAAGTGATTTGAGCCTAGCTAAATTATCTAAGAGGAGTCACAATATTCAATGAATAAAGTCATTTGAGGCAGTTAAGCAAATTGAACCAAGTAAGGTTACTGAAAACAAATCATAATCACTGTATCAAGGAGCTATAAATATTATTTAGGAAGAAAATGTTGTGATGGGTCAGAGGTGTCACAGAAATGCTGTCTGCAGTAAAGTGGAAAGGAATGGGAAATTAGGAGTTCCTACTGAAACAAATCACCTGAATAATGTCAAAAAGCCTAAAAGGCAAGATAATTATTGGGTGGGGGCTGCACATCCCTTGGTGAGGGAGAAGGAGGAATGTTTGGTGTAGTGCAGGCATAGGCAAACTCAGCCCTCCAGATGTTTTGGGACTACAACTCCCACCATCCCTAGCTAACAGGACCAGTGGTCAGGGATGATGGGAGTTGTAGTCCCAAAACAACTGGAGGTCTGAGTTTACCTAAGCCTGGTGTAATGGATATATCCATGTTACAGATCATCTCCATTACCAAGGCATCAGTAGCACACTTTAGAGTGCCAAAAAATAGGTGCCATGAGGACTGATGGTGTAACTTCATAGGTGTTCATAGCTACAGGCCTATGCAAGACAGATGAAGAAGCACTATTAGTGGCAAGATTAGCTGCGTTTGGCGATCCATCCATTTGAAAACAAACTAGTAGTTTTACATCTGTATATAGTTATATTCACAATTTGAAAAGGGTTTCAGGATTACCAGGTGCATGCCACTTAAAGTGTTAGCATAGCATGTGTTAGCATGTGCAGGATGAGAGCATGTTAAAAAGCAGGCCATCAAGATTACGAGATTAAGTGCAGAGGAAAACTCCACTTGACTGCAGAGCTGGTGTGTTATAGTGTACTTCAGTATCAATGTATCATGACAGTTCTTTGGTTAAGGTAGTGACAATGGAGAAGAGCAGTTCAAGGTGACACAGATGTGTGTAAAAGGGGAAACTCCAACATCCTTTTCCAAAAACATGTCACTACAGTGGTACCTCAGGTTAAGAACTTAATTCGTTCTGGAGGTCCGTTCTTAACCTGAAACAGTTCTTAACCTGAGGTACCACTTTAGCTAATGGGGCCTCCTGCTGCCGCCGCTGCCCAATTTCTGTTCTCATCCTGAAGCCAAGTTCTTAACCCAAGGTACTATTTCTGGGTTAGCGGAGTCTGTAACCTCAAGCGTCTGTAGCCTGAAGCGTCTGTAACCTGAGGTACCACTGTAATACCTTATTCCCTTTGGTAATAGCCTATGCTAGCCTTCCCCAAATTGGTCCCACCAGATATATGCACTGGGACTTTGAGGCATTTGGACCACAAAAGATGCTGGAGAAAACTGTCTTATGGAAAACTGTATTGTGGAAATACTCTGATTTCTGATCTTATCTATCACATTCACAAATATAAGATGTTCATCAGAGGCACCAAAGAATTTTAAAACTTCAAAATATGACATATATATTAATTTTTGCCCTACTTTCCTTCTCTATACCCCTTATTTTGGAGGAAACTATGGCATTTAGGTTTATAGAGTGCTGAGATGAATGAGGAAAAGGAATCCAAGAACTCCAAATAATGTTTAGTGTTCCAGTGGAGCCAACCAAACTCCCTGCCCCATGCTTCCTGAAAGGAAGTAGATGAAGAACCCAGTGGGCAACTTAGAAGAAGAATGGGGAAGAAAGCATAAGATTTAGTTTTATTCAACTGAACAGGAGTGGGGGGGGGGGAGAGAAGGAAGCAAGAGGAATAACTGTGATAAATATGTTACTTACAATCCATAAGCCAGAAAATAAAAGTGAATGGTGTCCCCTAATTGAGAGAGCCACAGGTAAGTGATTGGTTAATATAGGAAAATAAGGAGAGCCCTGATGGATCAGACCATTAACCCATCTAGTTCAGCATCCTATTCTCACAGTGGCCAACCAGATGCCTATGGGAAGCCTGAAAGCAAGTACTGTACCTGAGTACAAACACACACTTCTCACTTGTGATTCCCAGCAACAACCATTCAATTTGGCAGTGGAGGTAGAACATAGACATTGTGGTCAATAGTCATTAATAGGTTTATGCCACCTCTATCAGTTTCCAAAGCACAATTCAATAGCTACTTACCTGGGAGCAACTATTCTCCAGAGACACAACCCTGGGTTGGGATGCAACCACAGGCATCAGTCGCTGTCACATATCTTGGCTGTGAAGCTGCTGCTGGATGATCACACAAAGCAGCTCACACACCCTTCTCCACTACCTTCTGTGGATACCTGTTTTTACACACACCGTCTCCTCTCCCTTCCCTGTTGTTTCTTCATTCTCTTTTTTTCCTCTCAAACCATATGGAGGTATCTTCCCAGTTCAAGTAATCATGTGAAGGGAGCAGTGGGGATAAGCACACTACCTCTCCCCTAGTTGGACAGCAACTGTATGAAACAGGCAGCATTTTTGTATCTAAGGAGGCTTCTCATTGGTTGCAGAAACCTGATTTCAATGGACACTTCTTGGAATCTCCTTAGAGCCTTCAATTCCCTATCACAGCTCCTAAGGGCCACAAATGGATGTGCTTTAGCCATCCCAAAGAATTCTATACTGTGTAGGGATACATATGGTATATTGCAAATGTTTCAAGTTGAACGGCACACTGCTTGCATTATCCTCTTTGAATAGTTTTTCAGTTGCCTCTAACAAATAGTATAATGTGTTGTACTTGAAATCTGTCAGATATAGCATGTTATGCATGGTCTTTGCACACACACAAAGCAAAAACAATTTTCTCTAGCATCTTTTGAAGTTCACCTCCTTGTTTATTTGGTTGGATGTTTTTGTTGTTGTTCTGAAGACTGCTGCTTCCCTTCCTGTTTTTTATGTTATTTTATTTTAGGGTCTATCTTTCTCACTGTGGCTCCTTAATAATGATGTCACTTATTGGAATCTGTCAAGGGACTTCAAAAGTAGAGAGCATTTAAAAGGTGTGTCCAAGTTCAAAAAGTATTATGAACACTGCACTGCCCCACACCACTTTGGCTTTTTGTGGTGTGCACAAAAAATTGCACACTATGTGTACAATTAAAACTATCTGCAGACATGGCAAATAAAGGAAAGCATTAATCATTTTGGCTGAGTATCGGAAGACATCATTTACTAGTGCAAGGCTATGATAGAGTTTTTCTCAAGAGAGCTGTAGCAGCCTTTTGGTTTAGGACATTTCAGATTAGTCTGCGGCTGAAGAAGCTTGGGGAGCATGCTTTAAAGAACTGCCCTGGGCCAGTCCCCACGGACTGAATTAATGTCTTCCGCAGAGTTAACTTCTGTGACTCTGGATTTCTGGTACGTTTGCAAAAGCAGTAAATAGGACGGTTAATCTGCAAGATAAGGCAGAAAGTTGCCAACTGTCTTGTACTCAGCTAATTTCTTTACTTCTTAACAGAGCCAACAAAGAGAAGTTTCCCATTTGTTTAAAGGAGTAAGTATAATGAAGGGCTAAAGAAAAAAAGAACTGAAGCTAAATTGTGCTTTAAAAGGATTGGAAATGCTAATAGACAATCTGCTGATTTCACAGGCTGAAAAATGGAAAGGATAGAAATGATCTAGATAAATGATCTAAATAAAGCAACCTGACATGACCCTGAGAGTTAAGGGGGAAATTTCCATATCTAAACATTCCTTAACTGTGGAGTCCATGCACAAGGGCCTAATTCAACAGATGGACACTTATGTCTCCATACGTGGCTCCAATCTCATGGACAGTGTTATGTGTATGCTGGAGGAGAGAGTCGTGTGCTATGGCTCCAGCATGCAAGTTGAACACTGCTTCCCAGCAGCGGATCAACATGGGCTCATGATGTCCAAAGTAAATATTTATTTATTTATTCCTTCCTTCCTTCCTTCCTTCCTTCCTTCCTCAGCCACTCTGGGTGGCTCCCAACAGAAGGTTAAAAATACATTAAAGCATGCCAGTGGTACAAAGTCATGATGCAGGGAATGCATCTGGAAGGCATACATGGCACGCTAAGGCATTTACCTGAATGCATGAATGCTGAAAGTGTGTATAAGGGCAGGGGAGTGTACTTAAGTCCCATCCCTGACACCCTCAGTGATCCTGTCCCTGTTCCAATCTCTCCTGTGTTGGAAGTTCTTCAGAGGGTTTCTACTCATCTTCAAAGGAAGCCAAGGACTCAGGGAGAGTGTGACATGTGCAAGGAAGTTTGCAGCGGGAATTCCACGCACATCTCTGCCTCTCACCTGCACTTTCAGCATTTGGACAGTACATGCCTTTAGTATAATAAAGTCTATATATGTCCAGTAAGCAAAATACATTCCAAAATAGAAGAAAAGGAGGGAAGAACTGGCTTATCAGAATGGTGGTGACCACCCAAAATGACAGAGAAAACAAAATCAATGTTGTGGCTACCAGTTCATTGTGCTCAATAGCCCAAATCAAATGGAATTCCCCAACGACTGAAGACAGGAAACCCAAATATGAAGAGAAAAATTATATTTGCTCTTGTAAGCCAGAGATGAAGTAACAAATTAAAGCTCATCTATTATAAATTCCTATAGCTTCATTTTTTAAAAATTCAGTTTTATTTGTGGTGATTAGTAATTTTATTAGTAGTTTATTAATGCTTGGGCCATGGGCCATTCTCATATAAGGTAGATGGGTACAGTACAAAAACCAGTAGGATAAAATACTGCATAAAATCTCATTACTACCTAAGGAATTTTATTGCTATGACTGATTTTGTTTTAATTATAATTTTTAATGTTATTTTTCTGCCTTGGGTGTTAGAAGTACAGCAGCAGAGATCATTCCATTAGTAACCTAAGAGTTAATTCTGTTGACAGTCAACCAGGGGTGAAGGTGTTGCCTAGCAACTAGTCTGGTTGGCATGATTCTTGAAGAGGTAACTCACGTTCTGATAGGCTAGTTCGTTCTGCTGGATTTATCTCCTGTATTGTAGTTGTATGTCTCCCTGCTATGAATTAGGCCTTATCTGTTTGTTTCTCCTCAATTTATCATATAATCACAAAATTGTAGAGTTGGAAGGGACCCAAGAGCCATCTAGTCTAACCCCTGCAATGCAGAAATCTCAGCTAAAGAAAGCATCCATGACAGATGGAGTACTGAAGTATTATCCCCCTTAACTATTTCCTTCCCCTCTGGATACCATGTGTGTTATTCAAATGATTCTGCTAATAGTGTGGACTATAGATAAATAAATAAATATTAAATAAAACAGATAAGGTGTCAAGTGACTCACTGTGGGCAAGGTAGCAAGTTGGTCAGGATCCCAACCCCTACTACATAACTGTTAAGATAATCAGAGTCAGTAATCTTTTACCATAACTGTATTGTTGCATTAAACAAACCTATTATGTACAGATGTCCTCAGTTCCATAGTATTTTTACCAAGAGAAGTGCAAGAACAAATTCATATGGGAAACAAGGACATTTTATTGCCCCAGTTGCAGTGCACTGTTTCCTTCAGCCAAAGGAAATCCCTAAAATATATTATTTTTCTGGTCAAGGGGAGAAGGCATAGCTCCATGAAAGAGCACTTATTTTGCATGCCTAAGGTCTAATTTAAACCCTGACATCTCCAGGTAAGTGTGGAGAAAAACTCCTCTCTGAAAAGCTGCCGGTCAGTGTCAACAATCCTGAGCTAGCTGGACCAATGATCTGATTCAGTTTTCTAAGGAGAGAGAGAAACACGCAGAGATGCCAAGCAAACCCTAAGGATTTCTGAATAAAATGTGTGAACTTTTTATCATTATTATGCCTATCTCCATATTAGCAGCTATGTTTCCTTCAAGGTATGCAATTATTGTTTCACCCATCTTTTTTTTACACACTGCTATGAAGATCACATTGCTCTTTTTATTTCATTTTCAAACAAAAGCATTTTCAGAAAATTGATGGGTTTCTTTCCCCACCTACCCACCCAATTTGGCAGTAAGCATCCATTCTATTGAAAACATTGCGCCGGAAAAACTCAGCAGCCTACAGATGCTCAGTTCTTCCCAGTGTGCTTCATCCATTTCATTTGCATGAGCATTTTAGACTGCGAATACGACATGCCTGATCTGCTATGGCTCAGTGATTCAGCTATTTCTGGATGGTGAAGCAGAGAGACACACTTTGGAAAAGGGGAGGGAAGCTTTGGAGCAAGAGCTTTGTTTAATAAATCAGTGCAGCAGCAGAAGAACACAACAAACCAAGGCTTAAATAGCATCCAGAAAAACTGCTCGGACAACAGTTGGCATCATTGTCAAGGATAAAACACATCTGCAAAATGACCCTCATAGGTTGAGGAACCCAAGCATTGCTTCTATTGATCCCAATGAAGGTTACAGAAGTAGATTTTTTCCCATATATGTTCAAACAATGCATTCAATATTAGTACAGGAATCATAGCCTTTGTACTCTAGGTATTCACAAGGACCAACAGCTTTTGTTTGGGCTGTGTGAAAATTGCCCCACAAGCTCCATTCATGACCCCATTCACAGGCAATTTGTGTTGGGGGGTGGAATTATGACAGCAGCAATAGCCCCTTTTATATTTATTTTTAAAATAAATCTATATACATGTGTTTGAAGCCCACAGGTGACAGAATCTTTGTTGGTAGCTGCTAGGTCCCTTCCCAGTAGCAATGTATGGAAGTGAGAGCTGGACCATAAAGAAGGCTGATCACCGAAGAATGGAAGCTTTTGAATTATGGTGCTGGAGGAGACTCTTGAGAGTCCCATGGACTGCAAGAAGATCAAATCTATCCATTCTTAAGGAAATCAGCCCTGAGTGCTCACTGAAAGGACAGATCCTGAAGCTGAGGCTCCAATACTTTGGCCACCTCATGAGAAGAGAAGACTCCCTGGAAAAGACCCTGATGTTGGGAAAGATTGAGGGCACAAGGAAAAGGGGACAACAGAGGACAAGGTGGTTGGGTAGTGTTCTCGAAGCTACCAGCATGAGTTTGACCAAACTGCGGGAGGCAGTGGAAGACAGGAGTGCCTGGCGTGCTCTGGTCCATGGGGTCACGAAGAGTCGGACACGACTAAACAACAACAACAACAAGGTCCCTTCCCCCTGCTTAAAATAACTCAGAACAACCATGAATGTAGCATTGTTTTGGAATGTGCAGGTTTTGAGGAAAACAATGGCAGTGGCCACTGAGGAGAGCTCAGAGGGTTTTGTGGGGGGGGAGCCCCAAATCATGTTTACAAACAGAGACAAAAACGGAATAGGACAGTTGTCATTGCCATGGAAGGCCAATTTCCTTCCATGAATCCTCAAATAATTTACCCCCCCCAAAAAAAATTACCACATTTAGGAGGGAAATGAATTTCATCACCACCACCCCAATTTCAAACCCGAAGGTCTCATGGTTGAGTGTAAGAACATTTTGCTCAACACCAGCTTCTTCATTTCCAAACACTGTGGTTCTTAAGTGGACATTTACGAATTCATAATATACTGCCACCCTGCCACCAATTTGGGGGGTTCTGTATTAGCAGAATTGTTTCCTAGAGGAGAATTCCCAGCCCTATTGACATACAAGATGCCCCCATCAGTACTGGAATTCTGGCAGCTTTTGAAGGCACTTCTGTTTACACACAGGCATTCCCTGAGCTCCCAACCTGTTATCCTGTCTCCTCTGTTGGTTTGAATGGGGTTGTTTTCCTGCCTATTTTAATTATATATGTTTATGCCTTAATGAGTTGTTTTGTGGTATATTTTAATTCTATATATTAATTTTTTGTGCTTGTGCTATTGATTTTTTTACTTGTAAACCACTTAGAAACCTATTTTAGTGTTTAAACAGCATATTCATTAACTGATTGTTATGGTGTCAGAATTGAAGGTTGTTAGTCAACTGGTTCCAAAAAAGGGGGGGGGAGAGGCTTGCTTGCCGATTTGAGGCAAAAGCCCTCCTTTGAGAAAATTTGGGTCAAGACTAGTTCATTCCTTTATAGGCATTTATGATTTACTATTGTGGAGTGTACCTGCCCACCTGTAAATTTTTTTTAAAAAATTCTTTCAGAAAATATTTTTTTCTAAAATTATCTTTAAAATATTTACAAAGCTTATTTACTATTTTATTTATTTACTCAAGGCAGCTTGCAACAATAAAAAAAATATGTAGTATACAAAATTTAAACCATAAACTAAACCTCAAACATTTAAAGTGTCAGAAATTTAAACAAGAACATGAGAATTTGAAACATTGCAAAAGGATTCATGGAGCAAGGGCCTCACAAAATAAGATGGGTTTAACCAGGTGCCTGAAACAGGGTTGGTGCCTGTCTAACTTCTAGTGGGAGAGAGTTCTACAAAACTGAAGGCATGTATTCTCATTGACATGAACCATGCTTCTGGTCGGGGGGAGGGACCACTGACAGTACCCTCCCAGATAATCTCAAGTGATCAACTTGGGCCATACAGATAAAGGCATTCCTTAAGGTATAAGGAAGGCCTAGGTTTTTCAGGGGTTTGCACAACAGTAGAAGAACGCTGAAGCTGGCCCAGTAGTGGATGGGAAACCCATGCAGGTATTTTAACACTGGTGTAAAGTTTTGGTGGTGTTCTGTTCCCATCACCAGTCTAGCTGCAGAATTCTGTATTATTATTATTATTATTATTATTATTATTATTATTATTATTACCGCGCCCATCTAGCTAGGTTTCCCCAGCCAGGTGGGCGGCTCCCAACAGAATATTAAAACACAATAAAAGATTAAACATTAAAAACTTCTGTAAACAGGGCTGCTTTCAGATGTCTTCTAAAAGTCAGATAGTTGTTTATTTCCTTGACATCTGATAGGAGGGCATTCCACAGTGCGGGCGCCACTACGGAGAAGGCCCTCTGCCTGGTTCCCTGTAACCTCACTTCTTGCAGTGAGGGAACTGCCAGAAGACCCTCAGAGGTGGACCTCAGTGTCCGGGCTGAGCGATGGGGGTGGAGACGCTCCTTCAGGTATACTGGACTGAGGCCGTTTAGGGCTTTAAAGGTCTGCATCAACAATTTGAATTTTGCTCAGAAACGTACTGAGTGTTCATTCTGAGATACTTACAGAAGACTATTGAAGCAGAGCTCAAAGTGTGACAGAATCATGAAATAACACAAGGGGAAATAAGAAAAGGAAACTGAGGACATCCACTTCTCCCTAGGTTTTTCGCCCATCTATGAATGAGACTTCTCTCTCTCAAAACAAGTAGGTTCTGATCCAGCAGCCAAGAGAGAGAGAGGAATTACATGTTCCTCCTCCTTCCAGATGAAACAAAAAGGCATAAAAGCACCAGTTTTTCCTCCGATCACACCCGTTTAATAAACCAGGTCCTGCATGCTTCATGACAAGTGAGATGCTAATTGGTCTTGACAGCCTTGTGGAGAAACAGACAGCAGATGAAACATGAAGGAGACCAGCAGTGAAAATTGAATTACAGGAATGGGTTCTCTTCTGAAGGGCATGGGAGCCACTTGTGAGGATCGACACAAGTATACAAGAAGTGAGAACTTCAAAGGCTGCAGAACTGTATGCAAAATTGATTGCCAATAAATGCCACTGAATACAGGGGGTGTTGAGGAAGCACGCAAAGGGTGTGTGGTAAACTGGGCAAGGAAAAAAACCCATCCTAAAATTGACACCAAATAATTGATCCAAATAATATTTATTTTCCTCTGTACAACCAATACACTGTTGGTGGCAATAAAAAAAAGGTCAATAAAGGTCAATAAGATACAGGTTTGGTAAGAACTCTTTGGTGAGAGAACCCCAGCAGAGATTTATAATCACAAAATATGCAAAGTGTGGAAAAATAGGCTGTTAGACCTTTAAAATATGCCCTTCTAGGTTCCAAAAATTCCCTTAGCATGGAAAAAGACTACATGCTTGGTAAGTTAAAAATTGCTTACTTACAAACTCTTCAAAAGTCAGATTCATTTGCTTTTCCATACAGCATTCAGAAAACACATACAATAAAACTTGGCTTAGCTATGGAGGTGAAAGTTCCTAAATTATTGGTATAGGAACATAAGAAAGGCTTGTTAGAGCCATGTGATCTGAGCTACAGCAACCAGCTCAAAGTCTTTTCACATGCTGAGCTTCTCTGGAACAAAGGCTTAATTACCTAGACCCTCCCAAGGTAAGCCAAACCTGGCAGGACAGCTTACTCTATGATTTTAAGCCCTTTACGCATTAATTAGACTTAAGCATGTTGGTTATACGAGGCTGGTTATCCCACATATTACAGCATTCCTGCTGCCCACCCACCAACAGAGGCATTTTGGTTTTCCTTAAGCATGTGCTTGCACGAACAATTGTAACTCTTGAAGGTGATGGCTATGGACATGGCTGCCAGAAATCCCCAGACTTACAAGAGCTGTAAATGGCATCATCACAATCAGAGACAGGCTACTTGCCATTTTGGTGAGTGACTGGTTCACACATGCATTTGCTTGTATGCGGGTACATCCAAAGAAGGCTGGTATAATGGGAGATGCAGGGTTCAGTTCACGGGAGATTAAAGGAGTGCATAGGTGAAATGATGTACAGCTATGGTAGCATGTTACCAATTGTGGGATCACCCAAGAGGATGTAGTCTGACCAAATCTAGTCTTTTGTTGGCTGCAATGCATATTGGCTTCCTTATTTACATAACTGGTAGCAAAAGCGCCGAGAAAAGATGATATAGCAAATAGTCAACAGCAGCAGCAAATCAAGGGTCATTTGGTTCAGAGATCTGGGTTTCCCTTACTCCAAATGCCCTTGAAGGTGGACTTGATGGGGCTCCCATGGCCTTCTTTTGCCAGGTGAACTCCACCTAGTCTCCCCTTCCTTAATTTTATGGTGACTTTCAATCCCTTTCTCTGGCTCTCCTCCTATGGTCAGCCCTGCTAGTGCGTTTCAGTCTCTGCTCTCCCATAAGAAGACAGAAGAGATATAAAGCCCATTCACTGTCTCTCCTTTTCCTTCTTGCCACTTGGGCTTTCGTCTGTGCTGGCAAGGCCCCATGTGCCCACCCAGGTCAGTGGTCTCATTTGGCCGTGGGTGGCCAAGGTCCCACCAACTAGGGATGGGTAAATCCTCAAATTTCCCCTTCTTTTCTTTCTCATGCTTCCACATTTATACATCAACTTGTGATTGTTTCTTTTTTAAAAAAGTCCTCAGCATATCAGTGCAAATTTGTCCTAATATACACATATTTATTTGGAATTTTGTCTAATATATGCAATTTTGCCAAACAATTTCCCCCAAAATAAAGCATTTTGTACGGTTTCTTCACTACATTCACTAATGCTATTTTCACTAGTTTGCCATAAACATCTTGTAGGCCACTGTGAGAACAGGATGCTGAGACCAGGTTTGGCCTGATCCAGCAGGCTCTTCTCATGTTCTTATGTTCCCACCAAGAAAAATAAAAACTTCTGAAAAAGAAATAACTTTTTTCTAGGAAGTTTATTTCACTTAGACAGTTTAGAAGCAGAAATGTCAAGAACTTCTTCAAGAGCACACTAAATGTCAACAGTGTGAGGGTGTCGGTGCAGCTCTTTTCACAAGCACTTAAAGGAAAGGTCAGGCATGAAGCCAAAGGCCATCATGGAAACTTGGTTGTCTGCGCTTTTCAGCAGAGGTCAGCTGTGACTAAGAGTTGGTGAAATGCTTCTGTGTGGTGCTGTCTAGCAATAAGTAGGAAGTGAACTATGAAGGAGAAAGGAGACTGAAAACTAACAGCATAGTAAAAGGTGAGTGGCTATGAAGAAACAGACATTCTGAGAGATGTGTGCTCTTCCAAAATGCCTTTGTACTTCTCCTGAATCCCTGGTTGATTTGTGGACTTTACTATAGCTAAGGTGTGGGGAACCTTTGGCCCTCCACATGCTGCTGAACTACCACTCTCTCAATCAATTTTGTGCTTGTGCATATAACCCTACTTTGTAGCAGTTGCTACTTACCACAGCTACTATTATGCCATAAGACCCACTGTCCTATAATATCACATATGGTATGTACAGTTGTTTATGGTTTCATATTATTTTTGCTCTAAAATGTGTGAGATCATGATGTTGTATTTATTTGCATAACTTAAAGCTTTAAGTACCGATGAAGCCCAGGATGGTGAAACAAGGCCAATATTCCGGAAATCCTTGTCTAGACTCTGTGTAAGGATTTTGTGAAACTGTAACAACTTTTCATGTGGATTTTTTGGACTTTACGAACTGACAGATGGAATAGACACCATTACACGGATGGACTTATGCATGAACTGACTAAAGAATGATCTGATCTGGGAAACAAGCTAAAGGAAAATAAGCAATGGAAAATTTGTGTGTTTTTAATTATTTTTATTTTGTATTTTTGTTGTTGTTTTTTTCATTTTATTGTAATACTTTAAAAAATCTTAATAAATATCTTATAAAAAAAAAGAATGATCTGATCCACTGGGTCATCTGCTTTGTTCGTTTGTTGAACTTTATGAGTTACTTCCATTGAAATTTATAATTTGATATTATGAACAGTACACCTTATTTATCTAAGAACACAGCTGGTTACGTCTCGTGTGTTTATTGCGTATGTTTTACGTGACCATAGGTTTGTTTGTTGTTGTTGAACCACAACTCTCATCAGCCCCAGTGGCTAGGAATGATGAGAGTTATAGTTCAGCAGCTTCTAGAGCATAAAAGGTTCCCCAGAACAGCTATAGCTGTTATGTATTAAATAAGAAGGTATAAGTTTATTCTGCTTTTCCACCAAATGGAACCACAATGTGCCTAACAAGCAGCTAAAATAAATTGGTATGGATTCTAACTAGCCTTTTGCCAGCAAGAGCATCCTTTGAGCAGGATTATACCCATGAGATGCTCTCGTCAGTGGAAGGAAGCAACTTTCACTGATCTCATAATCTTTTTGCAGCCCCATGCTTCAGAGGGTTGTAGGGTCATTGAGAGAAGCATGAGAAGCAGTGCAAAGGGCTGCAGCGAGTATCTGTTAAAAATGTGTCCCCACTTCTACCACCAGGTCCCTCCACTGGTTCTCAGTTCTGTCCATGAATGCAAGGAGTTGTTCCATCCACAGAACCCAGCTGGAATCTAAGCCAATGACTATCACAAAATAATAAAACAAATTTAAAAGAAAAGCAGACATCCAACTGAGCACTAGTAGTAAACTCATGCAACTTAAGATATATCCAAAACCTTCTGAACTAAACATTTGAAAAGGAGGAGTAATTCAGCCTCAGCCAACCACAGCCACCAATGTCACCACTGAGAAGGCTGATATTGTGTGCAAGACAAATAGGTAAAATAGGAGGGACTCCTTAGATAATGTCCAGATATATGAATAGGATGATACAGGAGAAGAGACTCCAAGAACTGAATGGTGGCAGATGGCCTAAAACTGCAAATAGGCGGGCAAAATCTAGTCGAGTGAAGCTTTGCTAAGCACAGATCTAGCTATAATGGCCCCTTCTAGCTGTAAAGAAGCTGAGCTCTTTTCTGAGCTTTGGGTCAACAAGTAGATCAGGCTTCCTCAAACTCGGCCCTCCAGATGTTTTGAGACTACAATTCCCATCAGCCCTGAACACTGGTCCTGCTAGCTGGTGATCGTGGGAGTTGTAGGCCAAAAACATCTGGAGGGCCGAGTTTGAGGAAGCCTGAAGTAGATACTTCTTAACTGATTGGGAGCTTCCAAAGCTCAGTCCTACTTCAGTTGACTTCTGCAGCATCAGCTTTGGGGGGGGGGTGCTACCTTACGTAGCAGCAGTGGATCCTGACACCCTGTCAGTCTACGACTTTAAACAATTCTCCAAAAAGCAACAAAAATCCTAAATGTTCATCTTTCAACTAACACCTAAGAGGTTGTTGTCTTACAGCCCCATCACTACTGACCATTGGCCATGCTGGTTGGGGCTGATGGGTGTTCAGCCACAGGTTCCCCATTCTTGACCTATGAACAAATCCATAGCACACCCCTTATGCGGACAGCTGTCATTCAACAGCTTGTTACCACTGCTGATGCTATTGAAGTCTAAACAATGCAACTGCCAGTTCAATTGTTCCTCTGCACAGCTATAAAATAGAGAGATTTCTCATCTACAGTACTGTCAAAATCATCCATGGAAAGAAGTAGTTGATTGGAAACTCACATAACCTACTTTACTTAAAAGAGCTGTGGTGTATCCCAGTTTCCGTGTCTGAAGTTCTCCCATAGCCTCATGTCTCCTCTGCTTAATGATGGCAAAATTAAACTAAGCTCCTTCTAAAGAGGAGGCTCTGGGGAATATCGGGAAACAAAAGGACAGGAGTTTCAATTCTCTCTTCTTGCTGAGAATGGATTCTGCCTCATATAACTGCTGATGTATAGTCATCTTAAAAGAGTTTGTTAATTTCCAATGGGGAAAAGGCATAAAAGACGAATCTCCTTATCTTTAATGGAATGTTACTGAGCTATACAAAATGGCTCACATTCAAAACAAGTGGGGAAGTGTCTTGTCTGTTTTGCCATGATAAGAGACTGTGTTTAGTACACAGCATGCATTCCGCTCAATCTGCTAAATGTGAGAGTGGTTTAAACTTAATGACAGAGAAAGCTTCCAAATGTCTTGGGGCATCACTTGCTTAAAAAATAATCATAATCATCAGATTATCTTAAAAAAAAAAGGCATATCAGATGTTGCCACATAAAGGACTGGTGCATTAAACATTGCTCGTGCTTTGTCTTTCAAAGCCAAGAGTCCCTCCTGCTAATTTTGGGAATGGGTGAAAATCATGAGGGCTCAAAACATGATGCACATCGACTGTGTTTTGGCATGCATAAGCCTCAGACTCATGTGCTCCTACCTCCCCACTCTTCCCCCTTCATGACTGTGAGGAGACTAGAAGCACACACTCCATTTTCAGCCAACCATGGTTTGTTGTTACATCGTTGCCTGGTTTATTAAACCAAGCCTGCTTCAAAGTATGGTTAACAATCCTAGCTTGTTTCAATATACTGTAGGTAACAATAACCACAGTTCTGATCTGGACATGACAACCACCTGTGGATACTGTGCAAATTTATTTACTATAATTACAACATGATGAAGTCATGCCAAAGTTCAACGCATTCAAGGAAAAGAATCAAGGTCAGCTTTGGTTGATTAATCTTGGTACTATCTGAACCTTACAATGATCCAATAAAAAAGCTGTCATAATAACTGCAGAAAACTCACTCTGAATTGTGGGGAAAGGATGGAAGAATAAAAAAATAAGATATCAACTGATGGCTGAACTTCCCCTGAAAATCCCCTGAAATTAGGGTGGTCACATGCATCCCCCAAAAAGAGCACAAAAGGAATACATATTTACATATGCTCATTCACATGTAGAAATGTAAATTTAGAAATAATTATAATAAACCAGTACATCTCATCATAGCGGGAAAGACTGTGGCCAGTTAACTTGTCTGCTTGCTTACTCTGCTGTCCAGATGCTAACTGGATGGTGGGCATTTTCAAGGCCTCTGTTTTCTCTTTTTATTGTTCTTTTTCAATCCTTAAGCTGGTCTTGGACCAGACAAGCCCGTCGAACAGAGGACTGTCTTCTGAAAAAGGTGGGTTTTGGTCACCTTGTCTGAAAAATACCTGTAACCTAAACTGTTTTATTTCCTCCCTGCCTCTTTCTGCTAGCCCTCCACCATCTTTTTCTAAGCATTATGCCAATCAACACTCTGTTAAAGTCAAACAAGGACAGATTAACGTCATTATTTCCTGTAGGCCTTGGGAGGGGAGGAAACTAGGTCTCTGCCCACTTTCAGCAGCTACCACTCAGCTCTGATCATCGGGTCAACAAGAAATGAAAATGAGCCAGAGTAGAATACAAAGTTAGAAGCAGTTTGTGAACTGAAATTGTTCACATACCTGGTCTTCCAACCCACTAAATTCAATTTCCAGCACACAATGAAATGAGTGGGAGGAGAATCATTCCATTCTGTGCTTAATATCAACCCAGTCTGTGCAAGTCTAGCCCAATTGTTTCACTGCATTGGCAAGAGATATTGCTTCACATTCACTGAATGCCTGAGCCAGATTTTATGAGGTTTATCTTTGACAGAAGAATACAATATTTTAGGGGGAATAATTTTCCTGATTTTAAAACAGGATTTCCCTAGATATATTTTTTCAGGGGTGGGGAGCGAGTGATCACACAAGGCTCCACACATACCTAAAAATCATCTTCCTTCACCTGGCATTGACCCTGACAAAGTTATCAGCCAGCAACCAGACTGGCTGATCCAGAATATATATTCTATGTCCAAGCCTTCTTACATCTGTAACCAATAATGCTGTGGCTATTTCAATACCAGGTTGATATTTAGAAAAATATCAAAACAGAAAGAAAGGTGTCTCAGGAAAGAGATAGACTCGTGTTCTTTGCAAATATGCAAAATTGTCCATACATTTAAAAAAATTGCACTTACGTAATTTTTGGAATGCAACTAAATTTCGCAGGTCAACATTTTGTATAGCTGTAAAGCAGGGCTTGAAGTTCAACAAACATTGTTTGCATTCATCTGGTGGGATTACAAAGCTATTTTTGTCTTTTGCTTAGTCAGGACAGAGAAAGGGTATGGAGGAGCTGCAAAAATGGGCAATGCAAGGGATTTTTAAAAAAATTAAAAAAAATCCCTTGAGAGCCAGTAGTACTTTAGATTTAACACATCGCAAAGGAGGCATGGGATCAGAGACACTCTGGCTTTCAACCTTCATAGCTGTTTTTCTTTATTGGAGCTGTTTATATTGAAAGTTAAGTTACCTGCTATCAGGAAAAGGAGAAGGCTGTATGCCCTAGCCTTACTATGATGCTAAACTCACACAGGTGCTTATCTCAACAGTCTTTTAAACATCTTTTTACCTTGATGCTTTGTTACCTAGGCTGCAGTGCTTTGCTGGCTGGCTGCATACTTGTAGGTGCAGCAGCCACTTAAAGGAGGTGATTTGCATTTCAGAGCAATATGCAAAGACTGATTCTCTACTTCTCTTGTCAAGAAACAGGGGTGGAACCCACTAAATATAGCTGTAGACGAGGTGGACATATTTATCCTTCTTTCAAGTTCAGGCCTGGGGGCCCAATGAAGCCCTCAAGCCCTTTTCTGTCTGGCCATCTGGACTCTCACTAGGTCATGCCACTGCCACTGCCAAGGCCACACCCCTCCCAGCTTTGCCCTACGTTCTCTCGGCAAGTGCTTTTGCCAGGCTGCAGTGTGTCCTTGAGCTGTGTTAATGTCTACTGCGTGCCTGGAAGGAGAAAAGTTTTTGTATGAATTAGCAGGAGAAGTGGCACTCTGGCTCTTAAATTTCAGCAGCAGTGTGATGCAAAAATACGGTGCCCCCTGCCTTTGTGGTCCATTCTAATGCATTGTTTTGGCGCCCTCTGCAACATGATGCCCAGTGTGACCGCACTAGTTGTCCCACCCTAAAACTGCCTTTTGCAGGAATGGTCACTGAGCAGGGACACACCTGCCCTCCTAGCAGAAGACTTTTCATTGGTACTCTTAGTTGATGAGTCAATTCATATTCCAGAATGTCTTAGTGTGTGTTTACCCTTGCCAATACTTTCCCAGCAGCAGAATAGAATCAAGGATCTTCCCTAGTTCTATTCGCATTGACTTTGAGATAGATGAATCCACGTGCATGAATGAGCTCTCTTTTGCCCAACTGATAGGACATGAGAGAAAAAATAGAGGCAATTATGCAGCAGAGAGGAAAACAGAAAGAGACATTGTTATAAAGTAGGTTGTCCCGTAACCTCTTAACTTGAGCATAGGGTGCTCATTTTCTCCCTTTTAACATCACCCCTTGGGAATCAGTATGTTATAACATGTCGCTAACAGAATTAGGAAAATAGCTTGACTGATATGTTTGGAAATGCACAGTTTCCTCTCCCTACAGGGTAGAGGACATTTTCACTTGGTTGCAAATTGAATAAGATGCTGGGAAATGACAGATAGCATAAACGATGAGCTAACTATAGACTCAAGGGAGTTGTGGAGGAGGAAGAATCTTTTCAACTCAGCCTACCAACCATCATCTCAAGACAAGAATATGGATTTGTTTGTTGGCTGTTTCCAAAAGGAACTAGACAACAAAGTAGAGATGCTTCTGAAATTCCAATAACCCAAGTTCCTCCCAGTTTTCAGAAATTCCAAATTACATTGGTCTTATTTCTAAAGCCGAACAAATTATCTTAGGAATTAGTCAGTTTCTTGCTTCTGAATTCAGTACTGAGACCTATGCTAGCCCAGTAAGCCATATATTTCAGTTGCCTCTGTTCAGTTGTTTCATTTCATCTCCTGTACATTTACAATATGCATATGCACTTTGGTAAAGCATTTGAAAAAAGGCAATCTTTATGTGAACGTACATGTTGCATGTGTGTATAGCATCACAACAGAGCTGTCTTGATGTAACTGCACATCTTTCTCTTGGTGTTTTACCAGTGTGTACGAATAAATATACAGTGGTACCTCGGGTTACATACACTTCAGGTTACATACACTAACCCAGAAATAGTACCTCGGGTTAAGAACTTTGCTTCAGGATGAGAACAGAAATCATCCTCCGGCAGCCCGGCGGCAGCAGGAGGCCCCATTAGCTAAAGTGGTGCTTCAGGTTAAGAACAGTTTCAGGTTAAGAACAGACCACCGGAACGAATTAAGTACTTAACCTGAGGTACCACTATATTTTGTTTGTTTGTTACAGTTATAACCCATCTTTCCTCCAAGAAGCTCAAGGTTTCATACACAGTTCTCCTCCCCATATTATCTTCACAACAACCCTGTGAGGTAGGTTAGGCTGAGAGTGAGTGACTGGCCAAAGGTAAGCTTCATGGCTGAATGGGGATTTGAACCCTGGTCTCCAAGGTCTGAGTCCAACACTCTAACCACTACACTACTATGGCTCTCAGTGTGTGCATATGTATGTATCAATATCACGCTGCACAACATGATACCCTTTTTACAATATTTTACCAATCAAAAGACACAGAGCAGTTCCAAAACAGGTCAGACTTATTCCCAAATATATAGGAACTAGTACACAACCCTTTTGAGCATATCTTTTTTGGGGGGGAGGGCAGGATTTGGGATTAGAACAGTAGGATCAGAATTAAGGTGGGGAGTGGAAACACTTCAAGTTATACAAATATAACACTAATTAAGGACAGTGACAATGCTGAGCATATGTTTAAATTAGAGTTGTCTATTAACATCATGATTTGGTTGGACCCCAATTTGGCGCATCAGAAAACAATTTGCCTCAGACCAAGGTGCTTCATAAAATGTCCAATATGGCTTGAAGTCCATCAAAGTTTATTTTATTATCATCCCTACCCCATTTCCCCCCACCCCACCCAATTGTTTTCTGTTTTACAGAAGTGGATGAAATTTTCAGGCAGACTAGACTGCCCAGATAAATCACTCCAGGTTATAAGCAAAATAGATTAACTATCTGAGTAAAATCATTCATTCTGATTACAAGCTAGACCTTTTAGCCACAACAGAGCTGTTCCTCCAGCATCTCTTCTAGTGTTTGTTTAGCCTATCCTCATCACCCCACATTTGCATTAGGGCATTGTGGTAAGCTTGGATACATTATTTTTGCTGTCAGTAGACACTTGTCTAGCTCACTGATGTGCTTGAGGGATCCCCTCTTGAACATGTGCCACCTTGTACAGATCCTCAGCCTCTGACAAACCAAAATCCTTTTGAGGCACTCCACTTTGCTTCAGATTTTGGGATTTATTCAAATCCAATGTAGATACGTAGCTGAAATTTCTCCTACTTAAAATGATGACACTGGAAATTGCTTAACTTTGGTTTGATGTTGCAGTGATTCTAAGAATGAGTGAAGAAACCATTTGGAATGAAGACCATCAGTTTCAAAATGTGTGTTTTGTTACTGATCCTAGCTAGACCATCCATTATTATGCAGTTATAATATAATGGGAGGAAACTCACCAGTAAAATCTGTTCGGAGTAATCCGTTCATGCATAATCTGCCATCTTCTTCCAAAATCCATAGAGCTATAAAGCTGAAATACAGAAAATCCAATTAGTGAGTCTGTAACATGCAATAGAGTGGCACATGGCCACTGTTGATGAAACAAGTTTGATCCTCCTACCATAATAATAATAATAAACCCTGTTTTGTATTGAGTCCCAGCATGAGGTTCTTGCTAGAGTTCTAAGAAGAGAATCATTCACAATGTGCTCAAGTTCTGAATGTGCATTTTGAGGCCAGGCTGTTTTGTGCAAAGTGTTTCCATGGTGTGGAAACTGCACTTTGACCTTAGTTTCCCACCATCAGAATTCCATGAGATTTAACCTTTGTTACATGTCCTAGCCCTAGAGTTATGGTCCCTGGAAGGGGGGTGTCATATCTTAGTGGAGATGTGCCTCACCTGGGAGCTGAATTTCTCCGTATCTGAGAAATATGAGACTGCAGAAGTAGATATGGGTTTTGTTACTCAAAGCGCACATATATGGGCTTTAATGGAGGTAATCATCCTCTTATTAGACTTGTGTTAAGCAATTCATTATTTTATCCTTAACTGTATCTCCTGCTTTTCAGTATGAAATAACACCCGAAGAGAAGAAGAAAATCAAATACACATCAAAACAACCATACACAATAAAAATGATCAAATATAATAAAAAACAAACACAACTGGGGCAATTCCAAAGCATAGCAACCAGCCACATAGTGGGAAAACTAAACCTTTCAAAAGCCTGCAAAAACAAAAGCTATTTCATAGCAGCTAGAAAGCCAGGAGTGATGGATCAGCTGATCATCCTACAGAGGAAGAACTCTGGAGCCTGGATGCAAAGGCTGGGCTGAACACCTCCTCTTCCAAACACCAAGCCTCCAATGGCAGGGAGAGGCAGGCTGTGTACGTGTTACCAGATTAATGCATAGCTAGGGTGTTCTTTTTCTCAGTTCAGATGGAAGCTGGTTTGGGGAGGGGAAAGACATCACAAGCAGTATTTAATATGAAATGACAGGACAGATACTGATTATGGCTAATGCTGTGTGGACGCTACCTTCCAAACCAGTGGTAGGAGCACTCTGAGTAAACACAAATATGTATGCAGCTGCAGAGGAATTGAGTAGTGTGTTTCTTGGTTTGTTTGGGGTTGGGGGGGGGGCCTTTAGGATAGCCTAACTCCAGACCATGTTCAGTATCAAGAGCTCAACTTTGGTTACCTTCAGAAAAGCATTACAGTGGTACCTTGGGTTACATACGCTTCAGGTTACAGACGCTTCAGGTTACAGACTCCGCTAACCCAGAAATAGTACCTCGGGTTAAGAACTTTGCTTCAGGATGAGAACAGAAATCGTGCGGCGGCAGCGGCAGGAGGCCCCATTAGCTAAAGTGGTGCTTCAGGTTAAGAACAGTTTCAGGTTAAGAATGGACCTCCAGAATGAATTAAGTACGTAACCAGAGGTACCACTGTATTGGTGTGCTACAATACTTAATAGGTATGAAAGAATGGGGGGGTGGCCTGCAATGTACATTTAAAGCAGTATCATGCCACTATGAATAACTATGGCTTCCCCCAAAGGATCCTGGGAACTGTAGTTTGTTAAGGGTGTTTAGGCATGTTAGGATACCCTTATGCCTTTCACATTCTCAGAATGACTTAACAATCAATCCCTCTTCCCAGGGAACTATGAAAACTGTAGCTCTGTGAAAGCTCTTAATAAGTGGCAGTTCCCAGGACGCTTTGGAGGAAGCCATGATTGTTTAAAACGGTATGGTACTACTCTAAATACATAGTGCAAATGGGGCTTCATTCCCGTATAGATCTACAGAACGCTTGGTGCATCACTTGTAAGAATCCAGCAATACTTGTGGTACACAAATGCTGTGGATTAGATATCACTTGGCAGCAATGTGTGACCAAACACAATGTCGCTTTTTTTCCACAGGCGACTGAATATCATCAAGCACAGAGGCTGCTATTTGGCTTCAGTTATTTTCATTTGGCTCACATAAGTACTTTAAAAAAGAAAAGAAAAGAAAAAAGTTTCTTAACAGCTGTAGATGTGGCCAGCTCAGAAGCAGTAAGCCCCTTTCATTGCAGTTAGTCATGTGCCCTACGGTTACTCGCTCAAAAGCATCCTTCTGCCTATCATTGCAGGAGCTAGACCAGCTGCTGAGCAGTCCCCCCCCCCTTCTTCATATTAGATCTCAGGCTGACTGATGGTAGACGAATTAAATTGAACTTGTAGCCTTTAGGCGGATTCAGATAAAGAGATAAGAAGGAGACTTTTCATTTGAGGGTGCTGGGCTTTTCTTCCATTCTTTCTACCAGTCCCCTTTGAATTTCTACTGAAATCAGATAATCAAGAGAAGCAGCAGTTACGCTGCACAGATATTAAGGTTGGGTGGGGGGAGCAGGGAAGAAGGTCCCTTTAACCCCACTTTGTTTCATCGCAGCTTGACGACAATTAATCATGGATGCAAATATAAAGGTCAATTACACATTACTTAAAGAAAGCCAATAAACTAAAGGCTTCTGCAAGCATAAAAGCTGAGTGCACATGTGCCTTCTGTTCACCTTGCTTTCGGGGCCCAGAGGAGATGTCAAATGCAGCCAGGAGAAATATAGATGGCATTAGAAAGCCATTTGCTCTTGGAAGGTGTGCAGGGTGCAGGAATGAAAGCTGGTTCATTGTGAAGCCTGCTTGTAATTCTGAGATGCTGTTTTCCCAGTTTCTTTCAAGAGGACATTATTAAAAATTCCATCCTCTCAATGACAGGATATGCTGATCTTAAACAGGTATGTAAGTGCAGTGCCACACTGAGTGGCTGGTGTCAACACAGCTGCAATAGCATGCTGTCACTTTCAAGTCTTTTATAGCAGCTTACTACTATTTCTTATGCATTGCTGAGACAAGCTCAGTGCGAACCTAGTTGTGGACCCTTTCTACAATAGAGAGCAGGTTCATACACTCTCAGTCCTTACACCTGCTGGAGTCCATATGTTGAAATAGGGGCTTATGAACACAGAACCCAACAGATACCAGTTGGATCCATGCAGTTGTTGCTTCTTGATTTTGAAAGACAGCAATCATGCATTTCAGACTTATGCACTCTTGATTCTGCACCCCTAGGCACAAGAGACATCCATAGTACAGAGATGAGTTGGATGTTCCACTAAGGATGTCTGGCAGGAAGGTACATTCTCTGTTTCTTACTCATGTAGGCTCATCTGAGCAGGGCTCTATGTCACTGATTATGTCAATGATTATGTCAGGGAACTTTTGGCCCTCCCGGTATTGTTGGACCATAAACTCCCACCACGCTTGACCATGGGCCATGCTCACTAGGGCTCATAGAAACTGAAACCCAACAGCATCAGGAGGGCCACAGGCTATATATGATGGTTGAAATGCCATTTGGAGGATGCCACATAAGTGGCTTTTCCTATAGGGCCATCAGTGTTGTATTCCCTTTCTGTGTTGCAAACAATGCTGTGCACCATCACTCAGTGACTTAACTTGCAAATGGTGGCTGTTGTTAGGGAAGAAACTTCAATCCATTACACCATGTCTATTCATCATAACAGTCATGTTGCTGCAGTGCTGTAGGTTGCAACGCTGTATGGATGCAGCAGTTGCTGCATTCCATCCTTACTATTTCATTCGTGATCATTCTTTAGCTACCTAAAGAGTCAGTCTGCTGGGGATGGCAAAGAGCAAATTCTCTCTCTCTCTCTCTCTCTCTCTCTCACACACACACACACACACACACACACACCAAGCAGGTACCACAGTTGAATAAAATCACAGCAATTCCATGGATTTAGATTATGAATTGATAGCTGTAGTTCTAATGTGACAAATATCATCTGCCCCTGTATCCCTTGGATAGTATTTTTTCAAACTGGTGATTCTCAGGTCACTTATTCCAGAGTGAGAAATACAGAGTAGGTTTTAAAAAAAAATTAAAGAGCTTCCAAAATGTAGAGCTACTTTTCAAATGTAGCTATGGATCCAGATTGCAAATATTTATACCAAAGAAGTCTTCTGTGCATCTTCAAAGCTTGCTTGATTTATTTTCAAATTACTACTTGTCTCTTGTTTGTCATGCTGCACTACCAACAAAGCTGTTACACCTGGCTTTACAATGATGATAGTAAGAGTCACTTTTTATTTTCCTTGTCTGCATTAACCCCATATCCTTAAGCTTCCATCCCACTATGTGATATCAAGCTAATTGCTCAGCCTTAGTTTTCTAGAGAAGATCAGCCAAAACTGGGGGCATGTGAACTTAGTTTTGGACAACAGAGTAAACAAAGCAGGAGTGACCCTTTACCAAATGGCCATTCGCCTGAATCTAGTATTTTTGAACGGCACCTTCCCCCCCGATATACCGGGGGAGTTCACACACCTGGGACTAACATCTAACAGTGTTATCGATTACCTCCTGATCTCCGCAAATCTGGCCGTTAATGTACTTTCCTTCCAAGTTGAAAACCAACATTTCAGTGATCACCTCCCAATAGTGACCACTCTGTCATTGTTCCGGTGCCAGAATGACAATAAACACTCAGTCCTTCTGGAAACCTCATCATCGATCAAAATAAGAGGGATCAAATGGTCGGAGGCTGTGGCCCAAAAATACCAGGTTTTCTTCCATAGGGAAATCAACGCCTACTTACCTCAAATAACTACTGATTTACAAGATTCCAATTCGGTTTTGAAACTTTTTAACCTTCTTATAACAAACCTTACCACTTTTTTTACATCACCTCCTCAAAAGGCGAAAGTGGCGCATTGCAGTGCTGGGGCCCCTTGGTTTAACACCTCTTGCAAACAAGCAAGATCCCTTCTTCGTTCCATCTATAATGAATACAAAAACTCTAATGCTCAGGCTCTACCATCTTCCTATTTACAAGCCAAAAGAGCATACAAACAGACTTTAAAGCTGGCCAAACGCGAGTGGTATCAAAAACGTTGGCGAGCCTTGATTGCGGCCTCGAGATCCCGCAGACCACAGGAATTTTGGGCTCTGATAAACAAAAGAGGAAGGAAGTACCCACTGACGATTATCCCTGCGCCCACATGGGAACAATTCTTGAGTAAATATTTCTCCTTGGCAGAGGAATCCAACTCATCCACGGAACTCCGAGCCGACCATCTACCTTTGTGGCCCTCCACTGACCCAGACCTGATAATGGACTTGATATTAGATCTGAAAACGGGCAAAGCCCCCGGGCCTGATCTAGTCCCTGCTGAGGCTATTGTTGCGCAACCGAGGTGGTGGGCTGAAATTCTGGCCAAAGTCTTTGATGCAATTAATTCTACGGGGCTTATCCCTAGGTCATGGAAGGAGGCCGTGATCGTGCCAGTCCATAAAAAGGGTCCCCCTGCTGACCCGGAGAACTATCGGAACATCAGCCTTTTGTCTATCATCGGGAAAATCTATGCAAAATTTTTGCTGTCCAAGCTGTCCCATTGGGCAAACGACTCAAATTTGATTGGCCATGAGCAAGCGGGCTTTAGGAACAATTATTCGACCTCTGACCATATGGTAATCATGTATCATCTTGCCAGAAAATATTCTGCCCCGAGTCGGGGGCGCCTATGTGTCGCTTTTATAGACCTAAAGGCTGCCTTCGACAGTATCCCAAGAAATTGCCTATGGAAGAAATTAGAGAGATGGGGCATAGATAGAAGGCTGTTATGGCTTATAACCCAATTACACCATGGGTCGTCGGCTAGAGTGAGACTCACACCGGCGGGAAACCTATCCAACGAGGTCCCAATAAATAGAGGTGTGCGCCAAGGCTGCATTTTGGCCCCACTCCTCTTCAACCTGTTTATCAGCGATATGAAGCTCTTTCTGAACGAGTCTCAAGCCAACATTCATGCCCCCCGCCTAGCTGATTTTCGCTGCCCTTTGCTCCTATATGCCGACGATGCAGCAATCCTTTCCTACTCTAGAGTTGGTTTATGCAGAGCTCTAAAGATTTTTGCGGCTTATTGCAAACTTAACCATCTGACAATTAATCATGGGAAATCTAAAGTCCTGGTCTTTACCAGGTCTCGGAAAACTTACAGCTGGAAGTTAGATGGAGTCCAATTAGAACAGGTTTTCAAATTTAAATACCTGGGAGTCTTTTTTCATTACAATCTAAGCTGGAAGCCACAGATACAGTATTTACTAAACAAAGGGAAAACAATACTTTATACTCTACTCCAATTTCTTGCGGCCGACGGAGCCTCTCACATCCCTTCTGCATTGAAGGTATACCACGCAAAAGTGGTTTCCACCCTTTGTTATGCTGCCCCGCTCTGGGCCCCAGGGTCCAATTTAACATCACTGGGGACATTGCAGAATCAGTTTCTCCGTCGCCTTCTGAAACTCCCCATGTGTGTGAGCAACGCAGCCATACGTCTGGAGTTAAGGATTGCATCATTGGAGACTGTCATCTGGAAGCGAGTCTTTGGCTATTGGCTGTCCAGCTGGCATAGGCTTCCCGACCATTACCTTTTTCAGTGCCTCTGGCGGGACGTCTTTGTCAATCCGTGGGTAGGGAAAATCCATGCCAAACTTCTGAGCATCGGAATTTCCCCAGCGGACTCCTTAAAGATGAACTTACGCTCAGCCAAAAGCCTTATTGAGCAAAGATTAGCGGACATTGAAAATCAACACAACCTCGCCAGGGGTGGGGGTGTCTGCTCCCCCAGGTATCACGGAATAACCCCACCACTTGGCCTTCCATCATATATGTCATCTCTTTCATCAGTACCACACCGACGTGCATTTATTCGTGCAAGGTTCAATGTCTTTCCATCGAACCTGCTGAACCACAGATTTTCTAAGGGTTTGGTGTCTCCGCTATGTGTATGTGACGGGGAAACTGTTGAATCTCTTTCACATATAATGTTCAACTGCCCCCTACATAGCGTAGCCAGGGCTAAATTCCTAGGTCCTGCTTTACTGCGCTTGGTTGGCAGGCCTGTTGAGTCACACGCCGCACTGCTTTTGCAGGATACAGATCCTTCTGTAACTCTGCAGGTGGCGAGATTTCTGAATGCGGTTATCTCACACTCAAAAACCACCAAAAACCAACAACAACATCAAAACTAATCGAACTGTTATGATGAGAGTGCATGTCGGAGTTCGTCTTCAGTTTTCCTTTTCTGTGATCTGTCCCTTGGAGCTCTCCTGGCCCCAAGCTGTCACTTGGCTCTGCTTAATGACCCACCCTTGCATCGTGGTGTTCACCTCCTGTTGTCGGATATATCTGTTTTTATGTCCCTGTGTTTTTATGTTTGTACATATTTTATGGGCTAATAGCCGTAAATAAATAAATTGTAATTGAACTTAGTTTTTCATCACCCACCATGGATTTGGAGGGAAGTCAAATTATATAAATGATAAATGAGTTGTTAACTTCAAATCTCCCATGCCCAGATGTTTGTGCATGTTTCAAGCTGATAACTATGGTCTGTGAGACTTGATTGTGTTCCAGATTGGCAGCGGGTCAAAAAATGTTTAAAGTAGATTCTTCCCAGGTATAGTGGTACCTCAGGTTAAGAACTTAATTCATTCCGGAGGTCTGTTCTTAACCTGAAACTGTTCTTAACCTGAAGCACCACTTTAGCTAATGGGGCCTCCTGCTGCCACTGCGCCGACGCTGCTCGATTTCTGTTCTCATTCTGAAGCAAAGTTCTTAACCCAAGGTAATATTTCTGGGTTAGTCGAGTCTGCAACCTGAAGTGTATGTAACCCGAAGTACCACTGTATTTACTAAAATTCCCTAATATGGATGGTATTTCATTGACAACCACTTTCTGTTCCTCCAAAAATGAAACTCCCACCACCAAACATCAGAGTGAGAGCCAGTGAAAGAGTGAGAAGCTAGGCTGAGCCATTCAGGAAATCTTAGAAGGCATCAGCCACTCTCAGTTCGACATCTAATCCCACTTCATATGCCTTTTCCCATCTAAAGTTGTTGTCAGGACCTCATCAACTCAGGTTTGCTCTGTGGTGACCACAACAACAACAACAACAACATTTATATGTCACCCACTCTGGACAGCTTCCAACAAATTAAAGCACAGCAAGACATAAAACTTTAAAAACTTCCCTGTCTTCAGATGTCTTCTAAAAGTCAGATAGTTGTTTATTTCCTTGACATCTAATGGGAGGGCATTCCACAGGGCAGGCACAACCACTGAGAAGGCCCTTTGCCTGGTTCCCTGTAACCTCTCAATGAGGGAACCTCCAGAAGGCCCTCAGAGCTAGATCTCAGTGTCTGGACTGAATGATGCGGGTAGAGATGCTCCTTCAGGTATGCAGGGCCAAAGCCTTTGAAGGCATTAAAAGTCTGCCCCAACATTTTGAACTGTGCTCACAAACATACTTGGAAGCCATGCCTCCTGTCCATCATTGCACTGACCTTTTTCGGTGGGCTGAGGGGCAGCTCACAATATTGTACTGGCTGCTTTAGCTTCTTCCTTCCCTATGCAGGTGCCCCCACTCCCCTGAAAAATGTTGCCCTCCCCTTCACATACACAACAATACAATACAGTTATGTTGTGTGGGAAGAAGTCCAAGTGCATTGCATTACCCATTTGCTTAGGCAGTGTGGGGAAACTCCACCATGCTGCAAGAAGGCTTTCTGGCATCCTTACAGCACCAGAAGACAGGGAGTGCCCCCATGTTGCCTAGGCAACCAGTTGACTTCTGTATTTGCCTCTTCTGTGTCATTTGGAAAGATGGCTAGGGTTTCTTGGTTACCTAGGCAATGTCACCTAGGTATTTCCCTGCAATGCCGCCTAGGTGTTTCCCTGCTTTCCTCTGAACCTGTGAAGAAAAGCCTCAGCAGAGGGCTGGAAGACAGGGATGTGCTGGAAGATGCGCCTGTGTCCCCAAAGTCCCTGAGGTAGAGAACTTGTGGCCCTTCAGAAATGGACTGCAACTTCCATCATCCCTGATTATCGGCTACACTAGTTAGAGAGCTGGTTTTCTAGGCTTAGAAATACAGAAAAGTTCATTTCCCCTTCTTTTTGCCAACAGGTGAATTTTGTCCATTTTCCTATGACACTCCTGAAATATCAGCTAAAGCAAGGGCAGAGTTTCATGATCGGCAAACAAGGCTGTGAAGTTAGGGGATTATTTCCACTCAATCTTATAAAACCTCTTAGTCTCATCTACAACTTAATTTTCTGGGTACAGTGATGGTTTCACGTTTGCTACATCATTATATACAAGCACATTAGCTGGACACATACAGTGTTGCTTTCATTCCCTGCCCATAACTTTCCCATAGGCATCTGATTTGCCACAATTGGAATCTATCTGCATATTTTAAAACCTTTATCCACTAACATGCAAGCATTTCCTAATTTTATTGCCTAGATTCTGTAGTTGAAAGGTGGATTCTGTGATGTATAAAGCAATCATTATCAGCAACATGAAGATTTTTAGATCCCCTGTCAATGCATGTTTAATTCATTTTTCCTTTCAGTCTAATCAGCACATGGGAAGGGAGTGAAATAGCTAAGCAAAGTAACTAAGCATTTGATCTTCCTCTCCACATGACTCTGTCTCTTCCCCAACTATCTCCTTCCCAGTTAAAAACACCATATGGCCATGTCTGTCACAGGGGGCACTGGTGATTTTAATCAGTTCCATCAACTCTCCGAGCAGGTTTGATGGGGCAAAGCTGTTGTGAACCAGCATGCCAAAAAAATACATTCCTTCCATCTAATACAGGAAAGACCAATATTCCCCTTGGGGCACTCAAACACTGTCCTTCATTTGCCTTGCTCCAATTGCTCATAAAGTGTTTAAACATCATAAAATCTCTTTAGCATCAACAGAAAAGGAAATAGAAGCCATACTTCTAAAGCAAAGATAATTTTGTTTTCCTTCAAATGCCCTGTTGTATGATGCATTCTTTTCATTCAAACCTGACTAGTTCTGAGGTGCATTCGCTAGCCATTGCAGAAGATGGTAAGTCTTCTTCTGTTTTGCCTAAGTGCAAAATTTCGAAGCTCACCTATTACCCAGAGATAGGAAGCCTAAACACCTTGCTTCTTACCAAACTGGGGTGTGAAGCTTCTGTTCTGTGGGCTTCATAAGACCCACCAGGTCTCGCCATTCAGCCCGCAAGACCATTTTTACCAAGCCATACCCACCTACTCTGCAATTAAGGGCAGGACAAGATCTGGTTCAACTGAAAGGGGCTTACAAATGCCACCAGTCAGCTGATTGATGGCACCTGCAAAGCTCTGTGTAAGGGGCTTTGCAAGACCTGGCAACTAGCTGATTGTAGGGTCCAGAAAAGTGCCTTGCAAAGCATTCTGCTAGATTCATCTATCAGCTGGTTGTCAATTTTTGTGGAGCTTTTTGAAGGATGTTTTGGAGGCTATGCATTTGTCTGCACAATTTAACTTCAAGCCATGTGGGCAACAACAACAACAACAACAACAACAACAACAACAACATTATTTATATGCTGCCCACTGTGGATGGCTTCCAGCAATTTATAAAACCATAGAGATGGGCATGCTTCTGATTACCAGTTACTGGGGAGCACAAATGAGAAAGGCTAATATGTCCTGTTTTGGGACTTCCGCAGTGGGATCTGGTTGGGCATTGTGGAAATAGCTAGATAGGCCTTTGAAAAGATCCAGCAGGGTTCTTTTTATGTTCATTTGGATGCTGTTGGCCCACACTGTATTACTTACAATAAATGCACATGTTGCTATACATGGCCCTCCATATTCTCCCTCAACTAGTCCACTCTGCATTACTGAATTGGAGCAAGAGAGCATGAGTCCGGTTGTCTTGGCAGCAGATATGTGTTTCCTCTTCCCCACCATCTCACCACTCTCTTGTGAACACTCTTCCAAGGGCAAAAAATGGTAAAGTGGAGGAGTGTATTTCATGGGGACACACATATACACTGCCATCTCTCCAGTTTTGGTGGCTGGTGCCCCCAGGGGAGGCTGGTGCATTAGGACAAATGAGGCACTGACCCACATTCAGTCTGCCCCCAGCAGTCCAGAAGGTAACACTGTCTGTCAGCTTCCTCCTCAGTGTTGCACTTGTAGAACTCAGGAAGGAGGAGGCAGACAAAACTATAATTAGCTGGCTCTGGCTCCCCCTGCTGTTGGTCTTCCTGCCTTCTGCCCTACCAGCCCTGATGGGCACTAGGCACCACTGAATACTGCTATAAGTGTACAAATTTGGTATATTTATTTCATTGAAAGTTATCAGCTGGGGAAATCATAATAATTTATCATGTAACAGCACTGCATGTGTGACAGTTATTTTTATTTTGCAACAAGGGAGAAATAAAATACCAACTCACTAATCTACAGCAAGCAAGTCAAAATGCATTCTTACAGGAAACACCTTAATTACTGCAGAATATGGAAATCTTGGGATTCTTTACAGAGCACCACAGTGAGGAATTTCTCTGTGACCAGGGAAAGGATTAATACAGCAGATTAGGACTCGTCAGTATGTGTATGAAGCAGGTGTCTCCTTTCCATCACTGTCCCCCCGCAAGCTTTGCCAAAAATCAAATAAACAGAGACTTTGCAAATGAACAAAATGAAAAATGTAACTCCGCAAATGCCAGAGTCAGTCAGAACAATTTGGCTTGACAGCTGTAACAGTAACTATTGCAGTGCTGGAAAATGATTGCCAGGAAGGGGGGGAAAATCACCAATTGCAAGGCTAGCATGTTTGCAGGGATTCCCTCAGGAATCCTTTTTATATTCTCATTTTATGAGCAGAAAACACCAGTACTTGCTTGCCTTCATTGGCTCCCAGTCCACTTCTGGGCTTAATTTGGAATGTTGGGTTTTACCTATCAAGTTCTTCACAGCTTCCGACCTAGGTACCCAAAGCAACATCTATTCTGTATGTCGGGATAGGGATTTTTTCACCCAGAGAACCCTGATTATGGCCCACACAATAAATAAAACTTGAATTTCTCCACAAATAACCTCTGCAATTATACAAAGAGGATGTTGGAAGCAACTGGAAGCACTTCCAGCCTGCCCTTCTTTCCCACCATGCCTTTCCCTCTATGCCTTTATTTTAAGGAAGCAGTTTCATGCACAGCTTGACCTGGTCTACACATGCAGCCAAATGAGGTCAGGCTGAGAAGAAGGACTCCTGAGGTAGCAGAGCAGACATTGGGTTGCATTCAATTAACTTTTACTCAAAGTACACCATGGAAATTAATAGGCATAAGTGTGTCATGGCCAATAGTTTTAATAGTATGAAGCTTACTCTAAGTAAAAGTTAGTTCAATACTATCCACTATCACTTCAGATTTCAGGTGAAGGACCTAATTTCTGAATATTGCCCTAACTTTAAAAACACCTGAACAAAAACACCTCCCTGCACATTGATAGCAAGGGGTGGGCTTGCTTTTCCCTATCACATCATAAGTTTGAGGTGCAAGTTTATCCTTGTTTGTTTTATCCATTCATTCAATCCATGTTTACTTTAGATCTACATTTAGATCTACATTATGAAGACTATTATGTCTTCAAAAGAAAGTACACCTCCAACATCAAGGACTACCAGGGGAAAAAATACAGCAGAGATTGGCCATGTCTAATAGTGTTAGCCTGCAACATACTGTATCTACCCAATACTCCCCATTCCCTCATTCTTCAAGTGCCTCCGCAGACATGTTGCCTGATGTGTCAGTGCAAATTTGTGTTTAAAGGCCTTTGGACAATGAAGATCTCACAAGAGTCCAGAACCCGCCCCCCTTTCTACCTTCTTAACCCTGATCTTTTTTCCACTATGCCTCTGAGAATTATCCCAATTTGGTCATTCTGCCTATCCATATGCATGAGAAAAGGTTAAAAGAAAAAGAGACAAAAAAAAAACAACCCACCAGCTTCAGCACTGAGGCTGAATTGCGAGACATGGCGTCTATTTCCAATGCTAATTCACTGCTATAAAGAGCAGCATGGCTTTAAGCTCTGTGAAACTGCATGGTGACTTTCTTGGCGATGATTTTGGTGCCGGCATTCTTGCTGGGCACAAGACTAGACTACATGGCCCATGAGGTTCCTTTCACCTTTATGAATCTGGCAGCCTCCAAAGGTCGAGCTGCGACCATACCTAACAATTTGAACAAGAAGAAAAGAGAGAGAGACTTCTGCAGATGTGACCTTTGCTGTTGCTAGCTTCATAGATTTTGAGGGATTGTTATCGCTGCATAAGTGATGTGTGCCGAGTCAGATTAGCTCAACGGGGCCTCGACATATCCCCTAGCAAGCTGGCTGTATAACAGAAGACTTGATGCTACAATCAGAACATGCCATTTGTTTTGTTTTGGGGGATGATACAACATCTTCTCTAGCTCCTTTCCTAACAATGCCTTGATTTATGATAGCTGCGGATATGGCCTAATGACCAAACTGGTTCACAGTGAAGTTTCCTGCATACCTCATTGGTTTTCTTGATTTTTCAGTGGATCCAAACCACATCTGCTCCACTGGATAGCTGCTTACCTTAGACTAATTTTTTGTCTTAAATAGCAATATCACAGCTAAGGTGACAACAACATCCTTCACTTCTGCCGTCAAAACGGCTTAACAGTAGGCATTATATTAAAGCAAGTTCCAAAATTAAGCATGATGCTCAAAGAAATACGAACAAAGAGGGGGAGAAGAGAAAATGAAATGGCAGCATCAACCTGTCCCTACGTACTGAATGCTATGGAACTCTGTAGGCTTAAGAGTGCATAAATAGGCATAGGATTGCAGCCAGAATTAGAATTTCAACTATATACAGCGAATAAGATTTCTAAAATTGTTTCTGAAGTACATCTATCTTCAAGGCTTTGCAAAATAAATGCACGGTTGAAATCATGGGGTGGGAGGAAGAGTCCCTGTGGTGAGGCTAGTCAGGTAGCACATAGTAATGACAGGTGGAACGTCTTTTGAAGGCAAATATCGCCATCTTCTGGACATTTCAAATAAATCCAGTCAGGCCTGATGTCTGGTCCCTTGGCAACCAACCACTGGAAAGTGACAAAACCACGTTTTACTACAGAAAAACCTCTGTTTTCAATGGGCGTGAGCCTGGGTAGCTGCTTCCTCAAGGAAGTTTGGAGGCCTCCCAGGTGGTGTAGGAAATCAGCATGCCGGGGACGTCACTTTCAGTGTCACACACATGACGTAGAATGGTTGGTAAAAAGAAAAAGGTTTCAAGTATCATCCATGTAGCTGGTAAACTACAGAGGTCCTAGCTTTATGTGCAAACCCATGCTCTGTTCCTCATCCTGCAAGAGATTAACTGTATGGATTCACAATCAGGTGGCTGCTTGCATTACCCAGAAGTTGCAAAAGCATATCAGCACCAACATATTGGGTTTTGATGCTTCTGGCATAATGCCTGAAGAGGAGAGTTCACATGTCTCCTGAAAAGAAATGTGCAAGCTCCAGATATGCGTACTGCTTCTCATATTTCACTGTGGTGATGTAGACGTTTCTTCTCTGGACATTATTGTGAGGGGTGCAAACTGCAGGTGTGCAAGTCATGCACACCCATTTGCTTCTGCTTCCTGACCACCAAAGCTTGGCACAGATGGAGACTTCACCTTATGGATTCAGAAGATAAATGTTACCACAGAAGACAGTCCATCAAGTGCTAGGTATTTTCATCACATGGGAGTTTGTCTTCAGTGTGGACACTCAGAAAAGGGGACATTGTATTTAGAAATGTCTTCCTGATTTGAGAGCTAGGAGAAAGGAGTACATAACTGACACCACTCCTCTCCTGAACACTTACATCATAAACTGATGGAAGAGATGAAGGAGGAGAACTTTAGACAGGTGAGCACTAGAACGTGGCAACCAATTTCAAGTAACAATGAGGCAGTGATGTAGGTGGAGCATCGGAATGACATGATCAGAAGACAACTAGAGGAGACAGAGTTAATTGATTCTGCATATATACTGTAAACCTGTGATGTTATTCTTTTCATTGCTCAGCACTGGATCACAGGCTCTGCTATAAGCCAATCTTAGTACATACTTTTAATTATTTTACCATGCTCTTTAGATTTTGTTTCCCCCTCTTCAGTGTTTATTTGGTTGTTATGATCTAATAAAAATATTACCGCTCCTTGCCTTTCCTTAAGCATGAATTGGTTGTCATTTTCAAATATGCATGTACCTCTTCTCTACTAGAACAAAGTAGTAAGATACATTTGTGTTATCCTCTTCTTCCATTGTCTCCCAAGACAGATGGATGCCAACCAAAATAAATTTATTTCATTGTCCAATGACGCTGAAGGCAGTTTCAATTTGCACCTAATTGTTTATTAAGCAACCTTGCTTTCCCAACAACATGACTCCCCTGGGGGACTGTTACATTCAATGATTAATCTTGCCCTTCTTGATTACAAGAGTCCCCAGAGGGAATTGATCAGCAGATTTCAAAATCCTAGCACCTAGTCAAGTTGGTGCCTGGAGCAAGGGCAAAAGCTACCCAAACTGCCCACAGTCAGCAGGAAAGACAAAGCCCAGCAGAGTCAGCAGCTGAGCTGAGCAGATGCTGAAGGTGACAGAAGTCAGAGTGTCGCAAGAAAAATTTTGGATTCTGTACTGTTGTCAAGTCAAGAAATGTGGGATCCTAAGCAGGAGATAGACAAAACAGTGAAGTTGCAGGGGATTCTTCCTTTCTGCTCTGTTCTAACTGTTTAACCTGAAATTCAGCCTGGCTGCCCAATGGGAGCAAATGTATTTAGTCACTCAAATAATTTACACCACCATTCAAAAAGATAATGGTGGTGTATAGAACAGAGAGATATAAAAATATAACTGTGGAGTTAAAATGATTGGAATGCATTAAATCAATTGGTAAAATCGAAAAGAACAATAGCCAGTAATGTATTAAGTGAAAAGTTCATGGGATGCCACTGCACTCAGCTTCTGACACTCACTGCTGTTCTTCAAGGAGCCTTCCAGCTCCAAAATGGAAGCACTTTGGGTGCAGGTCAGGAATGGATTCAGCAAAGCTACTTCAGCTGTGTCACTGTGAATCTTTTTGGGCACCATGGAAGCTGGAGAATGTCAGCAGCCTAATTCACACAAAATGTGGCATTAACCCAGGCGACATCTTCAGCAGCAGGTGAAGAGGTGGCATATGTCTTGTGTGGCTCTCAGTGGGATCCCACCACCTGAGGCAGTCACTTCAGTCACTTATGAGGGAATAGAAGGTAGAAACTTAAAACAGCACCAAACTGCACATTTGAAGTCAAGAAGGGAAGAATGGCAAATGGGTGCTGCTCTTCAAGCAGAATCAAATTATTTAGACACTCAAAATTACATATAAATGTGAAGATTATCACAGCCTTCCTGAATATTTTTTTATTGGACTTCCAGCTGTTTCTCTTTTGAGACTAATAAATACCAAACGTACAGTTTGGAAGAGATTGTGCTATAACCAGAAACATCCTCCTGCCTATTGCCTTGCCTCTTCCATCCACCCTTTTCCGCAAACATTGCATGCTTTGCAGACGAAGGAAAGAAAAGTAGCATAGACTGGTGATTGGCTTGTTCACTTTCCCCCCTGGTGAAAGGAAGTAGACATCAAACCTTTAATAATAGTGCAACCATATTTGCCGAAATGACCAAAATAACCAGAAACTAAAATAAACAGAAGTGCTGCTTGCATAGATGGAAGTGGAGATACTATATATACCTAGAATGATTTTATTCTAGATAGACTTGTCCATTTCAAGGGGTTGGGGAAAACATATTGAGATTTGGTTCCAGGAAAAAGAATTCATTAGTCTTATTCTGGTTTCACAGTCAGTTTCGTTTGTTTGCAAAGGCAAATCATGTATTCAGAGTTCAGTGTTTTGCTAGGGCAGAATGCATCGTGGCGCTTCTCAAAATAAGCGGGTTGCTGCTGCATAATTAAATTCCTCATCTTCCTTTAAAACTACCAGTATTAACATAATCGGGATGATAAATGCAGAGTCATACTTCTCCTTGTCAACATTCACACTTTCCATGTTTCAGATGGAAACCATTGTGACATTTGACTTTATAAAAATGACCTGGCGTAGCAACTCCACTTAATTAAAACATTTAAAAAGTTGTTTTTCTTACAGGCAATGAGTGATGCATTGCACTGCAATGGAATGTGCAGCGATACAAATATTTTACAGTCCTAACAATTAAGGCTTTATTCCACTTGCAGCAGTTGACAACACAAGTGTCCCACACTTGATTCAGACAGTATCTGCACTAAAAGGGAACCAGTTGAGGGAAAGGGTGCTCCTTTGCTAATGAGTTTGGTAATCAAGGCATCTATTTTCATTTCAAATTGGCTAGATTGGGGGAAATTGCGAGACTAAATGACTAGAGCTAATTAGGATTATAAAAATATTCATCACGCTGAAGAATTAACACTGGGTCTTGATTTTCTAGTATTTGCATACGGCTGCTCTTTAAGGAAGGGTGGGGGAAACGGCACTGATAAATTGTCTTCTCTTTAATGAATTGAGCAAACACTATTTCTGTTTTAGCCATCCTTTCATTTAAAGGCACTGTTACATATTCATGATTTGTAAATGAAGCTAAGTGATTCCGATTCCTTGCATGATTACCATATTCAAGAAATTGCTTCCCCAAGTTGCTGTTAAATACTCTTGAACTTGGGATTTTCTTTTTCAACAGCAAATATTTTTGCATATCTGCCCTATTAAACATGCTGTGGTAAACCCTGCCAGACTGAAAGATATGGCATCCAGTAACGTAGTCACAAAACCATTTATGGGTAAGATCAAGCAGCTAGCGATCCTTAGAGGCTGACTGCCATATTTGTATTTTTTTTGCTCTTCCACAGACATCACCTAATGTTGACAGGCCATTTAACATTTCACTGTCTTTCCAATTCATTCTATTATCATCTTTGTTGCAATGGTACATTTGATCTTTGATGTATAACCATTGGCTATACTTACCCTCTCCATAATGATTCACAGAACTGCATTTTACAGGCCGGTTATATATTCATTTGTTACTTCAATTTCTATACTGCCCTCCATCCCATAGGATCCCAAGGTATTGCTACACAAGATAGAATTGTACATAATAATGCAGTGGTGTAGCATGGCGGGCTGGGGGGGACATTGCCCCAGGCACAGATATAGGAGGTGAAAGCCATCGTGAGCCATCATGTCCTTCTCAGCTGCTCTACGGCCGAAGGGCGCACAAGAAGGACACAGCAGCCCAGACACCCACACATATGTGTGTGTAATTCCACTTATATCCTACCCTTCCTCTCAAAGAATGGCAATATATAATACCATAAACCGTCAAACCATCCCACCCCCCAATATTGCTGCTGCTACCACAGAAGGGGAAAGAGAATGGTAAGGTACAATACTGTGTAATTTTGTTTTCTGTTGTTAGTTGATTATTGTGTTGCAATTTTTTTTACTGCTGTACTATTAACTGATTATTCTGCTGTATTTCCTCTACCATTTCTGATTGCTTAAATTGCTGTGGGATTTATTAAGTACTACGCTTTGAAGTCTTAGCTGTTCACTGGAGACAACATGTGTCTAAGCAGTGGGAGATATAGGAGAGGAGGTGAGGGATTCTGTTTATACAAGGAGCCTGCAGTGTGTGTGTGTGTGTGTGTGTGTGTGAGAGAGAGAGAGAGAGAGAGAGAGAGAGAGAGAGAGAGAGAGAGTGTTTTATGACTTCGTGGTCTAAATGATACATTATTTTCCATTATTATTTTCTATAACTGTTTCTCTATTGATTGTCAGCTTCCATGAGCAGCAGATTGGGGAAATGTTGGAGGTATAAGAATACTGGAGGAGGAGGAAGAAGAATATAGAGGGCCACTTTCTTTATTTCACTCTACTTTTTAAACATTTACATTACAATCCAGGTCAGTAAATAAATACAATAAGCCAACTGAACTATATCATATTAAATATATTACATTTACAAGATTAAATCATTTTAAAACATCTCACAAAAACTCATCTTTTTTGCTGTTTATATTACTCTCATGCTGAAAGTCATTCTCCCTCATAGCACCTCCATTTGCTTAAATCAATCAATGCACATTGATTGACATTTGAGAGTTTTATCTATCGTTTCTCCTGTGGGCTCTGAGCAGCATACAAACGAGGTTCAAGTACCCCCAAAAAGTGTGAGACATTTGCAAGGCCATATGAAACGTAAAGCTGATTGGTTGTCTTTTGCCCATGATAGCAATATTCTATATTTTCAAAAGCACTGAATTTCAATGGGAGTTTGAGGTGTTTTTTCATTGTGTTTTGCCTCTCTATGGGTGTGATTTTTTACTTAGATTCTGAAAGGTCCTGGGTTCAAATCCTGATGGGTGTACATTTGAGGGAAGGGCTGTAGAGCACATGTTTTGTATGCAATCCCAGGGTGAATCCCTGACATATCCAGGAAGAGCGGGAAAATAATCCTATCTAAAACCATGAAAAGTTGTGGCTAGTCAATCAGCTTAGACAATACTGAACTAAATGGACCAATGGTTTCATGGAGTATCACTCAGCTTCCAGGGCCAGCCATACCATTAGGTAGAGTGAGGCGGTTGCCTCAGGTTACAGATGCTGAATGGTGGACAGTGGACACTTGCAGGTAAGCCATGCAGCCTGAGTTAGCCTGCATAACTCTCTGAACCCACAATAAAACTACAATTCCCAGGATTATTTGGTGGAAGCATGTCTGTTAAAACAGTGTGATACTGCTTTAAATGTAAGGTGCAGGTATAGTCTAAGATTCAAATGCCTGTATGTTTGGCTTTTGGCTTTTATATGTATGAAATTAGGGAGGGAGTGTGGTGCGGTGCGGTGCAAACCATCCTGCTCTTCAACTCAGGCAGAAAAATATATGGAGCTGACTTTGTCCGCTTCCTGTGTTACACCATTATGATTTTTGCTGCCATGATGCTGAACTGTGAGCTCACTGACTTCATTCCTGTATTTGATTCTGGGTGCTATTCACATCGAGAAGGACAGAAGACCAAGTAATAAGGTTTTGCCTGCTATTACCACAATTTTCCTACAAGCCATATTCCAGAAGGCTTGTACCTTGGCTTATTATAGTCAGCATATGTGGATCAACATTTTTTTTTAATCCCCCAGACTCCTCCTTTCATACTTGCTCAGTGCAAGCGAATAAAAGATAGCCGCTGCACTTTATTTCAGCACATGACAAGGTAAAATACCTGTAGTTTCAACCTGAACAATCTAGTGATGTGTACAGAAAAGAAGCGAGACGCGGCACTGCTGAAGTTTCCGCAGACTATTACCGTATTGAAAACAGGAAACACTTTCCAAGTGCTAGACTGCATTTAAATGTAACAAAGGTTTACATAATTGCCGGTTGTCACACAGGCATGAAGTGCATAAAAATGCCTTATCTAACCATCTACGCCACATAATGCACATTCTATAATGGAATTTGCAGTGGATAGATTCTTCATCAGGTCCTTAACCTTCAGCAGAGGCTAAGAAATGCAAAGCTCTTGTCGAGTTTCATAATCCTTTGTTTTTTTGTTTTTTAAAGAAATATTTATTAAGATTTTACAAAGACAAATATACAAAAACACATAATAATAAGAAAAAAATAAAAAAATAAAAAAATAAAAAGATAAGTAAAACATACAGAAAAAAACAAGAAAAATTAAAAACAATTGTTTTTCATAACATAAAACTCATTTGCTTGTTTCTTTGACTTCCTCACACCTCCCCTTCTTGTATTCCCATTTAAATATTCAAATCAGCAAATCCTTACCCTCTTTCATTTATCTTATCTCTATAACTTAACATTTTATAACTCAGTATTTTCATCCATTATCAATTCATTTTTGCATATTCTTATTAACTTTGTTACCAATACCACTTATTTCCAATCCAACACCATTTTAGTTATTTTTTCCCCTAATTATACCCTTCTTCCATATTCTTAAAGCATTACAGCTGGAAACCACTTAATTTCTATCCAACATCATTCTAACATTCATTAATTTTGCAATATTTCTGTAAATAGTCTTTAAATTTCTTCCAATCTTCTTCCACCGCCTCTTCTCCCTGGTCCCGGATTCTGCCAGTCATTTCTGCCAGTCCCATATAGTCCATCATCTTCATCTGCCATTCTTCCAAAGTGGGTAAATCTTGTGTCTTCCAATACTTTGCTATAAGTATTCTTGCTGCTGTTGTAGCATACATAAAAAAAGTTCTGTCCTTCTTTGGCACCAATTGGCCGACAATGCCGAGAAGAAAGGCCTCTGGTTTCTTCAGGAAGGTATATTTAAATACCTTTTTCATTTCATTATAAATCATTTCCCAGAAAGCCTTAATCCTTGGGCACGTCCACCAAAGGTGAAAGAATGTACCTTCAGTTTCTTTACATTTCCAACATTTATTATCGGGCAGGTGATATATTTTTGCAAGCTTGACTGGGGTCATGTACCACCTGTATATCATTTTCATAATATTCTCTCTTAAGGCATTACATGCCGTAAATTTCATACCGGTGGTCCACAACTGTTCCCAGTCAGCAAACATAATGTTATGTCCAGAGTTTCATAATCCTTTGGCTTGGAATACGAAACTCATGCTGCTATTTTAATTCAAGTCTGACAGCTCAACTCCTATCCACTGTCCGTGGCATCTCAACCTTCTGTCTCCCAACGATTCTGCCCACACACCAGCTCTCTCATTTTTTTCATTTATTTTATTAGATTTATATACAGCCCTTCATCATAAGATCTCAAGGAGGTTCACAGAATCATCACCATCATCATCATCACTATCATCTAGCTATGTGTCAGGAAGTGCTGAATCTGGGTATAGCTGCCCCATTGAATTGCAGGCGGCAGCTTCTCTGAACTGACTCTGCCCACCCAGGCTGGCAATTGGAACCTTCTGTGCAGGAAGTGATATAAAGTGCTTCCTCTTCCAGTCCAGTCTTGATTGAACACAAATTCCTCATGAGGACTGGCCAGTATCCTTAGTTACTCCTCAGTCCTGCCTCCTGGTTTGCTCTTTGGCCCTCACCACTGTCTTGTCTAATTCCTGGCTCATCTCAGAGACTGCTGCTCACAGCACAGTCCTGACACTGTGGCTCCAACTTTGACCCTAGCTGTGGGAGGGAAGAATCTTTTTTTCTGGCCTGGCACTGGAACTGCAACTTCAGCGGTAGGCTCACGGGTGAGTGGGAAGGTTGGGGCAGTTACTGGATCTGTCCACGCCTCATCAGTGGTGATATGACAGGATCTGATTTAAGCTGCATTGCTGTGGAATGAGATGAGCATTCACCCAAACGTTGTGAGAAATTGCTCAGCTTATTCTGAGCCCATCTAAGGAGAGCTCCATATTTATAGATATAAAATATTTATTGAAAAGAAGTAGATGGAAATTATGTAAGCTGTTAAGGTAGCTATTAGTTTGTTGGATTCTATCAGGGGCTGGATTTGCTGCTGTCAATGATCTAGAGTTAAGTAGTAGTGCATATAATGTTAAGAAGGGGTTTAAATCTCACTTTGAAAAGATTTGTGAAAAGATTTGGGAATTATGGGAGTCCTGCTTCTAACTTTCATGTCTATGTAACTTGCCTTGCCCTCCCTCTCTCCGCTCCCCACCATACAACCCATTTTCTTGTCATTCTTTTAAACACATGCAGACATTATACAGTCTCGGAAGTCATGATGACTCCATACGTGGAATTAGACTTTCAAATTACAGCACTGTGATTACTGGGAAGACCTTCGTGGGATGGAGATTGACTACCAGGTGTGCTGAGATGGCACACTGCCATACTACCTCAAACATCTAATTCAGCAATTCATAGGTGGGGATATATAGATTAATGAAGAATATTGATGATGAATATACTTAGTGGAAGATGAGGCCTTTGATTGCCAAGCTCTTGCATTTTACAACTTGTTTGATTAGCAACATTGTGGCAGGTGTTTTTAGTAATAAGCCATTTATTAGAAGGTGATAGCTAGTCGGTAGAGCATGAGACTCTTAATCCCATGTTGGGCAAAAGAGTATTGCATTGCAGGGGGCTGGACTAGATGACCCTTGTGGTTCCTCCCAACTCTACGATTCTATCAGTTCTATGAATTTCTGAACCAAAGCTGAATTCCACTGCCACCATCAAACCTCTGAAACAGCCTCCTCACTAAAGCCATGGCATGTCCCAAGGTAATGAGTTCTGCTGAGAATGTGAACATAGCTGCCCCACATGCCAGCATCCTTTATCTCCCCTACCAGATAACCCTTTGAGCTTAAAAAGCAGACCATGTGATTGAGCACATACTCAACAGTATAGAGGGGTGGAGTAGTGGCTCGAGACCCATGGAATGGGGAGAAGAGACCACAAGGGAAAGGTCTTGAGGTCTTTACGCCAGCATCCAGTCACCGGAAAATGTTCTCCCCCCCCCCAACTTTAGCATTATGCCTCTGAATACCAGTCGCTCGGACTTGCAGAAAGCTGCTTTGCTCATGTCCAGCTTGCAGGCTTCCCAAAGGCATGTAGCTGGCCACAGTGAGACAGGATGTTGGATGACATGGCCCATTGGCTTGGTTCAGCAGGCTCGTCTTATGTTCTTAAAGAAAATGAATGTACATAACTTTTCTCCTTTCACACGCAAAAATCAGTGCAGAATTTGGAACATTCAATCTCACAAATTAGGAGTGGGGAGTTATAGAATTTGGGTATTCTAACCCAAACCAAACCTAGCCTGGATTACCACGGAGTTTCCTGACAGATACATCATATACCCAGCAGCTGATCATTTGTTTCTTTATTACCATGGTCTTTGTCCAAACACAGGCACATGTATATATATATATATATATATATATATATATATATATATTCTAGCTTAAAAGTAACATCAAACCATTCAGCTACATCAAACAGATATATTGGGTCTTTCAATTCATACTGCGAAATTCCTGGATACACCGAACATCTGAGCTTGCAAAAGGACTGACATTTGGCTAAGTCCTTTCATACAATGACTGCCTGGCACAGTAAAGAACTCTACATTTACAGTGGCTTTGCATCTGCAAATGTCACTGTGGCATCATCAAAGAAATAGCAATGTGAACCTGGTGCCTTCTGTTAACAAGGTAAAGGCTATATTCAAGTTATTATCTGTGGTTACTGGTGCAGTATATAATAGAACACTTTAAAGTGCATTAAATTACTTAGGTCAGGCAGTAAAAGACCTGGGGACTATGGTATATTGCAGCACAGGAGACATTGTTCAATGGGCCACTAATGAATTTACTCTCCAAGGGAAAGCCGGGACGCTTCACAAATATAACTGCTGAGCCAAAGAACTTCCCCTGCTTCGTGTGCATGCTCCAACAGACATTCCAAAATCTGAGGTAGAAGTTCACTGTGGAAAACGTTACAATGTGCTCACCCCTCTGTGTTCCACACAAAGCTCACAATTCCAAACATCTGTTGGATGGGCAAACAGGACATCAGAAAAAGGCTGTACGCCAATACTAAGACATCATTGAGTCATGATACTTGTAATGAGCATATCCAACACCCCAAAAGAAACCTCCATATGAAAGCAGTTTTGTACTTGTTCCCTCAAAAGCCTAGGGATCATTGCTACCATTTTTTGTGACTGAAAGACCATCTCCTGCAAGAAATGTTCCACAGGTAGCACTTGAAAGGTAAAAATAATAATAGCTGGTGCCCATCGTCTGCCCCACTTCTCCCCCCCCCCCGCCAGTCTTTATATTCCTTGGGGATATGCATGTACTCATGAAAAGGTAGGAAACCTGAGCCATATATGCTTCTATACTACCTCAGCTTTGGGAAAGAGTGTGTCTGACCACAATTCATTGCTTCTCTTAGCTCAATGGTCCAGCCCTGGCTAGAAGAACTTAGGATGTGTTGGACTCTTTAAAGCAAGGGGCATTGCAGAACAGAGAAGATATACTGAATTTTCCCTGGCCTGGTCTAATTGAGGAACAAATCAAGGCTTTTGAATTCAAGCATTCATTGACAAAGTTGGGGAACTTGCTAATTTCAATGTTTACAAAAAATTCAGTATTCTAAAAAGATTGAAAATGGGTGTGACTATATCTTGAAAAATTATAAACTGGTGCTCCATGTTGTTTAATTCACCCATCCATTGAACACCATCATCCATATACATGATGCTTTACAGAGTACTAAAGGGTATATCTCAGCTCCTGCTGCATTTGAAAGCACTTCACAGTATGTGCCCCTTTATTAAATTGAATGGGAGAAGAGAGATTTGATAGTAAGGCAGAACAAAAACTACAGTGCCACCTTTTCTTCTTTTTCTTCTTAAATGTGAGTAATGCTTAAACAGACCTTCTAAGTTTCTGGGATCCTATTGACGTTTTCTCTAAAGATTGAGGCATAATAAGGGACAGCAGTTTTGTTACAATTTGCACCTGACAGGATTAACAGTGCTACAACAAACAGGGATGGCAGCTGTGTTAAATGAGAATTAAAACACGGAAGAGTTCTACATAGCTCAAAATAAGACAAATAGCACAGATGTACCTGACCCCTTTGCAATTTTGCTTTCAGTATACCATGACTCCATGAGTGCCCTTGACTACAGCCACAAAGAGTAGTTTAAATTCCTATGTTTAGAAATCATATTTGCAAGCTTGGAAATGGGGAAGCCGATAGTGTGAGGCAAAAAAATGAGGGTTGCAGGTGAATACCCTGTGCAGGGACCTGGGAGCACCATTTAAAGTTCAGTGAATGCATAAAGGAATAACATCGGGATGGTATTATTTGGATTAAATAAGAATGGAAGCAGGAGAAGGAACAACAATAGCATCTCCCCAAGACCAGAACATGGGAAGTCACCCAAAAATGTTTAATTTGGAATGGAATAATTGGCTTTTTTAATTGCATTATGATCTGGTATTGTATCAATGTGGCTTATATTGGATTATTATTAATAAAAATTATTATAAAAAAATGAAGTTTGGTGAATGCATGTTCATCCACTCAGAATAAGCTGGTGCATTTGGATGTGAATGTGTTAACCAAGTATTTTTTCAGGTTTTGCCCCACTGCTGAATGCAATCTTCTTTCTCCTTTGTAGCAACCTGTTGAGTACCTGATACAGATGACCCACAAAAAGAAAAACTTTCTGTGCATGAATTGCCATCACTAGACAGTACGGATTCTCCAGATATTTATTCACCATATAGTATGTATACAATGAATGAGCAACAGCAGCCTAAAGTTCAGGCACTGTTTCCTTCTTCCCTCTCAACTTCCAATGTGCAAAAAGAAAGTGATCAGAAGCTTTCACTCCATGTTTTAAACTAACCAGAGTTTGTTGTTTGATCTGATCTGGGGAAGCTCTAAACCATGATTTGACAGCCAGGATCCAACCATAGGTTAGGTTTGATCCTGGCTTGTTTCAACGAACTGTATTTTAAACAGTGGTTGGAACCTGTGGCCCTCCAGATATTCTTGAACTACAATGGCTAGCCATTGGTCATGCTAGCTGGGGTTGATGAGGTGTTGCCGGACTCCAATTCACAATTTAAATGCTTCCTATCATACCAGAGAAGAGAGAGCACTTGTGCCTAAGGCTTACTGCTTTTAGTGCATGTAGCACTGAACACTGGTGTGGCATTGCATCTGAAACGAGGCAAAGATATATCATGAGCAATGTACCTTTTGGTCAAGGCTGTATGCTAGAATCCAGTCTTCCTGCTTAGGATGGAACAGCAGGCTCTGGATGTAGAAGCTGAGCCGATATTTTTGATAGGTGGCGCCTTCGTCGTTACTGATCAGTATGCTGCTTTCAATCTCAGGATCACTCAAGAGCATTATCTATATAAAAAGAAAGAAAAGACAGGATAAAGGTGGGAATAGGCTTAACTACATATCTGATACTAACTTGAGATTATTATCATGTGATAAGAATTGCCCCTATATAGTTACATTACATGTAAGAATTGTCCCTACAGTGGTACCTTGTTTTACGAACTTAATCCATTCCGGAAGTCCGTTCTTAAACCGAAACCGTTCTTAAACCGAGATGTGCTTTCTCTAATGAGGCCTCCCGCCACCGGTGCCCTTCCACCATTCGGATTCTGTTCTTAGACCAAGGTAAAGTTCTCAAACCGGGATGTTACTTCCAGTTTTGCGGAGTTCGTAAACCAAATGGTTCGTAAACAGGACTGTTTTTAAACTGAGGTACCACTGTATATAAAAGCGACACGGGTGGTTCTGTGGGTTAAACCACAGAGCCTAGGACTTGCCGATCAGAAGGTCAGCGGTTCAAATCACCGCAACGGGGTGAGCTCCCGTTGCTTGGTCCCTGCTCCTGCCAACCTAGCAGTTCAAAAGCACGTCAAAGTGCAAGTAGATAAATAGGTACTGCTCCGGCAGGAAGGTAAACAGCATTTCCGTGCGCTGCTCTGGTTTGCCAGAAGTGGCTTAGTCATGCTGGCCACATGACCTGGAAGCTGTACGCCGGCTCCCTCGGCCAATAAAGCGAGATGAGCAGTGCAATCCCAGAGTCGGTCGTGACTGGACCTAATGGTCAGGGGTCCCTTTACCTTTACCACTATATATAGTTACATTGCCAGGTTGGAATGCACCATTGAACTCTTGCTTGAATGAATGGTGGAGAGGGGTGGATGTATAGACCCTATGGCTTTTGCGTGGCTAGAACTGTAGAAAGGTAAGAGTCACATCCATTGCCCTGCCCACCTTTGTCTCTGGCCCCGCCCACCATCTGCATGTGGCCACCAAAATGTTCTCTGTGAGGTAATATGGCCCTCAGGTTGAAAGATGCACCCCACTCCTGGTTTAAACATTTTGCCCAGTGAATGATTTTCATATTCCACGCTCAAATGTTGAACTCTGCATCTGAAGTGCTAATAGTGTCAATATCAAATATGACAACCGACTATATATAAGGCCTTATACTGTATACTGTATACTAAAATGTTTTCTTCCAAACTTAGTTCCTTTGGCAAGCCCTTTGTGGTAGCACAATTAACACTGACATCTCTTGGCTCGTACAAGGATATTCTTCACGACATCACCTCTCCTCATGCAAACCTGCATGGACCCTGAGATTGTCATCTGAGAAACTACTCTCTGCACCAGCTCCAAAGGAGCTCCACAGAATAGTAGCTTCCATCCATGGACTGCTCTTCCCTGAAAGGCCCACGTAGCACCAACTCTGTCATCATTTTGATGCCAGACAAATACACTTTTCTTTTCCTGGGCATTTGGGCAGCTGCAATGATCGGATGCTTTTACTCTGTTTATGCTCTGGGAAGTAATAAATTTAAGAAACTAAACAAACTAGCTTGTTCTTAGATCTGGTGATAGCAAAAAAGGGAAAGCATTCTACCTAGGAATTCACCACTGTCATTAGTGACAAGGTTCAAGGTGACCCCTTCAGCTAACTCTAAATGGTTGCAATGGTCTGTACAATACTCCACGGTCACGGATTTTTATCGCATGTGGCAAAATTCTGCAACAAGGAAAGCTTTATTCTACGGCTAGTATAAATTTCACAGAAGGGAAAATTTACATAATGCCTTATTTTGCATGATCTATTCTGCAATATTTCCTATTTTGCATAATTTATTCCAGTTTTCATAGTCATGGCGAGGAGCAAGGAGCTATGTAGGTGACTAAGCTCCACCTCTTATCTTATTCAGCAACTCCTTGCTCACACGGTATTTCAAGCGATAAGAACAACTATCCATTAAATTAGAATGATCAGCTTTCATGCATATATTTTCAGACATATTCCCCCCCCCTTTTTTTTTGATAGCTGAAATTTGCAGGAAGCTGAATTTTATTTCCCAGTGCCAGATTATGTGCTTTTTGTGTTCAACTGGAATCGTAGCACACAACCAGTTTTGTTTGTGGAGACCTGCTGTTGCTTCAGAGTGTAAGATCAGGCTAGCAGCATTTCAGCTTGGCACTAAAAATCAGCTTTGAGAATCTCAAAGCCTCACTTCAGCAAAAACTTAGTTCAATAGGAATTATCACCTCTGTCATCTCTGGGGCCGCTGTGACAAAAGCTCAGTATACCATGGAAATAAGCCTTTATTTCTTTTTGCTTCCCAAAGGACTTCCATATTGCACAATAAAAGAGAAAAAGGTTGTCACCTCTAATCCCTATTTGGGGAAAAAACCTAAATCACCTTTTCAGGATTCAAGAAAGCTTCTGTTTGGGACTAACTTTGTTTCCTGATCTATTTATTCATATCCAGAGGATAAGAGAGATATCTGTAGCTCACATTACTAACATTTGCTTACATCTGCAGATTAGATGAAAGAGAATGGAAGATTGCCACAAAGCAAAACATTTCAGAAGGATGCTACTTTTAAAACAAAGATTCTCTGGGGAAACAGATTTGCCACTCACTAAAGGTTATCAAGTGAAGAATGTTATAGATTAAAGATTTCCTCTTGTTCTAAGCTTGGATAAAGAGGTTAAGGGTCTTAATTATAGAGTACAGCAGATGGGTATCCAAATTTCCCAATGATTCATTGTTGACTCACTTTTTGCTTCAATAGGCCTTCTTCCCAGGTAGGTGGGAATAGGATTGCAGCCTTACAGCACTGGTTGTGCTATCTGGGGACTTGCAGTCCCTATAGTTTAAATGTGTGTGGCATATCTCCCTTTGCAGCCACTTTGTCAGGAAACTCTGCTTAAAGGAACTTGTGCCAGCTGTATCTCTAGGGGACTCCACACATTCAGATTAAAAGGTTGACTGGGAGAATGTGGTGGTGCTCACTGTCTCTCCTCCCTACCTCCGTATATTCAGCCAAAGACTTGCAAAAATACTTTAGGCGAACAAGTTGTGTGGAGCTAGGCTCTCTTCATGCAGCTGCAGACTTTTCAGAAGACCAAGTCCCGGATCACATATGCCTAGCTTATGTACTTTAACTTCTGCAAACACTGGCTCTGCCCAGACAATCCACTGAACATGTGGAGGTTTGGAAAGGGCCAGAAACATGATCATCTTCCTGAGCCTCCATATTCAGTGGAGATGTGGAAAACATGTGAACAAAGTTCTCATCTTTCCATAATATCCTGAGAGAAGATGTGCTTTCCCTGGATGTTTCCTGCAAACCAAGTTGTTTGCTGTAACTCTGAATGGGGAGCACAGAAGGGCTCTGTCTCCCCATATCCTTAATAATTGCAGCTAGCAGCAACCACATAGGACTCATGTCTGAAGAGTAACCAATAAAAAAGTTTTCTCTGGTAGCTCTGCAAAGTGAGCATATTCCTTGTGCAATCTCCACTTTCCCAAGTGATCAGACTTTCCAGATATAGAGCACAGCTGAGTTTGGCTTTCTTTGCATGGAGAGATCACTGCAATCTCTCTTCTTCTTTTTTGGCATTAATATATGGGTTTATTGGCAAATATAGCTCACAGTGTTTGCAGAAGTTAAACATTCCTACAATCAATAAATCCACTGCCACAAATCAGATTCTCAGAGATACCCTCTAGTCTACCACAGCCCAGCTTTCTGCATTCTTGTCTCCAGCTGTAATTCCCTTCTCGCATCCCCAAACCGGCTCCTTTTCTCTGTTTCAAAAATACCACTAATTACCCTTCATGTATAAATATCTAGCTTTTCTCCTTCCTTGAGTTGAAAAGGGAAATAAGGTTCTGATGAGCTTCACCTTCCACATCATCCTGTAACAACCAGTTACCCTCAAAAGCGTTACCAAGGAATTTGCATAATAAAAGGGTGTGATCTAGCCAGTATTCACACTTGCATAGCTTTCACTAATCTAGAACAAGTAAATGGGAGTAGAAAAGGGGAGGAATTTAGTTCAGTTCAGATTTAAAGGCAAAACTCCCCAATTCACAGTTTCAGGAACAATGCACAAACTCAAATGCAGCCACCCATCAAAATTTGTACTTCTCTGAATTTTGCAATGCAGTTCTGTAGCCAAGTTATGTGTACAAAAATGCATATACTGAGGTAAAGTGTGCATATATTCATGAAAATAACGTACAAAAGTGCACTATATTCAGGAAAACTGCTTCACAAAACTTTATATATTAGGCACAGTTGCATACAGATTTGTGCATATTAAAAGAAATTAGTACCTGATGAATTTTCATAAGGACTTCTAAAAAAAAAGTGAACTGGTGCAGATATCTGGAGAAGTGAACTTAATACAGTGGTACCTCTGGTTACAAACTTAATTCATTCCAGAGATCCATTCTTAACCTGAGGTACCACTTTAGCTAATGGGGCCTCCTGCTGCGGCCATGTCTCCGGTGCACGATTTCTGTTCTCATCCTGAGGTAAAGTTCTTAACCCGAGGTACTACTTCTGGGTTAGCGGAGTCTGTAACCCAAAGTGTTTGTAACCCGAGGTGTTTGTAACCTGAGGTACCACTGTATTGGGGAAATGAGCAATGGAGAGAAATCGAAACTGAAAGATTTGCCCATCCCTATTGAGGAGCAGACAATATGGGACACTTCAGTTTGACCTGCATTGTTTGCTTTCTGAGCTATTCCCAATTAGCTGCTTCTCTCTCTCTCTCTCACACACACACACACACACACCGACAGACACAGACAGACACACAGACACACCAAGTGACCTCTACTACATTTCACTCACTAGTTCAGTTCCTGATTGAACTGATCAATGTCTTCAGCCTGATCCCAATACAACCTTCCTATAAGATTTGTGGAACAGCAATTCCTTGATTTCAGAATTCATCACAGACTAGTCCACTCCAGAACCTACAACAGACTAGCAGAGAAAGGGAGGGGTCCTGGAAGGAGGAACATGGGTCTGCTTGTGGCTTCATTCAAGGAAGGAGCTATAAAATAGAAATCTAATCTATTAAGCTTGGCCTGAATATGTATGAGAGTCCCAGGCATCTGAGCACAACTAGGAGAGTGAGCGTGAAGCGTAGCTGTATCCATTTTTTCTGGTAATCTGATCCCAGACATGACAGATGATGAGCAAAATCCCCAACATCTTTGGTTTACTGAAACCGATATCAGTTTGGCTTGGATTATACAAATCAGCAGGGAGCCTTTCCAGCTTTGGTTCACACAAGAAAATCAAAACGGTATCAGCTTCAGTAAAGCAAAGATGGAAAAGCTCATGGAAAGAAAAAGACTGTGCAGTGAGAGCCTATCTCCCTATTTAATAACATTTAACCCTTTCCACAGCAACCCCTCCAAAATAATAATATGTGAACCAAAATAATCATCATAATAAAAAATAGATATATGTGGAAAACAACACTTTATATTTGTCAAAGGGCAAAACTACCTCTTCTTATTATGTGTCTTCAGCAAAGGATCCACCCCATTCGTGATTTAGATTAATCTCTTTTCATTAGCAGCCAATAAACAAACACCAGCTTCTCTGGCAGTGCCCAGGACCGCCATTTATAATTGCCATAAGGAACACCAGAGAGTTGTCAAATATAATTTATAGCCTTTTAAGATCTAATCATTTTCTATAATATTAGATTAAATGGCAGCCCTTTATTAAAGAGGAAATTATAGTTCACCTTGCTACTTTCTGGAACATTTTGTTATATATTGTTTTTCTCTGTCCATTACAGAAGGATATAAAGTACATTATTTGGGGGGGGGGTGGAGTGCTGCAAAACGAACTTGAAGGGAATAAGGTTTCCCTTTCCTTTCTGCATCCTGGCTGCAGAAATTGTTCTGTGAATGATTTGCAAGGGCACAGTCTAGACTGCAATGCCAGATACCTGGATGCAATTCCAGTGGAGCAAGAAAATCCAGTCAAAACAGGAATCACCCATAGGTGATTCTTGCTTGAATCTTAAAACGTTTACTTGCTTTAAGGCATAGTTTTGAAGTGCATGTTTCTAGAATTCATGGGTTTTATCGCTTTTCTTCTTCTTCTTTTGAATTTGAATTTGTGGGATATGTTAATTAACGTAAGAAGAGTCCTGCTGGATCAGGTGAAAGGTCAGTCTAGTTCAGCATCCTCTTTTCATAGTTGCCAACCAGATACCTATGGGAAGCCTGGAAGCAGCACCTGAGTGCAACAGCACCCTTTCCACTTGTGATTCCCAGCAACTGGCATTCAGATTCAAACTGCCTCCAACAAGATGTTTGCATTTGATGCAAAGCAAATTTCTCTCTTTTTTTCAAAAAATAAATAAATTATTCATTTTATAACACAAATAAAAAACACAAACAGAAAAGACAAACAATATGAATAAATTCTTGTCATATCCTTATTTATCTAAACATTGTTAACTGGGCTTCCCCAAGTCCCACCTATCTGATTTTCATTTTACTTCATCTTTAGCAGTTTACATATATCATAATTTCTAACCATTTTTTTTAATCACACTTAAAATAACTTCACATTTTATCACTTACAAATAATACTATTTTAAAATACCCTATCTTCTACTTCTAACCCTACAGCCTATATCCACTTCCAAAGCTATTCTAAAGTTTATTATTAAATATTAACGTATTTTTTCAAATATTTCTTAAACTTCTTCCAGTCTTCTGGTCTCGGAGTCTCTCAGTCAGTTCGGCAAGTTCCATATAGTCCATCATCTTCATCTGCCATGATGCAAAGCGAATTTCTCACTTCATACCCATTTTAATGTTCCCTTCTTGAAAGAATCCAGATGATTTTCATGTTTGCTCAGGTGCACGTTTCCACAATAAAAGAATAGATGGATTGCCCACTTATTATGGTATAGCCTGCCTATAAGTGGTCATGCTGGGTCCAAAATTAATGTATCTCTTTAAGTTTCCCTCCACTTTTGTGTGTGCATAAAACCTCTCTGTGAGGTCCTCTCTCAGATACAATTTTGATAACTGAGAAGGCAGAACAAATAAGAAGACCTATCATGCTTATACCCTTTGACCAGATGCAACCCACAAGCCAAGTATTGTGACTGACAGGTGCTTGTTAATCCATACCCTCCATTATAGCATATTGACTAAGGCTGCTTCCAAGCTGTCACTGTTTTGTGGGTGGGATTCAACCACACAAGGCAAGTTCAAGTTGTGCAATTAAAGTAGATTTCATAGGATCATAGAATTGCAGAGTTGTAAGGAATCCCCTGGGTCATCTACTCTGCAGGAATCACAGCTTAGGAGTCCCTGACAGATGGGCACCCAACCTCTATTTAAACATATCCCATGAAGGGGAGCCAACCACCTTCCAAGACAGCCCTTCCAGTAAGAGTCAACCAACCCTTACTGTCAGAAAGTTCTTCCTAATGTTTAGTCAGAAACTCCTTTCTTAACATTTGAATCCATTGCAAATTAATCAGGACGAATGCTTAAGAAACAGCTCATCTGGAATTGACCATAGAGACTGAGCCCCTAATTTGAATCTCACCTCTGTCATGAATGCATTTGGCAAGCCATGCCCTCTCTTTCTCCTCGTAGAGCCTCAGTTCAGCCTCTCTTTCCAGGGGACTTTGAGAACTGTGAAGGGAACAGGGGTATCTGAACAACTATCAGCACCCTTAACAAACTACACTTCCCAGAATTCTGTGGGGGCAGCCATGATTGTTTAAAGTGGTATCACAATGCTTTACATGCATAGTGCAGATGGGACCGCAGTCTTTGCTTCTTCTGTTATCTGTTGTTGTTGTTTAGTTGTTTAGTCGTGTCCGACTCTTCGTGACCCCATGGACCAGAGCACGCCAGGTACTTCTGTCTTCCACTGCCTCCCGCAGTTTGGTCAAACTCATGCTGGTAGCTTCGAGAACACTGTCCAACCATCTCGTCCTCTGTCGTCCCCTTCTCCTTGTGCCCTCATCTTTCCCAACATCAGAGACTTTTCCAGGGAGTCTTCTCTTCTCATGAGGTGGCCAAAGTATTGGAGCCTCAGCTTCACGATCTGTCCTTCCAGTGAGCACTCAGGGCTGATTTCCTTAAGACTTCTGTTATCCAGCTGTAGTTATTGCAACAACCCACTAAGGCAAGTCCGTATTATTATCCCTGTATTACAGATGGGAGGCGAGTTTGCCATGAAACTGAATCAGATTCCCTCCCCCATCCCTATCACAGTACAGCCAAAGGGCAATGAGTCTGACAGACCTGCCTGAAAACAGGCCTCTTCCACCCACAGCCTACTGAAATTCAGCTGCACTTGCCCAGCCTCAGCAAATTACACACAGAGAGACTGTAAAATTATATCACCACTAGTCCCCTTCCCATTCTCAGTTTGGATTACAAACATAAATGCTTAAAAATCTTATTGGCCCACACAACCACATCTCTTGACAAAAGAAAGGAAGGAAGAAAGAAAGCCCTTTTGACTGTGAATGTTATGTCATACCATAAAGGGACATTTCTATCAATATTACCATTCCTTGTGCCTTATTAATTTCCTCCCCCACAAAAAACCCCAAACATAAATTTCAAGTGAGAATTACTTGAGTCCGCCTCTTTCAATGGGCGCCAAGAAGTTTTGTAGGTACAATATCTGTAACAATATCACTGCTGAGTTACATTAGCAAGAAGCATCTTACAAAATGAATAAAGAAGACAGGATAGAAATAAATGCCTTTTGTTCCCAGGAATAAATAGAGGACATTAAACTCTTGCTTGCAGGCAGCCAGTTTGTCAGCTTTTTGAATATATGCTCCCCAGGTTAGCCTGCCTCTGTTTAATTTTTGTAGACAGAAAGCCACAAAACCATCCTGATGCTGGAATAACCGCTGGGCTAAAGAAGAGCGCTTCTGCTTGGCACAAACAACCGCCCATTGTCATTAACAGAACACAGATGCTGTGCCTGAAACATCTTTAAAAAAAAAACCCAGAAAAATAAAGCTGCACCTGAAGAAATGTCTGGAAAAAGCAGGCCTAATTGGGTTCTGTATGCAGCGCATATTCATGCTTTCCAAAGCAAGAGTGCTTAGCGGAAATGACATGTCTTCAACTGCAGGAATTATTTTAAATTCAAACTCAAGATGGTTAAATGAAATTCTGTAGGCTAGAACCACCTTCAGACCTTCTGAAAGTAGGAACATGTTGGGAGGGGAACAGGGATGGTGCTTGCTAGTCCCAGCCCCGGACTCAATGTGTTGGTTAGCTCTGCAGGAGCAATCCAGTACCCTGCAGTTTTCAGGCTCTGTGTATACATGGACACAATGGGCAGGATTTACCTAACATGTCCAATCTGTGGAAGCCCTGTTGCCTTAGTTTAACCTAGACATAAGTGAATCCCACCTCTAATCCTAGCTTTTTCATGGCTATTCATAACTGTTGCCATTCTTTTCTCATGATTTCCAGCCTTTATGGCTGCTTCATTCTTCCAATCAGGAATCAAGTAATAGATTCTATTACAATGGAACCAGTGCTATTTTTCTAGAAAAGGAGGTGCCGGAACTCACTATGCATTGTTCTCTTAGAATGGCAATTACACCCACCTGAGAGGTACTGACGCTGACCTCCCAGTGAGCTCTGACTGAAAAAAAGCCCTGGTTGGACGACAGTGTATGTGTGTGTGTATAAATGCTTCAGATTTAGCCATATACTGTGCCATAAAGGCAATTTAAAGCCTTTAGAGAGGCAGAAATTGTCCTCTCCTGGTCACATGGTTGATCGTAGCCAATCAGGGATCAGCCTTTTGCAATGGTCTCCAGAAAGCTGCCAAGAGTGGGGCTCTATCTCATCCCAATTCCAGTTCAACACTATAATTGAGTTTATGTTATATGCATTACAATTTCCCATGCCTAACTTGTTCCCTTTCAAATTCTGCCTAGAGGGTCATTGTGATTCATGACATTCCTTTCTGCAAATTGTTCTAATCTGAGATCTCAGGTAAATATTCCAATGGCCAACAGGGATTACAAAACTGCCAACTTCTGAGTGGCCTCAAAACTTTATCAGAAAAATCTGTGGGTTTTTTCTACCCCAAAGGGCCAGCCGGCTTGGACCTACTCTTCCAACTTCTTGTAACATGACTTATCATTACTTGGAAATTAACATTAATAACAGATTTAATTAGCAGATATAGCTCCAGATTATCATCTTTCTGGAACATAATGATGCAGTCTTACAGGATGAAGTGCACTCTTCTCACTATATATGGGTTTATGAAGCATGTGTTATAAAAGTACCTCAGCCATACGGCTTTTATACCTTGGCAAGCATTTCAAGGCAATCCCATAAAATCCATGCAAATCTTAAAGTGTTAAAGGTGACTTTCACTACAGTAATGAAAGAACAAGACAGACGCCCAACGGAAATTAAATAGCATCCTATCCTTTACTTAGTAGTTTGTAAAACAAAGCACAAGCTCAATATTTCATTGCCTTGCACAGGTTTCTAAAACCAACCTTCTTGATCAAAAATGGAGGAGTGAAAATTTGCAACACTGAAATAAAGCATCACCTTTCAGCTTCTATGCTAAAGAGTATGCCCCAAGGCTATAAGCTAGGAACAAGGTAGAGTTCATTCCTTGACAGTTCTGTGCTTTCTGCCATCCTCCAAACTCCACCCGCCCCCAAACTTCTCATCTCTCTCATGTAGTTGGCAATAAATCCCTTTGGGGATGCAAACACTCAGCTGTACAATGAAAAATGTGGAAAACATAACCCACCCTCAGCTCTAACAGTTAGTTCAAAGACACCATTACTGCAAGATGCTTGTGTAACTCTCCAGAATGGAAGGTTGTGCTGCTTTTGTTCTCAATATGTGTGCCAGATACAAAGGCTGGTACTACTTTCAAACTCTAATGACCAGAGTTTGGGAAGCAAAAGTTTACAGTATGAAAGCTGATGTTGAACACAACTTGCATGGGCCTCTACTGTACTCAGATATATTATGATGTGAACCACTACCAAGTGAGGTCAAAGCTCAGAGCAACACATGCCGTGCTGCCTTTGAATCTAGAAGAGCACAAAGCCACCTATAGCTTTATACTCTATAAATTTGTCTAATCCCCTTTGAAAGCAAAATAGGTACAGTTGTCATCACCCCACCTTGTAGTAGCAACTTCCAGAGTTTAATTGTGCACTGGGTGCATAAATACTTCCCTTTGTTTCTGCTGTATCTCCGCCTAGTCAGCTTCACTGAAAGGATCTAGATTTTGTTACAGGAAACCTCCATCTATTTTCTCCCCACCATAAATGAGTATAGAGATTGGGGGTGGGGGGAAGATACCACACAGAGATTGTCACAATTGCTTATTTTACATGTTCAACATGTAAAGGGGGAAAGTAGTGGCATATTTAGCCTTAAAAGGCCAAGAAGGCTAAGGAAATGTACAATGCACCATTTTATTCACATAAGTAATTTAATAGCGCTATTAGTACAAGTGAAGTTATTTTGCTGTGTTGGCAATTGTTGGACCAGGAACTCAATCTACAAAAGTACTATTATGGAACCAGAATTCCCAACGTGTTTCTCTGCTGGGACTCCTAGAATACACAGGGGGAAACCCACCATCGTTATAATACTGTAACTATTTCTGCTTACAAAACAGAGTTATTTTAACAAGCAAAATTGCTTTTGAGGTCTGTGGGGAACAGCAGAAATGTACTTTGCTTTGAACTCAAATATTCTAGGTACAAGTGATAAATACTGCCTGCTTCCCAATCTCTGCAGTTTTGGGAGAAGGGTTACTGAGAAAGTTGTGAATATGTAGCACATGCTGGCTGGGGATGATGGGAGTTGTAGTCTCAACATCTGGAGGGTACCAGGATGGCTACACAGTGATGGGTGTAGAATGAGCTGGACTTCCAGATGAGGGTGCAAAATAGGAATGCTTGAGGTGCGCGCGCTCTCTCGCTCTCTCATAACAGCAACAATTCCAGTACAGACTGACGTGATCAGCACATCCTTAACAACTGCATGGATCAGAACTCAGTTATTCAACGGCTTTTACATTTCTGAAATATTCTGAACCAGTTTTCAGCTCAAAATTAATTTTATTTAAATAATAGCAACAACAATAGTAATAAGTCCATAGACCTAGAGAAACATAGTGACATCATATAAGAAAACATAGGGCTATATTGTGGCTTTACGGGGGCCCCTACTTGACTTGGAGAGTTATTGTCATCACTTGGAATCAGAGGTGAAGACACCTGCCAATCACTCCAATTCACTTTGAACTGTGGGAGGAAATAATTCGACAGCTGGTCTGGAAGGATGTAGCATGATTCCAAGGGTGAGTACTCACAGACACACTTGCAGCCGTATTCTGAGCCAACTGAAGTTGTTACAGACTCTTCAAAGTTATCCCCATGTAGAATGCATTGCAATAATCCAGCCTATATGGAGGGGAAAGGGATTGCACTTTCTGCCCTGCTCCAGATCTCTATGTATTCCAAGCCAACAAGAGGACATGTGTGATGGGGTCTGCCAACTGTCTGGCAACTGGTACCCTAGTGCTTGCAGTGCCTGGCAGACGCCAAAAGAAAGGTCTTGGCAAAACATGACAAAGCATGACTCCTGAGTAGACTTCAGTTTAGTGTACAGGTGGCCAAATCCAGTCTAATTCCAGTCTCTGTCACTTCCTTATGCTTTCAATAATAAGTCCTTTCTTTTTTTTATTTTAGAGATACACATAAAACTTTGCATTTAAATGTGTGTTTACATTCAGATTTCTAAAGTAATGCAGTCAGTTCTAGTTGTATACAGTGGTACCTCGGGTTAAGTACTTAATTCATTCTGGAGGTCCGTACTTAACCTGAAACTGTTCTTAATCTGAAGCACCACTTTAGCTAATGGGGCCTCCTGCTGCAGCGACGCCGCCGGAGCCCGATTTCTGTTCTCATCCTGAAGCAAAGTTCTTAACCTGAAGCACTATTTCTGTGTTAGCGGAGTCTGTAACCTGGAGCGTATGTAACCTGAAGCATATGTAACCCAAAGTACCACTGTACAAGGTTTTTCCCATGGACATATACCATCCTGAGATTTTGGCCAAGCTTCCACAATTACTGTAGGAACTGGTTTATTCCCAATATGGGGGGGGGGGTGTTTGTGTGTGTGTGTGTAGGCAAAGACTTATAGAGGCAAATTAATCAATTTGACATCCAAACAAAAGATTATTTAATGAAGTGAAATAAACTTTGGAGTAAATAGTTAGCTCCAGTCAACATAACTATAGCATTCTCAGCAAAAAACAAAGAAACCTGAAACCCATTTGGTACAATGCATCCCTTTAACACTCTTAAAAAACAAGCCATTACAAGCTTCTAAATAAAGACATTGCATCACACTATACACTGTACAATTCTATTATGAGACCTAAAATGAATAAATTGTCACAGTCATGTAAGATAAGAAAGCTGTAATAGAGAAGCGTTCAAAAGTTCTGCAGGATCTTGCAATTTGGGCAAGCCTTTCTTGAGTTACACAGTTATGAGGCATGAGTAATAGGCTGATCCAGAGCAAAGGTGTAGGAAGGTCAGGTGGTACCCGGTACGGAAAATTTCTTGTCACCCCGCCCCCCACATTGATATTTTTTTTCCCCTGCAAAAGATGAAGGCAAGGCAAGGCCTAATCTACTCAACCTAGTCTCATTTTATTTACATAGGCTGACTTTCCAGGACCCGGGAAGCCCAGCGGAGGGTAGGGCAGTAGGGCGGCTCATTAAAACTTTTTTTTGAAAATGCCTGCTCCAAAGGTCTTATCTTACTAAACTAGGGATTATATAGCTATAGCTGAAATTTCATACATATCGGTTAATATTTTGACCCTGCTCTACTGAGTTGAAATTTCAGCCCACGACATAGGAAAATGGCCAAGTAAACAGCTATTTTCATGGAGGAGGGTCAAGATATTAACTTATATGCATGAAATTTCATTTATAGCTATATAATCCCTATGGTAGTAAGATAAGACTTTTGGAGCAGGCATTTAAAAAAAAAAGAAAGGTTTTTATAAACCACCCTAGTAGGGCAGTAACTGTTCCTTGATAATTTGTCACCCCCCTCCATGGTGGCACCCGGGACCCGCCCCCCTTCCTATGCCCCTGCTCCAGGTGGCAACAGAGGAACAGAGAAAATCAAACCCATGTGTTGGCTAAAACTGGCCACAACTGTATTAGGTACAGCAGGTAAGTGGGGTGGGAATGGCAATGGGGCAAGTACCAGTCCCTAATTCAAATAGGCTGCCAGTTGTCTGTTAGGCCATCCCAGCATGGCGGCTGAGGAGTGTCCTTGAGAGCTAATCCAGTGTAAAGACACATTGTGCTGCAGGCTATGCATCTGGGATCACACTGGCCAACTGAGGTGAGGTATGTCACGCCATTTGGAGCTGGAGACAAAGCCTGATGCCTCAGAACCCCCAATGCCCCACCATTGGATCCTGCCCAATGCCATTTTTGCTCAGGTTGTCATGCTGCCGAAAAGATTAAAAAGTGCCGTCTTCCTTCTTCAAAACCACTGACATTTTGGTTACCCACACCCCTGAAAACTGGAAACACGTCCTCCACAATGTCATTCATTGTAAATAGGGTTGCAAGTTGTGGGAAGATAATTTTACAAGAGCCTCACATTGGAAGGACACTATAAGCGCCTTGCTGCTTACGTGGCCCTAGAACTGTATCCTAAAGCTAGGATTTGGACCTCATCGGCATGCATATTATTACCACTCTGTTCCCGATTTCTTTGTTTTTAAATCCTTCCCAGCTCTCTCTTCTTGCTATGTCCTGAGGAAGAGCACAAAAGCTGCAGTGCAACTGTGAGCAAAGCATTTGTGCATAAAACATTCAGTGCCTGATTATGAAGTAAGCAAGTCAAAATGGCTGAGTAATAGAAACTGTGTGTGTGTGTGTGTGTCTGTGTAGCAAATCTTTCCAAGAACCTCATTGCTCTGAGCAGAGAGAACTGAATTTCTGTAAGTTTCATGCATCTAATTTGCACAAAGCTTATTTTACAAACAGAAAAAAAATTGTATATTCTGTCATCACAAAATGTACCAGAAAAATGGGTGGTGTTTTAATTGCTTCTGTGCTTTGAAGGAGAAAAGATCTGCAAAAAGGTTGGGTGTTCTCCCTTGCCATACTGGGACCCCATTCCAAGGAGGCTCATCTTATCATCTCCTCCTCAAGGTTAAGAGGAACATGTTGCTGCAAACATATAACAGAGTTTGCCCACTAAGCACACCAAATATGAAGAGCTTCAATGGAAGGAAAGAAAGAATGAACACTGAAAGAAAATGGTTGTGCCCAACACCATCACTGCATTAGGACTTCCACTCATACAATGGGACTTCATTTTCCTCCCCTCAGCCTGCAGCTGGACCCAACGCATTCTGAACAATTTGGGGACCCTCCAGGCAAATTTGCCAGGGAGCAAGGAGGGGGTGAAGTCCCATTGTGTAAGTGGATGTCCACTTGTGTAATATTGCATTCTGCCCAGTAATTATCCATACGTCCCATAAAAACCAGATGAAAATATATCTTAATCTTCAGCATCGGCCAACACTATCCCTCCAAGGTCATCGTTGTCTTTTACTATTTAGTCTGATAAAAAAACTTACAGAAAACTCAAAAGCTGGCACACTATTTTTTGATATTTTAGTTAGTTTCATAAAGGTATTGCTCTAATGTGGATTTTAGACCCCCCCCCCTTTGCTAGACTTTAAAAAACCATAAAATGCTACTAATTGACAGCAGGCAGATATGCAAACCATTAAAAATAAAAATAAAACCACCCACAATTTTCCAATAACCACATCTCCCTCTTTGTCAGGTCAAATGTGCTGTTCTTGGATGGCTTCCATTTCCACTGGCACCTGAAATTTAACAAGCAAATGCTTCTTATGCTTGTGGTGTCTTCTAATTAAAAGTGAAAAGTACACATGTCAAGTGCCAAAGATACAAGAGGAGGCAACAAGACACAGCAATACAGCTTGCTTAACGGCAATGCTACATGGGGAATGTTTCAGGTTTAAGGAATATTTAGCTTAACTACTTTTCCTACACTTGTTTTCATTCAGCATCTCTACCACCTTCATGAATCCGCAGGTGAAACACGATATATACTACACAACCCACGCAAAAATTAAAATACCAATTTAGGAACTGCTATTTGCATCACAGAATGTGAAGACTTCTTCCTCCTATCTGTGGTCCACATAAGGCTCCCAAGTATTGGTCCTAACTATGGCTTTAAAACTCAAATGACATCACTAGACCCAGAATTTTATTTTTATTTTTTAAAGAACGTCTAGAATGCTGTTCAGTATAAATGGGTTGTATCCAGCTAAAACACGAGTGGGGAATGTTTTTCAGCCTGAAGGACATATTCTACCATGGGCAACCATCCAGGGGTCACATGACAGTGATGGGGGGGGGAAGAATCCTATTTATAAGACGCACAGAAAAGTGGGCATGATTCTTACCTTTGTACAGCAGGCTATATTCTAGTCACAAACATGACAGAGCTGTCCAAACAAAACAAAACAAAACACAAACATACTTCTCTCCATCCTCCACCAGGCAAGAGAAAGGCACTGTTGTATCAGAAGGTCACATTCCAACAAAGCCAAAACTCTAGAGAAGGGCACAGAGAATGGCCAGGGAGGGATGTGGCCAGAGGAGGAGGTGTGGCTTGTGGAGAGACCTGGAGGCCAGATAGAGAGGTCTGGACTGGTGCCTCCTGTTTGTGGAACGCTGTCCTATTCTCTATTTAGTTTTAGGTGCCAGGCAAAGACTTTTCTCTTTACCCAGGACTTTGGGCCTTAATTTGAAGGGTTCCAGGCATTTGAGGTCACTTTCAGTGGAGCAAGATTTGTAAGACCTAACTTTTATCTGTGTAGATGTTTTAAAGCTTTTATCAATTGTGTTTGCTTTATTTGGGTTTAATGTAAGGTCACTTTTATGAGGAAAGAAACTAACTGATGATGATGATGATTTGTGAGGGAGGGAGGAACCTATTTCTCTTTCCAGGATCTGGTTGTGCAGCTAAGTGTCAGCTATTATCCTTAGCTCTATCTTTGCTATACAGTAAGCTCACAACTTGCACAATGCTTACATTCCAGGGATCATAGGTAAAGGTAAAGGTACCCCTGCCTGTACGGGCCAGTCGTGTCCGGCTCTAGAGTTGCGTGCTCATTTCGCTCTATAGCCGTGAGCCGGCGCCGTCCAAGGACACTTCCGGGTCACGTGGCCAGCGTGACGAAGCTGCAGCTGGCGAGCCAACACCAGCGCAGCACATGGAAACGCCATTTACCTTCCCGCTATAAAGCGGTACCTATTTATCTACTTGCACTTAAGGGTGCTTTCAAACTGCTAGGTGGGCAGGAGCTGGGACCGAACGATGGGAGCTCACCCCGCCGCGGGGATTCGAACCGCCGACCATACGATCAGCAAGTCCTAGGCACTGAGGTTTTACCCACAGCGCCACCCGCGTCCCCCAGGGATCATGCCTAAAGCCAAAATTGCATTTAGGCAAAACCCATTGGGTTCAATGGCAGGTGGAATTTCCAAAGGCATTTCCCCCAGATTTGTACATATATCCTTTAGTGCATCTATTTATTTGCAATGCATATCAATCATAAACAGTGATACATAGACTTCTCTATATATTTAAAACAATATCATAGCATTTTAAACAGCCGTGTCGCCTTCCCGCCCCCTGGTAAGGGTGCTGAGGGTTTTTAGGCGGTCCCTATTCCCCATAGAAAGCTACAGTTCCCAGAATGGTTTGACAATCAGTCCCCCTTTCCCCTTTGGGAATTGTAACACTGGGAGAGGGGAGAGTTATGGATCTCCCTACAATTCCAAACACCCGTAACAAACTACCCTTTCCGGGATTCTTTGGGGGAAGCCATGCCTGTTTAAAGTTGTCTGTGATGGCTTTAGATGTGCAGATGGTCCCCCTGTGCGAGTTTCACTGCAATCCCAAATATATTCTCTCTCAGTCTCACTTGCCTATTGGCAATCTGGGAACAATACTATTGACTTGCCTTACAGATTTCATGTAAGGATGCTGAGATAATATATACAAAGTGCTCTGAGCATTAACAAAAAGCACGATAGAAATAGTAGTGTGAATTAACTGCAGATTTAAAGAGGAGGTTTTAACTCAATTTTAATCAGAATGTACCCCATGAAACTATGCTTAGCACAGCCAGCCCTGCCATTAGGCAGAGAGCAGTTCTGCAGGTCATGAAAGGACAGAAAATTCTTACTTATTTAATTTACCATTCCTGCATATTTACTCCAAATGTATCTGTGGGGTTTTTTTCCACCTAGGTACTAAAATAACTTGACCAATTTGAGGCAATATGTGGCCAGACAGCAAAATATATTGGGCCAGCCTGAATGAATGGCATTCCATAATGTACATAGACTTGTATCTGAAGAAGTGTGCATGCGCATGAAAGCTCATACAAATATCAAACTTAGTTGGTCTCTAAGGTGCTACTGGAAGGAATTTTTTTTTATTTTGATACATCTATTGATTCATTTCAACATCATTCCAATTTAATTTTCCCAAATATAAATTACCTGATAGTTGCAGGGGGGCACTTTTATTCTTTTATTAACCTCAAAATAACAGAATGTCTGAGAATTGTCTAAAAGCAATGGGTGGGATTCAACAAAGTTCCTGCATGTACAGGATGAGGTCTTCTCATGGGACTTTTTCCTTAAATCTGGCCAGGAAAGTTGGGGAAAACCCATAATAGGTTTAGGGATAGGAGGGGGAGGAGAGTGGGGAAGTCTTGTTGCATGATCCAGTTCACCCCCTCCCACACACATACACCACATTATTATGCTGAATTCCACACATTGTATTAATGTGACCAGCAGTTTTTCATTTCCTCCTGAATGAAAAACTGCTGATCACCTAATGGTTATATAATAAGAAATCCCCAAACACCAGAGACACATGCTTGACGCTTCTTTATTCCAAGAACTCACATAGAACTGAAACTGAAGCTACACTGCAGACACACCAACCTCACCCTTTCTTCCCTATGCCACTGAGATCCTTTGCGTGTCTTTTACTACAAACCCCAGTGTGCAATTCCCTTACCACAATACCACACCAATATATTGCTTAGATGACTCCCAATTCTTCTGTTATAAGACGCTGGATGCTTCAGAATGATTGAACTCAGTGGAGGAGCTTCATGATCCCGCACCGGGGGGCGGAGAGCAGGCGGGGGCAGGGCTGGTGCGTGTCCCGGGGGCGGGACGCGCCACCCAAAGGGGCAAGGCGCACATCTTGGGGGTGCATGCATCCTGGGGGCAGGGCTTGCTGCCTGCGGGGGCCGGGTACCCAGCATGGGCGGGGGGACAGCCTAAATGGAACCCCACTGGGATCGCGCTGCCGGGGGCGGTGCTCTCCCCCCGCCCCCCTCTTCCTCCGCCAATGATCAAACTTCTATTATTTATAACTAAACATGAAGGGCGGGAAATTCTTTTAATATATTTTTTAAAAACCCAGAAAATATCCAGCTGTTTCACGTTCACATTGCATAAAAGAGCAGTATGGATTAATGCTGTGTTACAGGCTTTGCCAACCTGGTGCCCTCCCAATGTTTTGGACCGCAACATCTATCAGTCCCTGCCAAAATGTCTGTAAAAGCTTAAGCTCTGCGAGTTCTACCTGAAAATGTTTGGAGGGTGTTGGATTGTCAAAGGCTTAAAACGAGGTGGCATAACTTTGAATACTGTGTGAACGTTTGAAAGCTATCTACAGGATCTGCTCAGTCTCAAAAAATGCAAAGGAAGGAAGCATTTAGAAGAAGGGATGTCTTGTTCCTGATGGCATCATACTTAGGGGCAGCGGGAGGGGGGAGATTTGCTCCCTGGTATATTAATTCCAGCCTCCAGAGGTCTCCAGGGCAACTCTGGTAATACCGCCAAAGAACTGAGTGCCTATCTCCCTCCTTCTCTTGCTGAGCTGTTCTCCACCCATTCTATTATTTTCTTCCTCCTCTTTTTTTAAAAAAAAAATCAGAACATGCTGACTCGTTATTATTGATTGATTATTCTGCTGACTGCAAAGCACCATTCCCTTCCTTGTTAATGCAAAACTACCTCATTTTTCATACTTCATAAATTAATATATTACTCTTGCTGAAACAGTAGAGGAGAAAGTTATGTTTCTGGGAAAGGGTATGGAGTCATCCCCCCCCAAAAAAAAAACCTCACTGGTCACAGATGTCTCTTTCTACTGTGGACCAGGCAACAGAGTCCAGGTGACATTTTCCAAGTCAGATTTATAAACCTCCAGGATTCACTGAGGATGACTCTGTGCACTACATGAGATCTACCTGCTATGTGCTTTACTGCCCACATGGAGCTTCTAATTAGCAGGTTTCCCAATTCATTTCTGTACATCCAGCCTCTTGGGCACATAGAGCACTCCCTTTATTCCACTGAATAAGGAATCCTTCTAAGGCATGCAACCTGCATAGAAGCATTATTGAACCATAGAACTACAAAGGAACCTAGGAATCAGCCTTGTATAATCCCATGCAGGCCACACTTAAGGTCTTCAAGGGCCACTGGTTGCCCATATGTGTGCCAAAGGTTCAGATTTATTTAGATGAGCCTCATGCATGAAATTGATCCACAATTGTCAGAGCTACCCTAGGTCCCAGCTCACAAAGGACCAACGCTGCTTCGTTGTTAAGTATAAAAGTCTTTATTGAAGTTCAGTTTCACTTCCAGAACCGCAGCGCACAGCCCCACGTCTAAAGTGTCAGACCACTGATGCTCCGTCTGAGTCTCCTCCCCCTTGACACCAATTTAAGATTCTAGCCTTGCTCCACCTTCTCCGCTGCTCCTTCCTCCTCTGGGTCCGCCTGCCCGCCGGGGTTCCGCCCTTTCTAGCCTCTTCTCCCGCTGATTCCCCTGAGCCTTCTCCCTCCCTCCGGCGGGCTTTAGGAGCTGGTTCCCCATCCGGGTCTCCTGCTGTTCCGCGCGCCTGCACATTTGAACTTGGCGCGCGCGCCCAGCCAGCAGCTTTCCTCCTGACCGTTCCACTGCTGCTGTCACTGCTTCCCCCATCGGGGGGGCTAGCTGCAACTGACCTCCCCTCCGTTGGAGGCGTGGTCAGCCCTGACTCCCTCTCTGGAGGAGACACTGCTCCTGACACATGTGACTCCTCCCCCCCACTACGCTCTGGTGGGGAAACTGGTCCCGATCCTCCACTGCTGCTTTGGGGTTCCCCTCTGGCTCCTTGTTTCTGGTGCGTCCCCCCTGGGACCCCCCTTGCCCTGACCATCGGCGCCCCCTTCTGGGAATCTTCTGATTCGCTGGAGAAGCTCATGGAATCTCTCGGGCCACTGTCATACTCCCCTACGCTGCCCTCGGATTCTTCCCCTTCGCTCTCCCAATCCTCTCTCCCTAGTGCTCCTGCTCCTGATTCCCTGACATCCATCCCCCCCTCGAAGCCCCCCCTTCCCCCCTCCCCCTCTTCGGGTGTGGGTTCCGGGTGCTCCAGTCCAGTGGGTGTGAGTGCGGGATACCATTCTTCCCCCCTGGTGTGTAGCCAGTCCACTGGATCCGGCCCAACCGCAACGGGCTCGTCGACGTCGATTTCCTCTGCTTCCATCTCTCTGCTGATGCGCTCGAATCCAGGATCCTCCCCCAACACGTCCATGTCCTCCCCTCCCCCGGGTACCTCTGGTGAGACTGCTTGCAAAGGTCCCCGCAGCAACTCCCTGCGCCACCCCACCTCCGGTTGAGTGTCCCACCAATAGGAGCGGTCTGTGGCAAACCCCGAGAGAGACCCCTCCGAGGAGCTAGTATCCGGCGTCGTCTCTTCAGCTGATGAAAAACCCTGGAACGTACTGGCTGACAGAGTGGGTGTGAAGAGCCAGTCGTCGAAATACTCTGCCGGCATAGGTCTGTGTGGGAAGAGTGCATGGAACTCGTCTTTAAGATAGTGCTCCTCCACGGCATAGCACGGTACCCACCTGTTAGCGCTGGCTGGGGTACCTTCCCTGGCGAGGAGGTATTCCACCCCCTCTTCCCCCCACCTCGAGTCCAAAATCTCCGTGACCTCGTTGAGTGGCGTCGCCCTCCATGACCCCTCCCTCTTCGGAGATTCGTTAAGTGGGTCTGGCGCGTTCCCTGTCGCCTGAAACCTGTGGGGTTCCCTGTAGGGTGTGAGCACTGACCTATGAAAGACTGGGTGCATTCTGGAGCCCTCCGGGAGTGTCAACCGGAAGGCCACTGGATTGATTTGCGCCGTGACCTGGTAAGGTCCCAGCTGCTTGTGCTTGAGCTTCCTCTTAGCTAGCGTCCTGGTCGGCACTGCCTGGGCTGCTAACCAGACCCAGTCCCCCACCCGGATGTCCTCCCCGACCCTCCTGTGCTTGTCTGCCTGCATTTTGTAGGCGTGTTTCGCCAGTTCCAATTGCCTGCGGAGTTGCTCGTGGACCTCCTGTAACTCTGCTGCTAAGTGCTCTGCTCCCCTTGGCTCCCCCTCCCCCTTCGTCTCTAACCCCGGGAAAGTTCTGGGATGCCGCCCATTATTGGCGAAGAACGGTGTCACTCCTGTAGACCCGTGCTTCGTGTTGTTGTAGGCAAACTCGGCCAGCGGTAGGTAGTCCACCCAGGTCGAGGGTTGTTGATTGGCGTAGCATCGCAGGTACTGCTGCATGATGGCGTTGACCCTCTCCGCTTGTCCGTTGGTCTGCGGGTGTCGTGCCGACGCTAAGTTGATCTTGACGTTCAGGATGCCCAGCAGCTTCTGCCAGAAGCTCGAGATGAATTGGCGACCCCGGTCGGACAGGATGGACCGCGGCAGGCCGTGAGCTTTGAACACGTGGTCTATGAACAGCTTGGCGGTCTGTTCCGCTGTGGCCACCTTCGCGCACGGAATAAAGTGCGCCATCTTGGTGAACATGTCTACGACCACGAGCACCGCTGTTTTGCCTCGCGAGCTGGGCAGATCTGTGACAAAGTCCAGGGCCACTTTCTCCCACGGTTCGAGCGGCGTCTGTAGGGGTTCTAGTAGACCCGCCGGCTTCCTGTGTACTGGCTTGGCCCTTTGGCAGGTGTCACACCTGGAGACGTAATCCGCGACTTCTCCCCTCACCTTGGGCCACCAAAAGTCTCTGGTTACTAATTCCGCCGTCTTGTCCTTGCCGAAGTGCCCAGCGCTGGGCGCGTCGTGTAGCTGCTGCAAGACTTTCGCGCGGAGGTCGTCTCCGGGCACGTAGAGAGCCCCTCTGCGGATGAGCAGTCCGTCTCGTATCTGGAACTCGTCGTCCTTCGCTGTGCCTTTTCGCACCTCCTCCATCTTGGATTGTGCGAACGAATCCGTCTGTAGCGCTCGACGCACCGCGTCCAGGTCCACGGCAGCTGAAGCGCACGCCCACGCTTTCGGTGCGAAAATGTGCTTGGCCGCCACCGGCGCCGCTTCCTCGAGATACTGCGGCTTCCTGGATAGTGCATCCGCCATGACGTTGTTGTCTCCCGGGATGTATTCTATCCGGAAATCGAAATCCGCAAAGAACTCCGCCAAGCGAATGTGTCTCTGGTTCAGGAACCGCGCCGTGCGCCAGTACTCCAGGTTCTTATGGTCCGTGCAGACTTGCACTGTGTGTCTGGCTCCGACGAGGAAGTGCCGCCACGCCTTGAAAGCTGCATGAATGGCCAGCAACTCCCTGTCCCAGATGGTGTAGTTCTGTTCCGCCTTGCTGAGTTTCCTGGAGTAGAAAGCGCACGGCCTCCATTCCCCTTGCGGATCTTGCTGCAACAGGACGGCCCCCACCGCTCTGTCCGAGGCGTCCGTCTCAACCCTCATTGGTCTGCTGGGGTTTACATGTAGCAGCTGTTCTTCGGACGCGAAGAGACGCTTGAGTCTCCGAAAGGACTGCTCCGCCTGGTCCGTCCAGGTGAACTTCTTCTTCTTGGAGCTGAGGGTGTCCGTGATGGCCGCCGTCTCCTTCGCGAACCCTTTGATGAACTTGCGATAAAAGTTGGCGAAGCCGACGAACTTCTGGACCTCCTTCCGATTGCGCGGGCTCTTCCAGTCCAACACCGCGCGGACCTTGGTGCTGTCCATGGCGAGTCCCTTGTCGGACAGCTTGTAGCCCAGGAAATCCACCTCCGTCATGTCGAACTGGCACTTCTCTAATTTGGCGTAAAGTCTGTGCTCCCGTAGCCTCTGCAGGACCTCCTTGACGTCCCTCTCGTGAGCCTCCTGCGATTCCGAGAAGACCAGGATGTCGTCCAGGAAGCAAACGCACTTCTTGTAGAGGAGTCCCGCTAACACGTGATGCATGAAAGCTTGGAAGGTATGGGAGCCATTTTGCAGACCAAAAGGCATTACGCGATATTCATAGGTGCCTAAAGGTGTAAACATGGCTGTCTTCCACTCATCGCCCTCCCGCATGCGTATAAGGTTGTACGCCCCTCGTAGATCCAACTTGGTGAAGATCCGTCCCTTCCTCACCGTCGCGAGCAGGTCGTCGATCTTGGGCATGGGGAATGCTGCGGGCTTTGTTTTGGAATTTATGAGCCTATAATCAACTATAAGCCTGCGTTGGGGCGTGTCCTTCTTCTTCACGAAAAACACGGGACTGCCCCCCACTGCTTTAGATTCTTGGATGAACCCCCGCTTCAAGTTGTGATCTATGAACTCCCTGAGTTCTTGCAGTTCGTCTTCAGACATGGAATACAGTTTCCCAGTCGGCAGCGTCGCTCCCGGCAGGAGGTCAATCTTGCAGTCGTAAGGCCTGTGGGGAGGCAGGTTATCCGCTTCCCTCTCGCAGAAGACCTCCAAAAACTCCTTGTACTTGTTGGGTACCGCTTGCACCATGCCTAGGTGTAACTGCGGTTCATCCTCTTGCCCCTCCTCCTCCTGGCGGGTCTGGATGCAGTGTTCTGCGCAGTAGGAGGAGCAGAAGGTCAATTGCCGCTGGTACCATGCTAATGCCGGGCTGTGCCTATCCAGCCAACTCATACCCAACACTATGGGCGTGTCTGACAGGTGGGTGACGTTGAAGCTGATGACTTCGCGGTGGTTTCCAATATGCATCACCATCGGTGGTGTTTGCTGTACCACCTCTCCTCCAAGTAGCTTCCTGCCATCGACCGTGACGACGTTTAGGGGCATCGTGGCTGGCATGAGTGCTATGCGATGTTGCTTGATAAAGTCCACTCCTATAAAGTCTGCGTTGCTCCCAGAGTCAATGGTTATTGGTACTTGCATGGTGTGCCCAGTGGGCAACTGGAGCGATGCGGTGAGTTGCACCACTGGTTTGGGTGGGAGGGGGTCTATGGGCTGTAAAATCTCTGGGGACTGCTTCACTGACTTGCCTGGTTGGGCCCCAGTGGCTCTGTTTCCAACCAGGCGTCTTCTTCCCCCTGCGGCTGCTTCGGCTGCTGACTTGTTCCCTTTACTGTTGCTGAGGCTGCAGTGTGCTTCTGGAGCCTCTGGGGACACTCTTTGGCCATGTGCTGAGCACTGTCGCAGATGTAGCACTTCCTGGTCCCTCTAGGAGCCTTCGCCTTGACTGCTCCCGCTGTTTGGGCTCTGCTGGCAGTCTGAGCCCTGGCACCACCAATCTCCATCGGCTCTTCTCCCCTTCCCAAAGGAGGCATGGACAGCGCCCGCCCCGCCTCTCTGGGAAAGAAAGGGGTTGTCCTGGCTGGGCTGCTTGCCTTACGTCCTTCCTCCCTGCTCCAAGGGCGTCCTTCCAGGCGCACACCAATCGCCAACGCTCTTTGGGCAACTTCTTGGGTACTTTGCGGTCGTTCCCCTCTTGCCAGCTCATCTTTCACCTCTCCACTTAGCCCCTCCCAGAACAGGTCTCTGACAGCAATAGAGTCCTTCTCCCAGCCCAGCACGTTCAATAAGGCAAAAAAGCGTGAGTGATACTGCCTCACCGTCGCTTTCCCTTGCTGTAGTCCATGCATTTCCCTCCGAGCAACATCTACATCTACCGTAGATTTAAAGCAAGCATCCATAGCTTTGATAAATGCATCGGAATCTTTGAGGGCGGGGTCATTTTCGCGCCACAAATTCCGCAGCCACGCTTTTGCTTCCCCATGCAAATGAGTGATTATGAAGCCCACTTTCTCTTCCTCATCTCTAAAGTCCTTCCGAAGCAAATTGAGCGCGTAAACCACGTCAGCTCTGAAGTTAGGGTATTGCTGCAGGTTCCCATCGAAGTGGGCTACTAGGCTGCCCCCCCTCTTCCCGAGGCCAACTCCCTCCGGTTTGGGTCCTGGCAGCCCCTCTTTCCCCCAACGGTCCCACCTTGCCTGCAGATCCCGGCAGAGCGCTACTGCTTCTTCTTCTCTTTTCCTGGATGCTGCTACTTCTGCGTAAAGCGTCGTCACTGCTTCTTGCAGTTCTTTCACCTGGCTCTCTGTAGCCATCTTTGCCTATCTTCGTGAGCTTGCAAAACACCAAGTCTTGCCCCTCGCTGCACCAACTCACGCTGCGAGGTTTTTAAAGAAGAGACGGAGCATACTGTCAGAGCTACCCTAGGTCCCAGCTCACAAAGGACCAACGCTGCTTCGTTGTTAAGTATAAAAGTCTTTATTGAAGTTCAGTTTCACTTCCAGAACCGCAGCGCGCAGCCCCACGTCTAAAGTGTCAGACCACTGATGCTCCGTCTGAGTCTCCTCCCCCTTGACACCAATTTAAGATTCTAGCCTTGCTCCACCTTCTCCGCTGCTCCTTCCTCCTCTGGGTCCGCCTGCCCGCCGGGGTTCCGCCCTTTCTAGCCTCTTCTCCCGCTGATTCCCCTGAGCCTTCTCCCTCCCTCCGGCGGGCTTTAGGAGCTGGTTCCCCATCCGGGTCTCCTGCTGTTCCGCGCGCCTGCACATTTGAACTTGGCGCGCGCGCCCAGCCAGCAGCTTTCCTCCTGACCGTTCCACTGCTGCTGTCACTGCTTCCCCCATCGGGGGGGCTAGCTGCAACTGACCTCCCCTCCGTTGGAGGCGTGGTCAGCCCTGACTCCCTCTCTGGAGGAGACACTGCTCCTGACACATGTGACTCCTCCCCCCCCACTACGCTCTGGTGGGGAAACTGGTCCCGATCCTCCACTGCTGCTTTGGGGTTCCCCTCTGGCTCCTTGTTTCTGGTGCGTCCCCCCTGGGACCCCCCTTGCCCTGACCATCGGCGCCCCCTTCTGGGAATCTTCTGATTCGCTGGAGAAGCTCATGGAATCTCTCGGGCCACTGTCATACTCCCCTACGCTGCCCTCGGATTCTTCCCCTTCGCTCTCCCAATCCTCTCTCCCTAGTGCTCCTGCTCCTGATTCCCTGACAACAATATTACCCAATAGTTCACTGGAATTAAGGAGACATAGATATATATTATCTTAGAGAAGCTACGGACCATGAATTAGATACGTGCTCAGATCACTAATGAGCATGCCGGAGAATGTATAACGCAAAGATTTTACAGCAATAATAGCTTGCAACTTAATGCTGTTGTATTTTTTATTAATTATTTACTATTAATTCACATCTTGCATCCAAGTGCTTTAGTAATGTTAACAAATTTAATCTCTGAGGCTTCATTTTAAAAAATGATTCAAGCATTCATTAAAAATAACATGATACTAAAAGCAAATGAAGAATACTAATAAGGACTCTTATTTTAAGAAGTTTAATAATTTACTAGCTCTGGGGTGCATGACATTGTCAATGCAAGGATCTCAGAAGAATACTTTCAGAGGCTAGTAACTAGCAACACTCATGTTCGATGGGACAATGTCCAGCTGGGATGCTAGCAGGAAGACTGCACTCAGAGAAGACAAGTGATAAGAGAACAGAACGTGGGGATTCAGTATCTTCAGTATCACCATTAGTGTTATTCATATGTTCAAAATCAGTCCCATTTCAACATTATGAACTTCATTTTATGCTACACATATCCATGGAACACATTATTTTGAGGAGAAGAAGAGACAAGAGTGAAATTATCAGTTACCCCATGACTCTCTATCTTGCTACATATTTTCCATTAAAAATAGAGTCTGTGTCATGGCACTGAGAATCAACTTGAACAAGGATTAAGAGAAGGCAGTGTCTAATCAAGAAATTTGCATGTTTATTTAATTCCAAGGGTGGCTGCCTATGAAAAGGGGCAGACTATGGACCCCATGCAGAAGATGATTTGAACTATTGGATCCAACCTAGAGTTCCTGTTATTCCAGGTGATAAGAAAGCTGCTAGATGGGGAGTGGATGAATATTCCATTGGGGCTGGTTAGCCATAACTTGTTTATTGCAGCCCCAATGTTGAGAAGCCAAAGTGAATGCTACAAAGAGGATCAAAAGAGAAACAATAAATTAAATTAAGAAGAAGAAGAAGAGTTTGGATTTGATATCCCGCCTTATCGCTACCCAAAGGAGTCTCAAAGCAGCTAACATTCTCCTTTCCCTTCCTCCCCCACAACAAACACTCTGTGAGGTGAGTGGGGCTGAGAGACTTCAGAGAAGTGTGACTAGCCCAAGGTCACCCAGCAGCTGCGTGTGGAGGAGCGGGGATGCAAACCCGGTTCACCAGATTACGAGTCTACCGCTCTTAACCACTACACCACACTGCTTGTAAATTATGCCATGCACAAGGTAACAGAAGCACCCAATGTTGTCTGAGGAAAGAAATTCATCCCTAGCCTCAATATTCCAGCTAATTTGAGCATGGATGCAAAATACACTTGTGGAACGTTAGCGTTCTTTAAGTCTTCCCCTGCTTCTATCCCATCTGATAAAATGTCATGTTCTCATCTCCAGTTGTGGACTTCTGCAATACCACAAAAAAGAAGAAACCATTAAAAGCTTCAAATAAACTAATTACTTTCTGTCTCTGGAAGTAATCCCTAGAATCTATCACTAGCACCCCTGCATCACAAACCCTATGCAGTATGTTTGCAGGCATACGCAAACTTGACCCTCCAGATGTTTTGGGACTACAACTCCCACCATCCCTGACCACTGGTCCTGTTAGTTAGGGATGATGGGAGTTGTAGTCCCAAAACATCTGGAGGGCCGAGTTTGCCTATGCCTGGTTTAGGGCCTCAGGTACTTCTATTGAAAGGTAGCTTCTTCTTTTTTACACAGGCTTTTTGTCATTTAAACAGCCAAAAGAAGGGAAAAGACATCACCAACGAAAGAGGTCAAAAATGGACACGGATTTGAGAGGGGGAGAGGGAGAAAGAATGCTAATTTATATTTACAAATAATTCCTGTAATGTCAACAAAAAGACAGTATATTTCAGGGGTGCAGCCCCTAGGGGCTGGGCTCCCCCACAATGTCCCAAAAGCACAGGGTCAAAGCACAGACTTGAACGTGGCATGCCTCCAGCACCAGGCTCCTTCTCCTCCTCCTCCTCCTCCTCCTCCTCCTGCCATGGAGGGGAAGGAGGGTTGAAGCAGACTCCTGTCGGTGGTGGCACCAAGAAGAGGTGGAGAAGGAGCCACTGGCCATTGAGCCATTCAGACACTGCATTTGGTTCCGCCCCCAGCTCCTCCTGGTGTCCTGACGACGGGGTATCGCAACATCATGTGCGCAGTGTTGTCCCCCGAATCTCCCTTGCAAGCCGGCTATATTTTATCATAATGGGGAAGACTGTGACCAGGTGACCTATATGCATGCTGTGTCTAGGATCCATTGCTGCTGGGCAATATCAAGATCTCTGTTCTATCTTCTCGTGGTTATTTATCTTGAAACTGGACTTCTACAAAAATAGGACTGTCCTCTACAAAGCAAGGCATATGGTCAGCCTTGCAATCCCTGATTACTAGCTGTCTTGGGAGCTGCAACTCCCTCTGCATAGTGTGAAGGCCTTAGCTAGAGCAACATGGGCTCCTCTGCTTACATGTCTGGGATTTATTTGGCCATAATAGTAACAGCCATTTTCCCTTCCAAATTCCCCCATAAAACTAATCTAAGTACATTGTATTAAAAACTAGAAAGCTACTTTATGATTTTTTTACATAGTTTTTATTGATACATCAGAACAACAACAAAACAGAAAAACAAAAGAAAACAAAAACAATATACAGCAATAAAAATAAATTAAAAATTAGATGATGACAATAAAAGTTACAACCAACGAAACTTAAACATTGACAGCACATAAATATAAATAACATAAAGTTTTGACTTCCTAGTTTATGATTTTTGAATTTGTTCATATTCAACTAGCAACTTGATCCTGGCATATAAATGCACGCATAATAGGAAGAAAAATATTAAGGGCAGAAGACTGTTTTAAAAGCAGACAAATGGGGAGAAGTAACTTAGAAATGGGGTTTGATGCCAGATACATTGAAAGAACTGCAAATTCTCAATAAGAGCAAACACCTATCATAGTAGCAACTTCTTTAAAATGTGGTAGCCTAATAAGGTTTATCAGTTACTACTAACTGACTGTATGTGACCCTCACCTTTTCAGTGTTCCTAAAATCTGATTACCAGAAACTAGATATACAATGCAGCAAAATTTATGTGTATCTGTTTTTTATGTGGGATGTTCCTTGTATAGCCCTATAAAGCTAAATATTATGGCTGTACCAAATATTTACAGGTAAATGTTTTAGGCATGAAAATTGAGCTTTAATGGATACCAAATTGCCCCTGAACCCTCCCCCTTCATCACCTCTTTCATTGCTATTAAGCTGCTGTTTACTGCCAGCCAGATTAAACAATGTTGGAGAAGCTTTTTAAAAAACAAACAGACATTAACCCTGCCAATCAAGGATTGTATAGCAAAATGATTTCACAATGCCATGCAACACAACATAGTCAATCAGAAGACTGAAGCTAAAGCTTTCCAATCATGAAATTGGTGTCTGCCAAAGACAAGGATCTCAGGAGATCTCTAGGTAGGGTTTAATGGAACAGCAAATGGGATTTCTCTCTACTTCCCTGCTCCCTGTTTCTTTCTATGGCCTGCTGGCATTGCCCTGTAACACACAGGCACTAATTATGCCCACACAACGTGTTTCTCCTTCCTTCAGTTAAAATATACACATTTGACCAGGAGAATTCAAACCCTGGAAAATGCATACAAATGGGCATACTACACATCACTGACTTCAATCACATATACAGTGGTACCTCAGAAGTCAAATGGAATCCGTTCCGGAAGTCCGTTCGACTTCCAAAACATTTGGAAACCAAGTCACAGCTTCCAATTGACTGCAGGAGCAGAGGCCACGTCAGATGTTCGCAAACCAGAACAGTCACTTCTGGGTTTGCGGCGTTTGAGAGCCAAAATGTTCAACTTGCAAGGCGTTCGGCATCCAAGGTATGACTGTACTGGGTTTTGTTCATAGACACTGTTTTGAGCATTTCTGTCTTACTCCTCCAATGGAGAGAATACAAGTTCTCAATATCATTCACTGTGATGGCAGAGCACCTAGGAATCCCTTTCCAACATCATCTATGAAACCTTTCCCAGCAGAAGCAGGACGATATGGTTAAATAACACCCGTCCCCACTGCCCACAGAGCACAGTACATCTTAGAGGAGCTTTCCAAAGTAGCAGACAGGATTGAGGAGGCTCCAATTCAATTCAAAGCTCAGGTAATATAGCTGTCCATTAGTGTGAGCTGAACAGTTAACCGTTTCACAGTAAATGTATTTTGCTGAGCCTAAGGAAAAGATTGGAAATAAAATGCAGGAGAAAAACAGTTCTATTATTCCTTCCCTTTGGCTCTAATTCAGCCTGCGCTGGAGTGATGGTTTGCTCCCTTTATTATAAATACGCTCTCTTCCACATCAGAATAATGCATCTCAGTTTGGAGCACATGCCATTCAAAAGAGTGTCAGTGTGATAAGGATGAAAAGGGCCCAGAGAAACCTTCCATCTGCTAAATGGATTGAGGACTCCCCAGAACTCAGGTTCCCTCCCCGCCACTTGTTTGGGATGCAATACCAAGACACTAAACATATTATAAATGACAAATGGACATGCCACTGGTGGGCAGCAGTTCGTCTCACTTGGCACAAGTGAGTGCCAAACATGCTCAGAAAACTGCAGCCTCATCACACTATTGCCCAGCTGGAACAATCAAACAAAACAAAACAAAAACTTCCAGCAGTATTTCAGCTGTGACGGAGCAGAAGATTTTAAAAATGACAAAGAGTAACATTGGATACAACCCTCAGACTCAAGAAGACCAGTGCTTCCCAGGGGTACTCAAGGGTACGCAGTACCGGCACAGTTTTCCCTAGAAGAAAAGCACCGAAGAAGTTGTGTTTGCACAGTTCTCATGGCTGATATCCATACTGATGCTCCTAGCTCTATGCTGTAGCAAACAATCAGAAGCATAGCTTTAAGAGACCAGAGACCCTGCCCACAACACCTACATTGCAGGTCTAGCATTTATCCCTTTCTATTTGATGAATGGGAAGGAGCACTGTGTGAAGATGATGCCAGTCCATGTAGACCGTGAGAACTAGATATGTTTCCTGAGTACCCTGATGGCACAAATAATTAATTATATGGCACATTCAAGGGCCATAGAAGTGAGCTGTGTATTATGACTAATCTGTTTGATGGAGGAAAACTTCCAATTATTATCCAATTTTTATGGGGTGGGGACCACTGTGTTGCTTCAGACATTGCCTATCAACTCCTGAGTTAGGAGGAGGATCCATTGTTAATACACGGATCTCTAAAGGTAAAGGACCCCTGGACGGTTAAGTCCAGTCAAAGGTGACTATGCAATTGTGGCACTCATCTTGCTTTCAGGCCAAGGGAGCCAGCATTTGTCCACAGTCAGCTTTCCTGGTCATGTGGCCAGCATGACTAAACCGCTGCTGGCATAATGGAACACCGTGATGGAAACCAGAGTGCATGGAAACACCATTTACCTTCCCGCCACAGCTGTACCTATTTATCTACTTGCACTGGTGTGCTTTCGAACTGCTAGGTTGGCAGGAGCTGGGACAGAGCAACAGAAGCTCACCCTGTTGTGGGGATTCGAACCACCAACCTTCTGATCGGCAAGCCCAAGAGGCTCAGTGGTTTAGACCATAGCGCCACCCGCATCCCTACATGGATCTCTACCCTCAGCTAGGCTGGTTCACACAATAACTCCTGGTTAGCCCTCTCACCCCACTCTGGGGAAAGCCCAGAAATTATACTTCCTATGTTAATGGGTACATCAACACCACACATTTAAAGAACATTTGACATATGGCTCCCTGCCCCCCCCAAAGGAACCTGGTAAGTATAACAGTTTAAGGATCGTGGGAACCTTTACTCATTTACTGCTCATTATGCAGCCCCACCCTCCTCCACCATCAGAACCAGAAGCGCTCCTCAGAGCTGCTGGGCTCTAAGCAGCTAATATACACAGAACAGGGCAGGTTGGAAAGAGGGCAATTGCCAAATGCCACACAATGCGTATTGTGGCACAGAAGCTGAGAGCCAGCGCTTTGCCCACTAGACTACATTGGCTCTCAGGAGCCTTCTGATATTTGTCTGCCCCTACCTGGAAAATAATGGCAGGCACGGTTGCTATTAGCTGGCTGATTATTCATGGTCTGCAGAAAGTCAGTTTATGATAGACACCTCTCCTTCTGAAACTTGTAAAAAGATCCCTGAGTCTCAATCTATCCTGTAGTTCAGATCAAGCTACAATAACTCATATGAAGTAGAGTTATACCAGATGCCGCTTTGCTTGGCTTCTCATGCAAATCATCAGTCAGCAGTATGTCCGTGAAATGAAAAACGTGCCTCAGAATATGCTTTCCTGATTAGAGCTCCTTAACAGGGAAATCTCAGAGTAACAGGCTCTCAGGCTCCCTGTTATAAATGGGAATTATAATTGTGCAGGAGACCTCGAGCCACGTAGCAGTTTCCATGCATCAGGAAGCTTCCAGAGCAGCTCAGAACTGTAATGTCTTGGCAATAATTAAGCACAGATTCTCTGGAGTCAAAAATCAAAGGGTTCTGCCACTTGATCCATAAATATAAAAAGCCAAAAGCCTGCAACAGTTACACAGGCACAGGCTTGCATTTCAGGCAATGTAAGCCCAGAATTGTCGTACACAGATGTTGGGATGTTTATTTCTTCAGGCGGAGGAAATTTCTGGACACAGGTAGTTCCTATAGAGGTGGAAAGTTTAAGGAATGTGTGCATTTTCTGCCAAAAAAAAAAGTTTCCAGTTATGATTTAGTTGAGATTCCGTTGGGGTCCCTTCCAACTTTACAATTCTATGATTCTATCACTTGCACTCATATCAATGGGACTTCCTTATGTACAACTGTCACAGGATTGGGAATAACAGACTCCATGGCATTGCTATTGAGCCTGTTCTGTCTGTAGCAATTGTGAGCACATACAAGCCAGGCTGTTGGGTTGGAACATCCCAGGGGGCTCTGCTGAAACAGAAGCTTTGCTACAAGTTTCCTCCTTCCCCACTATAACTTGTTTAATACATTTCACGTGCTGGCATTATTGTGCTTAGTGACTTCCCGTTCTACATCTCTAGCTACCGGCTACTGACATGAGGGCAGGGGACACTGAGTGCAATGGCATCAGGAACATTAAGCAAACATGGGAAAGTGAAACTTGACTATAGTCTGCCATGTTCCACAGCTGACCCATGTTTCCTCTTGGATAAGGGCATATATATTGATGCAGAAAGCTGCTCACCTTAACTCACGGTAGGACCAACCCTAGGGACCACATTAGGTCTCTTCGTCTCTTCAGATAACTGTTACTAGGCAAAACTGTGCAAGTCCCTTCCAATCAAATGTTCCTCTATTTTATAACTTGATGGAGGTCATACCTAAGTGCTTGTGATGCATTTTAATAGAAAAAAGAAAAAGCCTGTGACAATAAGCAAAGAGTCATACAGAATTACTGTTCAGATTGTTGCTGAACAGTAATTACATTTTTAGGATGTAGCCTGGTTATTTCACCAAAAGAAGCTAAAACCATATTCAATGAGGAAAACCAATGATTCACCATATCTAGTCTATTGTTCCTGACAGTAGTAGCTATTATAAGGGACACACAACACTTAAACAGTGAGTCATGCTAGCTTTCCTCTAAAGGCAGGCTTGTAAAGATAAAGGAGAGGAATCCAGATAATTAAGGTAGTGGGGTGGAGACGACCAAAGAAACATTTCTTTTGTAAAAATTAAGAGTTCAGATCATTGTGCTTTATGATCTCACTGAGCTCCGGGCTTTGCTTTTGACCAGGGTCCATGACACTTACGTAACTGGCATTCCAATGGCTGCATGATTGTTATTTCGCAGCTGAACAGAGGCATTTGGGAAACCTGATAGGTAATTCCCAACGTAGTCCTGCAGGACAGCTGAGAAGCAATTATCCTTCTGTCTGGTAAATCAATTAGGAAGGGAGAGATGTAGCACTTTACTCTTGTTCTTGCTAACTATTACTTCTTTACTCCTACTTTGAGAACCAAGGAGCAAAGCGTGTTGGCCACAACCCTGCAGCAATCAGGAGCTGGGGGAGCTTTCATACCCAGAGGGAATCCAGGAAGATTCGAGCCTGATGGCAAACTAATACACAACATTAAGAAATAAACAGCATAGTTCCTTCAGCTCAAAGATCAATGAGATAAGCACCAGGTTATGCATGAGCTACTGTCTGAAAAGATCTGATACCTGCACCCACAGAACTGAGGCTAAGCGTGGTCAGCATCAGTTATTCTTTGGAGGAGGCAGAGCAGAAGGTAGACCTGGATTGAATTTCTACAAATTCTAGCAGGTGGCTAGAAATGCCAAACCTGACTGTACCACCAATCCAGTCAACCAGCACACAGGGTTGTGCATGGGGCATCATGGGTGCTAGAAGTGGCAATTTGGCTATGAAAATTGCTTTTGCACATGGCCCTCACTAGATTGGAGGCATGGTTCTTTTTAATATATAATGAAGAGTGGATTTACTTTAGCTGCACAGTGCCCTAATTATAGCAGATAGTACTACATTACTTCCATCAACACACATTGAGCTGATCTGGTCAGCGGCAGAGCAAGCCGATTGGGCACCTGGGACGGCGCACGTGCCCTGCGCCCAGAGGTGGGACCAGCCGGGGCAGGATGCTCCATGGGGCATCAAGTTGGTGAAAGCTTCTCTGGGTGATGCTAGTCATAATCCTATTATCCTTTCTGTCAACGTCACAAACGCTCACATTTCCCTCACGTTACTTTTTTTTAAAAGTAAATATGTATTTACAATCCATCTGATATACATGTACATTTGCATAAGACAATTAGCCGAGTGTAAAAACAAACACACAATGTCTGTTACATAATCAGAAAGGCCATACAGATAAAAATGTTCCCACTAATGCATATGGGTCTGCATTATCTTGAACCTCATTCCAATAAATCAAAACACTCCACTGTCTCCAGAAAAGGATTATCGGATTGTCTGCCTCCTCTAACTCGTACCATATTCAGTAACTCAGCCATGCAAACAATATTCCATATCTTAATGAACCACTCTTCTAAAGTTGGTGTTCTCATTTTCTTCCACTTACAGCAAATAATTATTCTGGCAGCAATTAGTAAATGTTGAACTAATTATCTATCCACTGCTAACAGTATATCTTTGTTGTAACCAAATAAGGTAATTAAAGGGCCCATCAGTGTTCTATATCCAGTTATTACTTCAATTACACTCATTATATTGACCCAAAATGTCCTAATCTTTGGACAAACCCTAAAAAATCTAATGTTTCCCAACTTGCATCTCCAATATGAGCTACTAGCTGTACCATAAATGGGACTGAGACATAACAAGGTTAAATACCAACAGGGCAAGAACGTAGAACAGTTCACACTAAGGTCAGATCCACACCATATGCTTAAAGCACATCCAACACACATTTAGATCACATGACTTTGCCCAAATAATTATGGGAACTGTAGTTCCTCACAGATGCAATTTGCAGTACCCTTAGCAAACTGCAGTTCCTGTGATTCTTTGGGACAAGCCATGTGCTTTATAAGTGTGTTGGATGTGTTTTAAGTATATGGTGTCCACCTGCCCCTTAAACAGTTTGCTGGGGGAACACTTTTTAATAATAATGCTAAAAAAGCCAAACAGGCAGTATTAGATTATTGCAATACTTATTTATCAAAAATGCTTGTAAGATGTTCCTCAGTTTCAGACTATGGACTCCCCATTCTGAGCGATGCTTTAATATTTCTCACTATATTGAGCTCTTCAGTGGATGAAGACACCAAAATTAATTAGCCTAATGAGTAAATGAATACAATTATGGCCATCTTATATGAAAATTAAATCGAACAGATGTCTGCAGTAAAACTCAGGAGGAAAAAATAACTCAGAGGGGAGAGGTGGAAGTGATGGCTTCCATTCTTAAACCACTTATTCTTACAATCTCTTTCCAGTTCTTTTGGACAACAAATTCCATGGAATAGCTGGGATTGTGTATGAAAGCCAAAGTTTAAAACTCAACCATTAATGTACACAAATCCAATAACAGTGGTACCTCGGGTTAAGTAGTTAATTCGTTCCGGAGGTCCGTTCTTAACCTGAAACTGTTCTTAACCTGAAGCACCACTTTAGCTAATGGGGCCTCCTGCTGCCGCCGCACCGCCAGAGCATGATTTCTGTTCTCATCCTGAAGCAAAGTTCTTAACCTGAAACACTATTTCTGGGTTAGCGGAGTCTGTAACCTGAAGCGTTGTAACCCGAGGTACCACTGTACAAGATAAGGTGAAGTGGGATGAGGATTCACTGATATGCTCAGTCTCGATTGATCAGTTTCCGGAGCCAATTCAAAATGTTGGTTTTGACTTATAAGGCCTTAAACGGCTCAGGACCACATTACCACAAAGACCATCTCTCCCCATATGAACTGACCCAGACCCTGCAATCATCATCTGATATATATCTGCATCACCTAAATATATCTGCTCATCCCTGAATTTTCTTCAAGGAATGTTGAAGAATGGTTACACCACTTCCGGCTGCCTGCTAATATTAAGGAGGACTTATCCCATATTTTTCTCTTCTTGTCCTTTTCATTGAAAATCCCTTATTCAAACCAATATTAGCAGCAGTATTATCCGGTGGAATGTTAAAAATGCAAAATTAGTTGTTACAAACATCATGAGATATGATCAAACAGTAATTTAGATAGCACTGAGCCAATGGTTAAGGAATTCTGACAAAAGTCTACATGCACACTGGAAGGCTGAGCGACAATGAATAGTGTTTCCATTATTAGAATGAATGTTGCTTATTAAAATAAATTGGAAGGCAGATAGGAAAATGATGTGTGAATTGCTATTATTTCTGCACTGAAGAGGTGTTAATACCTGGAGTTTTTCCTTTAACATCTCTTAACACTTGTGTACAATTTATGAGGCTAATAAATCCAGTAACTTAAATAATTGGCTAGATTTGAATATGTCTTGTGTTGGGAGATTTTATTAATGAAGAATTACCATTGCTCCCTGGCTCATTAAGCAGCCATATTGTGAACTCTATTTCCCAAGGTTCTTCGGCTGGAATGGTCAGTTCTGAGTAGATCGAGAAGAATTCTAGAGAGTCCATACCTTGAGACTGAGGCAACCATCCCTCTTAAAGCCCCAAAGGGGATGGACTAGGAATCTGTTCTAAATAGATTTATATATGGAATTATTTGCATTGTTGTACATGTCTATTTATGTGCTGGTTACTTTAGATTACCTGAAGTCTATATGTGTAAGATATTAAATATATTTATTTATTTATTTATTCATACCCCGCCCATCTGGCTGGGTTTCCCCAGCCAATCTGGGTGGCTTACAACCAAATATTAAAAACACAATACAGCATTAAACATTAAAAACTTTCCTAAACAGGGCTGCCTTCAGATGTCTTTTAAAAGTAAGATAGTTGCTTATTTCCTTGACATCTGATGGGAGGGCATTCCACAGGGTGGGCGCCACCACCAAGAAGGCCCTCTACCTGGTTCCCTGTAACCTCACTTCTCTCAGTGAGGGAACCGCCAGAAGGCCCTCGGTGCTGGACCTCAGGGTCCGGGCTGAACAATGGAGGTGGAGACGCTCCTTCAGGTATACAGGACTGAGGCTGTTTAGGGCTTTAAATGTCAGCACCAGCACTTTGAATTGTGCATTGAGTAATGCATATAATACATGAGGGTTCTTAGTAATTTTAGCAGAGCTAGTAAAAAATGAGTAGCTTTATGCTGAGGTGAAGCATAATTAGAATTAGGGTGGTGGAACAGTGTTAATAAGCTTCATATGGATATTTTTTTAAAAAATCTATCCCTACCATAGCATGACCAGATGCAAAAGAAGACAAGGTTCCTGCACAGTTAATAGCTGTATAGAAAATTGTGTGTGTGCATGATATTATACATGGTACATGAAAAGTGGATAAAGAAAACTTTCTTCTTTTCTCATAACACTAAAACTTTTGGACATCCATTAAAGTTGAATGCTAGGAGAACAGACAAAAGAAATTACTTCTTCATACTGTTTTCTTGTGTTCTTGTATTTGAGAATTTTAATGGGCACATAAGAAATATATATACCTGCTCAACAGAACTATTAAAGGTGCAGGAGTGCTATCATCTTTTCCATCCCCAACCACTTCTATCACTTGGCAGAGTAAGTTTGCAAAAAGGTGAAGGATTAGCAGCGAGGAATGTGATCAGGAAGCAATGGGTGCTGCTTTGGGGAAAGTCATTACAACAATCTGAATCTTGGGGTGCCTGGGTTTGTGGATTCTGAGAAAACACGCTGATAGCATATGGACACAAAAGATATCCTAGTCTATCATATGAAACAGAAGCTGATGTGATTTGATTTCAGAACACTGAGCAGGTCACGATGACTGATGAGTACTCAGCCCGAGAAATTTAAAAAGAAAAGATTCCCCGTAGATGTGACAGGACAAAACTGTAGCTATGGCGATGCGCCTGCCTTAAGATACCTGGCAGAAAAATAAACATCAGTCCTGAACCTGGTGACCTGACAACAGATGGAAAAAATAATAGTAAAAATACTAACGGCAAAATACACATTCAGACTGATATATAGCAGGTGACCAAAACGGCACTTTGAAAAAGATCAAATGTAATAGTTCCAAAGATTTCCCCTTACACAGCTCTGATGCTGCCATTTAGTTATCTACTATGGCAATCTGTCTCTGACAACACACAAGAGATAACGGCATCTGTTCCCTTCCCACAAAGTGAATCAACATGATGAGTACTTTAGTTTAAAAAAAAAAAATTATAACAAATGACCCTGGATTCTCTCTGCAGGAGCACAGAGAATATCACATGGAAAACAGTGACATCACTCTGGTTGCTACGCACTCCAAGCAAATGCTTAGTGTTTTCTATTTGCCTCACGCTCTTTGCATATCCTTATTAGTGACTTTGAACTCTTGGCTTTTTGTATATTGTTCAAACCCCAGCTGTGAATGCTAAAATTTGCTAAACTTAAAAGGTAGCAAATAGAAGCAAGGGCTGAAAGGAAGCAACAGAAGCCGAGTTCAGCTCTTGTACTTCTGCTACTCCATGAAGCCTCTAATCTTTTGTGCAAACCATAAGCTAGAAAACAATTGCAGCCTTGGGTTGTATCCAACTAAGACATGTTCAAAGTAGACCCCTTGACATTAATGAACATAAGTGATGTCCATTTATTTCAAAGGGCCTGCTATGGGTAGGAGTACCCTGTTCTTAATGGAGTCATACTGGGTTCAAACTAACATGAGGCCAAGTTGAAAAGTTATTTGCATAAAGTAGACACATTGTCTGAAGAAACTGGAACACATGCTTTATAATTATAGCTTCAGACCATATTACAGGTAAGGCTTAAAATGGCAGATGCTTAAGTCAGTCTATACTCTATAGTATAATTGCGAAGTCGACATTATTCTCTGAATTTCTGTCCTCACAGAGGTTTATGTGGCAACTGTATTGTATCACTTTTGTCACATGCTGAAGATGAACCTCTTGAGCCCAGCCTTTCACATGTGCACACACACATACAATTGTAAATTGTTTTCATTGATTTTTAATATTGAATTTTTAATCCTGTAACCCACCCTCTGAACTTATGGTGAAGGGTAAGAAATCCAATAAATAATAATATAAATAACAAGATAACAGAAATGCAAAAGAGAAATCAAATGTTAACCACATTCACATGCAGAACTGTGTAAACAATGAAGCAATGTGCTTTTTAATGTGCCTTGAAACCTACCTTACAAATATTCCTATACTTAGAAGTAACTCCCATTCACAACAATGAAGCTTACTCACCAGTAAACTGGTAGAAGAACTGCAGCATTAGCAAGAAATTAGTTTGTAGGGTGTAAGCAACTGGGTGCAGGTTAAAAGCTTGTGCCAAAAGAAGAAGAAGAAGAAAACAAGAATCTGAATTCTCTCCTGCGTGAGCAGAGCTTTTTTATTTATTTTTTTACTGTACTTAGCTACCTGTTCAAAAATAGCTTCCTTACCTTTCTCTTATTAGTAGGACTGACGTAAAGGTAACTCAGCACTGTTTTCAGTCCCACCTTGTCGTTTAGCTTTTCATAAGTAGTCCCATAATCTGTGGACCTGGAATAAAGAGAAAATGCATTTAGTTACTCTTTAGGACTTTGGCAAAACTCCTGATCCATAAATGGAATGTTTGGCATCCAGCATCAATTGGGTGCTTTGTCAACAAGTTTGTGGCTGGTATTTTCTTTAATCAGTTACTCTTTTTCATGTATCTAGCATAATGATAGCAAGTATCACGACTGCATTACAAACTATTTATTTATATTGCTGAAAAGATACATTATTGCATTAGTTTGAATTTTCTCTTTGAAACGTTTTGTTCATTTAATATTGGTGTTCTTAGACACTGAATACTTAGTGACTGATTAGGTCACTAGGCAGACCCTGTACAGTGAGTTTTCTTTGCGTAAACCAACTGATAAATGATAAGCTGATTCTGAATCTGCTTTAAAGATTGAAAGCACATTGCTTCACCCAAATAATACTGGGAACTGTCGTTTGTTAAGGGTGCTGGGCGCTGCTGCTTTGTAAGGGGATAAACCACAGTTCCCATGATTATTTTTAGTAAACTATGTGCTTAAAATGTGCTTTAAATGTATAGTATCTATGCAGCCTCAATGTAGTCTTTGGACTGCAAACAGAAAAACCTGAGCATAGGCTCATCCATTATCCATGGTTGTGATGTCACTCAAGCAGGCTGTTTCCTCTCCCCCATATTCCCAATTTAGCAGGTGTCATAGGCACTTCAAGCAAGCCCCATAATGTATGATGCTATGATTCATGGTCTCTTTCCTGACACAGAAGGGGGAGGAATGTATGCATCTCATCAGTGCACGTGTAAGCCTCCATGTAGAATATCTCATGTGTTCTTTGAGAAAATGGGGGCAGCTGCCCTCTTCTCCATTGCACATGGGAGACTGAACCAAGTCATATATTAACTGGGTTTAAGATTTGGGGCTGTTGTTACCAACATCTTCTCACAGAAGAGTAGCCATTTTTACTGTCTTCGCTTTCCATACGATGTCAGATTTTCCTGGATGTTGCTTTCGATATGTTCCTCACTTTTAAAAGTATGTTGTGATAAAATTGTATGAATAACAAAATGAGACTCACTACACACACAGCCATGTTCACTCACAGACACCTTCAGGCAGCACATTCATAAAGAGAAAGGACCATCACTTAAAACAAATATAGGATATGCATCAAAGATTGTGAAGCAAAGGGAAACATGAAGTCAGAGGTAGAGATAAATCTGAAGGCCAAAAGTGGCAGAGACCAAAATCATCCCCACAGATCAGTCAAATTGGTATCTCTAGTATATTAAGATTAAAGCTGCCTCAGTGCCAGGCATTCCCCCCCCCCTTTCTAGGAAGAGAGGTATTGGTTCCTATGCTAGCAAAGCCTGAAAGATACAACAGATGATCTGGAGGTGGCATTTGCAAGTGTAGATTATATCTCCAAGAGCTTCCTCCTTTATACCTTATCTCTTTTCCACCCTTCTTCTTTGAGAATACAAAGAGAAGTTTGCGCTTGTAAATAAATAAACAAATAAAGCTGTAAACGTTGCAAATGCATCTTGAGGAATATATGTTCTCAATATTCTACAGTGGAGGTTGGTCCATTAAGGGGGTCCATTGGGGCACTGCTAGTCATGGGCAAATCTGTTAATTTCAGCTTCTCACTATTTCAGTGTTATGTTCAGTTCTTCACATTTCCACAATCACTTGATTTTTATTTTTTTTATTTTTTTAAAGTCCTCGTGAAAATTTGCCAGCATTTTACTGTGAATACACACATTTTTGCAAGGCACTTTATCCTAAAATAAAGGGGTTTTGTATCTTACTTTCACTCATTTATGCACTTACACAAACACTTCACCCTAGTATATGCACATTATTTCTCTGGAGAACTACAGTGGAAGAGGGTTGTGTTTGTGATCGCATATTGTTTTGGAAGTGCGAATTTTGTTACAAGCAAACTAATTTAAAAGTGAGTCAAAATTCTTCACCATCCTTAGGCATGGCACCACCAACCTCAGTCTGCCCTTGGGTTCCTGCCTTCTTTCCTACAACCAGTCCAAGGCATGGCGCTGAAAGTGAGCTTCCTCTTCCTTTGTCTATGTGTTACCATTGAAGAATGAAAGAATGAAAGCAGGGAGGACAAAGATGAGGATCATTTGTCTCTGACTTTCTTTCTTTTTTTTAATTAATCTTTATTAAAGTTTCAAAGAGATTACAAAAATAGAAAAAAGGAAAAGAAAAAATAAAAAGAAACAAAAAAATACAAAATACAGAACAATAAAACAATAAAACAATAAAACAATAAAAACAATAAAAACAATAAAAAACAATTAAAAACAAATCAGTCTTTCCATGTCTTATCTTTCATTTGCTTATTTCCTTGACCTCCTCATACCTCCCTTTTTTGTATTCTAGTTCAATAGTTGTTTCAGCAAGTCCTTACCCTTTTTACTTTTATCTTAATATTTTATCTTAATATATTATAACTTTACATTTTCACCTATTATCAATCCATTTTTACATACTCCTTTATGACATTATTGCTAAAACCACATAACTTCATTCCAGCATCCCTCTAACATTCCTTAATTTTGCAGTGTTTCTGTAAATAGTCTTTAAATTTCTTCCAATCTTCTTCTACCGACTCTTCTCCCTGGTCTCGGATTCTGCCAGTCATTTCCGCCAGTTCCATGTAGTCCATCACTTTCATCTGCCATTCTTCCCGGGTGGGTAGATCTTGTGTCTTCCATTACTTTGCGATGAGTATTCTTGCTGCTGTTGTTGCATACATAAAGAAAGTTCTATCCTTCTTTAGCACCAATTGGCCGACCATGCCCAGGAGAAAGGCCTCTGGTTTCTTCAGGAATGTATATTTAAGTACCTTTTTCATTTCAATATAGATCATCTCCCAGAAAGCCTTAATCCTTGGGCACGTCCACCAAAGGTGAAAGAATGTACCTTCATTTTCTTTACATTTCCAACACTTATTATCGGGCAAATGGTATATTTTTGCAAGCTTGACTGGTGTCATGTACCACCTGTATATCATTTTCATAATATTCTCTCTTAAGGCATTGCATGCTGTAAATTTCATACCTGTGGTCCATAACTTTCCCCAGTCAGCGAACATAATGTTATGTCCAACGTCTTGTACCCATTTAATCATAGCAGATTTCACTATTTCATCCTGAGTATTCCATTTCAACAGCAAGTTATACATTCTTGATAGTATCTTGGTTTTGGGATCTAACAGTTCTGTTTCCAGTTTTGATTTTTCCACCTGGAAGCCAACTTTCTTATCTAGATTGTAAGCCTCCCTTATTTGATAATAATGAAGCCAATCTCGCACTTTATCTTTTAGTTTCTCAAAGCTCTGCAATTTCAGTTTATCTCCTTCTTGTTCCAAAATCTCCCAATATTTCGGCCATTTGGCCTCCATATTGAGCTTTTTCTGAGCCTTCGCTTCCATCGTTGACAACCACCTTGGGGTTTTACTTTCAAGTAGATCTTTATATCTTATCCAGACATTAAACAACGCTTTCCTAACAATATGGTTTTTAAATGCTTTATGTGCTTTGACCTTATCATACCACAAATATGCATGCCACCCAAATACGTTATTAAAACCTTCTAGATCCAAAATGTCTGTGTTCTCAAGAAGGAGCCATTCTTTCAGCCAGCAAAATGCGGCTGATTCATAGTAAAGCTTAAGGTCTGGCAGGGCAAATCCACCCCTTTCCTTTGCATCAGTTAGTATTTTAAATTTTATTCTGGGCTTCTTGCCCTGCCAGACAAATCTGGAAATATCTCTCTGCCACTTCTTGAAACAGTCCATTTTATCCAAAATTTGCAATGATTGAAACAGAAACAACATTCTTGGCAATACATTCATTTTTATAGCGGCAATACGGCCTAGCAAGGAAAGCTTCAGGTTTGACCATATTTCTAAGTCCTTTTTCACCTCTGACCAGCATTTTTCATAGTTATCTTTAAATAAATTCACATTCTTAGCAGTCATATTAACCCCCAGGTATTTTACTTTCTTAACCAGCGTTAGACCTGTCTCCTTCTGAAACCTCTCTTTCTCAATCGCAGTTAGATTTTTCTCTAAAACCTTAGTTTTAAATTTGTTCAGCTTAAATCCTGCAACCTGACCAAATTCTTGAATCAGTTCAAGTACTCTTTTGGTACTAGCTTCTGGCTCCTGTAATGTCAATACTAGATCATCTGCAAATGCTTTCAATTTGTACTGTTTAGCTCCGACTTATATACCTTTAACCAATTGGTCCCTTCTGATCATATTTAGGAGAACCTCCAGGACCGAAATAAAGAGCAATGGGGAAATTGGGCAACCTTGTCGTGTCCCTTTCTCTATCTTAAATTCCTCCGTAACCACATTATCAACAATTAGTTTGGCCTTTTGTTCTGAATAAATTGCACCTATACCATTTCCAAAACCTTGACCAACCCCCATCCCCAGAAGATTCTTCTTCATGAAACTCCAAGAAATGTTGTCAAAAGCTTTCTCCGCGTCTACAAATATCAAAACTGCTTTAGTGTTAATGTTCACTTGTAATTTTTCTAAAATATTAATTATATTTCTCGTATTATCAGACAAGTGTCTGCCCGGGAGAAAGCCTGCTTGGTCTTTATGTATCTCTTCCACTAGTACTTTTTTTAATCTTTTAGCCAAAATGTCTGCAAAAATTTTGTAATCCACATTAAGCAAAGATATGGGGCGGTAATTCTTAAGTTGTGTCTTCTCAGAATCAGTTTTTGGTATAAGTGTAATGTAAGCTTCCTTCCACGACTCTGGTGCTTTTCCCCCCTCCAAAATTCCATTACAAACTTCCTTTAGTGGTTGAATTATCCAATCTTTCAAGGATCTGTAATATCTTGAAGTTAAACCGTCCGGCCCTGGAGATTTACCCAATTGCATGTTCTGAATGGCACCTTCTACCTCCTGATCCATATTAACAGTTTCAAAAACTTCCTCTAGGGGGACACAGTATCAGTCTATAGTGTTATGTTCCAAAGTAGCACTTTAAGACCCCCACTTAAGACCCCCACTTCAAGCAGAAAAACAAAAGTAAAAGTCAGTTTCAATTTCTAATACTTTCCAGTTACTTTCTTTCTTTCTAAGATCAGGAGAAAGCAGCCAAAAACAGAGCTAGCTGTCAAAAGTTACTTTGTTCACAAACAGTGCGCTTTCAAGAACGGCAATCTTATTGTCCATTGGCAGCCCGTTCCCAGGTTTTGAGCAGTAGATCTTTATTTCCTTCCCTCTCTCTTGCAGGTAAACATAGTTCAAATCTCTCCCCCCTCTTCTCCTGCATCAAAGGGGGGTATCACTTACTTGGGTGTTGGGGTTTTAGTCCTTTCAAATCCGTTTTCCCAGGCTTTAGGTTACAGCTTCTTTGCTTTAGTCTATATACAAGAAGCGGAAGGCAGACTTCCTGTTTATACCTTCCCGCTTTGGTGCCGAATTTAGAATCCTTTCCCCCCCCCTTGCCTTCTCCAATTAATCCTACTCATGGGTAGTTGTTTTTTTGGGTCAAATTGTCTCAGGAAGAAGTCAGCGCTCTCCGGCAACAGCTATGCGGCTTCGCTCCGTGGAGGCAGCAGTCTGCTCTCAGCACCGCGCCACTCGCCCGCTTCGCTCCGGAGCCCGTAATCGGGTCCCTTTGCAAATTGGGGGGGCGCGAAAGGTGCCCGCCAAGCCCCACGTTCACAGGCTTCACCCCGCCTGTGATTTAAGAAGGGTCTCCGCTTCGCCGTAGCGGTTTGACCCGATTTCCACGGAGCGGGTCCCTCCAGCTCAGAGGGAATCCGCCATTGCCGATGGCGCTAAACCCGGACCCTGTCTCTGACTTTCTTTGGCTCTGGCACCATCTACTGTTGGCTTCTCTGCCTTCCGTCCTACCATTCCCAATGGGCACAAGCCACCACCACTCTTTTATTATCCAATATGGCAGGAAGCAAGAGGAATTACTGCAAAATACTTAGTTCACCAGAATTCTTGGGTCACAAATGCCCCCCTTTGTTTGATAGGCACTGCCATCACAGATGTGTCTGTCAGCCATTAACAACAATTGCCCAGTTTGCTCATTATGTTGATATATGACTGCATGTTTCGGGAAGATCTGGGAGTGAACCAAAAGTATAGCATCTGAAAAGGAAAGATTCTGGAGAATCTGTCATGGATGATTTATAGGCAGATCACAGACTTCTGCTAGCTGAATTGTGGTTCAATATCTCTGTAATGCGTTTCTTAAAACCACTATACATCAGAATACTTGTTGGCATACTGTTTCACTACTTTCTGCTCCCATTTCTATGAGTTCCCAGATGACTCTACATTTCAGGGGTAACCGAAGAAGTGCCTTCCTTGTATTGCGGGCCACAACAGCCCTCGGTTCCTTGCTCAATGGTCAGGGATGATAGGAACGGTAGACCAAAACATCTGGAGGGTACCTGGTTAGCCACCCCCTGCCATATTTGTTTCACCGTCCTTGTTGCACTGTAGCAGACAGCAAGCATTAATGTTAATTTCTTGCTGCATTAGGAACACATAATTTAGGTACACATTGCTTGTTCAGGAAAAAGAGGAAAAAAAATGTTACACCCACTCTTCTAAGTCAGATTACAAGGTCAATTGATTGTGGGATCCATAAGATAGGAGGTATAAATCAATACCACTGACCAGCTCTGTGCTATCACGTCCTTTGCCAATTTCTGCAATTGGCTTTTAATCTTAAGATGGGCCAAGACAACTTGAGAAACCATTTGGTCAAGATCCAAAGCTCCTTCGTATCTATCTTGGTACCAAGAGCAGGCTTATTGCTGACAAGTGACCTCCTCTTAAAGCAGGTCTTGGAATTAGAGTTCCCTGATGTATATAGCTGAATACTGGTAATGTTGGAGCAATTAAATGCACAGCAGGAGACATCCAGTACTTGCAGATTCATAGGGTCAGGCAGCTCTTAATGGATGAATATCCCCTAAATGCTTTGTAATGGAAATAGCATGAGCACTAATGTAACTCCTAACCTAACCCCACCAGCAGGGCTTAGGCTCGGAAGCATCCAAACTCCTATTGTCAAAGAGAAGAGGTATAGAAAGTCATTTAATAGTTGAGGTGTAGGTGTGGGTATGTGTGAGAGAGAGCCAATGAGTGGTAATGCTAAATTACAGTGCTAAACTGGAAAGGGTGGTGCATTTTGCAAAAAAATAGTAATTGGGTGGGGGGGAATCACATATATCCTTCCTGAAAAACTGTCCCCCCTTCCATTATATTCAAATGTCCAGAAAGCCTGTTAAACAGGGCAACAATGATTCCCCATTGAGAGTGAAGGCATAGATCATTGCCCTCACTCAGATTTGACTTTCCAATATATCATCATCTAGGGATCAATGGAAAATTAAACAAATATATACCCCATTCATTTTACATTTATTTTATCATAAAGTGAATATGAAAACAAAAATGAATGTGAAAAACAATGGTGGGTGCATTAGTTTTAATGTGTCACACTGGCTTTGAGTTTTGCCCTTCCTTTTGTTCAGTCTGCCTGAAATTGGAAACCATGATGTCACAAGTGAGCCATACAATTCTTGCTAATTTCATTACCCAATAAAGTGATCCTGCTAGTGCAAGGATATCCACTTGCACAAGAGAATTTCCCCTCCCGTCCTCCAGACCCTCCCCAAATCTGCTCCAGAGGGTTGGAGCTGCAACACCAAAAATGGTTGCCTACAAAAAAATAAATAAATAGTCCATGCCTACTTATTCCAATATGTTTTCAAACAAATAATATAATAATCAGTTAATAATTGGACATTTTCTACTTCCCCAGCAGTTATGTTTACTTCTGAAAATACGCCATACTTACAGGCCTGTTATCCACTAATGGTCCTCATTCTTTACCCATTTATCCATAATTTTTCTCACTCTTTTAAGGAAAAGGTAGAGGGCAAGTCTGGCTCTTAGTAACTTTAATCGGACATAGATCTTTTCTACTGGAATATTGGCCAGCTCCAGCCTTGCAAAAATGGTCTGTGGGGCCTAGAGAAAAACCTAACACTTCCACTATCCTCTTTCATCTTAGCATCTTGCAATATTTAACAAGTACTTTTTACAATGCAGAAATGGAAATATAAGCAAACCTGATGCACAGACTGGGTTTCAGTATTTATTTTTATCATTGCATTCATTTGTTGCTTTCAAAAACTAAGAAGAAGTTTCAAACAACGTAACAGATACATCTTCAGCCCCCAAACTCCTCAGACACTTTGATTAGTTAGGGACTTGATATTAATTATGATCATATTAATTATGTCTGCATCACATCCCATCATGCTACTACTGTTTTCTCCAGGTATCAAACATTTTTTAAAAAAAGAAATGCAAAGGGAATAAACTACAAGTGAATAGAATTGTGAAAGATTTCAACACATGTTTTTAAAGGCCACAGAGATATGTGTGTATCTTTCCTATATCACAAAATAGTTTTAGAAAAAGGGCTAACAGCTCATATAGGTGGCTGGGTGGCTGATCTATTTCCATAGTAAAATTAGGAGCAGTTATTCTGGCCAGGCAATAGTGCTTAAAATTTCCACTTTCTGGTATACAGTTGTTCCTCTCTCATTCTCACCACACACCCCAAATGCTTCCAAACTTTGATGAAATGCTGTTTTACTGTTTTTATTATTTCTAAGGTAAATTCTAATACTTACCTAAACCTTTCAAGTCTTTTGAGGAAAGGTTGAAGGGGTTGGATATGCTTAGCCAAGAAGTAATATAACCATCTCCAAGCATTTGAAGAGTTGTCACATAGATGAGGGAGCAAATCTGTTTTTTGTTGCTCCAGAGGATAGGATGTGATTGAATGGGTTCAAATTACAAGTGAAAGTATTTGGATTAAATGTTAGCAAGAATGCCCTGAACGTGCAAGCTGCTCAACAATGGAGCAGACCGCTTTGGAAGCTGACGGACACTCCTTTGTTTGAGGTTTTTAAGCTGAAGCTAGATGGCCACCTATGAGAGATGCTGCAGTAGGGAATTCTCTGCACCCATTGGGGTAGGGCTGGGTGACCTTTGAGGGATCCTACAACTCTATGATTCTCTTTTATGAAAATAAAATAAATAGTGACTAGGTATCAATAAAGACTTCTTATTAATAAATGGCTATAGGGGATACTAATCCAAAATAGCCCTTGAATGGAAATGCAAAAAATAAAAAATAAAAATAGAAAACCCACATGCACACAACTTATAGCTGAATGTATAAGCTTGATTAAAAAGTAAAGGAAAAGGGGATTGAGCCTGCTGTGGGAATTGCGCACATTTAAAAAAGGAGACCTTTGTAAAAACAAATAAATCAAGCTTGCCCTTAATTATAATGGCACCCAATTCTTCCAAACCCCTATCAGGAAATGAGCACTTACAAATTAAAACACAGTAAACTTTCTCCCCGGTACCTCGTAGCGATGAAATTGCAAGAGGCATGAAAACTTTCAGTTTGCTTCAGCTGCCCTTACGGGCTATGAAACAGTTAAACCACAATGCACCGGTCCGGTCCGTCCCAAATCCATTAGAGACTGGCTCACATATGGTTTACACATCATGAACATTGTAGCAAAATCAGCACCTATGGAAGTCAAGGCTTATTCCTTTCATTGTAAGTGAAGGACTCCCCACATACCCTACAATAAAAGGGATCCGAGTAGTAACACCACCTTATCTTGCAAATGAAGAGGAAAGTGAGGAGAAACAGTTAAGTAAAAACAGAAGAAGGTGGAGGAATCTCTGAAGGCAGAGCTCCAAATCATCAAAAGGGAACTCCTAACCTACAGGGAAATATTTTATGTGTTGGGTTTTGGTTGTTTTATAGCTTTTGCTCTTTTACTCTCTGCTGCTCATAGACTTTTGTTTTTTTCCCTTTTTTAACATCTAGTTTTGTTTTCTATCTTTAATTGTTCTGAGTCCCCTTGCATAGAAAGGTAGGTATAAATTTTAAAGCAAATATATGAATACCATGTTCTTAGCATAGCTTTCCATTTATCTGTTCCAAGTCTTCACTTTTGCAAGGGCACTGAAGGTCAGCGACAGGCCTTTCAATGTTTGTGTCCTGAGCCAGGGAAATGAGTGTTGTAAAAGATGCATCAGTCTCTCGGGACAGAGTAGTGTACATGCAGGAAATTATGAATTGCTCGATGAGATAGATGCCTTTGTGTGTCTTTGCTCGTATAATTCTATCTCTCCTCTGTCTTTTTTATGATCTCAGGGTTCTTTTTTTATAAAAACCCATGGCTCTAGGTGTTCTATATCTGTCTCCAATGTGCCACGGCTACAGTTGCCAGCTTGCAACCCCAGAGGTTTTTAATTCCTTAATGCAGCAGAAGCCAAGGCAGCCATAATTTCTCCCATTCATTTATCTCCAGAGCTGGCCACCTGCCTGCTCCTGCATCTTCTGTGCAACACACCTGGAAACCTCCCCCATCCCTGTGTAGGGCAAAAATAAAACAGCATGGAGTTGGGAGATGTGGAGGGGAAACTCACTGAGGATTGATCACCTGTTGCATGACACTTTGGGGAGCAGTTTAACAATCTTGGCCACATGCTAGATCTACATATAATAATTTGCTACAACCACAATCTATAATCGGCCATAGTGCACTAGCCTGATATAATTGATGTTAATAGGATTTGTGAATACTGCTTTGGCTATGCTGCTTGAGATCTCAGTTCAGAATCCTGAAAGTTGGTAAGAAGAATGTTTCTCTGCTGGCAAAAGTCACTCCACCATATGACAACTTGAGTGCTCTGCTTTGAAGGTGACAACCTAGTTAGGCCCTGTCTGCATTATACATATAAAGCAGTTATCATACCACATTTTAAACAGCCATGGCTTCCCCCAGTTACTGAGGGACGCGCTGTGGTCTAAACCACTAAGCTTCTTAGGTTTGCTGATCAGAAGGTAGGCAGTTTGAATCCCCACAACGGGGTGAGCTCCTGCCAACCTAGCAGTTCGAAAGTACGCCAGTGCAAGTAAATAAATAGGTACCGCTGCAGAGGGAAGGTAAACGGCATTTCTGTGCGCTCTGGCACTCATCCTGGTCCTCCGTGCACCAGTAGTGGTTTAGTCATGCTGGTCACATGACCCGGAAAGCTGTCTATGGACAAACGCCAGCTCCCTCAGCCTGAAAGCAAGATGAGCGCCGCAACCCCATAGTCACCTTTGACTGGACTTAACCGTCCAGGGGTCCTTTACCTTTACCTTTTTACCTCCCCCAAATACTCCTGGAAACTGTAGCTTGCTACAATTCCAAGAGTTCCCAATGAAGAGGGATTGACTGTTAAACCACTGTCCGATAACTATAGCTGTGTGGAGAAAAGTGGTCTCCTGGCAACTCTCAGCAACCTTAACGAGCTACAGTTTCCATTATCCTTTGGGAAAGCAAAGCAGTATGATACTACTTTACATTTATACTGCAGATGGGGCCTTAATCTGGCCTATGAATAGCTAGCTACTCTTTTTACTCATGCAAGCAACATTAACGTGATCCGGTATCATACATATCCCTCATGGGACTTAAAATCAGTCTCTCAGGCTTGCGTGTGACAAATTCTGAGGTGTGATAGGTGACAGGTCCTTTCTTTTGTGTCACCCCAAGAAGTGTGGCTGGTGCCATGCTGTTCTTATTTGTTTGTCAGGTGCATTTTATTTGTCAGAGCCTTTTAAGTATCTGATATTTTATGCTGGCATTTTATTTTATTTTACTGCTTTGCTGTGACTGGTTTTATTGTGATTTTTATTGTGATTTTTATGCTTCACTGATTTTACTATTTTATTGTGAGCCACTCTGAGAGCATTGCTGAGGAACAGTCTATAAATAAAGTAAAAGAGCATTTGCATAATTTCCGATGCATATTTTGGAGTATGCAAGAAACCAGTGGCCATCTCTCTCTCTCTCTCTCTCTCTCTCTCTCTCTCACACACACACACACACACACACACAGAATGTGACAGCCGTTAAGAGCCATGTGACTATCCAACCATATTGGCCAGGGCAACTGCAATGGTCTTTTCTACCTTACTGGCATGTTCCCTACCTCAACTCTTCCTTTTCTTTATATTAATTCAATCCTTGCCAAAATGTTAGAGTTTTTGGCAAACTGAATGTATATGTTTGTTTACATTATTACGAGAAAATTATGCCTCCATTTGGATTAGAAGGATTTATTCCCCATGATCCTGATACCAATACATACCTGCAAAAACCTACAAAATTAAGAATTATCCATTTATTTATTAATTTTTAGTTAGACAAGTGAAACTTATTACACAGAGATATCCATCGATCTATTACCAGAGAGAGGGAGTCAACATCTATTAAAAAAACAAAAAGAAAGGCCCATTTTAAGAGGAGGGACGCTTGGGGAATCTGATACTTGCAAATTCCGATATACACTGATCAAATGCACTAATGTCAGAACACTGTTATCCAATCAGATTTCACATTTCCTGGATGTTCCAAACCTGTTCTTGACTCAAATAAAGTATCACATTGCACTTAAAAATGAATGTGGAGAGAACATATATTTAGATATGTTGATATATTTCAGAGATGCATACTTTGATCAAAAATGCATTTTAAAAAGCTATTCAAATATATACTTAAACACATTTTTGTTGTGGAATGGACTTATATGTTAACACGTGAGAAGGTGGCGCAGACTGGAAATAGACCGATTTGTCCATCACTTCTTGAGATGTTGCAGCGACAAAGCAAACAGTGACTAGTTTGGCAAGGAAACAAATTTGAAAAAGCTTGTCCCTGGATTCCAGTTCTGCTGAATCATGCATCTGTCTAACCTGTCATCTCAGCTGTGAGCCTACAGTGATTTCCAAGCTGCTAATGCCTCGTCACTTTCATCGGGCCAAATCTCCCTTCAGTAGTGCTTTCTCTGTCATTTTTACAGAACCCGTTCAGAGTTTCATCTAACACAAAGCACCTTGGCTGGGAAAAATAAACTTGTCAGACACTGGAATCGATAAAACAGCCCAAACTTGAGAAGTCATTCCATCCCTGGCCAGCCCCCAAACAGGCAGCCTCGGGTCTGTAATGACAACTTAAAGAAAATGACACTCCCTCAGAGTGAGATGTCTTGGATTAGGGTGTTCACAACTGACAGACTATACTGTCTGGTTTCTAACCTCAACAACTAGAGGCCAGAGATGCCTGTCAGCTCTACAAAGAGCTCTTCTTATACCAACATAGGCTGCAAATTCACTAAATTGCCACAGAAGATGGAATGGTAAGTATAAGGTGTTTTCCGAGGATAGTGCATCAAATCTTATGGGGGATTTTGAGCTGTGTTTTTAAAAATAAATAAATAAATAAATAAATAAATAAATAATAGTGATATCCAGGCTCAACAAGTTGAGTTTGTTTCAAATATGAGACAAGCTTTATGACTCCACATCTGTGAAAAATGCAACTTCTTTAAGCCTTCTGCCAAGTTCATCCCAACTCCCTCTGTTCCTTCCACCAATGTACCTCCAATCCAATCTCTAACACACCTTCTTCTTGCTCCGGTGTTGGAGATCAGGAAGGAGTCAAATGTGCAGTTGCTCCCATTTGTTTTTTCCAACATTTCTCCAAAAAGTCTCAAATAAAACCCACACTTTTCTTAGGGTTCTTTGAGGAACATGTGGGGGAACTGAATAGCTTCCATCACTAATTTTTAGCTTGAGTACAACATAAGATTCACTGATTTTTAGCGGCTTGTAAAAAATGCATTTGTATTTTGAGGAGAAAGCGGATCTTGAAATCTGCTTTGGAAGATTTGGAGGTGGAGGTGAATTCAGATTTTTGTTTCACTGTTAGTTTTGGTGAGGAAAAATATGTTGGTTGTTGTTTTAAAAAATAACAATAATTTAAATACTTATATTAAAAAAATTTCTATGTATTAAATGCAGTAAAAAAATAATAATACAGAAATAAAGCTTTCTGCCAGGGAATGGGGAAAACAAAGGAATATTAAAAAGGGGAAAGTAGTATATTAAACATATTTCAGGGAATATCATACTGTAAATGAAAGCTACTGTTCTCTCAATTATTCCACAGTAATTGACAATTTTTATAGTGAAATTTGGGCCTGAAAATTTACCTAGTTTTGATTTCATTAGCTTGGTTGGCAGGGTTGCATGCACAGCTACCATGAAGACCGAAAAGAATATAATCAGAGTTCTCAGATCCAAACAAAATATGCAGAGAGATTCCAATCTGCCCACTGCCCTCAAACCACTGCCTCCTTCCCACTGACCTTGGCAACAGGGAGAGGAGAGGGAGGAAGAGAATAGCCCTTCTTTTCTTATGCAGATTTAATTAAGTGCTCTTTTTTTCTTAAAAAGGGGGGGTGATACTTACCTCTTGAAAAAACCACCATGTGTGCCAGCACACAATGGCTGCCTGGGCAGCAAAAAAAAGGGGGGACGACCTCAATTTGTAAAAGGAGGAAACTGCCCATTTAGAGGATATTTGAACATCATATATATATATATATATATATATATATATATATATATATACTACTTTCAGTGTCACAAGGGAAATTCCTGATGTTGCTTGACTACAATTCCATCATCCCTGACCACTGGCCACACTGACTGGGGTTGATGGGACATTTGTAGGGCATCAGGCTTCCCATCCTGGTCCTACAGGAACCTCTGGCATGATGCATCATGGCACCTCTTGAGGCACCATTTAATCTGGATGGCAATGGGATGTACAGGCAGACAGTGGCGTAGCGTGGGGGGTGCAGGGGGGGCCGGTCGCACCGGGCGCAACATCTGGGGGGGCGCGCTCGCACTCGCAGCACTTTGCTCCTACTAAAATCCACGGGTTAGGGGGCGCAAATTACTTGCCTTGCCCCGGGTGCTGACAACCCACACTACGCCACTGCAGGCGGATGCGCTAGCTGCATTTGAATAACTCCTGCCTCAAGTGCGTGGAGTTGTGCTTTGCTTTTCCCAAGCCGCATCCTGTCCCAACGAGCGATAACCAATATGTCTGTGATTCTGACATAAGGCAGCTGCATGTTAATATGTAGCCATGATTAATCAATCAACAAGCTATCGGTAAGATTTAACTGCAGTGCAGGGAGAATAGGGGTAAACCAAGGAGAACAATATTATGCCTTGCACATGTATATATTGCAAAGCTACTTGATGTTAAACATATTTTTGCAATAACCAGGGCAGCATAGTGAAGCTGTGACTGCTTTTATGAGTCAACAGTAATGTATGTTGAGGAGTGTTATCTGAAAGAATTATGTTTCTCTTCTACTTCATGCATAAAGTAATAATGGAGACCATGGAAATAAATAATGACTGGGGAATTTTGCTGCAAGTTATTATCTTGCAAAGATATTGTGCAGAATACTTCCAAGATTTTGTAAGTATTAATCCCTCTTCCTTGGCACAGACCAATAAAATGTGTCGTTTTTATAACATCCTATGTGATTACACTTAGTGGCATTCTTGCTGCTGGGAGAAAGAAAAAGATGAATGGAAATGGGATCTTTGTTTTAATGGCACCATCAATAATTGCCCGTACCAAACTAATGACTGCGTTGTAACCTAATGAGGAAAGCATGGAGTCCGGGATCTGTGCAATATCATGTATGGCCAAACAGCCTCTAGACACAATTGTGTGTCACATACTTTCTGAATCATCTATCACAGACAACAAATGAAAAGTTGTTTAAGAACTAAGACTTCCATCTGAACACCATAGCTGAGGATGAGCTGGTGAAGAAGCAGGAGAAACAAAAGATAGTTGGATAGTTGGATAGTTCCTGAAAGCTATCTAGGCCTTTAGTGTTCCAGCAGGACAGTAAGTATTGTGGCTTCTGTTTAACGCAGCAAAATGTTCTAACTGCTACCTTGACTCATCCCTACCAAAGCAAGCTGACCCCTATTCTCCCTGCACTGCAGTTAAATCTACCAGACTTTTAGAAGACATCTGAAGGCAGCCCTGCTTAGGAAAGCTTTTAATGTTTGATGGATTACTGTATTTTAATATATTGTTGGAAGCCACCCAGAGTGGCTGGGGAAGCCCAGCCAGATGGGTGGGGTATAAATAAATTATTATTATTATTATTATTATTATTATTATTATTATTATTATTCCTACACCCCTTCTTAACCAACATAAAAAATCCCTGAGTTATAACTGTATATCCATCCAGTACCTTGTCACTGTGATCTCCGTGTTGGTACCTGATAATCTTTCCTATATTTATATGATATACCAGGCACTATTGTTTTCTATCTCTTTGACACTGACTCCAAATCTGGGCAGGCAAAGAAAATGAAGGTTTATGTTCTCTTAAAAGGGAAAACTAAAAACAGAACTGCATCCTTGCCTGCTGACCTGATCAGTAAGATTATTGTTCTTTGAGCACATAAATGTGACATTCCAGGCGTGAATTATGTGTGAAGGTTAAACTATGATGACTACAATGAATTCCTACAATACCAAAATAATAAAATGTGATGGCAGGCATTTAGATGCCTAAAGAAGACAGGAATGGATTGAAGTTTTATTAAAATTGTGAAACTAAACTAACAACATGCTTAAAACATACTAAGCATTTAACTGTGGGGGGGGGCAAATCTTTGCATTGACTACAAATAATATTAGTATTATAGAAACACAAAGAAAAAGGAAATAAGGTGTATGAAGCAGGTAGATTCATATTCCTTACAGTGCAATCCCGAGGAGGTCTGGGCAATATCTGATTTTCAACATCACAATATATCACCACCTAAACATTCTGATATACCGATATATTGCAATGTCTGAAGTAAGGATGGAGCCATATAGAGGCATTGGCTGGCTTTACGGTTTTTCCCACATTGTGACTTTTGCATAGTACACACATACATCATGATTTGCAATATACTGCCAGGTCAAAAACTATGAAACCGATATCACGATCTAGACTTCAAACCAGTTTTGGAGGATATAGCGATATATCACCCAGCCCTAGTCCCAAGGGAGGCTAGGGGAATAGGAAGATCTATGCATCTTCCTTGTGTGGAATTTTCTGTAAACCAAAACACACATACATTTCTAATGCGGGGAGGTTAGTTGTACCATAGACTGCCATAGGTGGAAGGCCCAATATTGGGGCCTCTCCAAAAAAGGCCATCTTTACCCTGCCTCTGCTAGCCCATCAAATGCTCCATTTTGGGGCCTGATGCCAGAAACAGTACTGGTGGTAAAGCTAATCCCTTGGAGCTTCCCATAGATGTAGTGGAGGCCTCTATGATGAATCTGTATCTTTGCTGACAATGATTTTCTTCACTGGTGGAAAGGCACTTCCACCCCTACAGCAAGCAGATGGGGATTTTTGATTGCTCTGTCCTGTTCCACTGATGAGCCAGTAACATGGTTCATCCAACATCTGGGATGTAAGTGTTGCTGAGAGGTCAATCCTATACATGTTTATTCAGATGCAAACTCCATTTTCTTCAGTAGGACTTACTCTCAAACACGTGGGTAAGGATTGCAGCCTAAATTTAACTCTAAAATGCTTAAAACTAAGTGTGCAAGAGATAAAGCTGACATCAACAGATCCAGAATGTTGAATTTGAAATAAGGGGGAGGAATAGACTTTGACTTGAGACAGCTGGTATCAGTGGATGGTCTATCAAGTGGATGTTGGTCTTTTGTGGTAGGAACTCTTGACATCAGCAGTACGTTAACCATAATAAAATAACTGAAGTACATCAATGTCAAATTATTCATCAAAGGGCAATCCACATTGATCTCTACCTCAAAATGATTGCAATAACTTCCTTTGTGGTTTAACTCTGACGTTATTATCATCTACATCAAATTATTTTGACTTCTGTCCAATATAGGCAGCTTTTCATAGCACAGGCCATGTCGTACGGATGGGGAGCCTTAAGTCCAGCAGTAAAACTCAATGGAATATTTGGAAGAAAAACAATTCAGCACTTTTTAACAACCTTTATAGTAGTATATGAAAAAAAGTCAACCCTTATAACACAATGCTGTGAACATTTTGTACTTGGCAAGTCCTGTTTGTGCACAACCTGACTCAGGTTAAACAAACAAATGAGCTGGTAGGACTTTACAAAGTTAATGGGAGAAGGCAGATCAACCTTAAAAAATAAAAGGGAACATGGATGTCTGTCACCATGAAAACTGCTTCAGATGCAGAACAAGCTTGAATGGAATGTAAGATTCACAATGAGCATTTCAGTTTGGACTTTAGATTTATTAAATACCCAAATGTCCAGTTATAAATTTGTTTTCTCTTTTGGAAAATCCATTTTTCAAAAGGCACAGAAACACATATTTAGCAGTTGGCATCTATGTAAGGCATTTAATATAGCCTCATCATTTTATTTCCTTTTTCTTTCTGATTGGTTAAAGCCATGAAGAGTAAACAACACATTGTCGAAAGTTTTGAAATAGCAAACTGCCATGTGGTAAAAATATGGCCAGCTTTGTTTGACTTAACAATTCCTAATTTGTGTTCTAGTTTAAAGGATGTGAATCAATATATTTAATTTTTTAAAATGAAGGTGGGCTGGTTTTAGTTCAGGTACTGGTCCACTTTGCAGAAATGGTGGCAGTGAGCAGAATACTGACATGTCTGATAAGCACAACAGAAGTTCATCCATATTAATATGGTTCCTTTGCTTCTACATGGGCATGGCAGAGCTTCCTGCAGTGCTATCCCCAGCACGGCTGTGAATTTCTAATGCAAATCAACTGTTGAGCAATATTTATATTACAATAATAACTTGGAAGAACTTGTTTAATATCAGAAGACTTAGTGGAGCAGATGAATAGCTCCAACACGATATCCATGGGATAGAAATTCAATTAAAAACTGCAAGTGGCGCAGGAGTGCTAGTTATTGTTCAACATGCACCAGAGGGCCTTGACTGAAATACAGCTATTAGCGACGCTGGTTGAGAAATTCTGTTTTCCTTTATGGCAATCTGTTAGCTTATATAGAAGTTAAATTAATGAAGGGGGGGTGGAGATGGCGCAATGCATTAAAAAGCCAAAGAAGGTTCTTTTTCTATAATTATGGATTCGATGCATGATAATTAAGGAAATTAAGGAGGTGCCAAAATGATTGTAAAAATGAGGAACCAATCCTCTTTAAATGCTTATGATACAACTACTGCTTTCAATATAGCCCACAACCTGCCACATCCCAATTATAACTAGTTTATGCTTTACCAATCATTACTTCCATTTAAATGGGGCAGATTCTCATCTGGCTAACCTGATCCAAAAATACACAGACACACACCCCACTCACACCCAAAAGCAAATCTCATGACAGCCAACCAAAGACAACCAACCACCCACTAGGCCACTCCCAACCTCTCTCACCACCAAGGAAATACAACAAGTGAATAGTAAGAGAACCCATACAAGTGCCCCCACACATACACTAAATAGAAGAATAGAAGCATAACCACCCAACCCACCTCACACACCACCCCCTCCCCCTCTTTTCTTCCTAACCTAACAATGTATGCAACACTAATGTCTCACAACAAATGAAACTGATCTGTAGAAAACACAACTTGAAAAAAAGAGACAATGCATGTATTTTTGTAAACGACAAAATATTTAATAAAAATATATTTTTTAAAAAAGACCTGCTTTTGTGAGTTAGCATCTTTTACCACTAGACAGCCCCTGAAATCCATCTGCACTCTTTTCCTCCCCTTACCTCTGGAAAATATAGTCTGGAACCAGTGGAGATTGCTGCATTTAGTGCTAATGGAACACCATCCAACCAGCCTCAGTTTCCCCCCAGCCAGCCTCCACATGCCTGCCTACTTATTTATAACCAGTCCAGGGTGTGCACTGCCTGTCAGTTTCCTCTACACAGGTCTCAGTGTTGATCTTGTAAAACAGCAGTGAGAAGGATGTGGCCACATCTAGGTTCTGCCTGTCATTGACTCTGGCTCCATCTACTATTGGTCTTCCTGCCTTGCCAGTTCCAATAGGCATGAGACACCACTGCCTGGAAACTGGAGTATGCCATCAACTGCAAGGGACCAAAAGTCTCTCCATCTCAATAGAAGAGCAGCTGCTATGGGTTGGCTTCTTTAGTATCTGTTAGCCCCTGAGCTCTTTCCATTCCCTCCTCTGGAAGAAAGAACTCTGAACTCAGATTATGATATCAATTGCCAGGGACCAGAAGCCACAAACCCATCTACACATCTCTAAAATATTGCACCTTTTACACCTTTTCCATGGAATAATTGTAAGCTGCTCAGGAAGCAAGTATATAAATATAACAAAGAAATGTACACACACAATTTATAATTGGTGGCACCACATATGCATGCTTTGTTATACAAATAAGGTACTGAATCAGCGCTGGGACTACAAAACCAGCCTGATTTTGAAAAGTATGCTTGATGTGCTGAATGTTTGCACAGTCTAATCTCAAAGCACCTGTACATATTGAGCAGGAGGTAAGACAGAATGAAATCATATTGAAAGGTCTCTTTGATGTAGCAATTGGCTACTCCCCAGATCTATCAAATACATGCCAGAACCCACAGCTGTGACTGGCCTCACAGTAGTAATGGGCTGGCTATTTGCCACATCTATAAATAAAATTCCAATAGACTTCTCTCTAGAAATCGTTCATAGGCCAATGTCACAAATGCATCCACATGTTCAGGACAAGACCAAGACCAAATGGGAAAGAGTAAGCAATGGGATACAAAGCTGTTCTCTCTGTAAATTAAGGTGCATCCATGTATCACCATTTTTTCAGCAGACATGTTGAGTTCAAATGTGGCACAATGTCACAAGCATTTTGCCCTGTGTACTAATCATGCTTCTTAGCGCTAGTTGCTGCTTTTTTTCTGAGAACTATTAGCAAAAGTTTCTCCATGCATCATATTAGATCTTCCTCCAAGCAGACACACAGTAAATATGGAAATGCTACAAATGCAGGAAGTTGCCATACAAAGTCAGACATTGGGTCCATCTAATCCAGCATTGTCTATACCAGAGGTGGAGAACCTCTTAGCCAAGAGCCAAATGCAGCCCTCAAGATTTCTCCATTCAGCAGTCAGGATTCTCCCCAAGTCACACTGACTCTCTTGGCTCTGCCACCATCAGTGCCCTCTTCAGTGCTTTTCCCTAGGTGGAATGTGCCCTTAAAGTGTGTGTGTGTATGTGTGTGTGTGTATGTATTTAAATAAAATATTACCCATGCTTCATTAGTACCAATTCCAATGGCACAACATAATTTGTATTTAAAAAGCTATCAGTAAAATCAAAAATCAAAAGGGCAACCAAGATGATCAAGGGTCTGGAAACCAAGCCTTATGAAGAATGGTTGAAGGAGCTGGGTATGTTTAGCCTGGAAAAGAGGAGACAGAGAAGAGATGTGATAGCCATCTTCAAATATATTAAGGGCTGTCACATGGAAGATGGAGCAAGCTTGTTTTCTCCTGCTCTGGTGGGTAGGACTCAAACCAATGGCTTCAAGTTACAAGAAAGGAGATTCTGACTACCGGTAAATACCAGGAAGATCTTTCTGATAGTAAGAGCTATTTAACTGTGAAATGGACTCTCTTGGGACGTTGTGGGCTTTCCTTCATTGGAGGTTTTTAAGCAGAGGTTGGATGGCCATCTGTCATGGATGCTTTAGTTGAGATACCTGCATTGCATGGGGTTGAACTAGATGACCTCGGAATCCCTTCCAACTCCACGATTCTATGAAATTCTAAAAACAGAAACTAAACTAAAAACAACTAAACAAAGAAGAAGGTGAAGAGTCATTCCCAGCTCTACCTGGAGATGACAGGATACGAACATGGATCTTTCTGCCTGAAAAGCTAGGTGATCTACCCTAGAACTATGGTCCTTCCCTATGAAACAACTAAGGTTGAAGTTTCTTATGTCATATCTGTGGAACATGGTTTTGTGAAGGATTATAGCCTAATATATGATGCCATCACCAGTTTGTAGAGCAACATATAGTCTTAAAAATTGGTCACTTTTTTCAATGTTCTCTTGCCATTCTTCTTCCTATTATTTAGCCCCAGGAACAAAGTCCTTCTGAATGCATTACTCACATGCAGGGCAGTGATGCATAGCACAAGAAGTAGGAATGCACAACTAGTCCTGCTCTGAAATTTCCATGTTAAGAGTGGAATCAGAAGAAAACTCCCTAAGCATACCTCATGCTTGGGGTTTGTTCTTCAGATATCTGCACCCAATGTAGGTGTCAGGGAACTGTCATCTGAGACGAAGGAGGTGAAAGGGCTCATGGAGGGTGAGAGAGACCACTCAGCGGAGGAGGGGACCAGCAGGGGGAGAAGTGGAGTTACAAGGGAAAGTGAGTCGGAGGGAGAGCTCAGAGATACTTCAAGCGGGAACAGTGGAGAGGTTTCAGGACCTCCCGTAGGCACACCCACTCCTCGGCGGAAACTGTCACGCCGAGAGTCCAGAAGACGTGTTTCCGTCAAGGAGCTTTTATGCTGGAAGAAGTTCCGTAAACGCCCACTGTCCGATCCAACGAGCGATTGATGGAGCCATGCTTAAGGAGCTCCATCACAGACAGAGGTTTGGGAACTTAGCCAAACTCTGAGGGATCAGGATTTTACGCACAAGCAGCTCACCATCCCATCACAGCAATCGGACAGTCCCTGAAAGCAGCTTGTGCAGAGAGGCATCATGAGCAACCCAGCTGGAGCCGGAGGAGCAGCAGGAGCTGGAGAAGGTCCAACTCTGGAAGAAAGGTACAGAGTTTTGGAACTCCAGCTAGCAATGCAAATGGCGAGGCTAGAAGAAAGGAGGGCGCAGGATGCAGAAAAGGCAAAAGGCGCTACACTAGCAAGAAAGATGCCAGGAATGGTGCAGAAGTTTGGGGGGGACCCCAGGAACTACCAAGCCTTTAGGACAGAGATGCAGTATGCTCTTGAACTGCAGTTTAACGACTTTCCCGATGAGGCATCGCGAGTGGCGTTTGTGATTGGCCATCTCGAAGGGGGGGCGAGAGACTGGGTCCGGCCCCTGATGGCAGGGAATAGTGACATGCTGAAGGACGCGAGGAAGTTTTTTCGCGCCATGGATTTGATGTTTTCCAGCGAGATTGAACAGGGACTGGTGCGCAGACAATTGATGGCTTGCAAACAGGGGAGCCGATCGGTTCGTGAGTACTGGACTGAGTTTACAATGTTGATACATAAATTGGGGTGGGACCTATCGGCGGAACCCATTCAAATGCTCTTTGAAGAGGGGCTTTCTTCGGCGGTGAAAGACGAACTTTCCCGGGCGCCCAGGGCGGAGTCTATGGACCAGCTGACCAAATCAGCGCTGACCATTGGAGCGCGCCAGGAGGCAAGAGCCTTGGAGAAGCGGGAGGGGAAAGGAGAGCGTTGGAGGGATTTCCGCATTCCAGAGATTCCAGAACCCAGTTTCCCGCCCGGAGAGCCGATGGAAGTTGGAACAGCGCGCGCGCGCGCAGTTTCAAATCCCAGTGAAGGGAGGAAGAAGGAGGGAAAGAGCGCCAAGAAATGTTACCTCTGCCAGCAGCCAGGTCACTTTGCCAGAGTCTGCCCACAAAGAAAGGAATGGCAAGGGATGGCGGGAGCTGCTGGGGGGAAGGAGGAGGAAGTCCAGGAGCCAGTAAAAGCCAACGCCTGTCTGCCGCTGTCAGGGCACTGCAGACAGGCCAAGGAGCAGTAAAAGTGCCCACTCCGGAACCTCCAAGACCAGCTCTAGTAATAGAGGTGCTGCTAGAGCTGGCAAACGGATACCCACTAAAGACCAAGGCGCTGTTGGACTCAGGCAGCTCCTGTAATTTTATGAGCAAGGAGTTTGCAGCTGAACACCAGATACAGACACTCCCTTTAAGCAACCCCCTGCAGGTCACCACGATCGATGGGAGGGAGCTGTTGGGGGGAGAAGTTAGCCTACAGACCGTCCCAATGGTTATGAGGGTGGCAAGGCACACTGAAAGGATAGCGTTCAATGTAGCCACCCTGGGAGGGGCGCCAGTCATTTTGGGAATGAGCTGGCTAGCGTTGCATGACCCGCTAGTGGGCTGGCATCAGAGAGTGGTCTCCTTTGGGTCAGCACATTGCCTGGAACACTGCAAAGAGGGAAAGGTGCCAGAAGGGGCAAAAGCCTCCCTAGCAGGGATGGAAGTGGCGGACAAAGGGAAGGTGCCCAAACAATACGCTGACCTGAGCAAGGTCTTCAGCGAAAGGGAAGCAGATAAACTACCACCGCATAGAGACTTTGACTGCCAAATTAACCTGGTCCCTGGGGCCCAGCTCCCCGTGGGCAAGCTGTACGCCATGTCAGACAGGGAAATGCAGGAGTTGAGGGAGTTTATTGACAAAAACCTGAAGAGAGGTTTCATCAGAGAGTCCAGAGCGGTGGGGGGCAGCCCAGTGTTTTTTGTGGACAAAAAAAACACGGATAAACCGAGATTGATCGTGGACTACCGGCGGCTAAATGCCGTGTCAGAACCAGTGACTTTCCCCATGCCCAGGATTGATGACATTTTGACCAGGGTGAGGAAGGGAAAGATATTCACGAAACTGGACCTGAGTGGAGCGTACAACCTGATACGAATAAAGAAGGGGGATGAATGGAAGACAACGATGTTCACCCCCCTAGGGGCTTTCGAATATCTCGTTATGCCCTTTGGATTACAAGCAGGCTCCGCCTGTTTTCAATCGCTCATGAACCATGTACTGGGACCTTTGCTCTACAAGAATTGCGTGGCCTTTCTCGATGACGTGCTGATATATTCAGAGAATGAGGAGCAGCATGTAAAGGATGTCAGGGAAGTGCTGAGCCAGCTGCAAGCAAACCAGTTGTGGGTGAAATTGGAGAAGTGTCAGTTCCACGCCAAGGAGGTGGAATTCCTGGGGTACCGCCTATCAGACAAGGGATTAGCCATGGATCCAGGCAAGGTACAGGCGGTGCTGGAATGGAAGACACCGAAAACGAAAAAAGATGTGCAAAGGTTCTTAGGGTTTGGGAACTTTTACCGTAAATTCATCAAGAACTTTGCCCACTTAACGGCTCCCATCACGGACTGTCTGAGCAGCAAGAAGAAATTCGTTTGGACGGCGGAGGCGGAGCACGCTTTTGAGGAATTGAAAAAGGCATTCGCTTCGGAAGAACAGCTCCTGCATGTGGATTTACAAAAACCCATGAGAGTGGAAACTGATGCCTCAGACCGCGCGGTGGGGGCGGTGCTGCTTCAGCCAGGGAGCAATAAGTCGGAATGGAGACCGTGTGCCTTCTTTTCGCGTAAGCTGAACAAATCCGAGAGGAACTACACGGTATATGACCGAGAACTACTCGCCATTCACGAAGCGTTCCGGAGATGGAGACACTTACTAATTGGTGCACAGCATAAGGTACAAGTATGTACGGACCACAAGAATTTGGAGTATTGGAGAACGGCACGAGTGCTCAACCAACGACAAGTGAGATGGGCCCAGGAGTTCTCCAAATTCCATTTTGAAATCTGCTATGTGCCAGGTCCAGAAAACATCAGAGCGGACGCTCTCTCTCGCAAACCTGAATATTTGGAGGGGGAGGGAGCGCCAGAAGAGAGACATATTATCCCAGAGGACCACTGGGTGTGTGGTGCGGCCTGGGTGGGGCAAAGAGAACTGGTAGAGGGAACGGTAAATGATGAGTACGCCCAGGATAAGCTCAGAGGTTTAAGGGGAGAGGGAGAAGACCCCGGAGGTTTTGAAGAAAGAAACGGGGCATTGTATTACAAAGGGGCGCTATATATACCCGAAGGGGAATTGAGGGGGAGAGTACTCAAACAGCTGCACGACAATCCCACAGCGGGGCATTTTGGGCAACACAAGACCATGTGGTTGGTGACCAGGGAGTTTTGGTGGCCCAAGGTGAGGGAGGATGTACGGGAGTATGTGAGAAGGTGTGACCAATGCCAGAGAGCCAAAGGAGAAAGGCGGGCACCAGCGGGGTATTTAGAACCGTTACCCACACCAGAACGACCGTGGGAGGCGGTGTCGATAGATTTTATGACTGATCTGCCCAAATCCCAGGGGAAAACCGCCATACTAGTCGTAGTAGACCAGTTAACTAAGATGGGTCACTTTGTAGCTTGCTCACATGCAGTCACGGCGGAAGAGACAGCAAAATTGTTTGTAGAACATATTTTTAGGCTGCATGGCGCCCCCTTGAGGCTGGTTTCCGACAGAGGGAAACAGTTCACGTCCAGATTCTGGAGGAAGCTTATGAGCTTGTTGCACGTAGAGGTCAACTTTTCGACTGCCAGGCACCCTGAGACCAATGGGCAGGCGGAGAGGGCAAACGGTATCCTTCAACAATACCTGAGGTGTTATGTCAATGACAGAGAAAACGATTGGGTCGAAAAGTTGGCACTAGCGGAATTTGCTTACAATAATGCAGAGAATGTGTCCACCGGGATGAGCCCCTTTTTGGCTAATTATGGGTGCCACCCCAGGGCGTTTCCAGGGGAAGGAGGAGAGAGATGGAGTGTTCCGGCCGCTGAACTTTTTGTAGAAGAAATGGAAGCGATCCATCGTCAACTCCAACACAACTTAGAAAGGGCCAAAGAAGAATATAAGAGGCAGGCAGACAAGAGCAGAAGGGAAGGTGAAACAATTAGGGTGGGGAGTCGGGTCTGGCTATCAACCCAAGGGTTGCCGTTCAAGGGTAGTTGCAAGAAATTGAGACCCAAAAGATTGGGACCATTTGAGGTCATCCAACAGGTCAACCCAGTGGCTTTCAGACTCCGGTTACCGAACCACATGAAACTGCACCCAGTATTCCACAGGTCATTACTGTCACCATACAGGGGGGAAGGTGAAGGGGTATCCACACGGGGGCCAGCCATAGAAGAAAGGGAAAGCCGCAACTATGTGGCGGAAATCATCGACTCCAGGTGGAAGGGTAATCAGGTGGAGTATTTGGTCGCGTGCGAAGGGGAACCGGAGTCGGAAAACACCTGGGTGAAGGCAGAGGAGGTCCATGACGAGGTCTTGATCGAAACGTTCCACCAAAGGTTCCCCAGGAAACCTCAACCAGTAGCGAGGTTCCGGAGGGAGTACTTTGGCACCACCGACGATGAGGAGGAACTGGAGGGATTCAGGGAATCGGAGTTGGAAGAGGGTACAGACTCCGAGGAGGAGGAGTACTTGGAAACCGGGAACAGCAAAAGGTGGAGGGAAGTGTTCGAAACTTCGGAAGATGAGGGAGGTTCCTTCAGGGGTTTTGCTCCCTCGCCTCCCGCAGAGGAGGGGAGGGAAGGGGGTGAAGGGGGCCCTAGAGGGGAGGTGGATGTCAGGGAACTGTCATCTGAGACGAAGGAGGTGAAAGGGCTCATGGAGGGTGAGAGAGACCACTCAGCGGAGGAGGGGACCAGCAGGGGGAGAAGTGGAGTTACAAGGGAAAGTGAGTCGGAGGGAGAGCTCAGAGATACTTCAAGCGGGAACAGTGGAGAGGTTTCAGGACCTCCCGTAGGCACACCCACTCCTCGGCGGAAACTGTCACGCCGAGAGTCCAGAAGACGCGTTTCCGTCAAGGAGCTTTTATGCTGGAAGAAGTTCCGTAAACGCCCACTGTCCGATCCAACGAGCGATTGATGGAGCCATGCTTAAGGAGCTCCATCACAGACAGAGGTTTGGGAACTTAGCCAAACTCTGAGGGATCAGGATTTTACGCACAAGCAGCTCACCATCCCATCACAGTAGGTATCTTGTAGGGCCCATCCCTTCTGCTTGTTTAGAATGTGACTGCCCACAGCACAAGTAGCAGATGGAGCTATGATAATTTTTCCTAACGCCAAAATTATAGTGGTTGCTACTCTGATCCACTGTAAATTTTGTGGCAGACACAAGCACATAGCTAGAAAGAATATAAATGTTCTTCATCCTCTGTGGGATGGAAATAACCAGCTGTGCCAAATTTGTCTCGGTTTCATTTCTGTTCAGCAGCTGAGGAAGATCAAGAGTCTCTCAGGTAAACTTTCAAACTGCCCGCAGTCACAGTATTTATTGGATATTTATTAGCCCCTTTGCTAAAGTTATTAACTGAGAAGACATTGCTTTAGTTCAGAGGGTTTTAAAAAACAAAGAACAGCACAAGCCATAAATATAAATGGGTGAAATAGAACATCAGCCAGGAGTTTAATTGAGAGTAAATAATTTGTTGCCATTCCTTACAAACACTCTTTCTAATACTTATATACTCAGTTCACTAAGTAGCACTGACTTAGAAACAATGTTATCATGTCCTCTTCAGTTTTGACGGATTATGGCTATAGGTTAGAATAAATTGGATGCATATTTTACCCATCATTTCAATGAAGCATCTTATTTAAAACTCACCAATAAAAGTTCCACGAACTGTCAGCTCCAGCATATCACAAGACTTGGACGCCAGTCTTGGCAAGCCTTAAAGCAGGATTGCAAATTTTGATCAACTAAAGACGTCTGATTAGCACATTGAGTTGTATCCAACTGCTGGATTAAAACAGTGTGTGCATAGTCATATGGGAGGATTTCAATGTTGTGTTAAGCCAGGCTTCTTCAAACTTGGCCTTCCAGATGCTTTTGGCCTACAATGTTCCCTAGCTAGCAGGACCAGTGGTCAGGGATGATGGGAATTGTAGCCTCAAAACATCTGGAGGGCTGAGTTTGAGGAAGCCTGTGCTAAGGCAACAGTTCCCTCAAGGCAAGGATTTTGGCTTGCCAGATAGAATAACCCACCCCTCTTTCCCATGCTGTTGTGGGGTTCTTATGACCACCACCCCATCAAATTAAGGAGGGTGCTTGAGGTATGGAGAAGGAAAGCAGGGAAAGCTCCCTCAGACCTCCAAGAGCAAAGGTGGCAATGGACCCATAGGACATCTGGAAATGACCCCTGTGTAGCTGCAATGAAGCATTCTTGTCAGGGATCTCATTTGTAGGAAGGGTCTATTAGAAAGGAATGTGAGCAATGACCCAGCAGATGAATAGGAAAGGAAGCAGCCAGCAGTGTGGATATAAGCTTCTCCATTTCTCCTGGGCCTTACTGAGCACCTTTACCCAGCAAGCTGTCTTCTTCTAGAGTAGAAATGGGGAAGCTCAGCCCCTCCAAGCATCTCCAAGCATCTCCAAGCCCCAGGATGCTCGCCAGTTTCACACACCCTTCCTAGCCACATCCACTCTCCCCAGACCAAACCCCCAATGAGCCCTGTTTTTCATCTATGAGTGTTTTTGTCTGGATTGAATGTATCTTTGAAGTCTGGTAATGTTTCCTGCTAGCTTGAAGTGTAACCCTTAGGCTGCAAATGGTTCTCCATCCCAGGTCTAGAGCTCTCTTGCTCCAGTTCATGCACAGCACACAATGGCAGTCGGTGTCATAGCATCATACAGTCTAGACTAGCTAATTAGCAACATAATGCTACCATAATTGTCGTTTCCCCCTTTCTCCAAAGCCCCTTCGCCCAGTGCCAGCTGGACAACATTCTAAAAAAGAAAGTGAAACCTCCATCTCCATGTTTCTATCATGTGTACATTGCTTCTTCAGTCCCCAAACACTGATATAAAGGATTAAAGAAAAGAACTTCTAAAATAAAATGGATCTTAGATTCAAAACCAATTACCAAAGCATAATCTTGCTGAGATGGGCATGCTAAGAATAATTACCATGCCGAGATGAATGCCTGTTCTAGACACATTACAGAAGACTGTGTAATTAAACATAGCAAGCAATCCTCATTTATCTCCCAAGCAATTTGTGTTTTTAAAGGTTCACCTGCACAGGCTGGCAAGAAATGGAATTTGTGCAAAGCCTTCTGGGAATTCCATAGCCATTCAGAGCTGGAGGCACAGCAAAATAAAATAAAAAATGAACCTGCCGCTAACAAAATGACTCCCAGTGCTACCACATTATGTGCCCTTTAAAATAATAAGGTTTGTGAGAGAGATACTTCAGTGGCAGCTTATATACGATTCAGGTAAAGACTCTTTCATGGAATAAATAACGAGCAGGTGACTAGGCAAGAATGACACTAGGACAGATCCATATGTGTAAATCTAATCATTGTGCAATTCTAGACAATGTATAGGATGTCAGGTTACGGCAAATAGATGTGGTTTGGTTCAAGATGGTCAAAGATGTGGGCCAGAGGTTCCTCACCACTGCTATATGCCCTACTGAGATCAGTGGGGCTTCCTTCCAGGTAAGTGGGTACAGAAGTGTACCCTAAGTATCAAACAGCAGCTACGGGTGAAGCTGCTTCATAAAAACAAGACTCATTATTTTCTGCCCACCTTAACTGTATTGCTGTTTGTGATGGGAGTTGGAGTCCAACAATATCTGACAAGGAAAGTGCTTGAATTAAACCATAAATTGTGGAAATGGGGATGATGTGAGTCATCTGGGAATCTCCTGCTGGCATTGCATGGTGTGGAAATTCTTCCAAAGAGAGATTCATCTAGCTCCCTCTTATTTAAAGCTGCAGGAAAAGTGCTAAGAAATTTGTATTTCACATTCTAGGATAGCTGAGCTGAAGCACTATCTTCCTGTTCTTATGCCGCTTCTTTAAAAAAAACACACAGTTTTGGTTTATCGGTTTCAGTAATGTGGACTGTGATTTGTTAGTTTGTGTTTTTTTTACTATGCGTTATGTGTTTTTTTTAACTTCCGGCGTGCAGTTTTGCATTTCATTTATATAGGAAAAAAGAAAATAAATTGTTAAATAAATGAATTAAGTAAAAATTTATCGATGGAAATTTGAGGCTCTTGAGTGAATGTCAGAAATGATATTGTCACTACACCACACAGAATATGTGGGCATTTGCTGATAAATGATGAAAGGAAAAAATCTGGCTATTGGCCAAAGAGATTTAGCAATAAATGTATAAAATGTCTGTGTGGCAATCCTTGGGTAGGATATTTACTAACCTGTCATTCTAAAATTCATCTTCTACCAATACTTTATGGAAGCAAGAATGGGATTTGGAAATTAGCCAAAGGTACTTGATTGGCCTTGAGATTTTCCAATAAATATCAGATGTGTCTGTCAATTCCCACTGGCATCCTAAAATATGAATTATAGTAAAGGTCAATGTACACCAAGTTTATAGAAATGCATGCAGATATGAAGGACTATCAAGCATAGTACTTAAAATGCATTGAGGGTTTTTTATTTAAAATCAAGTGGTATATAAATTTTATTAAATAAATAAAATAAATGATCATTTCCCCTCTCACACATGCTAGCAGTGTCTAGCCAAGACCAGACAAACCATTATTGCTAAGTAAATCATCCCTGGCTTCTGAACTAGTATATGAAGCACCAGAAGTTTACTACAATATATCTAGTTTTACTGAATGCTTCCCCAAGAGTTCTCTATTAATCCTTCAGATATAGGCACACCCTCCCCCATCTCTCATTCACCCATTTGAGGCAAAACACTTGACTGCTTCTAGGGAAAAGGGAGCTCTCAAGTGAAGCAAAGAAAAATTGCCCCGATGATGGATGTGTTTGCACAACCTAGAAACCAAGGTAAGAAATTCAATTTCCATGTTGCCCATTCTTTATAAAGTGCAGGACATTCTTCATCTTTTAACTCACTATTATACCTATACTTAGAATAAGGCCAAGGGTGAAGCTAATTAGGAAGTCATTTCCACGTTTCATAAATTAATCATTTGTGCAACCCTACATAAATTAATCTTTCAAACAAGCCCACGTGGAACCATTGCTCTCGTGATCAGTTAGCTACATTGTTTATCATCATCAACATCGATATCGTGCCCCCTTCACAAAGGAGCCCAGACCAGCAAACATAAAAAAGTAATAAAAACATATAAAAACAATTTCAATACAGATGCAGCCTATCTGTTGCACAAGGATGGTGGGGGTTTTTATTTAAAACAAAATTTTTGTTTAATTATCCCAAAACAGATTGGTACATATTCATATTTAATAACAACAGCAGAAGCAAAATAGAAAAAATAAATTAAAGAAAGCTCACCATGTAGTTGAGTGGGTTCAAATGATGTGCTTTGATATTGATATTGATCGTTTGATTTTTAAACCCACCAAAATACTTGTTTATTGACAGGGTGTGGGTAGGTGGGTGGGAGAAACATGAACGAGATAAATATATTAGCTTATTGTTTATCTGGATAATCAGAACCATGGAGAATTCTTGTTGGGAATACAGGGCAGTAGGCAAAGTAGATCCATTGAAATTAAGCAATTAATTAATTAGAACTTAGTTGGATACACGTCAGTTTTTTATGTTTATAATAATATATTCTACAGAAGGTCTTAGATTAGACATCAACCAGTATATTTTACTTAGAATGTGCTACTGTATGAGAAATCCACACAGAAGCCCTTCTTTCCGTAAGAGATTAAAATGTTAAGGAAGTCACCTTACTTCCATAAGACAACCTTGCTTCCTGAGTTATCTATTTTGTGTGTGTGTGTCAGTGTAAATTGGAAACATTTAAGGGAGATTATGCACCTTGGGAGATCTCCAGCACTTCTACCTTGACTCGACAGGCCAGCATTTTATATGAAGAGCTTAAAAGCAATTTTTCATTCATATTTCATAGAGTTCTTCTCAGTAGAGCATTCCTGGAAATTCTGGCTGTTCTCTGTGAAAGGGCTTCACAAGCGGATGCTAACATTTCCTGCATCTGCACTTACAACTAACATGCCTTAGATACAACCTGCACTTTGACCAGAAGAATCTGTGACCAGAAGGAGGAGGAGTATCAAGAGGAATGGAAGAAATTCAAAGACTATTTAGTTAAATATGCTAAGATAACTTAAATAGAATTACTTGCGAGTACCAGACTGGCCTAGGATTTATATATGTGATGAAGTAGATTACTATGGATAAAAGTTAAAATGAAAAGAAAGAAAGATGTTAATGGACTAAGTAAATTTTATATGAAATTAGTTTTGGAAAACTGCTACAATGATTTATATGGAAACTCAGCCAGGGGGATTCGAGGAAGTCACTTAACAATTATAACAAAAGTGGAATTTTTACAGTTAGGATAAATGTTTGTTTGTTTTCTTTGATTTTTTATGTTTGTGGATATATTTGTTATAAATTTGGAAAATTAATAAAATTTTAATTAATTAGATACAACCTGCACTTTAGGAACAGGGTGGGCACTTTTGTACTGCCCAAAAACAGGACGAAACTTTGCTTAACATGTTCATAAATACTAATTCATATTCAAAAGGAGGACTGCCCTTTGTAATGGTGCTAGCCACCCTATTCAGGAAATAAACTCCATAGCGCTCAAGAAAATGCTATCTTTCCTGTCAGTGAGGGGGTTGGACTACATGATGCATTGGGTCCCCACTCTACAATTCTATTATTCCATGCAGCTGCTGCTCCAGAGTACATCAGAAATAGCGATGGGGTAGGAATTTGTATGGTCCACTTTTTGCAGCACGTTGATTTGACACTCCCAGTTTCTTTTCTTTCAGATTAAAACGCAAAGCCCAGACTGATTACATACTTCTCTGAGTTCTGCCATGCATTTTCATACATATTTGACAAAAAAAAGAGCATTCAAAATGCATATCTTACTGGAGAATGCACAAAAAACAAGCATTTTAACGTAAAAAGTGCACAAAACGCATACAATGTTTAGATTTATTTTTCTACTATTGAAAGCATGGTCAATTGAAATAAAACCTCTGGTTTTCCTAGGTATCAAACATCACCTGCCATGACCGTTAAATATGCAGCTAGGCTGGACTCAAATCAACCATGCAGAGAAAGCAGCCATACATCACCTGCCCTGTTTGATATCCCTTGGCTGGTTTTTGCCCCATGCAGTCTCATAATTAGACTAGAAACGAGACAGAACATTATATTTCAAACTCCCAAATCATTAGGATATCACAAGGCACCCAAGGGGAAGTGTGTGTCAATGATTCAAGTTTCTGCTTGCTGATGAGATCTGAGTGCAATCACTGACACCCTGATGGGCATCCAAAATCCTATTTCCATGATGCACTAGGAACTCTTTTTACCAAAAACAAAACAATGCAGGAGGATTTTGTTCTAACGGAGCAGTGCACTTAGAGCCACATTTAGCCCCAAGGATGACCCAATATATTTTGGCACCTGAGGCGAACCACAAAAGGGCATCTTCCCCAACCAGGGAAGCAGCAATGGGAGAAGATCTACCTCAGGAACAAGAGGGGAATCAAATCCACCTTACCTGATGGTTGAAGTGGGAATCAAAGACCATCACAGATGGGGGAAGTGACCCACTTTGAATCATGCCAAGTGGTCGCAGAGCCCAGGAAGCCCCAGAGGACAGCCTCAGACATCTCCTCCCAAGGGGTGAGAGGAGGCCAGCAGTGCCTCCTATTTGCCAGGAAGCTGCTTATAGGCGTGGAGGAGGACTGCCAAGGCAGCAGCAGATCTGGCCTCCGAAAAGTGTGATGCAGCCATCGCTGCCACCACAGCAGCAGGTGATACACTCTTTGGAGACTGCCACATGAGGCGGTAGTCTCACCTTGCCTCCTGTGTGGGCCAGCTCCAAAGTTATTCAGTCTTTATGGTTCATTGCACTTATTTTTAGATCAAATGGCTGATCTCTTTTGGTGTCAATGCTGCTTGAGGAGGCGTCCCCCCCCATACATAGCAATGCTAATCTTATAAACAGAGAGCCTGCCTTTTCTAGAGCAAAGATCTGAACCTGCAAAGCCCATTCTTCAGAAACCAAGCTTCTTTATGAATGTACATGCAACTAATATGCTCAAAATGCTTTCTATGCAGTTTACAATCATAGAATCAGTTACAAAATCCATTCACAATTAAAGCACACCATAATAATTCCATCATATGTACAGAAGTCCATTTTGCTCATCCCTCAACTTGCGCAGGTGACACCTGGTTTTTTTACCGGTCTTTTTCAAGACTCCCTTCTGTTCCCCAATTGTGACACTTCATCCTCTGTGTGAGAACATAAGAAAGAAATGTAAAATGCCTTGTCTTATGGCTTTCCATTGGGAACTATTCATCCCATCACACTAATTGGGATTCAATGAAGCTATTAAATACTTCCACCAGCTTCCCTAAGCCAGTGTCAGATTGAAACATCTAGCCAAAAGTACGAAGCCTCGAGGAAGCTTATTGTTAGATGAATTACAGCCATACATCTGGGAGAAACCATTCCTTTTTATAAGGGCACGGAAAAGGCTTAAGTCAGAAAGTCCTATGCCGGCAATAGGTCTGGGGCATCTCTTCCCTAATATATATCCATCTACTGTCATGAGGAGCCGGATACAGATTCCTAGAAATATGATGCTCCTCGTCTGCATGGTCACTTGTGTGCTGTCAAACTTAGCCTTGCAAAGGCACCTTAGCGTTTGCTAACTTTAGAGGAAGCACTTTCTGAGATCAATGATAATTGACTGATTAAGTATGCCTAATGCCGCTAGAATGTGAACTGATTGTGTAATGGTGCTAATTAGTAACTGCCAGAACTTATTCCAATTATTAACCTTTATGAAAGTCATGTGTAAAGATAACAGCCCCTATCGCAGCCTGCTGTAGCATTTGTATTAGCCTCTGGTGGACTAGCCTAGAGATAACAGGCATTCCTCTAGAGGAAGAAGGCCACATGGCAACAGGAATTTAGGATTTACTTTTTTTAAAACTGGCTTTTGGAAAGCACAGATACACTTGGTTAACAGCAAATGCACAAACGGTTTATTTCATTATTTTATATGATGGTTTTATATGTCACTTTCCCTCCATTTTGGTCTACAAGGTGGCCTACAAATACAGCGAATGATAATTTTAAAAATGCCAGCAATGAAACAAATAAGAAATAACACAAAAATGTATGAGCCAGAAAAACTAAACAGCAATAGAAAGTGGATAAAACATCCTACACCAGAGGTAGTCTTCCTAATGACCTCCATATGTTGATGAACTCCTGACTCCCAACTCCCATCAGCCTCTGCCAGCATGGCCAATGGTCAGGGATGATAGAAGTTGTAGTCCACAACTTCACACCAGAGTGTACAGCCTAAGTCGTGTAAAAATCAGCAAAATGTAGTACAGTGGTACATCTGGTTACGTACTTAATTCATTCCTGAGGTCCGTTCTTAAGCTGAAACTGTTCTTAACCTGAAGCACCACTTTAGCTAATGGTGCCTCCTGCTTCTGCCATGCCACTGGAGCACAATTTCTGTTCTCATCCTGAAACAAAGTTCTTAACCCGAGATACTATTTCTGGGTTAGCAGAGTCTGTAACCTGAAGTGTTTGTAACCTGAAGCGTATGTAACCCACGTTACCACTGTACCACTCAAAACCTTATGCCAGCTCTTCTTGGGGGATATATGAGGGGAAGGGGGACTGAACAAAAAATGTCCCCAAAGAGGGTGGGGATGGGAGAAATTTGGGGTGGGGTGGGAGAAATTTGCAAGGGATGAGTGAGGGGGCGGGGTTGTCTGCTGTTTCTCTAGGAGGTTCTTCAGCTGGAACCTCCCACCATTCCTCTTCATCTAGCCAGTCTTATGCATATTTGCTCAGGTCTAATTACAACAGGGCTTACTCCTGAGGAAGTGTTTAGAGAATTTCAGCCTAACAGTGCAATCCTATGCAGAGGTGGGCCCCAATACAGCTAACTCTCAGGTAAGCATGTGTAGGACTGCAGTCCAAATGTCAAAAAAAATATGTTGCTGCAACAGGACAAATGTAGCATGGAATGTAAAAGATGGTAGAAGGTAGATAAGCTTAGGGAGTTCAATTGGAAGATGTTCCATAGTCAGTTGGCCACCATGGAACGGTAACTACTGTATAGTTTATGGTCTAGCCACCTGCCTAAGCCAAGAGCTGCTGCAGAAGGTTGATGGAAACTTCAGCTGATGGACAGTTCATGCAGAAGAAGGAGCTATGCTATTCCAGCAATCAAGCCAAAATGAGTGTGCCCTGAATTGTAGTCTGTGACAGCACCCCAGTTGCATCCTGTGCCACGAGAGGAAGGGAGGTCTGAACCAAACAGGGGTTCCTCTCTACTTGCAAACCTTCCTGTTAGACTTTCATGGCCACCGGGTGAAATAGTTTATTTACTTCCAGGCTGCCTTCCACCATACAGCTTTAAAGCTTTATTTGTATCTCCTCAAGGTAGAGAAGAACATGAGTTTGCATATTAAGTGAGGTCACTCAGGTTTTCTGTAGCAAAATTAGAAGTTTTCTAAAAAGATAAAAAGCTGATTCTTAGGGGAAATGTTTTAAGAGAAGAGTAGTTACACACACAAGAAGTATTCTTCCCAGTGGAGCAAAAGTACAGCCAAATAAACATAAGGTTAAATGAAATCCAACTTTCCCTACTGAGACACAGTCCCTAAAGCTAAATATTTACTTCAGCATTGATGCTTTTTTGCCATTCAGTATTCCCTTTGTATCTTCAGATCACACCTTGATCTGCTCATGACTCCCAATCCACAAACTCAAGAAAGCTAGATGATAATCTTTCCCCCCCAACAGCAGACATTGCCTACATGCAATCTACACCTCTCTCAATTATTTTACCTGCTTCCAATTTGATTTCCCGTACCATTAAGATTTCAAAGTTAACTTCCAAACCCCCAAACTAAACACATAGAGGAATACATGCACACATATGGCAGCCTGTTTCCTTCACAGTGACACTTGTATTTCTTACTCTCAGAAACATTTCACATGATGTTTAAGCACCCATAAGCAGTATTGTGCCAAATAGATTTTATACTAGACTCTAAATCGAGTAACTGTCACCACTCCCCTTATTTTAACACCCAATGGCAACTTGTTCAATAGTTCTGGAGGTGGCGCTGTCTTCTGGGCAGCAACCTGAGAGCTAGCTGCCCAGCAATGTAATGATTAGTACACCAGAGTCATGGACACAAGGCAGGAACGGAGTACTATACATCTCTCTCTGTTCGAAGGTGAAATCTGGGATCTATCAACTGAGATCAAAGCCAATTGGATGCAGTTTCAATAATACCAGATGCTCCAGCAAGAATGCCATTTTTCAATGTAGAGAGGGGGAAATTGCTATCAGCAGCATTTCAAAACTGCCAAAATAAACCTTTATTTTCAGATGCCAATTGAAACCATTTTCTGGCATGTTGAAATAGACATTCATTGTTCCAAAATGATGCTTCAAAAGAAAGGCACATTGTTTCAAGTCAGGGTGGATGTGCGATTTGTTCCAAGGCCACAAATTCACCTGTAATAGTTTGTGGAACAATATATGGCCCATCAACCTGTCCCAGTTTGCAATCATTGTCCTTTCCTTTGTAAAATGTCATGAAGAGGTGATGAGCTTGGGAAGGAGAGAGCACCTGAAAGCACAGACATTCCTAGCAAACAAATGCTATATTCTTCACTGTTCACACTCCCCCCCGCCCACTCCTCATAACATGTTCCTAATACCTCCTCTAACCTGCACCAGTTTCTTTTTTGGAGCTATTTTACAGCACTGTTCCTACTTTGTATCTCTTTCGGGAGAGATTTAATAATGCCTTTAAAGAAGAATAAAAATTTCCAGTGTGCCTAAATAGCTATTTAGATATTAAATGTTTCTGAATCTTATTGATATGCAACTTTTCCTTCAGAAGTGCAACCAAATTTATTGTCAGATAAATGCTCTGCTAAACATCCTTAAATTAAGTAGACAGTTACAGCCCCTTTACTAGGAACCCCTAGTATGCCTCCTCCATGAGAGGTCCAGAGGGTGACAAGACGAGAACAGGCCTTTTCTGCAATGGAATGTTTGTGGAATGCTCTCCACAGGGAGACTCACCTGGCACCATCATTATATATCTGTAGGTGCCGAGAAAAACCTTTCCTCTCTAACCAGGCCTTTGGTCTTTAGCTATCTGTGGCCTTTAAGAAGTGAGTGGGATGTACAGCGCTGTCATTAGCATATGCGCTGCCGGGGTGCAAAGATCCGCCCAGGACCCCCAAATTTAGTTTAGCCCCCAAATTAACTTTTATTATGCTTATGTCAGACACCACACTTATGCCTTATCTCTTGTTTACGTCCTGACAAGCGCTGCCATTGTGAATGACAGGTGCCACTGCTGGCGTGACTCGTCTTTGGTAAATGAGCGCACAAAGTCAGAAGTCCTTTAGTGAAACAGTAGGTATACATTTCAGTAATACCTAGGTATATATGTATTTTGTTTTTCTAGCTTGATCAAAATTATTTATTATTTCGTAACAGGTAGATAGTTAAGAGCTTAGGCGGCTTCAGCAGCGGGCACCAGGAGCCCCCTAGAATTCAGCACCTGGCTGCCTTGCACCCCTTGCACCCCCAGTTAAAGATGGCCCTGGGAATGTAGAGCCTTTAATCACATGCACCAAATGTGTTAATGGCAGACAGGGATTATCAGATGCAACAGGAGGAACAGTTAACCCAAGCATCCCTGAAGGGCTTTAACATATTTTCTGAATTTGTACGGGCTGCTTGTCTGAACCTGATCATCTAGAAGCCACAGCAAGTAAGAGAACTATGCACCAAAATTAGTTTTCATAATGCAAGGCAATTGCCGTGCAGAATCACTATCTGGTTCTGCCTCGAACTCCCATGTTTGTGAAATCGTAAGCACATTTTTCCAACAGAAGGATACAGAGAGCAAAAGTTCATGGTAAATTGAAAGATACATATTATTACATGCAGACTGCTACCCCTTTTGAATTTAATCACATTCAAGGCTTTCCCCATTCTAATGGCATTTAAAAGTCTCTTTTCATCTCCCTTAACCACAATACGTAAAAACTACATTTTAAAGCAGCTCAATCAGTAAATCAACAAGGTTTAGTACTAATATGAGTCAACAATGTGATACAGCAGCAAAGAAAGCTAATTCTATTCTAGGCTGCATCAGCAGAAATATAGTGTCCAAGGGAAGTAATAGCACCACTCTACTCTTCCTTGGTCAGCCCCCACCTGCAATACCGTGTCTAGTTCTGGGCACCACAATATACGAAGAATATTGACAAGCCGGAACGTGTGCAGAGGAGGGTAACCAAGATGATCAAGCATCTGGAAACCAAGACTTATGAGGAGCAGTTGAGGGGATTGGGTATGCTTAGCTTGGAAAAGAGGAGACTGAGAGGAGATATGATAACCACCCTCAGATATCTGAAGGGCTGTCACATAGAAGATCGAGCAAGCATGTTTTCTTCTGCACTGGAGGGTAGGACCCAAACCAATGGCTTCAAGTTACAAGAAAGGAGATTCTGACGAAACATCAGAAGAACTTTTTGACTATAAGAGCTGTTTGGCAGTAAAAGGTGGTGGAGTCTCCTTCCCTGGAAGTTTTAAGCAGATGTTGGATGGCCATCTGTCTGGGATCCTTTAGCTGAGATGCCTGCATTGCAGGGGGCTCAACTAGATGACCCCAGGGGTCCCTTCCAACTTTCTATTAAATGTGGGAGAGGGAAGTCATCAGGAATACATCCCTGCTAGAAAACACTAGACAGGCAGGACTTATTTCACTTATTGAAAGGGAATGTTTTTTGCCAAGCTATAAACTAATTGTTCATGACCCATTCCTGTGATGTGCCAAGAACCGGCAACTCTAATTTTTCATGTAACTTTCCTTGAATCATCAGGGGACACTTACGTAGGATTACCTATTTAACATTTACAGCTGCTGTTATACAAAGAAACTCTGCATCAAACAGCCAGAACAAAAACCCTAGCGGAAAATGGCAGGTCTGATTTTTACAGTTTCATTGCATGAACCATAATCTTGTGTGTCAGATCATTTTATTCAGAACTTCAAGAGAACGTTTGCCTACTTTTAGTCCTTTTGGTTCCTAACACAATTCAGATATCAACCCAGCCATTTCTCATTCACCTATGGATTTTAAATCCACACACAAAATCATCTTTAAATATGTAATTAAATATTAACATATGTGAAGTTCTAAATTATTTTATTCCAAATACACCCCTTTTAATGCAGGTTTGTACAAAAATCTGAAGGAAAATGACATTAGCCTGACTGGTGGTTAGGTGCCAGCAATTGTGTAAGGCTACTATTCTGTTATTACATTACTGATTAAATGCTTTATAGAACTTACACCTGCTAATCTGCAGTGGCTTGGGCACTGCATAGGACTTTGCATAGGCAAAGTATTTAACACTTCCTGTCTCATTAATTGTTACAACAACTATCATTGATTAGACTTAAGAAAATTGGAACTCAGTGCAATTTTAGTCTAGTCTGTGCCGCAATTTGAACCCTAGGCTTATGCACATTGAACCCCCATTGTTCTTTTAGAATGGCTTTTCAGAGTGATAATTATTTTTCCTTGCAGAGTGCATGTTTCACAGAAAAGTTGTTGTATATAACAGTTCAAAAGTGATGATCCAATAAAAAGGTAATTTCTCAACTGTTTTCAGAAAACTTCGTCAGGTACTGAAAGCAGTGTTATTTAATTGGTCTTGTGCATATGATAAATGGGATCATTGTTCGTTGGGCTGGGAAGATCAGACTGCCAGCACTCATTGTCTGAAAACACTTGCATGTAACAGATGCCATCTTGGCTGAAAAACAAGCAGCTAAACTATTGATCTAAATAGCTACATTAGTAGTAGTAGTTTCTAACAATAAAAGGATAAGAGCCAGGATAGCATGTGATATATAGGGAGTCTCATTAATATACTAGGGGCTGTGCCCTTGCTCACATTGCTCACCAATCCTACCACAAAACCCCTTGGATCTATTTGTCTGCAACTTGACAGGTTTCTTAGTCAGGGTCATCTACCTAATGCCTGCAATTTTTCAGGTCAATTGCCCACAAAATAGTATTGGAGATTAAGTGGCTCCCATTCTAAAACTCTAATGGCTGCCATTGCAGGAAGACCACTTCATCTTTCCTTCTGAAATTTGCAAGATCCAATACTCAAAAGAGGATACCATGACTTCAATTTAAATATAGAGTATATTTATATGATTACAAAAATATGTCCTTTTTGAGATTTGAAGGGGGGGTGTCTAGAACAAAAGTCCTTTGACCAATTTACCTGTAATTTGACAAGCTTTATTCAGTCTAAATCAGGGGTAGGCAAACTAAGGCCCAAGGGCTGGATGCGGCCCAATCGCCTTCTCAATCCGGCCCACAGACGGTCCGGGAATCAGCGTGTTTTTACATGAGTAGAATGTGTGCTTTTATTTAAAATTCATCTCTGGGATATTTGTGGGGCATAGGAATTCGTTCATTTTTCCCCCCAAAGTATACCACCACATGGTCTGAGGGATGGTGGACCGGCCCATGGCTGAAAAAGGTTGCTGACCCCTGGTCTAAATTGACCACTAAGCTTGCAAATTTCATCCACTTCTGTCAAACAGAAGATGGTTAAATATGTGTTTTTTTAATTCCCTATAGTGAATGAGGTAGGAGGAACAAAGCAGACTCTGACCTCCAAATTCAGCTGCCTCTGAATTGGCCCAAGCCAAATTGGACAATTTTACAAAGTACCAAAGAAGGTTTGGAAGTGCCATAGCCGATACTGCTAAAAAGATATACATATTACATATGTGTATGAGGAACAACTGAGTAAAACACAGCCATGCAGGGAAAGCAATCATAACAAATCAGAGGGCTAAAGGCAGAGCCAAAACCAATTCATCAAACCTCACTGTTTTGAACAAGGTTTTCTGATTTTCAGTGTAGGCAAAATTTAAAAAGTCTTACAAGACAGCCCAAGACATATTAAATGCTCATTAATGAAAGCAATAGAATTACTGCTGCAAATGACAGCAAGCAGATGGAATGGAGGGGTCCTACTAACAGATGCACCTTTGCTGAGATAGCAACTGTAGCAATACTCAGAGGGTCTACTACAGCATCATGTTCTTGGCTGCAAAGCAACTCCTGAATTCAATCTTGCTACTTTTCATAAGCCAAGGAGGCAGTTTTCTAGAAGTATTCTACCCTACTTCTTTGGGTACATCTCCCTGCACACCTCCCATATCCTCTTACATGTACACACACTTCCCATTCATGTATTCAGGCATGGTAAACTGTTCACTGTTACGTTTGTAAAACAGATCTCTCCAGACCCTCCCTTCTTTACATCCCCTAGATTACCATATATGTCTGTGTTAAGAGCCCTGCCAAAGAACTGTACAAAACCTTATGAATAAATAGTTTACCCCACCTGTTGGAGCCTGAAGTCAGTAGTTAAGACTCAAGAGAAAACACAACACTTCTTGATTTATTCCTCACCTTCCCCATATCCACCAACCACTGCCCTTACACATTTAAACACATCCCCAACACTCTTCCACTCACAGTTATCAACTTTCAAAAGCGAAACAAACAGTCGCACAATTATTTATGCAAATGTATTAGGAAAACAGGGTGTTGGGAGAGAGATATCTCTGAGCGCAAGGTCAGGGCCGGGTTTAAGTTTGATGAGGCCCTAAGCTACTGAAGAAAATGGGGCCCTTTATATGTCCAGCTGTCCTATGTCAACAACAAATTGTTGCTGTTTTTGTGTTGAATATATGCTATATGGTAATTTATGGACCTAACAGGTATCTAAAGCCATTTGCACCCTATATATATAAATGAGCAAACCAGTGGTATTTTAGGGAGCAGGCTAGCAGGCGGGGCCCATTACTTACATCACAGGAGCCTACACAACACAAACACTGTTTGCTGTATGTAGGTTTTATTTTATTTGTTTTTTATCTTATATTTTGGAGATGTACACCCAGTGGGTTTTTTTCCTTTAATTTTTTTTGGGGGGGACCCCAAGAGAGTGGTGCCCTCAGCTATAGCATGTTTAGCTTATACATAAATCTGGCACTGCACAAGGTGACCTGTTGATTTCATAGTTCTCACCACAAGTCTCATTTCTTCTGACTTTACCAAATGGTCCTCTGAATGTAGACCAAGGTTCTGTTTCAGATTGGTGGGCGTTGGGTGGCTTCACCCGCAAGCATTAAGCTGCCATGGAAATGGACACCCACACTTGGGCTCAAAGGATTTGTAGGCTCAAAGTCTATACTATTGGGTAGGTCAGGCCATCAATTTCATTTAGATTAAGAACATTCCTTATTCTTTTATTTAGTATAGGAAAAGGGATTACACATGACATCTTTTCCAAGTATCTCAAAACATAACATCATGCCTGCAGCTATGAATTGCACATGCACAACTGGGTAATTCCATGCTACATTACACTTCCAATGACAGTGACAACCCATGCAAATTAATCATGTACAAAGCAACATCTTCAACACTGTGTTTTAGGTATGGGTGGAAAGCTCAGAAAACACAATAATATTGATTGTGATCCCGACGTAGAACCTGCTTTGCCAGTTCATGCTTGCCTGGTCTTTAGAGACTAGTGCATTTGAAGGCGGGGAGGGGAGGAGAAAAAAGGAAATAAAGAGTGAATAGGGGCAGAAAGCTTTTAATTAACAGCCAAGCTAAAACACCATTACAATCTGCAGTTTTGTTTTTATTAATTCACTTGGATTCAGCAGGAATTCCACCAAGAATAGAGATGAGCAGATGCAAGGGAAGTGCATTAATAAATCATGAGTGTCATTAAAATTTGTAAACTAATATCTTCTGGGAAGTCTCGGCAATTAGTCTCAGAGCTTTCTTGGCAAAACAAAAAAGAATTAATAAATCCAAAAAAAAAAAAAGGATCTGCATCGTATAAAGTTGCCGACCCGCAGAAAGGTCATCAATAGAGCAATTAGATGACAAAACAAATGGACCACCTGGGAGTTTGACCTGTGAAACTCTGAAAGACTTTCATGTGACTTGACAGTGAAGGTATTTTAATAAAGGGCAGAGACCAATGGTGAAGTTCAAATCTATAACCCTTTATAGAATGCAGATAGATTTTTTTTAATTGCTATATTTCTACCTTTGTGGGTGCGACCAACAGACTTCTGTGCCTTGCCTGCATTACTCTGCCTGATGCTATATTGCCATTATGGTTTGCTAGAAGAGGTGACATCTTAAGTATATATATGACATCAACTTTTTTTACTCCTAAGCAAGGAAAAAATGTGTGTGGATTTAAAAAAAAAAAGAACTTTGATCTTCTTTACAGAAGTGTTCTTGGGGGTGTTCAGGTTCCACAACAAATTCACAGCTTCTATCTAAGGATGTGAGAAGGGACCCATTTACGTTCCAAGCCATGTTCATCACATGCAGAATTGCTTCCATTCTGCTGCAGTTTGGCTGCTGCGACAGAATTTTATGTAATTAGTTACACTATTGTTATGTTCTACAATCTACACCACTCATTGCAATGCAAAGGAAACACAATGCAAATTGGGGGGGGGGGGAGTAACCAATTATGCATCATTGAGGACTGACAAAAAACAACAACCCAACATCAAATACTGGTCAGATCCTTCTAATACAGGCTTCCTCAACCTTGGCCCTCCAGATGTTTTGAGACTACAATTCCCATCATCTCAGACCACTGGTCCTGCTAACTAGGGATCATGGGAGTTGTAGGCCAAAAACATCTGGAGGGCCGAGGTTGAGGAAGCCTGTTCTAATACCTGGTGGATAACAGAGAAATCTAGTTTACCATCTTCTGCAGCATCTTAAATTCTTTTCCTAATTTGGACGCTAAGAAAATATGCATTATTTGTACTGGTTGCAACCATGGCTATAGTTCTCATTTCCTGTGACTGTTCCTACTCTGTCCTCCCTAGAGACAGAAACAACCAGCCACTGGGCTAACAACCCTATGCATCCCACTCCAGTGGTGTAAAAAGACATAATACTACTTGGAAAATCATTTGTCCTGATGCATTTCAATCCCACAATGATCTTCTTCAGAGAATGTGATTTAATGTGAGAAATCATTCTCCAAATCGCAGTAAATGTTTGCAACTTTGCCATTGGTTGTTTTTTTAAATGTAAAATAAAGCATACACACAAAATAAATCAACATAATCCAGCATGAAGCATTAGAGCATGAAGCAATTGGAAAATGTCCTGTGGGTGGCAAATTATTGATGGGGTACTGGATTTCTCTCTCCATGATCCATTCCAACATGAAATTTTAAAAGGCTTAACAGATTTGATATTTCAAGGTCAAAACCCATTGCCACACCCAATCATGAGAGAGAGAGAGAGAGAGAGAGAGAGAGAGAGAGAGAGAGAGAGAAACCACACAGGTGGAGCGTTAACATTTTAACAATGTGAAGCATAAAATAAGGTATAAAACATGACAATCCCAATGTGTTTCAGGTATCACTCTTCTTCAGCGGAAGAATTACACCAGTTCTTCTCTTAAAGTCTGAAGGAAATGAGGAGAAAATATTTCACTTAAGAAGACCCTGTTGGATCAGGCCAATGTCCCATCTAGACCAGCACGCTGGTCTTCTCAGAGATTTATCAAGGGCTATTCTCCTATAACTCATTTCTTTATTTTTTTTAAACTAGTATTTTTATTGGGTATTGAATTGATCCCCTGAAGAAGAGTGATAGTTAAACCCAGCAGGTCTATTACAGTTCCTTCCATCTTTGTTCAAATACTTGAACAAACTTGAACTAGACACTATTAAATATTAATCCTACACCTTTGTAGTTTTCCACATCTTCTCACTTCCTCCACCTTCCCCTTCCCCACAGGATACCAACCGGCTGACATGAATGTAAGTGCAGGGTAGCAGAAACTTTTCTGCACAAGATCAGACCGCCACACTATTTTAATTCCATGGAGAAACTTTGGGTTCTTCAAAATCCTTACACCAAAAATGGAAATCAGTCAAAACTCATGTCAAGGCACCTTCTAGGTTGAAAGCAATCTACCTATTTTAGGTACGTCTGAGATTTGCTGGAGGAAAATTTATATTGTGTGAGCATGAAAATGGCAGCATAATATCCATTGTTAGCTTAATAATAAAGAAGAGAGCACTAGCATTGCTCAGGGATGTAATCTTGTCATGACTGCCATCTGCCAGATTCGTTTCCATACAAAAAGGATTAGACAAAACTTCATAATTGCATTTAGAAACACGAATAAGCATTAGAATCTCTACCTTGGAGAAAAATATATGTCTGGGATTCAGTGTTTTATAAGGTTTGCCAGCACAGTGAGGCAAAATCTCTACAATTTTAAGCACCTTGGCAGAAAGTGGTATTGAATTTAGAAAGTATGAGCAAGAGGGAACACGAGTATATTGGCATCAAGACAAGAATAAGGCCAACTAACTCATCCCTAAATATATAAAAAATGGAGGGAGCCAATTAAAATGGAAAGCACCTGGATTGTAATTCAGAATACCCCAATTGTGGCCCACAGTATAAATAAATATCTACACATCTATTAAGTAACAGTATGCATTTATTGCAACCAAGGTGGTATACATGGTTCTCATTTAATCAAAAGACAAAAAAAATCCACAACCATGTGAGGTAGGTTAGGCTGAGAGGCAGTGGCTAGTCCAAGGTGAGCTTCGTGACCAAGTGAGAGATTTGAACCATGGCAATCCATTCCTAACCTGACACTACACAATAGTGGTGTAAACCTACTTAAAAACTTAATTCACAGAAGCATGGCAAGAATTCATTGATTTCTATGTAGACTGATACAAAGCTCCGTTTCAGGTGAGCTTGTGTGCAGTGTGGCTTTGCCCAGTGGCATGTGGCCTAGGAAGCAGTGGTGAGATAGTGTTCTGACTCCCTGCTGGGCTCTTGCAGGATCTCGTGGGATGGGGTGATCCCACGGGATCTCAATAGAGAGAGGAGGGGTTGAGGCCTCAGTCACATGGATTCAAGGTCATTTTGCCTCGTGAGAGCCAGTGTGGTGTAGTGGTTAAGAGCGGTAGATTCGTAATCTGGGGAACCGGGTTCGCATCTCCGCTCCTCCACATGCAACTGCTGGGTGACCTTGGGCTAGTCACACTTCTCTGAAGTCTCTCAGCCCCACTCACCTCACAAAGTGTTTGTTGTGGGGGAAGAAGGGAAAGGAGAATGTTAGCCGCTTTGAGACTCCTTCAGATAGTGATAAAGCAGGATATCAAATCCAAACTCTTCTTCTTCTCTTCTTCGTGAGCTTCTGAACCTGCCTTGTGTTGGAGCCTCAACTGAGCTACTTGGGTCACTGGTTGACAGGGCCAGAAGTTCTCACGCTCTCTCTCAACTTCAATTGGCACTGTGGTTCGAGAGGAGGGGTTTCGTCTCTCCCTCAGTTAAGGCTTAACATTGTATTGCCATTGTTTAATTTGGGCTCAATGGCATAGGGCAATCAGCATTGTAAGGGGGACCCCATAAGGGGCCCGGAAGGAGGATTAGGAATGGCTTGTCATAAGCTCAAGTGGGGTCCTCTACCTAGCTGAAATCTCTCAGCCCTTAAGGTGAGAAACTTAAGCTATCAATTACCCCAAAATTAGGGTGGGTCCTTTCTTTAAGAAGCTGCCCTATACCAAGTCAAAGCATTGGTCTAACTAACTGAATATTGTCAACAGCTCTCCAAGATTTCAGACAGTGGCCCCCCGCAGCCCTTCCTAGAAATGATTGAACCTGGAACCTTTTGCAGTGCAATAAGGTGCTCTACTGAGATACAGACCCTCTTTCTCCTCTCCCCATGCCTTTTCTTCCTTTGTCCAGTCTTCCTTCCGGTTCTCCCTTCTTGCCAAACTTAGTACTCATTGACTGAAGCTCATATACACATTGGGAAAGGCAAAGGGCAAAGTAAGGAGGGATCAGTTTACAGAGAGGAGGATTTTTAGATGCAGGGACAGTGTAACGCTGAATTGTTGCCATTCACTACATTTCTTTACAATACTGGGAACTTCCAAAATATATGAGATATTTATGTACATTTGCTGAGAGGGCATGTGCCCAGTACTGTGAATTGCATGTTTGCATTTTTTTAAAAAATCAATAAAATATTAATAACAAAATAAACACCTGTCACAAGCAAAGAAGGTGAGGAGATATCCTACTCTGTCCTGATCATGACCCAGAGCATTTAAACAGGCATGTTGCCTATTCCGCCCCTCCCCCATATAACAAGTTGTTATATAAGTTGTTAGCAAAATAGTTCAAATGCAATTTTTAATTATTTTTGATTTAACTGGTCCCCTGATCTTTATTAATGTATCTGCCTGTGTAGTCTGGTGCTGGAATTAGGTTCTCTTTTATACATCTGCACAGCTTCCTATTTTTTTAAAGTTTCTCTATTGTACCTAGAGGTCCATCGGATACCTCTGTCTGAACTTTGGATACAGAAACTACTGTAAAGTCAGGAAAGATTGGAGAATACTTTGGGACATTTCCAGTCCTGTTCCATCCTCTAAAAGGATTGGAGAAGATCTTCTAAACACTGTTGGTCTAAGACAAAGAAGCCAACATGGCGCCTCCAGGTGCTGTGGACCACAATTCCTACCCCATCTTCCATGATCATCAGCCATGTTGACTGGGAATGATGGGGGCTAAAATTCACATCTGGATGGCACCATGTTGGCTACCTCCTTCTGGCAGAATATGTCATGGCCCAGGCAATGCTTTTTATTTTAAAAAAATATAAGGTGCATGTACTCATATATTAATAAAAGAGAAAAAAGTGTTGTGGGTGCCAGCACAAATGGCTACAGTGGGCAGCAAAAACAGAGATGCTGGTACTCAGTGCCAGTGACTACTCTCTGTCTGTCTGTCTGTCTCTCTCTCTCTCTCTCACTCACACACACACACAAACACACTAGGGTTGCTATATTTCAAGAAGTAAGCAGGCTTCCGAAATCACCGTCTAGGAGGCAACAACAGTAATGCACAGCGCTTCAGCTTCTGACGGGGAGCAGATGAAATCCCAGACATTTACTATTTAATTAAAAATCCCCCCAGGCGCCAATTTTGCCCCCACCTCCCAGACATTACCAGAATTTTCTGGTACAAATGGCGACCCTAACACACACCCTGGGCCCAGTCCTGTCAGCAATTCCATTCCTGTGAAAGTACATTGTGGCTCCAAGGCTGGTGTTTGATAAAAGCTCTCCCTCTCAGGAGAGTGACAGGACCCAAGCCCAGTACTAGCGCAGTGTCAGTTGTTGAGACTGCAGTGACTGGACTCTGGTCAGCCCCTCACTAAAACACTGAAAAAGAAAAAGAGAAGGAGGACTGAGCAATTTATCCACCCTGTGGCAGTAATAACAACACAACTGTTGTTTTCCAGCAGTAAGAACCAATGGCAATAATGTCAGAATAGAACCTTGATGCAGCATTTTGCAAGAGTTAATAGCTTGGGACCAGGTTACCTAAAGGACCGCTTCCTTCCATGCAAGCCTGACCAGGTGCTGACAGGTTGTTCTCCCTTTTCTGCCAACACCTGTCTTGTCTTGATGGAAAGCCGAAAAATGACCTTCTCAGTGGCTGCCTCCAGGCTTTGGAACTCCCTTCTAAGAAAGGCTTTTAGTCCCTTCTAGATGGTTTTCCACCAGCAAGCAAAATCCTTTTCATTTAAACAGCTGCTTTGCCTACTGAAATGATACGTTTCTTCTCTATGTTTTAATCTTTGTTTTTAATTTAATGATGTTTTTAATTGGATGACATTTTTATATGCTTTTATCTTATTTGTAGCTATTTTTATTGTGTTATGGCTTATTTCTTATGTGGATTAGTTTTTTATTGTGGATTTTGATGTCCTTAGCCGCATTTTTTTAATAGAAAGGCAGAGTATAGCTTTTCATGCTCAATAAACCATATTCTCTGCATTCGCAACATATTCTACATAGTAAAGAAAAAGGATGTCCTAATACCACTTGTTTTTTAATTATGTTTTGGCAAATATTCAGAAAGGGAGATTCCCCCTTTATTGGCATGTATGTATCATAATTTATTAATCTAGATGTTCCTGTTGCATCCCTCGATGCTGCTTTAGCTGCTGGCACACACACAGCAGGGAGAGCCAAACCAGAAGATTACACTGTCCAACACAGGGCTTTGGGAAAGCAGAATTCTGATCGCAAAATGATACATGGAAGAGGGTGCTGGTTATATTAGCCATCATCGCTCCACATCTCTGTATATGTGATCATATGGAGAAAGTGTCATGCGAGCAAAGAAAGTACAGAACTTGCCCTAATTTCTGTGAGTGCAGCAGAAAGTATATTGTTCCTACAATTGCAGCAATCACTGCAGAAGTGTTATTTGCAGACTGCTTGTTTCCACAGTACTTTATTCATGCAATCACGTGTGAATGGCTGAAGACGGAGAAAAATTCAGCAGCAAAAATGCAAAAATAAGGTAATGGGAGTGTAACAACAACAAAAGGTCTGTGCTCCAGAGAGTTGGTTATAAAATTTTACGAACTAGATTTATTCAAAGTTACAGTATTAAGAACATACCCCTTTTTTTATAGAATCCCTATTAAATATGGTATTGCCAATTGCTACCAGCAGTTTGTCACACGTAATGCACTGAATTGTCTATCACAAGTAGCTATAGGTGGATGGCTCATGCTTTATCTGATCTGTGTCAATTCCACATGTTTTCATTCATGAGTCCCTTCCATCCTATTTTAAGCACAATTACTTTCAAATCCACACATTAGCAGCCAGTTCACAACAGATTTCACAGAAATCGAATTCCTCAAGCATCCCACCAAGAAAGTTTGTGATGTTAGAACTGTACAGCTAGCAGCCTCCCCTGAAGCCCTCCATGCTCTGCCCCTGCAGGCACTACATCTGGCGTCACTGGCCTCACATCAATTATCACATCTCTCCAGTGCATGCATTTTATTAGTGTGGTTACCCAACGATTGCAGTTTCAGACTAGTGAACACTCCCACTTTGCCCAGTCAATCAGTTTGGAAGCTATCAGTGTTAAGAATTCTTACACAACTGGACAGTCTGTGTGTCCTGCATCCTGCAAGTCATTCAGGCAAATTGGAACAGCTGATTTTGTCTCTGCACATTGCTTCCCAAATGTCCCAAGGGATGTATTTGCAGGGGAGATGGTTCCTAGGAACTGTGCTCTCCACATGCATAGCTGCGGATTCTCACTAACAGCTCCTGGGTCTGCAGTAGCTACACAGTGACATGAAATAAGACATGGCTGCCCAGGCTATACACAGTATTCTCTCTATGAATGATTTGCCATGAAAGTATCATCCAGACTGGTTAGATTTGCTAACTGACCTCCTTTCACCTCCTGTTACTGAGAATTGTCCTATTCTTTTCAAGCTCTGCTCAATTTCAAAGCTGAGATGTTCTCTTGCCTGCATTCCAGTTTCTCTAATGAAAAACACTCTGATCTTCAAAAATTACTAAGGGCTGCTTCTGCAAACAGATCATAGACTTGTGGGGTGTAAAGGGACCATTAGGGTCATCTAGTCCAACCCCCTATCCAACATGGGGCTCAAACCCACAATCTTGAGGTTAAGACTGAGCTATCTAGCCAAGCCTTGACCATGACAAAATGACTCTTGTCGGACATTTCCAAGCATCACTATCTGAACATTTCCAGTATTTGAGCAACTTTCACTATGAAGAATATTCCCAGGTAATTTTAGAAACACAAAGTTCTGATCTTTAATTTCAGCAAATATTTTTGCACAGCTTTTAAGACCTACACACAAAAAAAAGGGAGAATTGCATTTTGAATCTGATGTTTTCTGTCCCTCCTTTCTCTGTCCGAAAGGCCCCAAGTTCAGCACTGCTGTCATTTTTTTCCCCTTTACGCTGCTCAAACACTGCAGCCACTTCTCAGCATTAGTAGAGGATTTCTGTTGGCTCGTTACATTATTTATGCAGAGCCAGATTGTGCAGCAATTATGCCTATACTATAATCACTGTGTCATTTGCACTTGTTAGGTACAAGGAAAAAAGTTTTTTTCAAGGCTTAAATACCCTGAAAAGTACGCAGTAAGTGGAAATGACTGCGCTCCCTCCTATTAGTCTCAGGGTTATTTATACCTCTGCGGATTAGCACAGTACAGTGCAATTAGGCTTTAGAGGTACCATGCAAATTGAAAAGTTTCAAGAGCTCTTAGGAACAATTAACCCCTAATGCATTAACACGTTGTTCCGTCAGGGAAGCCGTTTTCTCTCTGGTTATGTTCCAGAAACAGTTCCTGAAAGTGACTTTCCCTTAACTAGGTAAGAGAAGGATGTGAAGAAATGTTGTAGGAGATGGGATACAGATCTATTGTTCAATCTCAAGAGTCACCCATATATTCTCCATTCATCTTTTCTCGGACACCCAGGCAAGCCTTAACAGGAGAACACATTCCTTTGCCAGCTAACTGACATTTTAAATCTGCCCTTATTTCATTTTTCATAGCCTTAGAAAAGAAACCTGAACATACATAGTAGAAGTAGCTACAGCAACAGCAGCAGCCACTACAGTACTTCTTAGAACAGACATAGACAAACTACCAACTGTGGGCTGCACATGGACCATAGAATCATTTCATCCAACCTTCACTCTCTTCACTTGCGCTACCCAATTCATCCTTGGAGCTGTGTGGTCCTCAGGCTGTAAAATTTACCAACTCTTATCTTAAAAGGGCATACCATAGTTTGCACGTGTGCTTGTGAAACTTTTTGATTGAAAGCAGCAGTGGCTGGTTTAGTATTGCAGAATGGTGGAGATGCCCTCCCAACACCAAAGTCTTGGCATCTTACCTGGAGGGGACTGGAGAAGAACACATCCATAGTGAGCTCCAGGCTGTGTGGGCAGACCAGTGGAAGCACCAAATTGGCTTCACTCGAGTGTACGCACAACCTCAGCACCACCCTCCTCTGCCCCACCCAGATAACCTGCAGCAATGTCAGTTTGGGAAGGCAGTTCTACAGCTCTGTCTCACCGCACGACTGATCAAAAGAGGCAAACTAAAGGAAGCTCTATCATCAGGAGAACCCCTAGATCCCAAGGCAGCTTCTCTGCAATGTAAAGTCCCCTGCCCATGATGTTCATACACAAATGCAAACACAGGCTTCCTCACATTTCTTTGGGGAAGGGAAAAGCTTTTCTTTCTCCTTCTGTCATCCCAAACACTCACATTTCATGCAGCAAACATCTGCCCAGGAGATACTATGTGATATATAATCTGCTTACCTCCAGAGCGAGCTTTCAGTAACACTTCCCAAGTTGAAGTCATACAGCTTTGTAAGAATGAGAATCACCTGAGAGGAGAAGAAGAGGGGGGAGAGAGAGAACCTACTTTTACTCTTCTGCATATATTTATAGATACAAAACACATCTGAAACCACCCAAAAGGAGAGCTTAGCATCTATCCAGTAAAGTTGGGGTATTATAGGATCAAGTAAGGAGCGGGGAGAAGGCCAATGAGGAGAAATTGTTAGCTTAATGCATCCTCATAGCTAGAAACATTTTGTTTCAATTTCAAAACATCTTGAGATATAAAATAAAACACCAAAGTTAGCCTTGTTAGCTTTTCTCCTCCCTACATTTTCCTCTGGGCTTATTTGACTTACAGTACAGTGCAAGCTTCTGTCTACTAAGAAATAAGTCCTGCTGAGTTCTGTTGGACTTACTCCCAGGAAAATGTGCATTGGATGACAGCCTAAACTGCAGACCCATAACCCATTCATGTCTTCATATGACTCAAATATATCCAAATTACTTGGGGGAATAAAGAAGATTTCCAGCCCTATATCAGGAAGTTTTTAATGTTTGATGTTTTAGTATGTTCTGATATATGCTGTGAGCCAGCCAGAGTGGCTGGGAAAACCCAGCCAGATGGGTGAGGTATAAATAGTAGTAGTTGTAGTAGTATCCAGAACCCCCAACAGAAACGACAATATCTTTTTGGCATCTAGTTTTATTGGGTGTTTATAATACTGTTTAACTAGCGTTTATGTCGGATCTGTTATTAGTATACACTTTTATTGCCTTTGTGTTGTATTTTTGTATATCGCTTAGATATTTTTTAAAATATTAAGTACATCAGAAAAGCTTTTAAATAAATTAACAATCAAAATCTGAGAAACCTTGTCCAATTAGTTGGTACACCCAGTTTTGCAAACACTAGTTGTTAGCATATTTCCTTCCTCTTGCATAGTTTGGATTCTCAAGCTGCAAGGATGAACCGAACCATCACATACCTAACTGTCCTGATGTTGTTGGACTATAACACCTGGCCACTGGCTATGCTGACTGCGGGTGATGGGAGTTGAAGTCCAACCACCCCGAAGGGCCACAAGTTCCCTAGCACTGCAGTAGACACATCAGCATAACAACCTACATCCAAGATTTTTCCATCTTGGCACTCAATGTGAGTTATTAGATCTGAACTCCATTTCCCACACAACTTGGGACATCTAAAAAAAATATTCTGGAATGGCCTTTGCTGTTACATCTTCCATCATCCAAAAGCTTACAAGTGTCAGGCCTCACACGACTTAGCTTGTTATGTGTTCAGGTTCAATTTATACTGCTGTATAGCAAACCTAGAGTAATGACCCTGCCTGTAGCAGAAGTAGTGTAGATTTTCAGGTACTCCGTAGTTATCAAATAATAATTCTGCCCTCCCACCTCTGAGTGATAGAAAAGCGTGATGAAAGAGAGAGAGATGATAAACCATCCCTTTGGACCTCAACCTCATGTAGGGTTCTGGCAAGCAGCAAGATCTGCCTGAGGCATTTGTGATATATACATACAATGCAGACAAAATGTATAACGCGTCACCCATATAAATTACACACACACACAGGCCGAGCAGACAAGCCCAAACTGCAGCCTTGAACAGAGGACGTTCTCACATAACAAGCCACTTCCTATTCAACGGTGGGGGAAATTTGGAGAGTGGTGCATTTGAAAACCTCAGAGGTATAGAATTAAAGAGAGATTTTTGAACAAAGGGGAGAAAGTTTCTCTCTCCTTGACCCTATTTTGGGATGTTATCCAGCAAGGAACTATAAGCAACAGAAGCTGCCTCTTTGCTCCAATCTCACTTTTGGGGCCAGGCTGGAGAGATGAAATCCAAAGAAATTTACACATGTTTTAATCATAGTTGTCAACTTTTCCCTTTTTTTAAGGGAAATTCCCTTATTCCAAATAGGATTCCTCGCAAGGAAAGGGAAAAGTTGACAGCTATGGTTTTAATATCATTGAAATCACTGAGATCAATACAGCCTTTCAAATAAGTTCAGAAACACAACTAGTTTCAATCCCCCCCCCACCTTCCCATAAACATACCAATGTTAGTTATTTGTGGCATAAAATAAAGAAAAAAACCAGTATCCTAGACACCTCAAAGGAATTCCAGAGAGGTGGCTGTTTACAAGTCTAAATCAGAGTGCATACAGCTGAGTCCTAAAGCACCACTAATTTAAATAAGGCTTAAACACAGTCCTCCCCATGTCTAGTTACTCCAAGACAGCACCAGATTTAGGGTGGTGCAGGCGGTTCTCCTACACAGGGCACTAAGCTGAGGGGGTGCAAAACTGAAAAGATCCATGTATGAGAGATGAATGTGAAGATGGACTTCCGGTTAGCGCCAGCAACTGTAATGGCGGATTTCCTCCGATCTCCGGAGGAAATCTGCTTCGTGGAGCTAGGGTTCTACCGCTACGGCGAAGCGGGGACCCGAAAAAAATCACAGGCGGGGAAGCCTGTGAACTGAAGGCTCGGTGGGCTCCATTTGCGTCCCCCCCCCCCGCTGCAAAGGAGCCTTTTTAAAGGCTCCGGAACATACCGGGGGTGAGCGGCGCGGAGCTGAGAGCTGTCTACCCGTCTCCGCGAAGCGAAGCCGCATGCCATGGTTGGAGAGCGCTGACTTCTTCCTTTGAAATTTGGACTAAAAGTAACAACCCGTGAGTATTACGGAAATTGGACATTAAAAATCACTCCTTTTTGATTCGGCACGAGCGGGGAAGGCGTAAAGAGGAAGTCCGTCTCCCCCTTTTGTAAACATCTTAAAGCAAGGACTAGATAACTAAGGTTGAAAAGAACATTTTCTTCGTGGGAAGTCAAAAGTAACTAATTTCACGTTTTGGCAGTATAAGTGAATGTGCTGGAGGATAAGAATTAATTTTGAAAGTGGATTGATACCCCTCCCCCAGGACCCGGAAGCGATCCGCGAGGGAGCCTGTTGGAGAGATTTAAAAGACTTTGACAGCTGTCAAATTAGCTGTCAAAGCTGAGAGGGAAAAAAGAGAGAGAACTTTGTTTCTATTGCCTCGGCTGGTTATATTGGTTACATATAGGTAACAAATTGTCGAAAACCAAGGAAAATAAAGGACTTTTGGATTTACAACTGGAAGAAATACTAAGTAACCAGCACTCCCCTAGAGGGGGCTCTGGGACATTACAGAATGGCTGTAAGTGGAAAAATACAGACGGCACTTGAGAAGATATTTCGAAGCCTGGGAAAACTTCATGAACAAAGCATTGTTTTGGCTAAAAATGTCATAATATTGAATGAAAAAGCAAACAAACCTGTGGAAATTGGAAGGGACTCGACTCAAGTCTCTGTACCAGAACAAAAAGACTGTGCCCTTGAACTAAAAACTCTTGCAGCTGAACAAGAAAAGGAACTTGAGAAATTTGAAGAAGCTACATATGACAACTTAGAGGGAAAGGAAGGAGGAGCTATAATGCAGCAAAGGATCAAAGAAAGAAGCAAAAAACAAGATTTGGATTACAATCATAAATATGGAGACCTGGCAGGCCAGAGGCCTGTAAAGATGGACTTAAAGGGAAAGATAAATTTGACCAAAGTGGAAGCAGGAGTTTTTGGGACATTTGGTCTTAAAAGAAGTAAAAAACAAGACTTGGATTACAATTTTAAATATGGTGGCCTGGCAGGAAGAAGTATGGACCTTATGGGGACAGAGCTTCTCCGAGATCTGGCGTTTAACATAAAGGACTATCAGAAAAACCGGCAGAGAGGAAAGGAAAGAGATTTAAGGGCCTCGGATGTGAGATCACCAGGCTGATACCAGATGGACTGATGGACATTGGTTGGGGATTGAAACCGGGAAAAGTGGGGAGTGGGGTTTTGGGTATCCAAAGGCGGTATAAATATATTCTTTTTTGTAAATAATCTGTTTTGCTATTTTAGATTAAAATGGGGAAATCGTGAAATGGAATTGGGGTCGACTTTAGAAAAAGGTATTAAGAATAAGATCTGATGTATCAAGATTGAGATTTATGTCAAAATTGGTTAAACAAAAGGATTTAAATATAATAAGGTAAAATTTGGGGATAGGAACTTGTTGAACTAAAAATTGAATTGGAATACAAGAAGAGGAGATGTGGGGAAGTCAAGGAAAAATGTTAATGAAAGATATATGCTTGCTTTTGGTTTTTCTTTTGTTTTGTGTGTGTGTTTTGTTTTTTTGTCTCTTTTTTAAATTCTTTTGAAAACCTCAATAAATATTTTATGAAAAAAAAAGAGAGAGATGAATGTGAAGATGGACTCAAAATTAATCCATCGCAATATGAATTGCCTTTCATAGCTCAGCTGGAAGAGCATGAAACTCTTAATCTCGGGGCCGTAGGTTCAAGCCTCACATTGGGCCAAAGATTCCTGCATTGCAGGGGGTTGGACTAGATGACCCTCAGAGTCCCTTCCAACTCTACAATTCTATGATTCTATTAACTAGCTTCTATGAATGGTTGCAATTGTGGGGGGGAACCAATGGCTAAAATGTTTTGATAGTTAAATTGATCTTTTAATTTACTCATTGACGATACCTGATAGGTGCTTATTTTTATGTTTTACTACAAATATTGTGTATGTGTGTTTTAAATTCTATTTGCGGGGGGGCGGTTATTGCGTTGTTCTTGTTTTTATTTTGATTATGTATTTTGTGTTTTTATATTGTGATTTTATCCTCTGAACCTCCCTGAGACCTGTGGGGGCATCAAATATTGGCCTTGCACAGGGTGCAAAAATTCAAAAGTCTGCCCCTGTCCATGATAATTCAGTCTTGGGCACATCTCTCTTTCTCTGGATTATTCCAAATAAGTTAAAGGATATTAGTTATTTCCTTTCATCTTGATCTTACCTTTTGCACATGGTGGCATACATGGTTCTCTCACTGCACATTTTTTCCTCCTAGTAGCCTTCTGAGGTAGAAAGTTTGAGAGATATTGACTAGACAAAGATCTCTTCATGGCTAATAGATGTGCCCTCCAATGTTTTTGCCAAAACACTGCATTGGTTCCATGTAGAGAGCCTTTGTCTTTCACTTTCCCTGCTGTATGTGCAAAGGATCATAGCTATGTCTGAATTAGCCCAAGCCTAGCGGCCTCCAGTGAAGCATGACCTGACTGGCCTGTGAGAAATGCTTTTCCCTCTGATAATGGTATCTCCTACCTACCCTTGTTGTTAAATGAAAGCTCTTGCTATTTTTGAAGGTAATTAAGACGAATTTCATTTCCTAGTGAATGATGATGAATTACAGCACAGTTAGTTTCTGTCACTCTGAATTTCTCTTGATATCTTGGATACAGCACCATTTAAGGAAAAAGCATTCTCAAAGGAAGAAATAATCTATTTGTACATGCATCCCACACAATACTATAGAAAGACAGAGTTACAGTGGGAAATGTTTTCCCTTGGTGCAGCTGAGCTCAATTCCCCAAATTTAATCATATGTTCCAGAAGGGTTTATTCTTTGAATGTAGAAAAAGTAAAGATAAAGGTAAAGGACTCCTGACAGTTAAGTCCTGTCACGAACGACTCTGGGGTTGCGGCACTCATCTCACTTTACAGGCCGAGGGAGCTGACATTTGTCCACAGACTGTCTTTCCAGGTCATGTGGCCAGCATGACTAAGCCACTTCTGGCGAAACCAGAGCAGCACACGGAAACGCCGTTTACCTTCCCACCAGAGCAGTACCTATTTATCTACTTGCACTTGGAGGAGCTTTTGAACTGCTAGGTTGGCAGGAGGTGGGACCGAGCAACAGGAGCTCACCCCGTCATGGGGATTCGAACTGCTGACCTTCCGATCAGCAAGCCCAAGGCTCAATGGTTTGGACCACATCGCCACCTGCATCCCCCTGTAGAAAAAGTAGATTGATGGTATCTGTAGAGATGTGTCCCAAGCAAGTAGGGTAACACAGCACCATACAATTAAAGCTTTATATTACTGTAAACAGTCATGGCTTCCCCCAAAGAATAATGGGACTGTAGTTTGTTGAGGGTGTTGAGAGGTGCTTGGAGGCCCCTATTCTCCTCACACCAAAGTTCCCTGTGAAGAGGAATTCATTGTCAAACCACTCTAAGAACTTTAGCAACCTCAACAAACTACAGCTCCCAGAATCCTTTGGGGGAAGCTGTGACTGTTTAAAGTGGTTTAAATGTATGGTATGGATGTGGCCTGTATATACAGCAATACATCTTCTCCGTCTCAAAGTTCAGCACTGCTAATGAGCTAATGCTGGCCACCTTTCTGAACTGTCTGCTAGTGTTAACCTTTCTTCTCACCCCATGTGCTCTGTGCTGTTTTGTAATTGGTGGGGTGGCTTTTTGGAATACGTCTAGCTAACTCAGCAATCTATAAATTTTCATGAGCGGGATACTAAGTTGCCTTCCAAGAACAGCCAATGCAGCATCAAAAGCTGCCTCACATTCATTTCCTGTTCAAATAGTACTTCCCACCTGATAAATTCCCCATCCAAGGCACCACCTCTTGGATACTGCCAAGGCAGCTGCCTCAGTCCGCCTCATGGATGGATCAGCCCTGTGTTCACTCTCTTTAAATTGGCCTTCAGTTGAATAAGCCAAAGCACTAGTGGCACTCATACAGAAAAAGGAAAAGAATAGGCAATCAAAAATGTCTCCATTGCATCTATGAATTCTCACCTCCTCTATTTTTTTAAAAAAAAATCAACTCACTGCAGTTGCTTGATAGTGCCCCATTGTGCAACCCATGGCTACTTGCCATTCATGGTGCTCAAGTTGTGAATTATACTGCAAACTCTTCCTTCCTTCCTTCCCTCCCTCCCTCACATATGGCACACCTCTTCGTGTAACAAGTTGAATACAGAGGGATACGGGTCTGGTTGACATGACAAGATAAGCCACAATTTGTGTCATCAGCACCCAAGCTCATGGTTAAGCTCACCAGGAGCTGTAGCCAAGAACAAACCTCGTTTATAGTTAACAAGGAGAGACCTTAAGCATAAGCCCATGCTCAGACAACACACTAAGCATGACACAAGAGTAAGAAGGACTGAGGAGGAGCACTCTGGGATTGCACAAGTTGATGTAGTCTTGGTAAACCATAGGGGACACACAGGGAGAGGAGAGGGCAGAGGAGTTCCATAGTGCACCTAAAAGTATTTGCCCTAGCAGAACCAGATACCCCACTACATTCTCTTCAATGTTGAAATAGATCTAGCTGCAAAATGTTCATGGCCTTCCACTTGTAAGCAGCAAATCAGGCTACCAGTTACAAAATGAAGGCGTTCACTCTATGAGATCCAGTTGCTTCCTAAGACTATGCAAATGTCTTCAATCTATCCTGGCAGTTTATCACATTCAACTGTCACCACAAGGCCTCCAACGCCTTGCTTTCCATTAAAAGGTTTTAATGTATTAGCTATTATCTGTACTCTAAAGTCAGTGTCTCTGCAATGTAAAGATCGGCTCTCTCTTTTCCCCTCACATTTAAAGAGCTGGCAATTTGGGGCTCTTTAAGTTGGCGCTGTGGGTAAAACCTCAGTGCCTAGGACTTGCCGATCGTATGGTTGGCAGTTCGAATCCCCACGGCGGGGTGAGCTCCCGTCCTTCGGTCCCAGCTCCTGCCCACCTAGCAGTTCGAAAGCACCCCTAAGTGCAAGTAGATAAATAGGTACCGCTTTATAGCAGGAAGGTAAACGGCATTTCCGTGTGCTGCGCTGGTGCTGGCTCGCCAGAGCAGCTTCGTCACGCTGGCCACGTGACCCGGAAGTGTCTTCGGACAGCGCTGGCTCCCGGCCTCTTAAGCGAGATGAGCACGCAACCCCAGAATCAGTCACGACTGGCCCGTACGGGCAGGGGTACCTTTACCTTTACCTAAGTTGTATATCACACTGATCTGTGGTATCTCTGAGGTAATCAAGACCCAAACTTTACCCATACTCATCTGTGATCGATTCCAAGGGGAATTACGAGCTAGAAATGGCAGAAGGTTTCCTCCTCTTCCCCCTCCTCTTTCTCCCTGCTATGTTTTCTGCCCTGTCTTTGGACCTATTATGCACATTGTAGCTTTAAGAAAAATGAAACCACAACCTTAAAAGAGAGAGAGATAAATTTTCCCAAGGCTTTAAGGGTGGTATCTTAGCAAAAGGAAAGACTGGAAGATATGATCCACTGTGGGTTGCTGAATCAATAAAAATAAATGATGGTGGCTTTTTTTGCTGCAGCGTCCTATAATGCATGATAGAGGACTCTTAAATCATATCACCCCCAGCTACTGGAGATCGTATTTATTCTAAACCGACTTATATAGAGATAAAGCTCAGGCTTCTGTTATTTTAAGCAAGCAAGATGTCTTCTCTAGTGGGAATGCCTGTTTACCTGAAGCAGGACCATCTAGCAGTCCTAGCAAAGATACTATGGGGAACAATTGGAGCCTAGCAGAGGAAATGATTAGATAACGTAGCAGGTCTTTTTCAGATTCTAAATTCTGGGCTTTGGGATACTTGCAAGCTGTTTTCCTCCTTGCCGTGTTTGTTCATAATACCTTGGGATTTTACCCAGATTTCCCCTGTGTTTTGCTGTGAGCTTTAAGAAGACTGAGTAATATTCCCTGCATCTCCTGAAAGATTATCTCACCCTGACTTATGTCTGATAATTATAAATAATACCAAGCTTTTGTGTAGAGCCTCTTCCATGAGTTGATGAAAGGGACTTTGTAATCTAAATTCTCAGCTGGCTTGCCCAATAACTTAGTAATTGTGACTGCATTCAAAACTACACTGTGAGAATGCCAAAGAATTCTGTTTATCGGTGCTGGTAGAGTGGTATTTTGAGTGATTTACTAAGAAGCTAATACTGCCTGTCAATAATGTTTGGGGCCATTTCACAGTTTGCTAACCTGAATCAACAATTCTTCTTTAGTGGTTTTTAGCTGCACACATCTTAGAGCCTCATGATTTCTTTCAAAAATGCCTATAGGTACCTTTTATTTCAGTAGCTAAAAGACTGCCTACAAAAGTTTATGTCACAATAAGGCCCCATCTGCTTTATACATTTAAAGCTGTGTCATAACACATTAAACAGTCATGGCTTCTCCCAAAGAATCCTGGGAAATGTAGTTTATTAAGAGCACTGTGTGTTGTTAAATAGGTGTGTTTCCCTCACAGAGCTACAACTCCCAAAGTTCACTGGAAACAGCAACTGATTGTTAAACCCCTCTGAGGACTATAGGTCAGTGGGGGGAATATGATGTTTATATAACTTTTTGTATGTTTACCATATTTATAACATAAAAAATACATGCTTTCAGCAAGAAGACAACAGTACATTTTGTCCCTGATGAAAAAGGGCTGGAAGAATCTGTTTTGTTTTCCACATTCATTTCCCTTTGGTATTTTTTATTAGGTTTTCCCCCATACACTGCCTGCTTGGAAGTTGGAGTCATTCATTCCGCAGTCCCTTTACTAATTATACTTTGTAAATATGTGGCCAGCCCTGTAGATGAGCTATGTTAATCTCTGTGCTGATAAAGCAGGATTTTTGAGAACAGAGATGGTTCCAATGCATGGGATCAGCAGTGACTGCATCTCAGTAGTCTATCCAAAGTGATCAAACATCTCTTCCCCTAATAACCATATATCCTTGATACATGAGACTAACTGTCTTTGACTTGACACTTCTTAGTTGTCTCTGAAGTTCTTCATCATGCCTCAGAAGGAGTTGAATGCATTTACACTCTAATTTGTTAGAAACAAAGAGCCATCTATCTCGGTGCATGGATATATGCAAAGCATTTCTCCAATTTAAAGTTGGCAGGAACACAAGGAGAGTTTAATGAACTAAAGTAATTTTCCTTCCGTGTAAAATTTTACGACCATGAAAGGTCTGCACAGCTACTGAATGTGCTCAGAGGCTTCCAAGCTGTCTGGTAATTTAGAGATTTGTGGATCTCCAGTAATTCTTCTCTACAGCAGGAAACCCCTGGGGTTTCATGTTTGCCTTTAAGGGAAGTGACCACAATGATCCCAAGGTTTTCACTGAAACTCAGTCTTTCTGTGTTAAAGTGAAGACTTCCAGGCACCTAGCAGTGGTGGAGCTTGGACTTAAAATTTCAGCGGCACCCTGTGCAATGCCAAAATTCAGCACCACCACCCCGCCTGTTGCTTTCCATTGTTTGTCACTGTTGCAGCGCCCCCTGCAGCACCCTCTCAGCTCAGCACCCAGTGTGGGCAAACCATTTGCACTCCCCTAAATCTGCCTCTGCACCTAGTTCTCAATGTCCATTAATTCCCTTTGGTGCTTACTCATAGACTACTCATAAGAAGGGCAATCTAAATTTCTACTTGCTTTTACATTTTATATGCTGCCTTTTATCCTGGACAGATTATCTGAAGGACGGCAAATATTATTAATATGTGTTGCCCTTAGTTGGGGGAGGGGACTTCGTTCATTGGTGTTTTCTGCAACACTGCAAATTGCAATTGAGAGAAGACGATCCATTGCACAATGTAAAGGGCTAGATCATGCCAGTGCTCCAAGAGCATAACACTTCCAGAAGTAATTGGAGACAGGCATTCCCTCGCAGGGGCAGGGAAAAGAAGCTCTAAATCCCGCTGTAATTACTACAAGAGTTTTCAGCTTGAATTTGAATAGGAGGCTAGAAATAACACGTGGTCTGCTTTCTGTGCAGTAAACAGAACATTTTATGTCGATTTCAGAGGGGGCTTGTCTGGATGCCATGGAGGGCCAGCTGATTACTGTTATTTAGTCATTGTTAGGGGGTTCACATAAAGAAAAAACCCAGATATTGCATTGTTTGCACAGCAGCACCTGATCCAAGAATTGTGCCCCCGAACCTTCTGCAATATTCCAAGGGATACAGAGATGCTCTTCTCAAACTGAGCAATGAGGGTGCTTGGATAAAATCTTGGCAATGTGTTTTCTAACTATCCAACCTAGTGATATATGGCTTAGGCCCAGGCTGTCTGAAGGACCTGCACTGAGATCTTTGTGGGAAGCCTTTCTCTCATTATAAATGAATATAATAATAGGAATAACAGTGTAACTAGAGTGGGGGCTATCTGCCTCTTTGGGGATTGCCGAAGAGTTTGATTCTATTATATGTTAAAACTTGTTACACTGAATGTGAAGGGGGGGGATATTAAGTTAGAGTGAATGCCTCAACTGCCTTGCTCTCCTTGGTCTTTTTACTCTTTTGATCCTTGGCTTGGTGACTCTGTGATTAAAAATGGAATCATCTGCCATACACACACACCCTGTGCAAAAAGCAGTGCGGCTAGTAATTTTGCAATCAAAACCTGCCAATCAAAACCTAAACTGCAGAGAGGTTTTTTGCAGGGGCAAGCAACATTAAGTTCTGATCAAGGCAAACCAGTTGTCTGACCCACCATCATAGGGCAGGAATTGGCAATGAGTGAGAAGTGGGGAGAGGAGAGTCCACCAGACTTTGTAAAATGGTCACAAGAATAGCATGATCAATACAATAAATGCTTGTATTGCCAAGGATGCTTTAGAAAAGAAATGTTTGTCAATAATTTTGCTGGAGGGAAGGCAGGAGAAGAAAAAGAGAAGAAAAACCCTCTGAACAAGTCAGTTGAGGAAGCAAATGTTGGCAAAGCAATGCTATGCACCTGGAACGGGTACACATTCAGCCTTTCCCATACCAAGCTTCAAACAAGAGCCTGATGCCTGGAACAATAAGCCTCTGGACTTCTGGCAAACTGTGACTGCAAGCCATATAACCCAAATCTGGCCTTAAACAGCAATTTGGCTCTTGGAAATCCCACAGGGATAGGAGGATTAAGCAAACACATGCACATTCACACACACACACACACACACACACACACACACACTCCTCTAATATGTTTCAAGGCTAAATAAATGCTATAGGACCTCTGCAAGCAAATGGGAAATCACATGCTCAGAGTCCTATGATCACCGTGCATATTGAGACAAGCAGTATCGAATACAGTCCATGTTCAAACTACACAGTGTGGAAGACAAAAACGTAAAAGCTTCCTGGATCAGACCAATGGCCCATCTGGTCCAGCATCCTGTGGCCAACCAGATGCCCGTGGGAACCCAGAAAACAGGATTCGAGCACAAGAGCATTCTCCCCTCATGTAGTTTCCAGCAACTGTTATTCAGAAGCATTGCTGCCTCCAGCTGTGGAGGGCAGAGCATATCCCTCATGGTTAGTAGGCTTTGATAGACTTCTCCATGAATTTGTCTAATCCTCTTTTGAAGCCATCTAAGATAGCTGGAGGAGACTCTTGAGAGTCTCATGGACTGCAAGAAGATCAAACCTATCCATTCTGAAGGAAATCAGCCCTGAGTGCTCACTGGAAGGACAGATCCTGAAGCTGAGGCTCCAATACTTTGGCCACCACCTCATGAGAAGAGAAGACTCCCTGGAAAAGACCCTGATGTTGGGAAAGATGGAGGGCACAAGGAGAAGGGGACGACAGAGGACGAGATGGTTGGACAGTGTTCTCGAAGCTACCAGCATGAGTTTGACCAAACTGCGGGAGGCAGTGGAAGACAGGAGTGCCTGGTGTGCTCTGGTCCATGGGGTCATGAAGAGTCGGACACGACTAAATGACTAAACAACAACAACAAGATAGCAAGCCTTCCCATCCATCCTCATTCTCAGCAGATGTGAAACTGAGACAGCCAGTGTGTTACTGCGATCAGGGCGTTGGACCAGGACCTGAGAGGCCAAGAGTTCAAATCCCCACTCAGGCATGAAGCTCCCTGGATGACCATGAGCCAGTCACCAACTCGTAGCCAGACCTACCTAGCAAGGTTGTTGTGAGAATAATATGGAGGCCAGAATGCCATGCACACCACCCTGAGCAACTTGGAGAAATGATGGGGCATAAATCCACTAATAAAATAAATGAATGGCTATCTCTGGATGCTTATCCACACCTATATGTGGTTTGAGGCCACCATGTGCTGCATGGGAGGCAGATGCTAGCTGGCTGAGGGCGACAAAGAGGTGTTAGAGGACAGGGCTGTGTGGGTCTTCTGGCCTGGCCTGCACTTGCTAAGCTAGTCTATAACCCTTAGCAGAGCTGGAGGGTGCTATCCTTTTGCCAGTGCTGAAGTAAAATTCACCTGCCAATCCAGTTGCCATGTGTGTTCGGAATGAGAGGTGCCATCTTGTCCTTTGCCTCAGGCATCAAATGCATTGGGACACCCCTGTCCTAAAGTTTATTTATGCCAGAAAGACCATGGATAAGCTGTTCCACCAGTGGCCCCCAAACTTTCCCCCTTACTTGATAATTGCTGAGGGTTCTGATGAGCCACATAAAGATTTTGCTGCCAACTGTAGCTACTGTAATTTTTTAAATTTTATTTTAATTTATATGCCACTTAATTGAAAAACAACCAAACAACCCCTAAGCAGTTTACAAAAAAAAGAAACAGAACATTAAAATTCCCAGTTAAAAATGATTAAAAACTAGTATCTAAAAGCATTTAAAAGATGAATGTGCTCTGCTAGCCAGTGCTGCTAGTGAGGAAGAGAGCCAGTGTGGTGTAGTGGTTAAGAGCGGTAGACTCGTAATCTGGGGAACCGGGTTCGCGTCTCCGCTCCTCCACATGCAGCTGCTGGGTGACCTTGGGCCAGTCACACTTCTTTGAAGTCTCTCAGCCCCACTCACCTCACAGAGTGTTTGTTGTGGGGGAGGAAGGGAAAGGAGAATGTTAGCCGCTTTGAGACTCCTTAGGGTAGTGATAAAGTAGGATCTCAAATCCAAACTCCTCTTCTTCTTCTGCTATTTGCTGCATGATTTTAATTGTATTTTTACAGATATGTCATGGGCCATCTAGTTGTCTATGGAGCCACCGATTTGGAAGCCCTGGTTTAGGTATTCAGTAGAAATCTATCACTTGACGCCATAGCATGTAATATTTCTGCCTCCGATATTATAGAAATTACCGGCAATACAATAGAAAATACATCTTTAAAATGAGCCCTGTTTTGTTCCTGTGGCCTGGCTGAATGCAGTGCACTTGTTCCCCTAATAAGAGCGTTTTGTCGGTTCCTCAGGTGACAAGAAAGGCATTCATATAGAAGGAGAACATGGCCTCTTGGCAGAGGTACAAGAGAGGAAATCTTTGCCAGAATTAGCATAGCTGCTGTACAAAACTACCTGTCTTTTTAATCTGAATATTTGCCAAAAGAGAGGAGGAGGAGAGAGAGGTTTTTCAATAGCTACTTGCAAATTTTGACCTTGTGGAAAATACGTTGAAAGATTTGTCCTTGCAAGGCGGGGGCAGGGGAGGTTACAATTTTGGGTGCATGTGTCTTAGGGGAAATACACTGACTTCTACAACAAAATGAAAGCATTTTGTTTCCATGCAGAGTTATGATTTTCTTCGCCTTCTTTTAAAAATTCTGCTCATCTGTTTTCAAGCCAAGCAAATAAGACAAATACATTTCTTTCTACTTAAAAGATCTCTCATGTTAGTAACGTCTGCTGCTGCGGGAGATGTGAAACAGCACAGTTAAAGCTGTCATGGGCAATTTTTCTTACACACTTAAGTGCTTTGTTATTTTAAAGAGAGAAAGAATAGGAGCACACACACACATCCAAAAAGGATGCTGAATTCAAAGCAATGCTAATGCAGCATTACGGCTGAGCATTTCAATGCTGAGCAAGGTGAAAGAGGCAGAACTGTGGGTTCCTGTCCTGCATATGCTTATTTAAACACATAAATAGGGACAAAGAGAGTGAAGTGATGATGGCTCTGAGTGAATCTGTGAAATTGGGATTCAAGTATTATGTGTGACCTTGGATCATGCACACGCTTTCACTCAGCATAATCTTCCCTTCGTCTGCTGCTATCCCAAGAATGCTCCATTTGTACAAGCATTGTATTGGTATGGCAGATAAGAGAGAGAATGTATTTTGCAGAGGTACAGGCTGCATCACTGCCACGAGTACTATGTAGGCACAAGGGTAGCCAACATGGTGCCCTTAGCAGTTGTTGAAACCAGCCAACATAGTCAATGGTCAGGATTGATGGGAAATGTAATGTAATAACACGTAGGACATGATGTTGGCTACCTTTGCTCTACATCTTCCACCACTGCAAGGGGTTCCTGGGGTATAAGTTATTGTTGTAGCTATGTGCTGTAGCAATTCTTTGGTCTCCATCCTCCATATACCAGCACTGGTACAGATATCGCTGGAAAATTCTGGCATGTCTCTCTTGTGGTACCCCTCCCTCTATTGTCCTCCCCCTGTCTGTCCCGTTCAACTAGGGATGGGCAAATATCTCAGTTTCGGATTCTTTGAGTTTCTCATCCCCTCCCCCAGCCTCCACTTCATTACATTTCCAAATCAGTTTGCAATTTAAAAAAATATCATGAAAATATTTTAGGGTGCATTTTTAAAAAAATATACAGATTCAATTTTCCCTGATATACTGCATTTTTATATTTTATCTTTACTCACATATGCATTTTATGATCATTTCCACCTAAAATATGTATTTTTGTAGACAATGGAAAACGGCACTGCAAAATTCAGTGAATATGCAAGTTTCAAAGGACAGCTGCACGTCTCTGGTCAGATATTGACTCATGAATTTGCATTAAAATGTGAACCAAATCAGATTTATCTCCCATCTCTGTCTTCAACGCATAGGCATGCTTAATCCAAGACAGGACAGAACTACCTCAGAGTGGAATTATTAAAAGATTGTGAGGGTTTTATGAAAGACCCATAAGGTGTTATGAGGATGTTGAGCCATAAAGAACAACAACGGTTGGTTGCTTCCATACAAGCAGATTTATTGTGATGAAGGAATGTAAATCCATTCCTTGCCATCCTGTCACAGATTTTCAGCATTTCAGAGCAAGGTACAGCATGTCCTACTTGCTCTCTCCTTGTGACTTCACCGCTTATTCCTATGTAGGTAATGCCCATTCAACTCATTTGCCAAATCCTTCACCAGGTGAGGAATTTACTGAACTGGTAAGGTGACTAAAGTTAATGCCAAGAACAGAGGAACCAAATGATAGAGGGGTTCTGTAACTAAGCAAGGGCAGTGCTACTTTATAAGTGTGGATAAGCTGTAATGAGAAGAGTCCCTGAGTTTTTCCTGGAGAAATAAAGGACACACCAGAAACCCTCAATGAATGCTACAGAATTTGGAGGCTTTGAGGACACATTGAACCTAACAAAACAATAAACAAAACCACTTATACTAAAGGAAAAGTAGTGGGCGATCTTACAGTCTGCTGTGTCCAGATTCTGAAAGAAAAACAGTGCCCGCGTAGGGCCTAACATTATTTTGGTGTTGGGGGAGCTTCTGTACTGTGACTACTTCCTATGCCAATACCAGTAACATGAAAGTTTCTCACCAAATCATGCCCAGATTCATTCCTTCCAGAAACTGTTGCAATGTAAACATTAGTTATTATTATTATTATATTTATTTATTTATTTATTTATTTATACCCCGCCCATCTGGGCAGCTCCCAACAGAATATTAAAAACACAATAAAACATCAAACATGAAAAACTTCCCTAAACAGGGATGCCTTCAGTCCTGGGGAACACAATATAGACTCCTCCACCATGGGTAATGCTTCTTGCATACAGAGGTGTACCTAGGCTATCTTGCACCCTTGGCAAGGAGCTGTATTGATGCCTTCCGCCCGCCGCCCCGCAAAAAACAATAATTCAATAATCACAAATTACTCTTAAACTGGGTGTTTACAGCACAAGCCTATGAATGTCCACTCAAAATCTCAACAAGTTCAATGGGGCTTACTCTGAGGACAGAGTGTACACAAGATGGCAAGGCTTCTGACAATGCCTCACTTGCCTTTTCGTTACCCCAAAAGACACCAGCAGAAAGGCACTAGCATGGATGTTGCATCCCTGTGCGCACTTTACTTGAAGGTAACCCCATGTAAGTCAATGGCCCTTGCTCTCTGGGGTAAACTTCCAGCAGTGCACGTGCTGAAAATTGGTCAAGGTGGAAAGATACCAGGGAAAAGCAACTTGTCTGTGGTAAATTAAGAGCCTTGCCTGACATTTCTCAGTCACCACATCAACTGAAAGGCCGCTCAGGACAAGCAGGAGGTGCAGAGAACAGGGAGCAGCATCCACACTAGGATGGAGGGCCAAATATCAGTGTCTTCAGGGGGAGTTCCACTGCACAAACTAGCCACCAGACAACTAGGCAGGGGGCTCTGCAGGGCTGCTGCGACAGCCCACACCAGCTTCCCGGTTCCTCACCCAGTGTTGAGAGGCACCATTTTTGTGCCCTTGCCCGCACACTTGGCAGAGGCTAACCCCTAGGTACACCTTGCTTGCATGACTCTAGCACAGGTATCCCCAAACTCGGCCTTCCAGCTGTTTTGGGACTACAATTCCCACCATCCCTGACCGCTGGTCCTGTTAGCTAGGGATGATGGGAGTTGTAGTCTCAAAACTTCTGGAGGGCCGAGCTTGGGGATGCCTGCTCTAGCAATACAAGAAGGATCTGTCCAGTCCCAGGTGGTCGTGTAACAGGACAAAATAAAGGGATCTAAGAGGCAAACCAATCAATATCTTCTTACACGGATTTCCTGCCATGCATGCCTCACATATTGCACAATACTTTGTGTTCCTTGCCTCTCTAAGTGCTGAAGCATTGAGACATTTTCAGAAAGAGACAAGGAGTAGCAAGGTGGAGACCACAGGTGTAAATGAAGTGTGCTTGGGAGCATAGGCAAAGCAGTCCATATGGGCTGAGCAGCCTTTGCAGACCCAAGTGGGAGGAAGGAAGACAAGCAAAATGTAATGCAGTCCAATTAAAATGCTGACACAGTAACACCTGACACTTTTCTCTAAACAAAAAACAAAAAACAAGACACAAAGCCAAACAAATTTCAGACAAAGAAAAGGCAGGATGTGGGGGGGGGGGAAGCCAGGGGAAGAAGCTTCCCCATTTCTACAATTCTTTTTTTAAAAAAAAATAATAATAGAATAGGCAACAGCTGCATTAACTGGAATCCAGATTTTCTTGGATATTCAAAGCAGAATCACAAGAAGGGACAAAATCCCACCCCATCCCCTGGGGGGAAGGAATGCTAACTGTACTTTTAATTCCCTTTTTCTGTGGCTGTTCACAAGATTTTTCAACCATAGGAGTGAGTGGCAGCACAAGTGCAGGTAGAGAGGGAAGCAGTGCAGGAACTTGCTCTGATCCCTCTGCCTCCAGCACACAGGACAAACTTCCTCCATCTCTGAAGATGATGCAAGTGTTCAACGAAAGGGGAGGGGCAGCTTTGCAGCTTGCCAATGAGGTCAGCGCTTGCCCATTTGCTCAGCATTAATGATCACTGAGAAGTATTTTACATGGGGGCAGGCAGCAGTGAGGATTCTGAAATAAATGAGTCAAGCTAACTCTCGGGCTCCTGTGAGCCCTTACACAGAAGCTTTATTCTTCCTATAGCTCTTTCTTCCTGGAAATGCACAAAAGAGAATGCAGTAGGAAGGATGGAAGGGGAGGTTGCCCGATTCCTACTGATACTCCCCAAGGCTTTCTACCGCCTACCTGTTATCCTTAGAACAGCTAATGAACAGCAGGGGAACAACAGAAGCTGCTGATGGCCATAAATTGCTGAACACATTCTGGGAGACAGTAACATCACTGATCAAGAGGAAGACAACTGCAAAAGCCAAAAGTATTGATAAAACTATCAGGCGAGGCAGTTTGCCTTTGTTCTTTCTGAACATAAGCTACCTTTACAAGATCTAGGGGGTTCAATCCAGTCTTTCCCCTGCTTAGAATTAGATCCACAGAAATCAATGGAAGTTAGTTATGACTAACCAAGCCTCACATACTTTAAACATGTCTAAGGCTGCAGTCTTAGCCACATCTAATCAGAGTTAAATCCCACTGAATTGTAGATCACAGAACTGTAGAGCTGGAAAGGCTCCAAAGCCCCTGTAATGTAGGAATCTCAATTAAAGGATCCATGACAGATGGCCATCCAACCTCTTCTCCAAGAAAGGAGACTAAAGCACCTTCCATGCCACTGCTGAACAGCTCTTACCATTAGAAAGTTATTCCTGATGTTTAGTCAGAATCGCCTTTATTGTGACTTAAAGCCTACTCTCCAAAGCAGAAGAAAACAAGCTTGCTTCATCTTCTATGCAACAGTCCTTAGATATCTGATGATGGCTATCATCTCTCTTCTCAGTATCCTCTTTTCCAGGTTAACATACCGAACCCCCTCAATTATTCCTCAAATGGCCTGGCTTCCAGACCCTGTTTCATGCTGGTTGCCCTCTCCTGCACACGTTCCAATTTGTCAATATCCTTCTTAAATTGTGGCACCCAGAACTGGACACAGTACTCCAGATGTAGTCTGACCAAGGCAGAATATAGTGGTACTATTACTTCCCTTGATGTGGACTTTGATTCTGCTGATGCCAGGTTCCCACTACGTCCACTTCATTAATCAGTTCTTCCCTATTTGTGAGGACCACATTCAAAGAGATGATCCCCTTGTTGCTTCTTCTGAGAAATGTAATTGTTAATGAGGCAATGGAGGAATGTCCCGAACTCCCCACCTCTTACTAATGTGAGAGGATTTAAAGGAGAGAGGGGAGGCGGAATGCATAAATGAAGGCTTGCCATACCTTATTCCCAATCTTCAGCTTACTCCCAAACTTCAGCTTCCAGCATGGTTTTCAGTGTTCCTAAAAGCATAGCACTGGAGAATACAGTGGCTTAAAAACTCTCCTTTCATACTGATTGGGTGATTCTGGGTACTGGAGACAGGGACTCTGCTGCAGAAATAGTAGCAGGGCTTTGGCACACCCTGATCCCTGTCCCCCACAACACTGAGCACCAGTAGGGCTGTGCTGAAGGCACCTTAGGTACCTGAGGATGCCAGCCTGACCATACCTCAACTGCTAATTTGAAACCAACCCTAGATCATGACTGGAGATTGTGTTGTAACATTCGTCCCCATCCCCCATCCCCGTTCCCCCCATCCCCGCTTTGGAGCAAACTATACAAGGTGACATCAGGTCATTAAGCCTGTGGAAGCAGCCTCTGATAAGGTTGCTTTCAACAGTATCTAGGGTGCTCTTAAAACACCTACAGCCCAGCCTTTATAATATATCATGCTGAATTTATATTGAAACGAAAAAATCATTAAGAAAGCAATTCAAGCGGAAAGAGCTAGGAAACTTGACAAACATTTTTTATTTTTTGCTTGACAACATAGCATTTGCTGTAACGGAGGTGCTGCTGATTAAATAAGCGATCCAAATGCACATAATAAACCTGTAATTTTATTGGCTAAGAGCTATGGAGCAATTTAAAATACATGAATTGCTGTGTTAAGCAAACTACAGCCCATGTACAATACTCATGAATTACAGGGCCTGGCAAAGAGCTGACCAGTTGCCAAGCGCAGCCTTTTATAAAACAACGATGAACACCAGTGCAGCACAATAGAAAGCAGGGGTGCAAGAGACTCATTAGCTCATCCAGACCATCTCCATGGAAAAGCCGGAATTGTTCCCAATAGGACAGTTTTTAATGCTTTGTACAGTCTAGCCTATCTTTTAAAAGCCCCAAATGAAGGCATTCCTCCCATTTGGGAAGATGGTTCAGCATTTTTCCCCCTCATAGAAAGTCAATGGAAAGATGCAGTCCATGTTCATGGGAATGTTTACCTGAGCATTAGTACAGGTGTTTCATTCTTGTAGAATAAGCTTGGGGTTTAAGGTAAATGAGAGAAGGCTGAGGTGTTTGTAAAGATAGCCATCTAGAAGAGGAAGTCCCAGTAGGATTGGTGCCTATCCTTCCAGACTACCAAGCAATTTAAATGATTTCCCCTTGCAAATCCATCCCAATGCATGCAAATAAAATCGACAATAGGATTTTAGAATGTCATTACTTCACAGCCATTATTTGGCATTGCAGTTTACTGTTCAGTTGTCCAGTGTTTGACATTTGAAAAATATATGATTAATGACTGGCTTTTTTAGCCTGTTTGGTCTCACTGGATTCCTCTCCTCAGGCAGAGGAGGTATGTTCCTCAGGCATGTTCGATTGTGGTATTTTTGAAAATTCAAAGTTCAAAATGAACCGATTTGATACATAAGTGTTTTCTGTCAAGAATCAAATTTACACACTAGAAAAGGAGTTAAAGATATCCAGGTATGTTCATGCATTCTGTTTTTCAGGCATTCTTAGGGCCATGGGATGGCAATAGTGAGATGCTGGCTCCTCTTCCCCCTTTCTCCTGAGCCTATATAGGCCCCCATTGGTCTCCAAACAAAACTGAAACTATTAAAGTTTGCTTCTTTTACCTATGATGACCTACAACAAAACCCTAGAATTAAAAATCAAAGGCATTCCACACAGAACAAATGTTCTGCTGGAAGAACAAAATTCAATAAGATCCCAACAGGCTAAAGAAGTGAAAACTGCTTCTTTCAAAAAAGAAAGAAAATAAAAAGGTGGAACATATATCAGATTTATTTAGATTTGGCTTCAAAGCAGACAAATACAGAAAAAATGACCAATAACATGTGTACACCTTTCATGGTTCACAATACAATCTAAAGGACCTATTCACATCTGACAGCATAAGAGCCTTGCTGGATCAGAACAAAGGCTTGCCTAGTCCTGTTTCCCACAATAGCCTATGGGAAGCTCACAAGCAGGACCTGTGGGATAATAGCCAGTTCCTACTGTTGTTCCCTAGTAACCAGTATTCAAAGAAGAATACTGCTTTTGCCCTAGGAAGGGTAGTCAACCTTTCATGCCAGATGGACCGCAAAAGCAGTTCAACATAGAACCCATGAGCCACACATTGCTTTGTTGTGCAGCAGATGGGGAGCAAGACACACACACAAATACCCAACCCTCACATTGCCTTCCCAAAGCCAGCTAAGCAAGGCACCTGGCTTTGGGAAGGATCTGCAAGGCTCTGGCAAGGTCCTAGAGCCCTGCCACCTCCTTCCCAAAGCTGGGAAATTGCTAACTGGGCTTTGGGAAGGAGGTCTCTAAGACCCTTCCAGAACCCTCATGCCTCCTTCACAAAGCCCAGCACCTGCTTACCCAGCTTTAGGAAGGCAATGCAATAGCTGTGCGGAAGGCGTCAAATGTTGCTGAGGGCTGTCAAGCTTCCAGAAGGGTACTAGTTTACACCTGAAAGAGACCAGATAGTTTGTTCTGTCTCTATAAGTAAATCACAAATGACCAACAGAGGTATGTGTGGAGTCACACTGGTGAGCTAATATCCTATGTGAGTTTATTTGTCAGGCTATGAACATTAAGAAGAGTCCCACTGGATCAGTCCAAGCAGCCAAGCAGATTCCCACAAGCAAAACTTGGGTGCAACAGCACTCTCCTCATTTGTGACTTCTGGCTACTGCTATTCAGAATAAAGCTGTCTTGGACAGTGGAAGTACAACATAGCCATAAGGTAAATATCCATAAGAAGAACAGTGCTTATGAAGGTCTTTCTTCATTGATCCGAGATACTCAAATGTTCATGGATATTAATTTTGCTGTGATCATTCAGTACTGCTCGAGCGATTCTTCATGCCTTCTACTAGGTGTATTAGATGTTAAGGATAAACAGGAGCACTTTCTACTGGCAGAACTAATTTATTTTCTGGAGCAAATAAGCCACCTGAGATGAAGGATGGCATTCTTTGGCAAAGGTTGCAGGAAAAACATTAGATGTGGCAACCACCATGTCGGAAGCACTACACTGCAGGGGGAAAGAAGAAAACGGCCAGATAATGAAATTACAGAACATTGAGAATGTCACAGAATGGCAGCAGACGGACATCATTCACAAATTATATGAGGCATTAACATGCTGATATCCCATTCAAGTGACAAAGATGGCAGCAGAAACTGTAAATAGTCCAAAATGAAATAGCCCAAAATGAATCCATGCCTGAGACCAGAAGTTTAATGAAACCAGAGGAGCTGGCAGAAAATTAATCTCACTCTCTCTGTGCAGTCTCGAAGCAGTAAACCCTAGGCCCTTCTCAGAGGAAGTAATTGCTTGACTTCTATTTTTGTGAACCCCTCATTCTTCCACGATACCCTACCGTTTATGCACTTTAATTGCAAAAGGAAATCATGCACTGCCAAGCCGCTTCAAGCTGAGCCATCATCCTGTAATCTCATAAACACCACGCAAGGGGTACATTTTTTCTTTCTCCCAACCACTAGAAATATTTAGAAATAACTGAGTGCACAGTAAATGTCATAGCAAGAAGGCTAAGCATGCCCTAATAGCCATCTTCCTATAGTCCACTGAGCAAGGTTTGAAGTATCTGAAAACTCATAATAAGAAGCTAAGAATTGACTTCTGGTATCAGACCAAGATACATTTCATCCAGTGTTTCAGTCTACAACTGCTGGATCCCTCTGGGAAGCTTAGCTGGTCCAGAGTTAGCCTGGTTCTGGATGTGGGGATTCTATTAGCTATTATATGCTATTGACCCATTGTAATGCTACACTGATTTATCTCTCCAGTACTTTCTCTGCACTTGGGGAACTCAGATGAATTCTATGTTTCAATTCTAATGGCAGACTCCAAACCTAAGATTACAGAAATATAGCCCAGTTCCTCATTGTAGCCTTTTAAATTAAGCCACAGTTATTAAAAGAATTGTGAGCTCTGAGTCAAAGTTGTCTGTATTTTTAATCTGTTTCTGATTGTTTGTGGATTTTGTTATACTCTTGTTTTTAAAAGGTACAATTTGTGTGCATGTATAATGCATTTTTTCCTCCACTGTGGCTGTTTTGATAACCCCATTCATAGCCTGTAAACAAAATAAACTGAAACTTGTTATATGCAACATACTTCATTAATTTGTCTAATTCTTTTTAATGCTATCTCCACTCATGTTGATTACTACATCTTATGGCCATGAACAGCCTCCATGAGAGGAATTTCTCATCAAGGAGACACTCTCAAGGAGAGATATTTTCATATTCTGTTACTATCCTATTTGACCCCATGGCCCTCCTCTGAGGCTGTATTAAGATGGAACCACAGGAAAATGGAATGAAGTGCCCTTACCTATTAAATTTTGCATTTTATGTGATCATTCACACAACATAAAAGCCACTTCTGGAGACCTAGTGGATTCTAGCAGACGTTTAGCACTCTTTTCAATGTCAATTGTCCCTCCCACACCAACCCCCCCCCCCACACACACATTTGCAATCCTATTAACTCAGAAAATTGTGGAAATTTTGAATTGTAATTTCCCTACAGGTGTCATGATTACACCACTGCCTGAATATTCACTTTCTTAAAGGATAGAGCCACTTTCCACTCTAGGGAGAGGCCTAGATTCTCACTGGTGGAAGGGAGGGATTAGATACCATGCCACCCCCAATCAGGGATGCAATGGAATCCAATTTAACTCAAATTAGCTTGAAATCAGAGGAGGCTATTTATTCCAGGACAATTCCAAATCAAACAGAGGTGGTGTTTGTATGGCAACATCATTACATGTGATACTCCTTTGCCCTGGCAATGCAATTCGTGTATCAGGATCTTGTAGCTTTCAGACTTGTTGAGAAGAGGCGATCTAAGAATGTTCAGGTGTCCTTGATCCTGCATGACTAGTTTCATCTGCTGAAATTTCCTGAAAACTATCAAGCCCCTTCTCCTTTGCCTCTGGCTACCCTACCATTTAGCATGCATGTACTCTACTAGTACATGCATCAAGGCTAACATGGATATTAATGTTAACATGGAGGGATGGTGGCAGCTGAATTCAGAAAAACTGAATTATTCTCAGGCTTTAAAGCAACCATGCAAATTTGGTCAGAACTGTAATGAGTCAGATCAGGTGATGGCAATCCTAATTAAAACACAACTTTGTCAAATGTAAAGTCTGCTGCAAAGACTAAGTGCTATGAACTCCCATGAGCAGGTCTTTTTGAAATTAGTAAGTTTTAATAAAAGGTTCGTAGAAGTGGTTCTTATATGAGAATTCAGAGTTTCATGGTGAGGTGTCCATGTACTATCAAGTTAAACAAATGTTTCATTCAAGTTAGAGCAAACAAAAGCTGGTGTTCCCCATGTTGGGAAAAACAAAGAATTTTCTTTAAGTATTCCCTGCATGGCAAATAAAATACCAAATAGCCCAACTTAATAGAGAATTCAAAACAGTGACTCATCATGTGAACATTGCAGAAAAGGTCACCTTCTGGTAATATTGTATCATCAAAAGTAAATATGATCAGCACCCCTCACAGACAGCCCAAGAAATTTTGTGGCCTGAAAATGAAGGCCAAATACCCCCCGTTTCTTCCAACATTTTCAGGCACCAGTTCCTGCCTTCATCCATCTCTCCCCCTCTCAAATGCTGTTTCCTAGTCCTGACATCACTATAAAAAGTGATATGAAATTTCAAGTTACACATTTAGATAAGCTAAAGTTCTTAAAAGTCAACTGAGGAAATTAAATGCTGCCAAAGCAAATGAAAGTAACCAAAGAGAACATTGTCAAAGAGAATTAGACTGAATCAACATTCTCAATGACTGTGAACCTGAATTTCAATATCAACAGGAAAAAAATATTAAGGATTAGAAAAGACAATTCATTTCAGCCTTTCTAACTAGCTTACCTTACATTTTCCCCAGACATCAACAACTATAGAGAGTCTGATATTGCCAGAGTGCATTTTTCTTCCAAAGCCGGCTGTAACAATGTCAGAATGATTGATGGATGGATGGTTCAGAGTTAACACTCAAATGGCTAATTAAGTCTAGAGTGCTTCTGTACTGGAAGGTGGCTGAGATAGCACCTGGGACCAGAGCATGCACTGCAAATAGCACGCAGATCTGACTTGACACTACAGCACAATTATTCATTCAGTATGTTATCTCTCTCAAGCACAGGCCCAGGAATTTCTTACCAACGGGAACACCCTCTGACTCTATAAATAGAACAATGATTGCCCCCCCCCCCACTTGCCTGCCCACAAGATCACACAGATGCATTTTCCATTCTGAATAAATACCTATGAGATTGGGTTTTATGCATAATAGAGCAAACATGTCCATTAGTCCATGAAAAAAGTGTGTATTTTAAAATATATTTATTTTTTAAAAATCAAATGGGTTATATGCACAATTAGAAATCATATCATGAGAAAACAACTACAGAACAACTAGGGTAGTTAATTCCAATTGATATAGAGGAAAAACCAGCCAAAGCTAAAGTATTATTGTACCCTGTAATGGCAGCTTCAGCAATCAGATGAATCTTTACACATTCACCTTCTCTGTGCATTCAGGTGAACCACATTAGTGCTGATATGCACCATCTGTTTCCCAGTGACCCTGTATATGCTAGCCTCATCCTGTCCTGGCCCTTGCACACTGAGCATGAAGATATGCAAGGAGTTTCAGCCCACATTCAGCGGAACGCATGTTGGAAACCTCCTTTCAGCAGTTCAGGATTCCTAATCATGGAGCAGATCTTAACCACATTCAACTGAACACCATTTAGAATCTCCCTTCAGACATTCACACTCACAATGCAAAAGTGAGAAGCAGAAAGGACAGCATGCAACAGACTTACCTAGGCTAATAAATTCTCATTCCTTCCTCCTGTCTCTCAGGCTACATAACATAGCAAGCAGTGCTCCAAGCCCAGTTGTTGCAGAAAATACTGTATTTAAGAAGCACCACACCAACCAGTAGGGTGGCCAGATTGTAGAAGGAATTTCTGCAGGTGCAGCTTGTTGTGTAAGCTGAAATTCCCTGTTCTGCTAAACTATTAAAGGTGCAGGAGCCCTGTACTCTTCTGTATTTGGCCACCCAATCCACTAGTATGCTTACTAACCAGCAGGATGCTACAATAGCCTCACTCCACAAATGTTTATTAAGATGTAGTCCCACCAAGTTCAGTCAAACACTCTCCCAAATAGGATTATTATTAATAATAATATTTTATCAGTTATTAAATTTCTATACCACCTTTCATCCAAAGATCAGAGGGGTTTACAATATAAAAACACAAAAATATATACCATAATAACAAACAAAAACAACACACACACACACCACAGTATTACTATGTACACTTACATGGAAATATGTCCCATAGAACTTGGTGGGACTTATTTCTATCATGCTTAGGAGCAAGGCGTTAGTTTTAATAACTTTCTGGTACACAAGCCAGACGTAACTCATTAGCTTAGCCAAGACAAATGGAAGATGCCTTCACACTTTTGCACGAAACAGCATTCTATGCAGAAACACTAAGGGAAGAACAAGCCATTTACAAATAGAGTGTTAGCTGCTGTTTACATCATACTAATGCTGGACACACACACAAAGTTACCCAACGTATGATGTTAACACATTTGTAAAACCAAGTGTCAGACTGCAGAAGAAAAAAGATTGACCATAATTTCAAAACAGAGAATGCCTTTGCCCCAACTCCATGTAATAGGAAGATTGAAGTTTTATGTACCTAGCTGAGGACATGTGGATCAAATTAATCACATTCATAATATGTAAATAGGATGGAGATGGGACAAAGTTCTCGCATTTGAACTACTTTTGTCTCTCAAATGTTATTTATTATTTTTATTTATACTATGTATATTCTGCACTTCCTCCCAATGGAGCCCAGAGTTGTTTGAGTTCTACGCAATTTTTGTAAAAACTAAAATTTGAAATCTCAACAAAGTTTTCATCACAGAGAACTAGGCATCTGCAATAGTGTATAACCTGATGCTAAAAGAAACCGGTTTCAAAAAGTAGAATCTGACAACTTACTGTTGTTATCCTACACCCATACCCACTGCCAGTTCTTTGGTGCAAAAAATAGTAACATTGACCAAAAACCAGAGAAGGATTACTATACAGGGTCTAATCACTCCTGGATCTCAATTGCCCACCTTCACTCAATAAAACATTTTGTGTTTCTTCTCAAGTAAAGATGAATTTGCCATGAAAGAACCGACCCCCTTCAATTACCTATTCAGCTGTCATATTTTCCCTTCATTCCATGAAATGGATGAGGGGGTTAATATATGTGGCTATTTCTTTTCTCCACAGAGAGTTTAAAATGAAATTACCTTGCCACAGAAAGTGAAGTAAAATACAAATATTTGTTTTAGTCAAGCTACCTCAGGGATCCCCATTCTGAAGCAGATTTCAGCTTCCAGGGGAGGGGGCAGAACAATTCACACCTACAAATATGTATGGCTCCAAGAAAGTGCCTGTAGTTTTATTTAAAGAAAAGCTGTGAAATGGATACTAGCTCTTATCCATTGAAATTATACACAGCATCTGCCTCCCAAGCCTACATGCATTTGTGCAAGAAATAAGTTACAGATGACCCTGAAGACTCCTGTTATTTGATGAAGCGTGAAGGAAATGATTGAAGGGATCACAAATTGAGCAGCCATGCACATTGCCGCAGTTGTGATGCTACCGGCCTGTTGGGAGGAACACCTGGATGTTTTCCTTTGCTTCCCTAACAGGATTCATTTGATTAGGACATTCATCTAAGTTGTTCATGTGAATCCCCCTCCCAATCCATCAAAGGAATCAATAGCAGAAGTTAAGAAGAGACTAAAAAGAGGAATCATTTGTTGGGGTGGGTGGGAGGTGGGAGGTAGGGTGTTCTGAGGAATAAAATGTGTAAACTGCTTTTCTAGGGGTGGATAGGGAGCTTATGAAGAAGAACACAAAGCAGGAAACATTATGGGAAAGGGAAGGGAGTTTATGGAGTTGCTCTCAGAGGGAAAGTGTGGCACAAAGAGAACTCTTAGTGTTTAATGTATTTATTTGCAAGTTCTCTACCCCGTCTTTTGACAAAGTTGGTCCCTAAGGAGCCTTATAAGGATTTGTGAACTCTTAGGGCTGACTCTGAGCCCTGGGAAGTCAGAGGCCCTGTGGGGAGGTGGTTCCAGAATCCAGCAAACAGGCCAGTTGCCTGACCTGGATAGGGTTGCAATCCCTCTGAAGGAGTAGATACATAGTTTGAACTATCATTGTCACTTATTTTATTAGTTTATTTGTAGTTCTATAATAACTTGATAACTAATAAAATTAAAACATTTTTTAAAAAACCATCGTCACTTGAAGCTCAGCTAACCTATGTGGCTTGGAGTCTCTTTTATCAGTTTCAGCTGCTACATCAGCCTTGCCCATCCCTGGCTAGGGAATACATGTGGTTCACGCATTGATAACCTCAAGACTGGTTTACTGCAGTGCACTTTATGTGGGGCTTCCTTTGGGTGTGGTCCAGAAGCTTCAGCTACTGCAGAATGCTGCAGGTCAACTGGACTTGATCAGACTACTGGTCAGCACATGACACCAGACCTGCACTGGCTTTCCATCTGCTACTGCAGTCAAGTTCAAGGTTCTTCTACTAGTATACACAACCCTCAATAACTGAGGCTCAGGATACCTGAAGGACTGCCTTATCCTGTTCATCCCAAGTGGATCACTCAATGTGCCAGGCTCAAGCAGACCTGAGAAATGTAGTGTTCCCAAACTAAAAAACAGTAGCTCATGGAACAATAGCAGGGCAAGAGATCTCCCTCCTCTCCCTCTTGCCAGTGCTGGGAGAGTGGGTACTTGGGATTCGGTAGGTGGGAGGAGGGTAGGGATCAGACCCACAAAATCTATGATTAGGGATGCCATGATATCTGGAAGAATTTCCATTAGATGAGATTAAGCTGAGCTATTTCCTGCTTGAGGGGCTGAAAATAGCTCCAAGCCAATCAGGTCCAAGCCTGAGACAACTTGCCCACCCTTCCTTTCAATCAATTTAATTATGAGTTTTTATAACTCCTCTTAATTGAATATTTTTCATTCCCAGAACAGGGGACTTCATTTCTGATAAACCAGATGATACGAAAATGCCTTTTAAAAGCAAAGTAGCATGGCATGGTTGGCATGTGACTTTCTGAGTAGTGTGCTATTCCCTGCCAAGACTAGTCTCTGGCAACTTTGTCTTTAGCAAAGAAGTCACTGCTGTCTGATATACAACCCTTCACCAATTGCTGTGGTATAAATGGAATTTATGTGGATTGTAATATAGTCAATTTATCCCCATAAAGAAAAGAGAAATCATAACTCACTGGGCAGATTCTGGTTCTTAGCGTCAGTTGCAGTGATAAATTAAACAACACAGCACAAATTCCTGTACATGACTTTTCATTTCTAGCTACGTAACTTCAGCCTATACAAGCACAGAAGCTCTGTTATAACAGTGGTTGCTCATTTTTCTTCTTAATGCTGGACCCTAGCTGGATTGGCAGCCTTGGAGTCTGTACTGTGGGGGTCTTAAGAGCTGCATAGGCCTCATCCTGATATTGTTGTAATACCTGGATTCTTTGGGACATATTCAGAAGAAGCTACTGCTGCCAGGGAGCCAAGCAATATGTGACCCCTGGTCTTGATTTAGGAGAGGGCAGGTGTATCATAATTGTTTGTTCTGTCTGGCACTACACTAGAGCTTATCTCTGAACTGTGCTGTCATAAAGGATAGTTACAGATTGTGTGATATGGCAAAAGGAAAAGGGAGCATAACTAGCTGTTTGCAACAGTACTTGTTGTGCATCGTATACATATCATTAAAAACCTCAACAAAAGAAACCTAATTTTCTGAACAAAGACTGTAATGAAGCTGAAGGATGGCATCATATCAATGCATAATTACAACAAGATTGAAAACCACTTGTGTCTACAAGCACATTTTCATTACCTACTTAGGAAAGGAATTTTGTTTTCCTTCTCCTCTTCCATCCCTGCTTTCTGACTTTCAGTCCCTGAGCTATAATTTTGCTACCACACAATTCAACTCATAATCAATTTCCTAACCAACTGCTTTACCCTTAACCCTTTTAAGGTTAAAGGAAACCGATTGCTTATTATAGGAGATGCACACATGCAGAGTGTCTAAAAATGCAAAGGTTCATCATTATGTTACACAATTCAAGCAAATTGGATGGGGGGCAGGGACATCACTGGCATACTTAAATCAATATAAAAATGTGCTTGCATTTCTGCTTTGCAGGATTTTGAACTTTTGCTTAAAGTTTTGTTTATTCTACCACAATTAGGTTTCACACACACACACACACACACACACACACTGCTGATCAGTGGTGTGAGAGAGACAGGTGTATAGAGGTTAAAGCTGTATCCTCTGACTAGAACTTGGATTACATGATGGGCCACTTGCAATTTAGGACAGAAAAAGAAGTACTTTTTCACTTAATTCCATGGAATTAATTGCTGGGGGCGTGTACCCACACACACACACACACACACACATACACATATATACTTAAAATAACCCCCTGTCTCTGTGGAGATACTACATTGAATGAGATGACTCTCTGGTCTAATCAAGCAAGTATCTTTTTTCATTCTAAGAGGGAAAGAACACTCTATGATACATTATCACTAAAGGCTGGTCTATTAAGGTGAATGCGGCACTGCCCAATCAACCTCAGCCTGCTCTTGCCTGTCTGCCTTCATACTTGCAACCACTCCAATAGGTGATACTGTCTGCCAGCTTCCTCCTCCTTAGTCGCCCTTGTAAAACTCAGCAGGAAGGAGGATTAGAAGAACATTAGAATGTTAGAAGAACATTAGAATGTGTTGGGTCCACCTGTTATTGGCTCTGGCTCCACATGTTGTTGGGATCCCCACTTTATGCCCTTCCAGTTCCAGAAGATACTAGCCACCACTGTGTGTGTGTGTGTGTGTGTGTGAGAGAGAGAGAGAGAGAGAGAGAGAGAGAGAGAGAGAGTACTGCAGCATTAGCCATTACAGGGCATTCATGCTGGTGATACCACCTATGCTTGCTGTAAATTTGCAGAATGAACTTTTGTCGTGGCTGATCAGAAGGGAAAGGATGGTAATAGAAAGATAGCTCATCTGAATCCTGCTTAGTTTATGAGCATTTTTGCTTCTCTTTATGGAAAGCAGTAAATCACAATGACTTTAAGGATCAAAACCTCAGGGAAAGCTTCTGTCTTTTGACAGGGGACAGCGTTTTCAAACAGAGCTGACAAGACTGGAGCAGAAGAAGCTATGAGGCAGATATATGAGAGCGCTGGTGCTCTAAGGAGATATTGCCCACCCCTCCCATGTTAAATGAGTGAAATAGAAGTGAATCAGCTTATTTTCTGGTTGAGGACATGATGGGACAGAGTTCTGAGGAGAGCACAGGAAAAGTCTTGCTGCATCAAATGATGGCAGAAAATGAGTGAATTCCGTTCATAGAAATAGGATATGGATGACTTTTAAATGAGATAGTCAACAAATGCATCTTCCTGCTGAGTGTGTCTTATCTGATGGCAGCTGGAACCCACCAACAGAGCTTCGAGTACTGGTTAATCCTAAACCAAATATATTCTCCCTCCCTCTCTATCTCTCTCCCCCATTTTCCATTGATCAATGAGAAAATGAATTGCATTTGAAAACTATCAAGTGGAGATCTGGTTGAAATTATCATTGGTGGTACGTGGGGGATTTGTTGCACTTTCCTTACCATCCAGGTAGCTGAGGGACATATGTGAGCATCCTTCCTTTCTTTCTTTCTTTCTTTCTTTCTTTCTTTCTTTCTTTCTTTCTTTCTTTCTTTCCACAAATCATCTTTAGTACAGTAGTCTGCATTCTGCAGCCTTCCCAGGTGCTGTTGCTTACAGAGAAGTTTGGCCAAGGATGACGTGTGTGTGTTTTTTTAAAAAAAAAAGTGGGCTGGGAATGTTGCAGAACCAAGAAATGATTGTACAATGGAAGAGGACTCACATGCACCCACCCATATACCCTCAGTGACCTCAAAAGTAACCTCAAAAAGTGACCTCAAAAGTAAGCTAAGAGCAAACTCTGCTAAAATGAAAATGTAAAAGATTTTTAAAGTATCTGGATAAGAGATTTGGGGAGGGAAGTTGCTCCAGCCTTCCTCCCTTCCCCTGCCACAGAATGAAAATTATCTAGAATTTGAGAGCAGGGTTCAGCACAGCACTTTTAATCATAATGCTGGCTACATAAAATTCAGCACATAGCAAACATCATATCTGAATCAGACCCAACTCTGTTGACATCCCTGAATACATGAAACTTCATTGCAAAACAGACTCACACTGTAGAAGGAGAAAACAGGCTACAAATTCATGAAATATATATTGTAGTCATTTATGTTGAGCTTCTCCATAGGTGTTTTTCCCCCAGTTCTTTGATGTTCAATTGGGGTGACTTTAATGAAAGAAACCTCAGCTCCCCATCCAAGTGATTCAGCTATGAACTAAATAGCTCCTTTTGTTAGCTGGAGATATTATTTAAGATGCTTTGGAAACAACCCTGGCCTTGCTCTGATAATATTAATAAAAAGAGTTCATCAGAATCCTCTCTCTTTTATGAGCTTCTTTTCTTCACTGGAGAGATGAAGGGATAAATCATAATGAAAACTGGAATCATTTAGGAATCACAGTGCCCCAAGAAAAGATCCCAGCTTTAGACAGCGAAAATACCCGAGAAGTGCTGGCTGCCTTGGGCTGTCAGAGATGAACAAGCAGAAATATGACGAGGTCTGTATGTCAAGAGTATAAAGAGTAGTTCAAATTGAAGGAATAAAAGAAAAATTACTTTCTCTGTGCCTCCTGAAACATACACCACCACCCCAGCTTATTGGGAGATGTGCTCTGGGAGTAACAGAATGCCTCTTAAGACAACAGTATCATGGGAACTGCTTTAGACCACTCATTTTTGTCCATCTAACCTAGTAGTGTCTGCTTTGACTGGCAGCAGTTCTAGGAAATCAGGCTAAGGCCTTTCACATCACCTGCTAGCTGAGCCATTTTAAACTGGAGATGCCAAGGATTGAACCTCAGACCTTTGGCATGCAACGTATGTGTTCTTACCTGAGCCATTGGCTCCTCTTATTTCCCCTCCATGGTCCATCTTGTGTTTATTTAAGGGTCACTTCTCATGTCACCTTTTCTGACACAGAGATAAATCTGATGCACCTGTCAGCTTCTTGATGTGAGTATCTAGGGCAAGAGAGACATCTTTCTGCCATTTGGCCATTTTAAAAGTAGACGTTTTGTCCTGACATGGAGATTAAGCTGTAGGTTGGAATAGGAAATGTGAAATTGCTCTTAGGGCTCCTCCTTCCATATGAATTCTTGGTTTCTCTGGGGCTCTTGGGAGTGTTCATTTAGGTTCAGCTCAACCAGCTATTTATTGATCTCATTGTTTAGAGCAGTAACATAAATTCAGCAAAGTGAATGAGAGTAATTGCAAATTAATTAAACGGGCCATTCTTGATTGTCAGACTCGTTTAACTTCTTGTAGCAGCACATGAATATCATTTCCCTGCATAGGGTTGCCAACCACCTATTAGGTGATGTGACAGAGTATTCACTTTAATCATGGCAAAGAAAGAGCAAATAATTTTAGTATCATGTTTGTTGATAACAGCTCTGGAAATGGCAGCAAAAACTTGTAGAAGCAGTAATCTTCCAAAAAACAATCAGCAGCTAAGGAAAGTGTGTGATATAATGACAATGAATAAAGTTACTGTTTATAAATGGCACAGAGGAAAAAAGAATACACACAATCCAGATTTTCCTTCAGAACTGGTGCCTGTCTATTTTGGACCTGAGCAAAAAGAAAAAACAAGTGAACTGATAACTTTGTACATTCTCAAGATGATATAATGAGAAATATCTGCTATATATGATTGCTCTGGGCTTTGAGTAATGTCTTTTAAATATGAAATTTACATAAATAAATTGCTTAAGAGATGTGTGATGATGGCAAAACCTGGGGTGGGGGGCAGGGTATTTAGAGCAGAAACTCTCTCAGATTGGACAATGAAGACCCATTGCAAGCCAAGTCCAAACCCTCACAATGTCCAGGCCCTAGTCATAAAAGTTTGTCCCTAGCACTGGGACTCATCACCAGAATACAACCTTCAATGCTACTGGGTTCCCGTTCTAGGGGCATGGTTGAGAGTCTTCTAATCTCCCCAACAGCTGTTCAAGGTAAGAAGAATACTAGTAAAGGTGAGGTAGTGAACAGCCAAACTAGAATAATTCAAAAGTGAAAACCGTAAAACTCTTGCTCATTTCATGAGCTATTGTTATACTTCCCAGCATAAAGTATAACACAAGGTGATGGCGAAATATTGTAATTCACCTAAGCAAGCAAAACATTGGCAGTAACTGACCATGCTTGGCAGAGACTATACCTCCAGAATCAGAGGCAACATCCCTGTGAAGACCAGTCACCAGGCACTCCTGTTCTGCTCATGGATTCCCAGAGGTAACAGAATGGCTACTATAGGATACAAGATGCTGGACTTGATAAGCCTTTGGTCTGATCTAGCAGGATTCTTCTTACATTCATCTGGGCTGCAGCTCAATTTTGTTCAACTTGAATGGTTGACCACATGTTTTCAGTAATTATGTGAAGAGAATAGTGCACAGTCTATAGAAAGTGGACCAGCTCTACAGGCTATCTACTACTCATTTCATTACTTATCATAAGAATCAGACTTGTCATTTCATTGACTTTAGCCATAGTAGCTCCATTGTATCACTGATATTTATAGGCTGAAGCACTGTGAGACATGACATACCTTTCACCTCTGTCTAATCAGGTCCCCTTGTAAGTTATACAAACCAGGCTGGTGACTGGACACATTTGCCAGAGTAACAAAATGTTTAATGACAGGTTTGCATGGACAAATTTATAAGTTAAGGGGCAGAACATATGAATACCATAACACTGTTTGCATGTGTTTAAAATAAGGCTGCTGTAAAGAAGATGAAGAACATCTGTTCTCTACTTTCCCAAAGGAAGTATAAAAGTGGTACTGAGTTCAGCATTAAAAATCCACCTGTGAATTTTCTGTGGCAGTTCCAAGATAGGATGCTTGAAATGAAAATGTTTGGAGTCAAACAATACTATCATGGTCAGCTATGACCTTCAAAATCTCTGTGCTGCTATGTCTTCCTTCCAATCAAACATCAAATATACTATTTGAGACAACTGTGCAGCCTCTTTCATCCAATCAAAGCATTACTTCTCTTCTTGATCAACATCTAATGTTGATGCAGACTTATAATACCATAATTTGAATTGTGAAATAACATCAAGTTCCATATTTGCGTTCTCCTTCTTACTTAAGTGATTGGTTAGATGGAAACTAATTCAATGACAGCCAACTAAATTTAGGTTTAACACTAGAGAAACACACAAACACTATTGAAACCCTGTCATTCACACTGCCTAAATCATGCAATTTCCTCTTGCCTATTGAAACCGTGCATAAGCATCTGCCAAGAGATTAATGACCTTGAAAGCCTCTTCTAATTCTGGGCTTCTATGCAGCATTTGTGTTCATCAAAATTTTAGGAATAAATCTGGACCACTGAATCCATCATTGGTTTCATATGGAAACTACCCCTTCCACATTAGGTCTCACATATGTTCTGCTTTGAATTATAGGGAAATGGCAAGATCAGTGTCAAAAGTTAACCCTAGAAGAAAAATTGTAATTCTGTCACTTTTTCCCTGGACTACCTTTTTATGCTTGTGCATTTGCTAAGCCACAGTACTTTAGTTTCAGGTCATTCACAAATGGTTGCTGTGAATTATTGCCAAAATTTTAGTAGTTCCTCTGCAAGACATGATGCAAGAGAAATAGGTTATCTGAATTTCTTTCCCATAGTAACAGTATGATGTCTTCAAATATTGTATATATAAACCCTTGTGACTGTCACAAAAGCCACATGCACAGAGAAAAAGACCTGAAAAGCCTAGGTTGCCATCTCTCTGCAAGTTAATATTTTGCAATGCTAGCAAGGTTATGCTTAAAATTCTACCAGGCAGCCTTAAGCAGTATGTGGAACAAGAACTCCCAGAAGTGCAAGCGGGATTTCGAGGGGGTAGAGGAACTAGAGACCAAATTTCAAACATGCACTGCATTACGGAGAAAGCTAGAGAGTTCCAGAAAAACATCTACTTCTGCTTCATTGACTACACAAAAACATTTGACTGTGTCGACCACAGCAAACTATGCCAAGTTGTTAAAGAAATGGGAGTGCCTGATCACCTCATCTGTCTCCTGAGAAATCTCTGTGGGACAAGAAGCTACAGTTAGAACTGGATATGGAGCAAGTGATTGGTTCAAAATTGGGAAAGGAGTACGACAAGGGTGAATATTGTCTCCCTGCTTATTTAACTTATATGCAGAATTCATCATGCAAAAGGCTGGACTGGATAAATCCCTAGCCAGAATTAAGATTGCCGGAAGAAATATCAACAACCTCAGATATGCAGATGACACAACCTTGATGGCAGAAAGTGAGGAGGAATTAAAGAACCTTTTAATGAGGGTGAAAGAAGAGAGTGCAAAATATGGTCTAAAGCTCAACATCAAAAAAACTAAGATCATGGCCACTGGTCCCATCCCCTCCTGGCAAACAGAAGGGGAAGAAATGGAGGCAGTGAGATATTTTATTTTCTTGGGTTCCATGATCACTGCAGATGGTGACAGCAGTCATGAAATTAAAAGACGCCTGCTTCTTGGGAGAAAAGCAATGACAAACCTAGACAGCATCTTAAAAAGCAAAGACATCGCCTTGCCGACAAAGGTCCGTATAGTTAAAGCTATGGTTTTCCCAGTAGTGATGTATGGAAGTGAGAGCTGGACCATAAAGAAGGCTGATCACCAAATAATTGATGCTTTTGAATTATGGTGCTGGAGGAGACTCTTGAGAGTCCCATGGACTGCAAGAAGATCAAACCTATCCATTCTGAAGGAAATCAGCCCAGAGTGCTCACTGGAAGGACAGATCCTGAAGCTGAGGCTCCAATACTCTGGCCGCCTCGTGAGAAGAGAAGACTGCCTGGAAAAGACCCTGATGTTGGGAAAGATTGAGGGCACAAGGAGAAGGGGACGACAGAGGATGAGATGGTTGGACAGTATTCTTGAAGCTATCAACATGAGTTTGACCAAACTGTGGGAGACAGTGGAAGACAGGAGTGCCTGGCATGCTGTGGTCCATGGAGTCACGAAGAGTCGGACACAACTAAACAACACAACAACACAACAACAACAACAAATTTTGCAATGCAAAAACTCATGAGTAATCAGCTGCAATCTAGCTAAAGCAATATATATATGGGGGGAAGAGATACCCATTCCCAAGAAACTTACTCTCTGGTCTTCCCTGGCCCAAGCTGATGGCACCATTGTTACTGCACTAGTTCTAATGGTTTGTTGCCATTGCAAAACTTAATTGTCCTGAAATAAAATCAAAATAAAGAAATAATATCTTATTGCACAGAAAAACCTTTGCTTTGCTTTTAACACACCAGTTTTTCATGAAACCCTTGGTTTTACCACACACAAAAAATCTAAGCCGAACTGTACTGAGTGAGTGTTATTGCTGATTAATTGATAATCTAAACCCTCCAAACAACTGGCAATGCAACTGGCCTTGAAACTCCTAGCTAACGAGTGTGCCAATCTTCATTTTAACACATCACAGTTTTAACTCTTCTTCCCTCCTTTTTCCTAAGGCAGAAATCGTTTGTTGTCTGGATGTGCTGTCTGGAACATTCCACCCAGTAACCTTCTTTTAATTCCTAAACATAGGATATCCATTTCACCCATCAAAGTCACGTTTCAGAGATTGCGAGGCAGTTGGTTTCTTTGACATCTGATGTCTTGGGTCAGTAGCTTGAAATCTGCCCTGAATAAAGAAAGATTTTCTTGAGCTCACAAAGTCTAGAGTCCATGCATTTTTTCTAATTTCTTTGTTTGCAACAGTGTGTTGTGGCTTCTTTCCATTTTTCTATTTTCTCTTTTCATACCCAGGATCTTCTACAGCTCACAACACTGCTTCCAGAAGTCAAAATAATCTGTCAGAGTCCATGGAAAAGCTTTCGGCTTATCTGTCACTCTTTCATAGACCTGGATTTACTGGCTGCCAGAAGACAGAAGCCATCAAGGTGACCTCACACATTGTGAAGTAAGGCCCTGTCCATATAATCTATTGCCAAAGTGACTGAAATATCTGAGCCAGGAGAGGCTGCATTCCTGATGGAAACCATTTAAATTATTTAAAATGAAGTGACTAGTTAATTGAATATTAAAGTTAATAATACCATCAAGGCAATTGGCCTTTAAGTACCACTTATTTTGCAATGGCTTTACTTTTTTCTGATTGAGGAAATTGATATGGAGGTGAACCAGGAAGCAAAAGAGGTGCACTGCTAGATAAAGGACAGCCTGAAAATCTGCAGAATTTTGGAAGATTTGTTGTTTTAAGCAAATCCTCTGAGTGGAATTCAGTGGGTCTCAAACTGCTGACTGAAAGCATCTATCAGTGGAATGAGAAGGGAAGTGATTTTTCAACAATTCCACCCCTTTCCCAACTGAAATCTGCTCTAGAAAGTTGGGGGGGATGCCCTGGCTGCAGAGGAGTACAGAAAGAAATGTTTAAAATTGCTTTTCCCTTCTTTTCACTAGTGGATACCATTCATCAGCAGACAAAGACCCACTGGATTCTATTTTATAGCTTTTGTCAGTCACAATGTTCCATGAATCTGAGACATTCACACCACATCAAAGCGTAACTTTATTTCCCTTCTGTACATTCATCAAAATAATGTGGTGTGGACTGATGTGGTCCTAAGGAAAGCAGAGCAATACATTTGATACTAGCTTGGCTGCAGGAGTTCCAGGAAGGAGGCGTACAAGATGCCATCCAACCAAAAAATGGACTACACTCCAGGTTTGTGTAGGGTTTACTCCTTTGTTCTTCTTCCAAAGGTATCCTGCAAGGCAGCAGAGGTTTGATAAGCCCCAACTACCCTTCACTTCCCTCTGCAGCATATACAGAAGACACCTTTTCACCACTTTTGACCACAATAATGGGTCCACTATTGGTCTCATCTGCTCAATCGCCAGAGCTTGCCTTTGTATGCAGGGGAAGCACCTAACTCACGAAGGGTTTGAGACACCTGGTTTAGCCAATCAGTCAAAGCTGTTCCTGGGGTGTGGCCGCTCTCACACGCTGACAGCTTCTAGAAGCCAGAGGAGAGAGCTGAGTGCAGGGTGGAGACCAAAGTTGGACAAACTACCAGAAGGAGCACAATGTGTCCCCCACAAGAGGTACTACCGCTCCCCATACACTTTGTACACCCCTGAAAGGATCAAAAAGCTATATATCAATTTCTCCAAAGGCAGGTACGTCCATCACTATCCTCCACCACCTATGCAGTTCATAGCACAAGGATAGGAGCATGATATTCAGTAATGCCTCCAATGTGCAATCAAGTCATGCACTATATTAATCAGGACTCCTACATGTCAACATATTGACCTGGCATCATCAATATTAGACCTACAAACACACTACAAATTTTGCAGATGGGTTGAGCACTGATGCACATCTGATTAAAAAAAACAGCTTGTGGCCTAGTGAACAGGTCAGTTGTACAGTGATAAGCACTGGTGGTAAAGTGAAGTCAAGCCAAGGGTTTATACTAACATAGACACAATCTGAAGAAGAAGAGGGTAGAAAGGACAGAGTAGGAGAGTTAACTAAGAGCCCTGGGAGCCCTATGGTCTTGTGAAGATGGCAAAGGGGATGTATTCAGAGCCTGTTCAATGCATTGATGATTGTGAACTTGTGAAGACAGGTGTGCCTGTTCCCTTGACACTTCAGTATGAATCTACATTAGACATTATTCAGGTTACCATTTCTATCACATTTTTCTTTCTGCACAGTCTGCAAATGCCCTGTCAAAGCATTTTTATTTTATTTTTAATCGAAGTACCTACAACTTTTATGGTATCCCTCATTTAGAAACAGCCATCCCATCACTGAGCCATCCATCTCAGAAGATGAGAATTAGTGAGAGTGCTGGAACGTTCCATGACAATGGCACTGTATTTATTACCATCATAAACAGTGCATTACAATCCCAGTCTGTTTGCATACGGGGGAAAAGAAGTTTAAAGCTAGTCATCATAGAGGGAGCAGAAAAAGGCTGATTTACCTTCTTTCCTATGTCCTTTTGCTTATCTCAGAATGACATGGAATTCAGACCATTTCAACAACACTTAAATAAAAGGTACTTGATAAAATCAAACTAGGGCTGCAATCCTAATGCATTCAGTAGGGAATAAGCTCAGTTGAACATAGTGCGACTCCTGGGTTAACACATATAGGATCATGCTGTAAAAGGGCTAGAGGTCACCTGTCAGTATTTTGTGGGAGGGACCCAAGAACATACAAGACATTTAGATTTGCACAATTCAAGTGGATTGAAGGGCTTCATTGCCCTAACACAAGAAATACACTTTGTTTAAACAATCTGGTGTTTGGATTTTTTATGGTTATGAAAGTGACAGGGGAATGCCCTGGAAAATGTGGGATGAACAAATTATTAATATGAAGATGTATAAACACCCTGCAAGCAAATCAGGGTGAATGCTCATTGTCTTATAACTTCCCTGGAAACAGATGAGAACAAATTTTCCATAAAGACCACGTGTAATATAATGTCCGCATAAGTCTTCTGCAAGCAAATCAGGTTGAATGTTCAATAAATGGGGTCATCTGGAGGAGCCACCCTGTAGTGCATGGTTGCTACATCAGAACTTGCAAGCATTCGCTGCCACTGCCACTCAATCTGGAACCATGTCCTTTTCATTCCCTCTGAACTGCTGTATTTTTATTCTGTGCCAACACAGGCCATTCCCCATTCGCTCAGCCCATCCTCACAAGCAAACAACACTGTGCAGGAGGTTAATATAGCTTTCAGAGCCTGGTGTGATAAATGACATGTTAATGATGTACATGTCTTCTTAAATAATTCATAATTCTAATAATAATGTGACTCGACGCTTGACCCGTCTCCATTAGTCAACGTGAAGGGAACTTAGCATTCCTAGGGGTGTTCCTGTCTAGGTCAATAATGGCCATGTTCCCTCTAATCCAAGGCAAAAGGGGGAAGAATTTAGATTACCCAAGTGAATGCTACACAGGCAAAGAGAAATTTTAAACTCCAGCAAGGCCCATACTCATTTTCATGCCATCTTTGGTATGTGCAAGGCACCTCAGAGGATTTACATCATGAGAAGTTTGTGCATACATGCTTCTGATGTGTGAAGAGCAACTATCTATACAGTTTACTGCAAAAGAAACCATAGCCGCTTTCATGATGAGATCTATTGCCATCTCCTGCTTTACAAGGTACATAGGCTGAAGAAAAGACAGTGGTGAAAAAACCGGAGAAACGTTATAGGGATACAACAGTCCATTATGATTGGATAAATCTGAAATGTTAAATTACATAGCGGAACAAACCACCATTATATTTGTCATTCAGAAATGGAAACAAACAGGGACTTATTTCTGTAACCAAGGCAAAAAATAGCACAGATGTTAAAACCCACCACAATACCTGAGGTCAAAAGAAGGTGCAGATGAAAGACCAGCATCCCTTAGAATAGAGGAAGTACTACTTTGCTGCTATCAAAGTCAGTCTGGGAGACCAAAGGGCATAAAACTTGCAAGCTTTGAAAGCCGTTTGTTCCTGCACTCAGCAAACTTAGGGGTCTTGGATCTAGAGCCTACCTGAGGCTGTAAAATGGTTTCCTGCCTAGATTTATTGCACAAGTTATTGCAATGGAGAGTTTGAGACTGCTTACAGTGACCGTGGCAAAGAGAAGTGGGGGCTGGGGTGGGAAGCGCAAACAGTGGAAGAGAACAATGTTGCTGATTGGATATGGCAGGAAGACCAGACAGGTCAATAGAGCAAGAGAAGCTATTCTAGCAGGAGTTGCGCCCTGCAATAAGATTTCTCTCTGAAATCGCTCCTAAGAGAGAAAGATAGCTTTCACCAGCACAATATATTCTCTCGCTGCACATGCCCGCACACACATACATACACACTGTCAGCATCCTTCGGGGGTCGAGATGCCAGCTGGCTAGCCCCCAGCTGGATCATGCCCTTCCAGCCATGACGATCCCCCGATCTCTGGTATAACGTAAATCAGTGACTCAGACTTCAAAAGCCTGAGCACGCTATATTAGCAGAGCATACTGCGCAAACAGAACAGGGCTGAGGCTTGTGGAAACATACTAACAGCTAAAGATTTATTAAGCATAAATCAGGACAAAGAAAACATGTTGTCTCCCTTTCTTTTCCTCAGAGAGACGGAGAAAAGCAAAAGCTATACCCACAATGGAAGTTCCCAGCAAGCTGTGCTGGTATGTAAACAGACATGTGACATGCAACAGTTCCATGTCTGCAACTAAAGGTGGAATGGAATTTTCCAACACACACACACACTTTTTGGTTTTCACGACCCAAAACTTTGCTATTGCTCACCCTCATGATTATATGGTTTCTTGATGAAGTGCACAAATAAAGCTCTGCTCCAGAATATTGTACAGCTCTGTCTTCCAGTACAAAGGACTCCTAGCAAGATGTGGCTCGTTTTCAGATCCAAGGCCCATCTAGTGCATGGATATCACAATTTAATATTCAGTCATATGCAAATAAGTTCATTTTGAGATTGCAGGTAAACTCTGGCATATATAGGTAATCTATAATTTAAATGACAAAAGCTGTACAACCAGAATCACCATGAGCCTTAGTCCACATGGCCAATGGACAGGGCTGTTGGGAGTTGTAGTGCAACAGTATAGGGATGGTGCCATGTTGGCTACCTCTGTGCCAACTGTGACATCACAGAATGGCTTTGGATTGAGCCACCCCAACACATTTATTGCCCAAAGTGAAATATAAGATGATGCCCTCTCTTCCATGGAATGGGCACTTTGAAGGGGCATTCTTAGAGCAAGTGAGCTGCAAATGGAAAAGGCAATAGGGATTAGGATGCCCCTGAAAGAAGTCAATCAATCTGCAGATACAGACATCCTATTTTAAAGATATTATTGCCAACTAGGAAGATTTCTTGCAAGTGTAGGCAACACACAAGCTCTGTGGTTTCTGCCCCCGAGGCAATTTAGAGGAAACCGCATCAATTCTTCAACTGATGAACAGAAAACTTCACATATTTATTTAAGATAGTAATGCAAAGGACACTACTGTTCCAAAGATGATGAATATTTGGGAGATCAGCAACACTTGAGCTCCTGGCAGGTAGGCAAGCTGTTCAACCAGCTGTTTTACACAAGTGCTGTCCCCATAGTGCAAACCCCATTCAGTGCCAACACCCCTCATTTAAATCTTCTGTAAGTGTTTCTAGGGCACAGTTATTAAGTGATGCACTTGCAGAACATTCAGTGTTTATATTCCACACTAGAGATGTCTGGAATGAAATGGCTGATTCAGTTAATGGACAAACATCAGCTGGCTTGCAGAGGTGGCTTTTAGAAGGCTAGACTAAACTGTAAAATAATAACAATTGCTTCATGAATCATTAAAGATAATGATTACATTTTGTAAATAGCACTGCTCTATTTGAAAACTTACAGTGGTGGCATTGTCCATTGTGTAGGCTATTTCTCTGTATGTAGTCCAAAAAGCACTTTAGATAGATCATGATAAGAGATAAGATAATTATACTATATGGAGTACTTATGGAGTACAAATTGTACGTTATCGTCCAGTGCAGTACAGCATGGCTTGACTAAAGTGCTCCTAGATGAAGCTTACAATTATAGCTGAAGGCATTAATCAGCACAATGAAACAACCAATTCAATAATCACAATTCAATTAAACTGTGGGTATAATATACATGAGTATTTTATTGCAGCTGATGCTTTGAAAGCCTAGATAGACAGGTATAAACAATCCATACACATATCCCAGTTTGAGAAATGCTTTCAAGGTCATTCTTCCAAAGAAGACAATTTATTTAGGGCTGTGATTCAGTCTAAAAGAGACATTTTTCAATAGTAAATAGCTTTACAGTATTACCAGTATTGTAATTGTGTAGGGTTTATTTTAATCAGGCGGTGAACTAAGAAACATTCCATCAGCTGAAGGCTTTCTCCATTTGCTCCCGTATTAGAGAAATTCAGATGGATAAGATGCAACAGGCTACATAATACCCTTGCTTGTGGTGGGCTTCCGAAAGGCATCTGGTTGGCCAATGTGATAACAACTGGACTAGATAGTCCTTCAGTCTGATCCAGCAGGCCTGCTCTTAGGTTCTTTACCTCTTCCAACTGTGTTTTATATAATTAAAGTGAGTGGCAATATTATGCCTGTGGACAAGGGGAATGAGAGGCTGACATTTCAGCTCTCAAAAAACGGAGCCAAGATTCAGCAAGGCTTAGCAGAGCATGTGAAATAATAACTAAGGGAGTTACTTGAAGGCTGTATAGAAAGTCTTGCTTGCTTTACTATTACAACTGTTCGCCTCATATCTGGTTTAAGGAAAGGGTTTTTAGTTGAAGGAGAATGACATCCAGGCAAGATTGAGGTTTGGCTCTTTTTTCATATTAAAAATTGTGCACTCTGTAGTCACTGTAAACCACCCAAGAAATTTTTAATTGAAGGATGGAAAATAAATGTGAACGACAAATTGTTAGGCTTTGGCATGAAGCTATTCCTTTGCTTCTCCACCTGCAAATTGGGATTAATGAATTAAAGTGGACTACTGTTATTTAAAGAAATTACTGTAATGCACACCTGTGCTGAATTAGGGAAGCATTTAGTCATCACAAAAGATCCAGGGGAGAAATGTAGACTGAAGTGATACAAAGCAAAAGATTTCAATCAGCTTGTCTTTCAGGCCTTGCTCAGACCTCTGCCCTTGATGTGATGATAATTCAGCAACTGGGGGTAGAGGAGGAATTGAATTTGGTTCACATTTAAAGGCAAATCAAATTAGCACTTTCCAAAAAAAATATGAGAACTAAAACACGGTCGTTCTTTGAGATTTGCACTTTTCTAAATGTTGTGATACAGTTCTTCAACCAAGAAATATTTGCAAAAATGCATTATATGACATGACAGTGTGCATTAAAAAAGAAAAGATTAGTTAAGCTAACATACAAAAATGTTTTATATTAGAGAAAACTGCTGCCAAAATAAGTGTACATTAGTTAAAACTGCATACAAAATATGTTTTTAAGGAGATATTTGCACTAAAATACTGGTGAACTTTCATGCAGATTTTTTTAAAAAGACAGATTGCTGCAGAAATGTAAGCTGCTTTCTTTTTGTAAACTGCTTTGAGGTTTGTTCTCAACGATCAAGCAGCACATACATTTTAATAAATAAATAACATGTAGAGAACTGAAGTCATGATTGAAAAAATGGTAAACTGGGAGAACCGAAATTGACACATCCTTCCGTCCCTAGTGGCAACTGACTACAGCATGAATGCAGAGCGTAGGTTAAGAAAACCAAGCACTGTAAAAGGGCTGTAAAATGATGTGAACTCAGCAGTGCTGGCATGAAGAATTCTGCACTCAAGCACTGCTACTGAAAAAAAGATAACGCATGTACGGTTTGTTCAGAAGAAGGCATCCCTTCCCCTTCCATGGACAGAAGCTGACTGGACTATTACTTCAACACTGGCAATGGGATAGCATCCTCCACAGCAGCACCTGAAGCATTAGGCTAGTTTAACTGACCCAGGACAGGCTGTGTAGCATACACAGCTCTGTCCACCAGAAAGGGATGGCTGGGGAGCTTAGGAGGAACAGCCAGGGGCTGTTGCCCTGCAGCACCTGCCACCTGAGGCAGTCACCTCACTTTGCCTAATGGTAGGGTTGTCCCTGATTAAAATCCCTTTTGCTCAGGAAGGTAAAAGTAGTATTTTTTGCAACCATTTATCTGCAGAGGTTTCTAGCTCCAGTCACAATGGCAATGAAGATTGTTTCTGATGCTGGATGTTTTGAGATGGCTCTGAAGATGACTCAGCCTTCCACTTATTGTTCCTAACACAAGAACAGTGAGGGCTCTCCAAGACAAAAGTTTGTGTCAATGTGATATATCCATTGTGAAGCATTCCTTAGTGAATGATTCACTAACCAAATTTACAAAGTATAATTAGACCTTGTGTATTTTCTCCTTGAAAGGAAATGAGAAATTTGAGATGTGTCTAACACCTTAGTTTTGAATCCCTAATAGTTGGTTTGGGATAAATAAATGCTCAACACAAACACCCAATTTCTTTCACTGCTGAAATAGCTGCTTTCAACTACATATAGTTACTTAATTTTATATCACAGCTGTTGCAGTCAATAACTTATACTGAAAAGCTAAAGCTAGCAATGTTCCCATTTTGAAAATGAACTTTGAATATTTGAGATAATATTAGATAGGTATAACATTGCATTGTACATTTATTGCATCAGCACAAGCATTTCTACTTGCCAGACAGAAGCACATGAATCTGACTTTGGAGAGTTTGTAAGTAAACAAATTTTAAACTTGCAAAGCATGTGGTCTTCTACATTAGGGGAAATGGAAAACTTTGGAAAGAACTTGGAAGGTCATATATTTCTATGCTTTATTTTGCTGCATATCTTATGATTTTAAATCTCTGCTGCGGTTCTTTCACCAAAGCGTGATTACCCCAAACATGGATCTTGGCCTCCAGGAATTCTCTTTTCTATATACCTATTTGTTCATTGAACCAACAAGTCCCTCCAGCTCAGAAATGTCTGCTCTGTCAACAGCCCCCACCCCAACTTTTAGGCAGAAAAATTGTATCCTAATCCTTCTGGAAAAGGACAAAATATCCTTTTAACTGAAGATGTCAGGGGACAAAACCAGCAATATATCCGTGCAAATACCTGCTTTCCCACTGATCTATGGTGCAATCATAGGAACATAAGTGTCTGCTGGATTAGGCCAAAGTCCAGCATCCTGTTCAGAGGTGCCAACTTGGGCCCCAGATCATGGGTGCCCAGCAGTGCACATGTGCAGCATGACATTATGACAACATGTATCTTGTGTGCCACCACAGCCCCTCTCCATGCTTCCATGGAGTGGGAGCGGGGTGGCAAAGTAGAGGTGCATGTCTGCAACCACAGTGGGCTTCAATAGGGGCCCTGCAGCACAGGCAGAGGCCCTGGCCCAGTCGCCACTGCGGTGCGAGAGAGCTGGAGGTAAGGCAGTGGGTAGTGTATAGAAATAGGCTGAGGATACCGTCCACAACCTCTGTCTCCAATCCGGTTTATGTTAGCTGCACTTAAATCCCACTTGAGTGAAATTTGTCATAACTAGCTTAATACCTATTGATTTTAAAGGGACTTCTGCTAGACCTTTCTTCAGCTGGCTCAAGACCCTTAACTGGATCTGGACCCAAATATAAATTATGATGTATATTTAAATAGTAGTTGGCTGGAGTTTGCACTTTCATGAAATGCTACTTAAAGAATCCTACTTCTTCCCAGTAGTGGGGAGCTTGTGTGCTCTCTATGCAAAGCCTGGGAGACCTATGGCCCTCCAGATCTGGTTGGACTCTAATTCCCATCAGCCCCAGCCAGTACGGCCAATATTTAGGGATGATGGGAGCTGTAGTCTAGCAACATGGGTCTCTCTCTGTGTGTGGAGGTTCAGCAGCCCTTCCCTGTACAGTAATGGTCCTCTTCTTCTGTCAAAAATTCTATCCAAGTACCACTCAAGAGAATTTTAAATCTAGCCCTCAATATTAGACACCTTCATTTTGTATTTATACTGTGGGGGAAGCCATATGGTGCTGTTTCTTAAATCCCTCAATACATGAGGCGATTTTCAGAGTCCAAGGTTGGGTCTGTGCTGCTCAGTCTCCAGCACTAGCTTTAATTGAGATCAGTAAACAATCCCCTCAGAGAACCTAACAGAAGGAAAAGTGCTGGCTGTGTTGGCAGTTCAATTCAATCTGCACAATTTTTGCTGAGGAGCAGTAGATCCAGAACAGTAGCTACAAGGGGTTCACAGAAACTTTAATTTTCTTCCAATTCCCTTTTGGGTATTAAATTTAAAAACCTCTCCAGTACCATGGGTCTTTTATTATTATTATTTTCTTTGTCTGTCTACTTTTATGAACTCAAGCTGGAATAAACTGAAAGCCCCGTGCTGTACTTCTGTGGAATAATAGGAATATGTTCTTTTTACAGTATCTTTATTAGTTCTCATAATAATGCTATCAGTAAAACTTGGAAGTTGGTTTTTTTTAAAGTCAGAGTTGGGATGCTGTACTTTCCTTCTAGTGCAATATGTCATTAGTTCATTTACATGTCATTTTGGTGTCTTGAAACCTCAAAACCATGACCTTGTTGTGTTATGATAGAAAAATATGACCAGAAAGAGACAAAATGGCAATTAATATTACTGAAGCTGTGGGGTACCTGCCTGATATATGACTGCTTAGAAATAAGTGCAGCTTAAGGTTTCCTCAAATGAAGTGAGATGAGTTGCTACCAGGGAGAGGGTCTTCTTGGTGGTGGCACCAAAACTTTTGAATGCACACCCCATAGAGGTTCACCTGATGTCTTATTTATGATTATTTTTGCAACAGGTGGCTACTTTTTATATTTCCCAAGGTCATTTAAGAATCTGTATTGAACCACAGTTTCAGTGGGGTGCTGCATTGACCTACAATGCTATTTATTTTTATTCATGCAGGAGTTTTCATTCCACAACTGTTCAATAATAGATTCTATTATTTTATGTTGTGAGCCACCCAGAAAACAACTTGGCTGGATAGTCCATACCAAGGGTGCGAACAGGATGAAGTTGACCTGGGCCATCCACCTGCCAATCACCTGACATAACCATGACTTCAGGTGACCCAACTTCAAAGGAAAGAACTGGGAAGGCACTCCCAGTTCTTCTTTTCTGCCTTTGATACCAGCTTGAACTCAAAGGAAGGAAGATTCCAGCCCACCAAAAAGCAGGGCTTGCAGTCAGCATTGATCAGCCCCATCTACAAATCCCATTTGTGGCATTGATTAGCTGGGCTTGGGAGTTCCTGATCAGCAGCTCCTGAGTGCAGTCAAGGCCTGTGGGATTAGCAGTCAGCACTGACCAGCTCCAACTATAACCCACCCTCTTTTCAGCAAGGATCAGGTTCACCCAAGAACTTCAGTCATGAGCTCCCGAGGAAGACTAACTCAACAGGGGTGTACAGGGTCCGATTAAGACGAGGCTCTAAGCACTTAAAAGATTTTGGTGCCCCAATATATATCTAATTCAAAGTATAAACAAGAACAAGTCGTATATCAATAATTACTACTACTACGATTTATTTATTTATTCATTCATTCATTCATTCATTTCATTTCATTTCTTGTGGGAGCCTTTTTTGTGGAACCTGGTTCAGCTGCGCCATATGGTCCATGGTAAATCCGGCAATGGAAAATTTCTGTGGTGCCTCCCTTCCCTTGATGCCCTAAGCACATGCTTATTTTGCTTAATGGTCAATCCAGCCCTGATTTGGTGCCAAACTGAAAAGGTGCTGAATGCACTTGCCAAGGAACAACCCGGAGAACACTCAAGGCTCTCCCCACTGCTCCTTTGCAGCCACATCTTTACCTGACCCACACCTGACATCATATATGCCACGCATACATAAAAGCCAACAATATCCCTTCTGAGATACAACAGCCACCCACTCCCTATACTTCCTGTAAACAATTGAATCCATTTGTGTTTGGACAAGCTTTTCCAGCTGGATGGAAACGTCTCTGCCTTAGCTGTTCACTCTTTATTGTCTTTAAAAACACGGAAAACCGCAGAAGAGAGATTAAAAAACTATTTTTAGCTATTTTTTTATTATATACTTGAAAATCACCTTGAGAAATATGTAAAAGGTGAGTCATAATGTAATTATAAGAAACCAGGCTGCAACCCTAAGAATTCTTACATGGAAGTAAGTCCCATGGAACTCAGAGGAATTCACATACAGTGGTACCTCAGGTTAAGTACTTAATTCGTTCCGGAGGTCCATACTTAACCTGAAACTGTTCTTAACCTGAAGCACCACTTTAGCTAATGGGGCCTCCTGCTGCCACTGCGCCGCTGCTGCATGATTTCTGTTCTCATCCTGAAGCAAAGTTCTTTACCCGAGGTACTATTTTTGGGTTAGTGGAATGTGTAACCTGAAGCGTATGTAACCCGAGGTACCACTGAACTTGAGATTGTTTTCTCTCAGCACATTTTTTCCCCTCAGAATTTAGAAATGAATTTGAACATGAAAGAACATATGGTTCATGGCAAAAGTCATCAGACATTGTGCATATTCCATTAAACACCAGCATGTCAGTAGGCTACAGATGTTCATACAGCATTATGCCCATTTGAAGCGAATCATGCTTCAGCATGGGTTTTAGAGCTCTTGGGCATAATGGACAAACAGCAAAGAGTCTCTGGAATTTTCTTTTTTTAAAAAAATCCTAGTGTGAAAAGTGGTATTTACATGTTGGTCTAACCTGCTTTAAATGAAAATACAAGTAAAATACTGATAAGAATGGATGCTGCAAACAAGCATTTTTCTTTTTAAGTATTACAAAGGTATCAAATTAGCATTGCTAGGGCAAGGGGGAGGGAAACATACTGAAATTTCTAGGGAAGAATATGCATTTCTTGGAAGCACTGCAGATTTTGGTAAGGAAGCCAGATGTTTCAGAGTAATATTTCGGGATGTTCAAGCAACAGGAGCACTAATTAGCCATGGCACCTTGAAGACTAGAAGATTTGTGGCTTTACCTTCCTCAGACAACAGCTTACTTCATCAGATGTCTCATAGTCTGTTGTTGATGAAAGCTCACATCTTAAACAAGTCTGTAAATGCACCAGTTTCCCAGTCCCAACCCAACTCCACATCATGGGTTGTTGCCGGAACAGAAGGGAAAATCAGACCAGGATGTTCAACAGTGGGAAGGCTCACAATTTTGGCTCCAAGTTTGCACTTGCTCTTGGCCAGCCCTTCGATTCTGCATACTGGTGGTGGGTGTGGCAACCCAACAGTTTTATACACACTCACACATGCATGTGCACACAACACACCCTTAGAGGATGGACACACACAGAGAGAGGGCAGGTACACATACAGGACACACACACCACCTTTCCTTCCTCACAGATAAGGATACAAATCACCCCTTCTCTGCTAATCAGATGTTTGATTCAATGAGCAGAAAGGGCTGGTTTGCATCCTCATTAGGACACTGAGTTGGGTGGAGATGTTTAAGCTACTGTGCTGTGTCTTATGCTGTTTTGCCACTGAACTCAACATTGGTGGGTTCTTAAGGAACAAGAGAAAATTGACTGGGGTCCACATAAGGACCCAAAGGGGGTGGTTAACCACCCCTGGTCCACAGGATGGTTCACAGTTCTAGACACTGAAGCAAGAAAGGGGAGAACTCACCTCGGGGATGTTATATTCCATAGAATGCCCATGGCAAATGCAACATATTCCAGGTTTTATTGTGCTGTTGTAATAAACATTACAAAATTGTAATACATTAGGGTTGTCATATTTCAAAAAGTGAAAGCCAAACACAAAAGTTGTTGAGCTTTTATTGCAAAATCTTTTTAAAAATGAAGTTTTTGAGCTTTTAAAAGAAAATTTGCCAAAATCTACACTCCTGACATGGGTTGCCATACGTCCAGATTTTCCCGGATATTTCAGCGACTTCTGCCCAGACACTGCTTACAACTGCCAAATCCTGGTAATGTCTGGGAAATTCCAGATGTATAGCAACCCTATAATACATATGACAATATTCTAAAATATCCAGAATTGCACAAGAGGAGACAGTATTGCCTAACAAAAAGATTAGCCAGGGAATTATTTTTGAGGAATGTATGGGCCCCCTTCACATTCTCATCAGACGTCTAGTGGAAAGCCTCCCCAGTATTCTCCACCACTGAATACATTCCATACACTGAATACACCAATACATTCTTCCCTCTTCTCCCCCCCCCACTCCCCGCACCTCTGGCTCTCTGCCTCTTCCCTGAAACTGATGACTGAAAATCTAGACATCACCTTCCAGGAGTTAGAAATAGCTTGATGGCTGTCAGTTGATGTAGCCTAAGACACAGGTGGCGCTGTGGGTTAAACCACAGAGCTTAGGGCTTGCTGATCAGAAGGTCGGTGGTTCGAATCCCAGAAATGGGGTGAGTTTCCATTGCTCGGTCCCTGCTCGTGCCAACCTAGCAGTTCAAAAGCACACAGTGCAAGTAGATAAATAGGTACCGCTCCAGCGGGAAGGTAAACGGCATTTCCGTGCGCTGCTCTGGTTCGCCAGAAGCAGCTTAGTTATGCTGGCCACATGACCCGGAAGCTGTACGCCAGCTCCCTCAGCCAGTAAAGTGAGATGAGTGCCGCAACCCCAGAGTCGGCCACGACTGGACCTAACAGTCAGGGGTCCCTTTACATTTAAGATACTGTTAGGTAGCTGTTTAGTGTGTGCAAAAACCAGTCTGGTATTCTTTCTCCTTAGAGAAAAATAAATAGTCAAAAAGTAAGGAAAGTGAACTAAGGAGATTCTCAGCCCCAAACAATCTACTTCTTATATCCTCTGCTAATTAAGAAGTATTCGTTGGATCAATCATAAATGCTCAAAAATCACAGTATGCAATTGGTAGTGAATCAACTAGTGAGAGGATCATGAGATTTCATGAGGAAGCTGGTGGAGGGGGACATGGGAGGGACAGCTTGAGCCTTATTGCCTTATTCTCCTTCGTCCCAACTTCTGGATTCCCTTCTGTCATGCTCCAATCATTACAAAAGTAATCTGATAGGATGGAAATGACACATTCAGGCTGTAAGGGAAGAACACATGTATGTTGACCTCACCTACAACATCATAAGACACACCACTTCCACCTTTACCTTCACATGTTCCTGATCTTACAAATCCTTGTAAATGTACTCAGGCAAAGACACAAGTTCACCTCAGGCCTTCATGCTAAACATGTGAAGATCAGGGGAGTATCAGGCACACCCAGTGCATCCAGAGAATGCGTCCCCATTCCTCTTCACACTTTTGCCCTCGTGGTCCCGGTTGAATTCCTGGAGAGAGCTATAATCCCTTTTCCTTGGAGGTCAAGGTTGCAAGGCCTTTCCCAAATACAAGAGTAATGACAGGCCTGATGGGAATATATTATTTTCAGTTCCTCCTAGGGATTGAGTCAGGTAATAGATTTTATCCCTTGTCCAATCCATCAACTGATGCTGGTCCAATAAAGGTTATTATTGATGGGCCTTGCCTCTTTCACATATTTCAGCGCTACCATGTTTACAACGACATGGCATATGAAGCATAGGAATAGGGTGTACATTTACTTCCATCACTTTCCTCTCCAGTTAACCTGATTTTTGTCCCTCTGAAGGTCAAATTTTGTTTTCACAGCCGTTCTCCAATGCTTGCTCAGAATTACCCAATGGCACTTCAAACATGCTTTTGATGACTTTTTAAATTGGACTAGCTATCTGTTATCAACACTAACACCAAAGGGTATTGAATACCACAGCAACACCAGTCCTCAATTCCCTGGGAATAACTAATCAAGCACAAGTTTTTCCTTTAAACTCATCCTCCCAGCTGTACAGGAAAGAAACAGTAGAACCAGAGGAAGAAAAATTAAGCAATTAGTTGTTTCTTTTTTAAAAAAAAACAGATTTAAAATGATAGATGTTATACTGCTTGTATAAACAGAGAAAATTGGCTATATACATGAGCTCTTGATATTCTACTCCTGAGCTATCCACAAAGGCTAAATTCCCTTTAGGATGGGTCAGTGATAGCTGGATCAAACAGGCCACAAGTAACAGCATAGGGTAGCCATCTATTATCCAAAGACATCCGTCTATGTAAAGGGCTTTTAGAGGACAGTCCTTTATTTAACGCATCCACTCTTTGAAGGGCTGTCTGGTCCAAGTCTAATTTAAAGATAGGTAAGTAGACAGAGTGGGAGTCTTGGAAGATTCTCACCAACAATTAGTATTTGGACAGCAGACTGGGAAGGCAGACAGACCACATCTTCCCCACTGAGGTGCAATACATTGCATTTCATTTATATTATAGTAATTATTTATAAATTTGCATCTACCTTATTGGCCCGGATAGAAGCCACACTTTTTTTTCCAAATTCCGACCATGAAAAGTAAAGTGCGGCTTAAATTCATGACCTTACAAAAATTGCTGAGGTCAAACCACAGCAGCCCGTGAGGTAGAGGGTGGTGGGGAAAAAGCTGAGAAGTGGGGCCACAAGTGAGCTGGGCAAGGCGAGCATAATAATAATAATAATAATAATAATAATAATAATAATAATAATTTATTACTTATACCCTGCCCATCTGGCTGAGTTTCCCCAGCCACTCTGGGCGGCTTCCATTCCAGTGTTAAAAACAATACAGCATTAAATATTAAAAACTTCCCTAAACAGGGCTGCCTTCAGATGTCTTTGAAAGAGAAGATAGCTGCTTATTTCCTTCACATCTGAAGAGAGGGTGTTCCACAGGGCAGGCGCCACTACCGAGAAGGTCCTCTGTCTGGTTCCCTGTAACCTCACTTCTCACAGTGAGGGAAACGCCAGAAGGCCCTTGGCGTTGGATCTCAGTGTCCGGGCTGAACAATGGGGGTAGAGACGCTCCTTCAGGTATTGCATTCGAGGGGAGAGAGATAAACCTCCCCTCACGAGCAGCCCAAGTTTGCTCTCCTCTTTGGGGAGCGCTCCCACTTCACCCATCGGCGGCAGGTTCCTCCATTTCCCCCTCCCTCTGTCTTTCTCTCCAGCGGCACCTGGACGTCTTGAGCGGATAAGGAAGACAAGAAGCCAAGGCAGGAGCAGGAGCGGCGGCGGGGGGAGGGTGTATGTATGTATGTATATGTATGTATGTATATATGTATATGTATAGAATTTGCATGTATATGTATAAATTAGCTGATGTTATTTTATGCAAATATGTGTCTTCTTCTTTTTCTGGCGGTGCACAAGTGGCCACCCTACCCTCACAACTGCCCTGCATGATAGTATGATGATATATTACCAGAAATCAGCATCCAGCTTTTTGAAGTGCTTCTCTCAAGCCATTCCTAGCCTCTTCCAGATGCAACAGTAAACATGGTGCTGGTTTCTCCCCTCCCAGTTCAAAAGCAAACAGTAGTTAATAACAGTGGATCTACCTCTGAGGAGGGGAAATGCATAGGCCTGTACTGTTCATGGCGGATGGGTGGCATATAAATACATCATATTCTGCAGATGTAGATCTTGCTGTCCCCAGTGCAAGCAAAGGAAGGGGGTGCCTTCTCAGGTCTTAAGTTATATTCAGACAAGTACAAAATAAATGAGAGCTACACTTGTTGTGAAGGAGCTTGCAAGTAACTGGCACATTTCTCTACTGTTTGTCTCTTTAAAATGCGCAAGAGCAGCGATCAGCAAACAATGCACACTGGAGTCCCATATGGCATATGGGAAAGGTTTATGGCTCAGTAGTAAAGCATATTACCTGCATGCAAAAGGTTCCATGTTTAAATCTTAGGACCTTCAGGTGGGGCTGGGAGAGAACCCTGTCTAAGGCCCTTGAGAACCACAGCCAATCAGTAAAGACAATGCTAAGGTAGACCAACCATTGAGCTAACTTGGTATAAGGCACCTTCCTATCTTCCTATTCTAGTATGTCTGAGGACAAACCATTCTGTGAGAAGCCTGCATGTTCATCATCATTCTGGCCCACATTATGTTCTGTCTAGTATGTACCAGAATCTTGGGTGATAGCAGCACTTCTTGCTTGCAGCACCATCCGTTGTATGCAATAATTGTGGCCCATCTTAACTCAACAGACCTAGTAGATGTCTGTGCAATGCTTTGATGCACTGACGATTCCAAGCACTGGTTCAGTTTCTTTTACCAAACCTTATTCTCCTTTGGGGAATCAGTGGGTTTTTCTATCATTCACAGTAGCAAGATGGCTGTGGTAGCTAGATAGCGAATTTATTTTTCCTATATACAGGAACTATGAAGATTATTAAAAAAAAACAGCAACACCAGTGTGGCTAGGTGTCACTTGCAGCATAACAATTTCCAGAGGGGAAGATTGACATTAAAAGTGCCTCAAGATGATCCACTATTGCAATACCCTTCCCCCTGCAGCTCATCATTTTGCTTTATAAATTAACCATCAGCAGATCCTTTGACAAAGAAGGGGCATTGGCTTATTTCAGGAGCTTTTGACACAGTCTGCTCTCTCAGTCAATCACTGCTGCTGTTGTTTGTGCTGGGCATGTGGCGAGTCGAGCATTTAATATATCACTTTGTCTTTGGCTATATGAAACACTGTGTAATATTGGCATGTCTATAGCCAGTAATCTATCCAAACCAGTGGCCAAGAACAAATAAAATAACGGCTGCTCTCAGGGACATGATAACAGATTCATTCACATTGTTGAGGAACACTACCTCAATTGCTGCTTCAGTTACCTTCATTCTTCCCTCTTCTCCCATTCCCTTGTTAATCTTTCACCACCCTGGCTGCTTTCATCAACCACTTGCCTTCATAGCCTGCCTCCCACATAAGAGCCATGGTAGATCAGGCCAAAGTCAAATCTAGTCCAGCATTCTGTTTTCACAGTGGTCACCCAGATGCCTATGGGAAGCTCACCAGCAGGACATGGGCACAAACTAGCCCTCATGCCTTTTCTGCTCAACTCCTATCACTGCCAATCATATGCTCTACGAGACTTTGCAATGCCTCCATATATATATATATATATATATATATATATATATACACACACACACACACACACACACACACACACACACACACATACCCATGAGCACTTGTCTTTTCTTTCCCAGAAATTATCCAGTCACAGTTTCCATCACCTGGTCTTGGAGCACACAACACCTGGGCTTTGGGCAGCTGCGTTGCAGTGAAACATGTGGTCATGGCTTACTTATTTTCTGTTAGGATATTTCCATTCCACCTTAAAAGGGAGCAGGCTTTGTGAGTCACAGAGTCTGCGTATTTCCTGTTCACAGGATGTTTCTGTTTTGATAGAGCTGTTGTCTCTCTCTCTCTCTCTCTCTCTGTATGCCTGAGCAGACCGAAGCAGGCAGTCATGTTTTTTCTTTGTTCTGACCAACGCTGAATAAACTTCTAGATAATGCTCTCCTGTGTGCAACTTTCGCTGTGCGAACTCTGCTGATAGAGCGTGCATCAGTTCTGGAATGTCACAAGCTATTTTCTGGAGCTCGTGTCGCTAATTGCTGATACTGCGTTTCTACGGGAGGTCGATGATCGTCCGGAGGCGACGTGGGGGCCATGATGGGCCATATCTCCCTGGCAGTATCCCAACAACAGGTTATGGGCCCAGCACACTTCCAAAGCTTGTTGCTCTGTGGGGTGTGTACCCACATGTCAGAACCAAAGATTCTCATGTGCTTGACGTTAGGTTTCTTACCAAACATCTTCTCATAGGGAGTACAACCAATAGGTGATGACTGACTGCGATTAAAAGTGTAAACATACGAGTTCAGAGATTCCCCCCAAAACTTCTCAGGGAGATTGGCATCATGCAACAAGGTTTTCATGCCTTGAAGCAATGTTTGCTTTGCTTGCTCACAAACCTGCCATGGGGATCCAGGACTTGAGAGGCTATGCTGGATTCCCTTCTCAGTCAGGAAGGCTTCAAACTGCCGAGAAGTGAATTCAGCCTCTCGATTAGTAAACAAACAGCCAATGCATTTACTGTGAACAATCTCCAACCAAGCACAGAATGCCTTGAACCTAGGAAACGCTTGCGATTTGTGCTCGAGCATAAACACATGAATGTACCTAGAAAAAGAATAAATTAGAACCATGAAGTACCTTGCTCCACCCAAAGAGGGTGTAAGTGGACCAACCAGGTCTGCGTGGACTAGCTGGTAGGGTTTGGAAGCCTGCCTGCTAGACTCCTTGCCTTTCGGAGCAACCTTCACCTTGTTCTCTGCACAAGATACACACTTCATGTGAAACTTACAGGGTTTGATGTTCAAACCCTGAACCAATCCAGGCATCTTGGCCAGCGCCTGCCAAGACATGTGACAAAATCTTCCATGTGCTTCATGAATGCATCCTGCATGAAGAACTTTGTTAGTTTGTGCAACACAACAAGAATCAATATTTGACACAGCAACAGCATTGTCATCATAAGTTATACAGAACAAACCATCTATAAACTTTGCATGCAAAATGTCCTCTTTGCCTTTCCTGATGACACAGACGCTCCTCTTGAAGGAAATCTCAAAGCCACGCCCAGTCAGCTGTGGGACACTGAGCAAATTGTCTGCAGCACCTGGAACATAAAGTACATCTTTGATGGTTGTGTGCAGACTAGCCAGTTTTACAGTCCCAACTCCTGCGATTCACAACGTCTTTCCATCAGCCAGGTGGATCTCTCCGTCTTGAGGTGTGAAGGAGATAAAAAGATGCCGATCCTTTGTTAGATGGCGGCTGGCCATCATTCTCCTCCTGATCAGGCAATTCTTATTTCCCATGTTATTTTGATAGATCTACTAATAGATCTACTGACCTTTCCTAAAGAAACAGATTGCAATAGGACAATAAAGTAACAACATATAGCAGGAAAGTCTGTATCAGTAAAATAATATATCACTGTCCTCCTTAATCCCCACTACAGCCTTATGAAATAGATTATGCACACAAACTGTGACTTACCCACCAGCCTGTCTAGTATTTCCTAATGGTTTCAACTTAGGTATCCCATAAACCTCATTATCAGGGATAGCATCCACTAGGAAACTATGCAAATATACTGCATCACATGATAGCAGGTTCATATTCTTCCATAGTTTTCCACCTTTATTGAAATTTAAATAAATAGCCCTGGACAAACTTCAAGATCAACCTCTCACTTTCCACAAGTTTAGCAGGGACAGGAAAACCCAATTTCCTACAGCAAGCAGAACCAAGCCCTTCCTAATATTCAGCTACAATGAATAGAAGAGACTCCAAAGGCACATCTTAGCTTAGACTTCCTGAACAGGCCCCAAGGCTGGTCTCTAGGGCTTGGAGAAAGTAAAAAATACCTGAAGACAAGGAAATTATTTACAGCTTACTGATAACAAAGAATGTATTGTAAGTTTTGCCATATTGACCATTGGCCAGGGGCATTAATGACATTAAAATCTTACTGATCTTAATGACCGGGAAATGTTTTATTTTTTTGATGGCCTGGAATCCAGCTCCTAGAATGCAATACCCTACAGAGTTATATGGAGATTGCAGAGAAGCAGTTAGAAAGATTCGGAACCTGAATCCAAGCAACAGAGCTGGGAATTTCTAGATGCGGTTATCTGAAAACAGGGTGCAATGTACGGTATTTTATTCTTAGGGGACTGAATACAGCACTAGTGGCTGTGCTATCTGCTGATTGCCACAATGAAGCAAATATTACAAAGGCACCGTAAGCTCCTAGTGTTATTTTACCCAAAGGGAATTAAACTCTGTAGTATTCCTTTTGGGACACAGGGGATGGGAGAGTCCTTAACACTATATTTCTCCTTAGTTTCTGTACCAAAACAATTTATGCTCCATTCTTTTGGTTACTGATTGGGAAAAACCAGAGCAATAAAAAAAGATGCTTCATTGAGACATAGTACAAGGAGGGACTCAGTGAAGCAATTGTTTTACCCAACATCCTGCATTCAGTTTTCTATAGTCCTTGATCATGTCTGACTAGGCCCCTGCCTGACAAAAAAGACTACAGATCCTGCAGGTAACAACACACAAAAAGGAAAGCTGATGTCTCTTTTTCTTGTTTGCTATTAAATTTACTAACAGTCAACAATTCGCTTTTGAACATGACTTACAGCATGCAGAGTGTGCAGCCGTATAGATTGGAAGCTAGTAATCTTGTTGGAGGATTAATGATCCCTGTCTGGGTGATCAAATTCAATAACAACAAAACAGCAGAGCTGTTGATCCAAGAGGAATGGCCACTATCCAAGGGTCATGCAAGAAACCAAAATATCCTGTTCCTTCTCATTTATAAAAGAGCCAGACTAGCCTGGAGACGGTGGAAAATACCAGAAACCAAAGCAAGCAAGGGAAAAGAAATCTTTCTGGGAAATGGTGAATGATGGTAAGACAAATTCTTCTCTCAGTTACAGTAACTGTGTTATAAATCCAGAGTAACTTGTTTCACATTGGACAAAAAAACCAGCTACTATTATCTGGGTCAAGTGACTGATGGGCCACAGAAGCTGATCCATGCCAATTTTCATTTACACAGATCCTACATGGACTTACTTGGCAGCAAGCCCCAGTAATTAGGAAATCGCTTCCTAATGATTACGTTTAGGGTTGCTATTATTCTAATCCTAAAGCATCCACCTTTCTGTTGCACCTATCAAAAGCAATAAAGGCATGATCTTTAGGTTACATACTTCAGGAGTAGTCCAGTGGCGGCTGATGCCCACCGAGACTGGCAAGGCAGAAGGCAAGGAGTGCAACAGTAGATGGAGCCAGAGCCAATGGCAGGCACAGCCAAACAATCCTCCTCCCTGTTGAGTTTTGCAAGTCAACAGTGAAACTAAGGAGGAGGAAGCTCACAGGCAGTGCCATTCTCTGGACTGGTTAAGTGTGAAGGCAGGCTGAAGTGGTTGGACAGTGCCCCACCTGCCCTACTGAACCAGCCTCCACTGGAGATGTCCCACAGACTTTCATTTCGCTATTTCTTAGGGTTTTGTCCACGTGTGCAAAGCAAGTACCTTGTCACGCATATGGTGTACTTGGCAGATCCTTTCTTCTGGGATATGAACTGCTATGGGCAGAATTAGGACCAGCACCTCGGTGTGTGTTTTGCATTGTGTACTGCATCAATAAAATCTGATGCACTTACAAATACTTCCATAAACTCCAGGAAGTTGTGTGCAAGTGACTGCATAGGAGTGCAACATCAATTCCCCCCACAATTTTTAAATTTTATTTTACATTCCCGTGCTCAATTCTCCCTACTCATGATACACCCCTCACTGATCACCTATTATCCTCCCACACCCCTTCCTTCTGCTCCCAGCATTTATACCCTTTCTTTGTTCCCAGAAATGCAGAGAAGAGATTTCACATGCAGGGCACAGCATGTGTTTATGCCGAGTGATCCCGTATTGTCATGCGAAAAACTGGCTCTTTCCAATGACCTTTCTCGCAGAGATTCTGCAAAATGTCATCTTTGCAGCAGTCATGGCACAAGAACAAGAAGGTCAGGGTGAGGCGGGAACTCCATGACAGAGCAGGCACACACACAAAATCAATCACAGTGGCAGAGATTAATGAGAGAGGTAGCACTATGCAGTGCCAGAAATGCTGAGAGCATGTCCACAGTTGGGAGTATTTGCAAATCCAAGAAAGCAGTATCCTCTCTGCCATGTTCATGCTGCAGAGGTGGACAGCCTGGAGGCCTCTTGATGTTGTGTTACACTTCCCATCATCCGTTGACTGACCATGGTGGCTGGGGCTGATGGGAGCTTGAGTCCAAAATCTGGAGAGCCACAGGCTGCCCACTCCTACCCTGGTGGAAGGCTGTCTCCTCTCTTCTTGCCTACCCTTTGCCATCCTTTAGACCAGCCTAGGACTTGCTGATCAGAAGGTTGGTAGTTCAAATCCCCGCAACAGGGTGAACTCCTGTTGCTCAGTCCCTGCTCCTGCCAACCTAGCAGTTCAAAAGCACATCATAGTGCAAGTAGATAAATAGGTACCACTCCCGCGGGAAGGTAAACAGCGTTTCCGTGCGCTGTGCTGGTTCACCAGAAGCAGCTTAGTCATGCTGGCCACATGACCCAGAAGCTGTACGCCGGCTCCTTCGGCCAGTAAAGCGAGATGAGCGCCGCAACCCCAGAGTCATCTGCGACTGAACCTAATGGTCATGGGTCCCTTTACCTTTACCTTTACTAACCAAAGTAAAAAGGGACAAGCATTGCATGTGGGTCAATTAGCAAGCTGATGGACGAAAGATGCTGTGTGCCCAGCAAAGAAATCCTGCAAGAGGGACAGAACTCTCTGTCAATCCTCTGCCATCCCCAACCCACAAGTAATACATTTTGCAGGCTAGTAACTTTTGTGGATTTATTTAAAGACTGATTTACATAGGAAAAATAGGGTAAACAAGCCAGAGAACCAAATGTTATCTAGCAGTGTAAAATCCATATATTCCATTGACTTTTTCTCATCTCAGGAGCTTTACAATATATGGAGTTAAATGTGCCTAAGCTCTGTTTAAGGCCTAGCTGCTGAGTCTCTCTGTCTCTGTCTGGGTCTCTGTCTCTTCTCTCAAGAAAAGGCAAGGTTAATGGCTCTAATTCGGGAGCCAGCTACAACTTACCTGGTAAAAGGAAGCTTCTCTCACCTGGTCACATCATTGCCTTTATCAAAGGACATGATATAAAACTCCCTTTACTTTTAAGTCCGAGTTTGTTATAGTCTCCAGAGAGTCTCTGGGGGTGTAGAGAGAAAGAGACAGAGGCAAGTGGGAAATCAAGGGGTGAAGAAAAAAGTGTTGCATTGTTTTTTAAAAACAAAAAAAGGAAAGAATGATGCCTCAAAGGTTGGGTGACAGGATATGCAGCATTTCATGTTGAGAACAAAAATCCACCTGGAATTTGAAAGTCAAAGCAGCTTCTGTCTAGCTTGTGCAGTATCACTAACAAAACGAAATCTGTAGGCAATGTACAACTTCTGTGGCTTCTCTGGGCAGCTAGTAGTGTATCTGATCAATAGCACCACCACAAGCCCTATGCCTGTTGACTTCCCTGGTGGTCTGTTACACCACCCATGGTATAGCAGCAAGATGTCACCTTCTTGCACATGAGAAGTGAAAAATTATCCATGTGTGCACCAAATCTGCACATTTCATCCACTACCATCTCTTTTCATAGACAGAATATAGACAGCTTTGCCATTTTGTCCACACTATACTCCATATGCTACACTTATTTAAAAGAAGGGAGAACAATGAGAAATAAATTCTTCCCATAAAAAAATATGGCGAAGCTTATGCAGTGCGTGTGTGTGTGTAGTAAAAGGTAAAGGACCCCTGGATGGTTAAGTCCAGTCATAGGTGACTATAGGGTGTGGCGCTCATCTCACTTCAGGCTGAGGGAGCCAGCGTTTGTCCACAAAAAGCTTTCTGGGTCATGTGGCCAGCCGGACTAAACTGCTTCTGGCACAATGGAACACTGTGACTGAAACCAGATTGCACAGAAAAGCTGTTTACCTTCCCGCTGCAGCTGTACCTATTTATCTACTTGCACTGGTATGCTTTTGAACTGCTAACCTAGCAAGGGGAGACAAAGCTGGGACAAATCAAAAGGAGCTCACCCATAGTGCGGATTTGAACTACCAACCTTCTGATTGGCAAGCCCAAGAGGCTCAGTGGTTTAGACCACAGTGCCACCTGCATCCTGCTCGCGCGCGCTCTCTCTCTCTCTATATATATATATATAGAACAAACATTTGTGATGCTTCTTCCCTTCTAAATAGGGGCATCATAAACTGACTATGTATAGAACTGGTGTCCTGCCATTGAAGATGTGAAGGAATATCTGGCATATCAGACTCACAATAAAAAAAAGATGGATAAGCCCCTAAGCCACACACTCTTTCTGCAATATTTTTTGGAGGATGGATGTATTTTGCATGTAAGTTTCACTCTGAGACTCTTTGTTCAATACTGAGCTTAGATCCACAGACATCAATGGCTGAATAAACAGGATAAAATGCAAACTATAAATACAAGATGATAACTAGATACAATTTTTAAAAGAATTAAAGAAATGAAGAAGTGTCTTGTTTATTTCCATTGAAGAAAAGGTCAAAGGCAGCCCCTCAGGCACAGCTTCATGTACTACTTCCATATACTCTAAGTTGCATGAACTCCAGCTTTGGATGCTTTCAACCTTTTGTAGGAGAGAAGATGAGCCATGAATATTTCATACAGCACCATAGCTTACTTGCAGATACCTTGGAAGTGATTAAAGTGCAAGCATAACAATATTGTCGTTACAGACAGGAGAATCTGAAAAACTGAGTGTAGGGAGGCATGGTTATTTTCCTCGCCAATTCTGAAATAGAAGCAAATAGCCGGTCTATTTTTGAACAGATTCTCAAATGAGAAGGCAACTTCAGTAAACCTGTTTGTTGATTTGCTCAAAGAGAAAAACTTCTACTTACAATACTGCCTTCCCCCAATAGCTAGTAGTTCAATAATGTAAGAACAAAGTCCCGCTACAGTCAACATTCGGGGATGCTTCTGGAATCATCATTCAGGATGCTTCTGGGTGACCTCAGTGACTAGTAGTGTCTATGATCATCTTCAGTTGGTACATCAACTACTGTCTTTACGGGACAGCAATAGCCTGAGTAGAGTTATCCATGCTCTGGTAACCACTAAGATGGACTATTGTAATGAGCTTTGTTGAAGACAATCTGGAAGTTGCAACTAGTGCAGAATTTGGCAACCAGGGTGCTGGAGGTAACAGTGGCTGGTGGCCACATATTATTCCTGTTCATAAAGAGCTGCACTGTTTGCCAGTGATCTTCTGGGCCCAATTCAAAGTGTTAATGTTGATATGTTAAGTGTTGAATGGCCTAGGGCCCAAAGATCTGAGGGAATGCCTTCTCCCAAATCAACCTTTCCATGATCACCAGAAGAGGCTTTCCTAGTTGTTGCTGCATTAAATGAGGGGCATTGTGTGTGAGCCCATGGAAGGGCCTTTTCAATGATTGCTCCACATCTGTGGAATGACCCTCCTGAGTTCATCTCAGTGCAACTTTATATTCTTTTAAATGCCAGGTAAAACTATCATTTTTAATGCTCAAGCTCTTAGTGGCTACTGGGTTAAGTCATTTTTATGATACCACTATCCATATACTTATGTAATCTATGAGAATACTTTTAATGTTTTCATTTATTATGTATTTTGTTTGATATTACCTTATTTTATTTTATTTTTTTGTAAACTGCCCTGGGTTGCTGTTTTTTAATCGCCCTTTTGGTGGTATAGAAACTTCATTCAACCAAAAGTAATGTATAGCCTGGGTTTCCCTATATCTTTTCCCTCCTAGATCTTTACCCAAACTTGAATTGGGAGTGCAGGTCATGTTTCAGTAGGTGGCTAGTATCTCTCATACACCCTTGCATATGCTTTCTAATGAAGCTGAGACTCCCCAACATTAAATTCAATGACAATGAGCACCTGCTCACTTTTAAAGATCTAGCCATTAATCACTTATTATTTTCAACAAACAGCTGGGGTGGAAGCTGTTAATCTGCTTAATATGACAAGATTAGGGTCCATGTCTTACATGAATATAGGAAAGAGGTGAGCACAATAGACAGACATGAATTATGTTGGCAGGTTAATCCCCTGCACATCCCATTGTTAACCATGTAGATTACCAAAGACAGTACAGGAATGATTTGAGACACTGTGTAAAGATTTGAGGATGTGCTGCTGCCAAGAACTGTTAAGTGAATCAACACTACCCAGTGCTGGGAGCTAATTTGTGATAGGTGCTACACAAAGTGATTTTAATGTCGACATAGAAGTATGATCCTTCAAGGCAAAGATTTAATGAGCCTTGATGAGCAAAGAATAGCCTCTTGCCTAGGGGTCAAAGCAGAATAAAAAAGCAGTAAAGTGTTGTGTCAAGAGCCACTTTTGAATATCCAAGGTTAGGATCAAAATCAGGGCAACATACTAAATAGTTCTGAAAAGTACTAGTTAGACAAGAATTTGAGTCAGAATACAAAAGCTCTGAGCACTGTTTTAATAGTGAAAATGCCACAAAATAAACCAATGCAACTGGGCTAGTAGACTGGGAATTGCCACTGCAAACAGTTGTTTTAGAAATATAAGCAAATGATATCACCACAGGAAATGTACAGATATTATTTCCATGATTTGCAAAACCTCATATTCAACATAACTTCCTCTTCAAAGCTTTTGTCAAACACAACTTGCTAATTTGCAAATTTAATGAGGGGAGGGTTCTTTCCTGTTGGTTTCCTGCTCATAAGCTTGAGTTAGTTAATGGGAGTTTGAAATAATATAGCAGACTTGGGGTTCCTGAGGTTTGAACAATACCATGGCAAAATCCCATTGCATGAGTAGAAAGTGCCTCCCCTTTGCAGTTCAAAAGGGGGCTGGGAAGGTGAGGAGACTCTTTCAAATCAGTTCTAAATCAAATCTTTTTACTCTTAACAAGAATTTACGGTCCTTACAAACATGGCACAGAGCACCCATTTCTGGCTGAAAAGCTCATGGCTGTTCAGATTGGGCAGATGTACAAAACCCTTTGCTGTGTTTCTTCCTTTTCTAGACAACAATGCTAAATTAATCTGGGAGAGCAACTGACTCAAATCTCATCAGTGAGACAGTCAGAACTTTATTGCAAAGGTTTTTTATAATTTAATTGGTCTCTGGAAATATTTTTCAACTGGCCTCCTCCACCTGGACTATTATTTCAGAGATCTGGATAAACAAAGTCTGAGCTTACAGCCGACTGTCCCAGGGAATTTCATGTTCTCAACAGCTGTCATTTAAATGGTGAGAAATAAACTTTATTGATGGTAATAAACATGATGCCAACTCTTGTCAGTCAAGTTACTGCGAGTGTGTTGACATCCACGGATAAGATAGATTCATTACATTACAAAGATTCCAAGCGGTATGAAAACCTCCTAGTGTTCAATTCACTTACTGTGTAGCATGCATGCTGAAAAATAATAACATATGCTTCCAGAGTCTCCAGCGTGAATGATCTCTAGTGGCATATATGACTGCATAGGATTCTAACATGTTTTAACTGTATTTGCTTTTGTCCCACTTCCAAACAATGAAGGATAAAGTTGGAAGAGTTAGCAATGTTATGCATTCTAGACTCTTCATTATGATCCAAAGGATCATTTAATGGTGTCCCTCTGTCCAAACCTATTAATGGCAGAAAATGGCACTCCTTGGGACTGACATGAATAAGATTTTTTCCCAATGAATTACTTATATTCAATTCTTTCAATGAGGTGCTGCATAAAGCTCTATCCAGTTTTTCTACTGTCTGCTCAGAATGGATGAACCTGTTAATTTCAGTTTCTCAGTTTTCCAATCTGAAGTTCAGTTCTCCACATTTCTGCATCAGTTTATAATTTATAAAGAAAGTCTCATGAGAATTCATCAGCATTTTAGCACACATTTCTCCTATACACATTTTTTTGTATGCATTTTTCCCTGATATACACATTCCCTCAAGCTAATTCCCTAATAATGCATTTCTGTATATTACTTTATCAAATGTATTACCTTTTCATATGCACTTTGCTCTAATGTATGCATTTTTGTACATCCTTAGTTGTTGCAAAATTGAGAGAAGTGCGAACTTTGAAAGATAGCTGCATTTCAGTTTCCATACAATGTTGGAAAGAGCAAGTTAAGTAGTTTCATGAGAAACAACCCAAATTTTCCCCCCATCCCCACCGTCTGCACAATATTTCTGCTCACAGAAGTAGGAAAATTCTAAACTACATTGGGCTTCTTTGGAAGGAAGGGCAGCGTATAAATTTAATTAATAAATGAATACAATAAGGTAGAGTCCCATATTATATGCTTACTAGAGATGGGTCCAAAGGCTCTGATACATCAATACATCAGGGTTGTAACCAATACATCAGGGTTGAGGAACCTCCAGACCACGGACCAGTCTTGGCCCCCTAAAGGCTTCCAATTTGACCTTTGATTCTATTTTCCCCAAACCATACCCACCTGTCCTTCAGCTGCTGTCACTGGGTAATGTATGCTAGTAGTAGAGGGTCATAGGTCAGTGGTAGAGTATGTGTTTTGCATTCAGAAGGTCCCAGCTTCAATTTCTGGTGCCTCCAGGTAGAGATGGGGAAAGACTGCTGTCTGAAAGCCTAGAGAGCCAATGCCAATCAGTGCCAATTACACTGAGCTAGGTGGAGCAGTTTTCTAACTTTGTCCAGGACAGCGTCCTATGTACCACTGCAAGAAGTAATAAAAATGAGTTACAGGTCCACTGAGTCCTTTACTCTTCTATTAATTGGTGGGTACTATACCTCAGAGCAGTATGAGCTCTATTATAATTCTCAGAATTTGATATGAACTCTTGAGGTTTTGTAATAAAATGGACGAAGTTCTCTGTAATAGAAACAGTTCCTCCAGACTGACCTAAATGAATGCTTGATGAGTAAACAAGATGTGTCCAGGTGCTGAATCTAATTAGGACCAGTTCGTCGATAGAATAGCAGATAGGGCTAGTGTACAAGCAGCTAATTACTGTAGAGAGTTTAATGAACTTTCAAAAGACCAAAGCCTTTGTTCCCATTAATTAGGAAATGGGTTTGCTACTTGCTCACATTAGTCAGTTAGGAGAACTGCTGACAAAGCTATTTTGGGTATCTTAATACGCAGAGGTACTGCATCAAAATGATGAAAAAGAGAGGAAAATCATTACTGCCTTAGAATTTGGGATCAGCACTGTCATTAGCAGATCCGTTTCTGTAAATGAATCAGTATCACTTGCATTAAGGTAGATTTACGGCAAATCATTAGAACAAATTGCCTAAGGACAGATTCTATGAGTCATTACTAGTTGTTAATTTTTTTAAATAAGGTAAGGGTGGTGGAGTTCAAGCCTGTATACAACTCACGTTCCTTTACATTGAAACTTTGACCCTTAATCTAAGAAGAGTGAGGTTCAACTGTGGGTTTCATTGCACAGGAAACATATTCTGAGCAGTGCTGTTTTTCTAGAAAATGAGGTGCCAGAACTTCCCATGAACGCCTTCCTTGTTCTCTTATAAAGGCAATGGTGGCCACCTGAGAGGTGCTGGAACTGAGTTCTGGCAAGTTCCAGAGTTCCAGCTGAAAAAAAGCCCTGATTCTGAGTGAAAGCACGGGTGGGATCTGAACGCACATGATATAACCACCTGTTGAAGCTAAGAAGGTTTAGGGCTCATCAGGACCTGAATGAGAAACCTGTGGGAACGCCATCTTATGTTCACCACCTGAAGTTCTGTGATGAAGTAAAACAGTATATAAATGTACTAAATGAATACTTATTCAGAAGCACTGTTCTTTAATATTTACATACTGCAGGCTGAACTCTTGTTATAAAAAACATACTCTGTGAATCAACCCTGTTAATCCCTGGATCTAATGAATCATTAACTGTTACATTAATGAACATAAGAACAAGAGAAGAATCTTCTGGATAAGACCAAATCTAGTCCAGCATCCTCTCCTTGCAGTAACAAACTAGATGCCTATGGGAAGCCCAGGAGCAGAATCTGAGCACAACATCGCTCTCCCCACTTGTGATTTCCAAAATCTGGCATTCAGAATAGCCACATGAATTTGTCTTTTAAAGCTATCCATGTGGGGGCCATTGCTAGTACTTCTTATGGGAGGAAATGCCATAGTTTAACTATGTGCTGAGCAGTGGCGTAGCGTGGGTTGTCAGCACCCGGGGCAAGGCAAGTAATTTGCGCCCCCTAACCCCTAACCTGCCGCCGCTGCCAGCTTCTTCTTGCTGCTCCCTGGGCTGGTCTGGTGTGGTTCTCTCCCGTGCTCAGTGCTGCGCTGGGCGGCCGCTGCACTGTCCCTCCCCCAGATAGTCCCTCGCTCTCTCTCCGCACCGCATGCCTGGCACCCACCCCCTCCACAGTGAGCGGCGACCCGGCGGCTCGGATCGGATTCGCACAGCCAGCACTGCAGTGAGAGAGAGTGAGTGAGCCAGGTAGGGGCAGAGAGCTGCGAGTGCGAGCGCCCCCCCCCCAGATGTTGCGCCCGGTGCGGCCGGCCCCCCCTGCACCCCCCACGCTACGCCACTGGTGCTGAGTGAAGAAGCACCTTTGCCTGCCCTGATGCAAAGCAGCTGCCAAGGATTGTGTGTTCCTGCAAACCTGAACTTTCAACAAGCACAGGTAGAATCACTTCTAGGACTTCTCCTGGCATTCTAGGAATGCCACAATAGCTATATTAGTAAACACTCTGCTGTATAACCAGGTGGGCCTGTTCTATATTGGCTAGATAAAGTACAGAATCTTCTATGTTTTTCAATATTAAGAAGGGCAAGACTAAATTTTCAGGAACAGTATATTTTAGGATCCAGCCACTTCCTTAGCACAAAGGATTACGTCATGAACCAGGACTGCAGCTAATGTGCTTGTATTCTCTCTGGATAATGAGCACAATTTGAATTCAGTTTGCATTAACATGGTGGCTGATGCCAAACCACAGCTGCTGGAGTATTCCACTTGGTATGCGATAGCATTTTGTACAGAACTCCAAACTTGAAGCAAAAAATAAATAAATTGCATCTCTTCAGAGATTATTCTCACTTAGCCGAGAAGCTGATAAATACTTATGGTACCACACTAAGTATATGTAGGCTTAAATATTTGTGCCACCCAAAGGCCAAAGTCACTTTCGGGGGGGGGGAATTCTTGGCAGGCTTCCCTCCTTCAGCTTTTTCAGCCTATGGCTATACTCTTGTCTAATCGCCGACATTTTCCTCCACAATCACAAAAGGGGACAGAGGAAAGAGACTTTAGGGTTGCACTGAAATGTCACAGCGTTTTTCACTTGAGGGTGGACCTTTTACACTGACCACGTTGCCAATTCTACCCCCAAAAGTGTTCATTTTTACACTATAATGTGGTGCACCACTGTTTCTTTCAGGACTTGATTTCCATAAGTGCCCTCATACGACAGTGCATGGCATCTCCACCCATCCAAAAATTAAGCCACAGAAGTCAACACAGCCAATAACACAATAAACAAGGCACAGAAAGGCATTGTATGATGGCATTAAGATGCCACTGAATGTCAGGAGATCACCGAAGGACTACACAGTTCAAACAATGGATGAAAACAAGTGAATGTTTCAAAGGAGGTAATGAACATTAGTAACAAAAAGTAGATGTTTCAGGGAAAGCAAACACTTTTTTTTAAAAAAAGGTATAGCTCAGGCTTATTTCAGTGTTTTGTATACAAGTATCTGAGCAGAGGTGGGCAACCTCTGATCTGGGGGACAAATGTGGCCTCCCTATTTGGCCCCTGAGATGCATGTAGGCCACCCCATCCCACAGGCCATACTATTTTTGAGATTTGTTGCCTGGGTAGAATATGTCCTTTAACTGTGACAATGCTAGGAGGAGGAGGATGTTTTTGGAAACCTACAACTTTTTGTATGACTTAATGTTACTGATAGTACAAAGGTCAGTATCACACCATTGCTCTGTCCCCTTTTGCCTCTGGCCCTGCTTGCCACCATTATGTGGCCTCTGGAAGCTTGCCTATAAGCAACTGTGGTCCTCAGACTGAAAAAGTCCCCCTCCACCCGCTCTGAACTTTCAAAAGTGAACAGGGATAGAGAGGTATCCCACAACCCAGACTACACTACCTAGAGTACTTTCACATCCTTTTAAAAATGCAGTGCATTTTCTCTGTCAATAAAATATGCATTCTCTTGATTTTATTTAATATCTGCAATCCATTGGACATGGTTTTCACCCACCAAGAACACACAGAATGCTGTGGAATGACACTTTCAATTAATTACTTTATAGATGCTTGTGAAAACTTAGAGCCAGGGAGAAGCTATGTCTTACTTAGAGGCCAATCTGCACTCTGGGAGGGGACAGTGGAAGGGAGTTTTATTTGTTGCTGATGTTATGTAATTCTGTTTAAGTCGGAAATCAATAAACTATGGTTCATAATAATAATAAATAAAACATGCATTCTCAATCGAGATGAGACACTCTCCAGTCCATTATGCTTTGTGCTGCAAAGCTATGATTTGTGGGAGACGGTGAGCCAAGTCCATGTTATGTGAACTACTGTGGGGTTTATTTCTAGAGAATACAAATGAAAGTACCCTCAGAGTTTATCTGCACACACACACACACACAGCACAATTCAAAGGCTGATACCTCACTGTTGTTTGCCGTGGGAAAATAACTCCTGTTTATAGCATCAGGCGTGTTGCAGCCTTCATGCAGCCCACCTTACTATTTTGGGTCATTGACAAGCTATGGCGCTTCACAGAACATTCAATACACCCATTCAAACTACTGCTGGAGAGACAGTTCAGTGGTTGTTATTCAGCCACCAGTGTAAACAAAAACAGAAATGTGGTGGGACAACAAGGTAGGGGTGTCAGTTTTGTTGCCACACCTCTTTCATGTGGTTTGAAGGTACACTGATTTATCATCCATTATATAGCACTTTTAATTTGCAAGTGACTTCTATGGTGTATGTATATATTGCCAACAACCCAGTGATGTAGAGTCCCTATAATTCCTGTTTTACAACATGGGGAGTTGAGGTTTAGCTATATTGACTTATACAATGCATCCATGCCAAAGATAAAATGTGAACTCAGTACAACTTTCTGTTCATTGCCACGCTGTCCCATAAGGATCAAATGCACTGAGAGCATTTATTGGAAACATTATTTCAGCCCACTGTACTTTTTTTTCACTGAGCATTTTTAGCTCTTAAAAAGTATAAGATGGGAGTGGTATCTAAAGTTACATGAAATTTCCCTCCTGGGAATTTTTGAAAAAAGCATCAACTTAACATGCTATTCCCATTGAACTTGGAGTCACCTATATTCTTGTTCCAACTGATCTATCAATTGAACCTGTTCCAAATGTGGGCAACAGAAACATTATGAAAGCAGAAAACACTGAAGAAATAAAAATGATTCAGATGCAAAATTAAATCCTGCTAAATGTGATAAAACTTAAATTCTAAAAGAAAGAAATGTTATTTCCACCCCATGTATACTATAAAAAGCAAAGCAAAATTAATAAATAATAAATAATAAATAAGTTATTGATAAAATCCAGGGGGTGCCTTAAAATTAAGATTTTATGCATCCAGTTATTTCAGCTGGTGCATAGTTGCCTGGTTTGTGTGCAACCATCAGTCCTATGGAACCTGCACAGCAACATATTTACTTTCTGATTAAAGAAGCTTTTCAGCCAATGCTGTTCATTGAGGGCATTAGCTAGTCTTTGTTACTCTGGCCAAAACTGATCAAAGGACTGCAATGGCCAAGGCCTGCTACTTGAAGATTAGAATCACAGCAGATGTTTCATTTAGACCTCCAGGTGGCCAAAAATTCTGGTCACTCACGTAAGCACTCTGACTGACATTGTTAACATTCGTTAACAAAACTGGGCCAGCTGTGTTTTTCAGAGGACTCCGCCTTTAATCCTACAGGAGCTGCTGCCATATGAAGCATATCCTAAGGAGGGGTGGTGGTGAAGTGGCAGGCAATCAGTCCCTTGTGCCAGTTAGCTGGTGCTTTTTGTCCTTGCAGTTCTTGGGTTGTGTTTGGTTTTTTTTGGTTTTGGTTTTTAAATCATGCCAGTTCCAGGCTGGTGTAGGTCACACACCTGATACTCTGGCCTCACAGGGAAAGAGAGATACTTCAGATCCATCAGATGGAGCCAATTCTGTCCCACCTCCATACATTCCTAGAATGCACCTTTTCAGGGCCTAAGCCTGGCTGTCACTGTGCACACTGATTTCTCTGCAGGCATAGCAGGGAGCTCTGTATTGGGCCTGGTCTCCCTTTGGAAAATGTTGTGAGCATTACTTAATCATCAACATTTTCATGACACTTCCTTTTAAAAACCAGCTTGTCAAAATGATTCTCTACTGTGTCCTCCATTTACGAATTCCACTTGCTCCATTTCACCTATGATTCAAAATTTCAGCATTCTTAAAACCTGCTGTCAAGGTGTTTCACCAACAAATAACAGGGGAAAACTACCTCCTCAACTACACTGTTAAATTGATATATCCATTACTGATCAGTGGTGGACAAACGAATTGGTAGGAGCAGTATATAAAGAGGTGAGGTGCTTTATTCATCATTTACTTGTTAAATTTGTATCCCACCTTTCCATTAAATGGTATTGGCAAAATACAAATAAAACTGCTTTTGGCAAAAGTAAAAATAAAAATGGGAAGCCTAATTCACATACTTCTTCATCAGACAATTCCAGCCATTTTGGGAGGTAGGGGTGCTGTGAAAGGGCTGTAAAAGTGTTTTATTCTAGGAGTGATCTCTAATTGGCTAGCATCACCCATGTGACTGGGGTTCTGTAAGCCAGGGGTGGAGAACTTTTTCCAGCCTTAGGTCACATTGCCTCATGGGCAGCCTGCCAGGACATACATGCCAATAGTGGTTGGGGCCAGAGGCAAATGTAGATGGAGCAACAGGTGTATAATTTATCCATAGGGAGTCAACCCATCTCCTCATAGGGGTCTTGGAAGGATAGTACAGAAGAGAGCATGCACACTGCCTTGAATTCCATGGAGTATGCAGCTATAGTAAATAAACAAATGTGGGGCAGAATTATCATCATCTGACACTGGGGAGAGGAAGCAAGAGCAAGGATACAGCAGGCAGCCTCCTCAGTGAATTAGCTTCCAGGAGTCCATTCATTCATTCATTCATTCACTCACTCACTCACTCCTTTTTCATGGCATCATGTACATCATTGTGGCACACTGTTTGGAGATGGCTGCCTTACTGGAAGATGAGCCATTTTGTTCTGTTCTATTATAAAATTTTATTATAAAATTTGACTTCATCTAGAAGACAGTTTAAAAAAAAAAGCAACATTCTCAAGCAGGTAAGATTTTTCAATGGCAATGATCAACTATCTCCTGCTAATGATGAGAGGTTGAATGCACAGTGAGTTGGCACAAATTAATGATCTGTTTTAAGTCAGTTGACGGCTTGCTCAACTTCATTACATGAATGTCTGGCCACTGTACAGAATCTCTTAATTAAAGAGGTATTTGGAATTGGCACAATATGCAAAACTATAAAAGCAGGGAATTAAATTAAGACTCTTGTCCTGAATGGTTTAGGATTTCAAGGGACCAAGGATATGGCTGGTAGGCTAGTTAATTGCACCTTCCATTTCATTTCATACCAAACAAAACATCAGGAACCACAGCTCACAAATAAAAATTAGAGAGATGCTTGCATGATTTATAATAGCTGTAAAGGTTTGAAGTCTGGTAGGCATGCCAACAGACTGCTGGGGTGGCCAAAATTATGGCTTCCTTTACCTATATTAACCCCTTTGCTACATCAATGAGCACAGGATTAGATCTCCACCTATCGAACTTATTGGGTGTCCCACATGTAACAGAACTCCAGCACACTATTAAAATGAAATTCTTGGGAGGACGATGCAGAGTGGGAAAACAGTGAAGATTGTGAGATACCTAATCCTTTCTTTTCTCACTGCTTCTCTGCCCCAGATCTCACCTCTCTGCTTGTGACTACCACTCACCACCACTCCAGGATATTCCACCCATGTTTTTATCCTAAGAACTGGCCTGATAGAAAATTCCTCTTGGCTATCCATCAATACCCCTGGCTTCATCTTATGGTCATCACTGCAGTTTCAGAAACCTTCTCTGCTCTTCCACAGAACTGGCAAAATGGAGTGTTCCACAGAGATAAGAGAAGAAAAGGGGTAAGAGTATAGAAGGGTGACATGTGTACCGATGTATGTATGAATCAGAAAAGATAAAGGAGGGAAAGGAGGAGAGCTGAGATTGGGGAGAAAGGAGACTTGTAGTACCCATTGACCCTTGGTTACCCATTGACTACCTAACCAGGGACACCTTGGTGCCTGCCAGGCTGTTTTTTTGTACTGCCCAAACATACAGAGCAGAAGCTTGATGGGAATTCCATGGCATGTTAAAGGCTGCTCACAACCACATCCCTGCATGGAAAATTTCCCACAATATCTTTACTTCATTTAGAAAGAGGACAATTTAGCTTGGAATAATGCGTGGCAGCTGTGGCAAGCTCAAGCTTGGCAATAAATAAATGGTATCTATAGCTTAGTGTTTAGAAGAAACTGAGGAAGGGTGCATAATTTTTGCAGCTGTGTGAAGTCCACAATAATCATTGACCAAATGGATTGTCACTCCATCCTATTGGATGTTTTTATTGGTTAATATATCTGTTTACATAAACCGTACCTTGCTCATCAGGAATGTGAATGGGAAAAGTCAATATTGTAGAAGAAAATGGAAAAGCAATTTAAGAGGCATGTGGAATTCTGCAGACAAAAGTAACTAAGCAAATCATGCCCTTTTGGCTGCCTGGATGAGGGAACTCCTGAGATCCATATATATAAGATACTGTAAAGTCACTGGAGGAATAGCAGCACAGAAGGCTAAATAAACTTTAATTCCACAACAACAACAAAACCCACTAATTCCAATATCGTCCTCAAAATTGGGAACATGGGAAGCTGCCTTATACTAAGACCATTGGCCCATCTAGCCCAGTATCATGCAAAATGACTGGCAGAGGTTCTCCAGAACGTAAGAATATCAGAGAAGCGTACTGGATCAGGCCAATGGCCCTTCTAGTCCAGCATCTTGTTCTCACAGTGGCCAACCAGATGCCAATGGGAAACCTGAAAGCAGGCCATGAGCACATCAGCACTCTGTCTTCGCTATCCTTCACCTCTTTTGCCCTTCTGACTGCCTGCAGCCATGTGATGTGAATATTGTCAGTCATGTCACAATGTCAATAATTTGATAGTGTCAAGGATACCCATAAACTAAATCACTGAGTTGTCACAGCCAAACAGACTAAACAGCAGTGAGAGCCAATGAGGTCAAGGGCACCGAGGGCAAAAAGAAAAGCAATAACACAAGAAGCAGGCGCATGACTATGCTGAATCAATGTGAATTATGTTCACAATGCGTATTCAAGAACTGCTGAAAATGAGAGGTGTTTTTCAACATTCATGAACTCATGGAGAAAGAAGACAGTTGTTGGGGATAAAGGTTGTAATTGATTTGTTATATAATAAAATGAACTAGGCACAAAAGAGGAAGCTGTGAAACAAGACTGAAAAGTATATCCAATAGAAAACGAACCAGGAGAACCGGTGGCAATGTAAAAAAAAACAATGGAAGGCCTTATCTAAGAATGGAAAAGCTATACATGAACCGACAGTCCAATAAAATATATTTCATTTCAGTATAACTTGTAACCTATTTAGAGAAAATGTTTACTTGCCCTCTGTGATCTTTTTATTTTCAGTGGAATGTAACTAAAGTTATTCTTCTTTCTATGAAGTTCAGCCATATTGGAGGTTGCACATGCAGTTTCAAGCCTTATGCCATGTCAGCTCTGTACCACATGAGGGCACACTCCAATATCTCTTGCAGCAGTGCATGCTTCTGAGACATACCTGTAGTTCAGGGACGACCTCTGGTCACATTGGAAGCAGTACATGCTGTCTGTGGCATAGCTGAGTCTCTCCACTCCAAATTCACAATGGTTTGTGAAGCATTTTGAAGCATTCTCTCCCATTGTGGTCCCTGTTCCCTTTGACTCCACACTTGCCTTGCCTCCATATTTACACAGTTAGAGCAGGGCTGGCAAATCTGTGGCCCTTCAGTGGTTGTTGTATTCCAGCTCCTATTAGCACCAGCTAACAAGGCCAATGGTCAGAGATACTGGAAGCTGCAGTCCACCAACATCTGGAGAGCCACAGGTTTCCCACCTTACCCTTGATGGTTTAAGAACCTTCCTTGGACAGGAAAGTGGGAAGTGAGGTATTGGGTATTAGGAACACAGAACAGCAAGCTAAAGAAAATTTGGGAGAGCTTGGGGCGGCATGGTCCATCAAAGCCAGTGGAAAAACCCTATGTAAATTTGGTTAGGATCAGATTACCTAACCACTACTCTGCTCTTCACTCTCCTTTGTCCTTGTCCCAGTGGCAAAGGAACACAATTATTCCCTACTTTCTTTTCAGCAACCATTAAGATATTTGAAGATTATTAAGTGAACCTTTATAATCCTCTTTTCTTCAAACTAATTATAGCAAATTCCATTTACTTTTCCTCTTATGACATGCTACTCAACCCTTTTGTCATTGCCTCTGTTCATCTCCGGATTCCCATCAATTTGTGCACATTCGGTTTTGTGTATTTGCTTTCAAACAAGATATTCCTGCTGTGCCATATAATCTTGGATATTCTATTTCTACGAATGCTTACAACCCTCAGTCAGTATGTATGCTAGCATGTACTTTGCAGGAGCATCATGCTGATGGTTTGCATTCAGTGTGTGAACTGTTATAGACCCAGAGTTCTTAAAACAGGAGTAGTCAAGATGGTGCCCTTCAGATATAGTTGGACTCTAGCTCTCATTAGCCCCATCCAGCAAGACTAAAGGGATAATTGGAGTTGTTGTCCAGTAACATCTGCTTTGACTTCTTATTTGGTTCTACTCTTGGCATTGTCCCTTTAACCATTAGCACTGATATCGCCCCAGCTCAGCCACTTATATCTCAAGCCTGGCACATTTCTGCATAAGGGATGACTACTGAATGTGGTATGCAGATACTGTGGTCATTTTAGCAAATGCACAGACTTTTAGACATGCTTAACACAGGAAAGTGGCTCCTGGAGTCCTGAGGTGTGTCTGCATTGGAGCTCTAAGATTTAAACTGTCTCCTTTACAGAGTCGCATTACTCTCCATTTCCTAAGTTTTCCATCACCATTCTCTTGTTCATTTGTTGTAGTCAGACATTGTTACACCACAACTCCCTGACCATTGGCCACACTGGCTGGAACTGTTGAGAGTTGGAGTCCAAAGACATTGGGAGACTGCCAGGGAGGCTGCCCCTGTCTTGAGCTCTTTAGGGAAATTATATTTTGTCAATTCACCACAGGCCCTGAATAAAGGTTACACCAGTGCTTGTTGCATTTCTGGAGTAAGTAATAGCTTCACTCTACCTCATGAGGCCTAATTGGAATAAATGCTTTGGAGATGGTGAAGAACTGGTGAGATAGAAGCTTGAAGCCTTTTATAAATGTGTGTGTGTGGCGGCGGCAGTGGGGGTGAACAGTATAAAAATGAATTCAAATGATCACTGCATTGTCACAGCTTAATACGGCCATTAATGTGTGGCGTCCTTGCACATTTAACAAGCTATTAGTAATCGATGTCTAGATGTTCAGCCATTATGTGCAAATACCTCCCATAATTAGAAGGGCCATTATCTTCAGTAAGCCCTGTAATGTTCCCCCAACAAACTGGATTGTCTACCACATGCTGTAAGCAAAATGTATTCCTAACTGTTAGCTCACAGTGGGATGCAAGGTGATTCCCAGTGTGTGAGTAAGAAAAATGGGAAGCGGGAAGAAATAGCCCAGGATAAAGAAATCGCCAGCCTCTCTTGAAGACAGAACATTGTTATTTCATTTTTGCCAGAAAATACTCATCCTGAAACATGTATTACTGGGAGAAATTCATTGGTATCAAATATGCCAGAAAAATAAAGGCGGCTTTTAACACTTTTCCTGTCTAACTATATTTGGCACAGATTTGATTTTTTTTTAAGAAGGTGTAAACTGAGATTTCATTGCTTCAGGGATGGTGCCTGATTTTGCAGGGCCCTTGGCATGGTACCACCCAGCCCTGTTTGTGGCAGTGTCAACTGCCGCCACCCCATGTTTCCTATGCTGCATTTAAAGTAACATAATTAGCATCAAAATAAAATATTATATTGGACATTACAATTACAATATGAAAACATGCCAATAGAAAAGTTCTTCTATATTGTTTGAAAGACTAAACATATACGTTAAAATATTGGGCAGAGTTATTGGAAACAGACCAAGCCAGGCCACTGAGCATGGAATAAATGCCCCATTTTTTGTTGTACATATGTTATAGTCACACACATCCCAATTAACCATGTCTATTATTTTCAGTGGGTCTACTCTGAGTTGGACTAATACTGGAAACAGCCTTTAAAACAGCCTTTAAAATTATGAACAGAAGGTAGTAATCGGTAACATTTACACATAACTATTAATTTGTGTTAGCCTGTAGTAATTCCTTCCACGTTGTTTGTCCAGGTAAATATTTGCTTGAGTTTTCTTCTGTTTTTAAACAGTTTTAATGACATTCTGTGATTACAGTTCTTTCCATGGAAACAAGTGGAGAGCTCTCCATGGTCCTTAACCTGGAAATGCTCATGAAGTCAATATTCATGTACATGGAGCTGAGAAGCTCTGGTAGGAAGTAGTGAGGGTCAAGGGATGCTATACACTGTAAACAATACACATGGTGTGCAAGATATCACTTTGTGTTTGAAAATGGTTAAAACATCTGGAATGCCTTTCTTCTTCTTCTTCTTTTTTTAAAAAAAGTTAATTTGGACAAGCTGTCAATATTTATTAATATACTTTGAAATAGTTATGCATTCACTCCAGTGCCTATCCTAAATAACACAGAGACATTTTGATGTGCTAATTTTAAAGTTGAACTTTACAAAAAACAAACTGTAACCAATCATAAATGAGGTTAATCACTTGCTGATTCCACTGGCATTCATTGTAATGACACTAATTACAATAAACACATTTAAAATTAATGTGCATGTCATATGCATATATCAATTCCATTCTAATTTGCCATTGATTAATGTCCACACTGGGAACGTGTTTGCCATGATAAAATAGCCTCACTGGGAAAGAGAATAACCTAGGCAGAATTATCAAAAGGAGGGAGGGAGAAAAGAAACATATCAAGTCATCGTCATTCAGAAGCTGAATTTCCAGTTGCTCTAGGAGTAGGCATATAGAGGCAGTGGGGCATTTGTCCCAAGCATTGGATCTGCAGGTGACAACAAGTAGCCTTGAACATGGTCCTGCAAATGTGCCCACTAATCCCTGGCAATCACAAACAAGAATATCCAAGACACATTGAAGGAGAGGGGTGGGCAGAGAGAGGGAGAGGGAGAGAACATGCTATCACTGCATTTTATTCTCTTTTATAGATTGTGAACACAGATACCCTGGAGCTCCATCTTGCCCTCCTGAAAACCCAGACCATTCACCTGCCATCACAGGTATCATCCAAGCTGTGCATAAAATGCCTACCAAACTAGAACCAGCTACAAGGAAGGGGCTGAACTGTGACTGTTACCAATCAATCTTGGATGACACCCTGGGGCATTAGAACAGCAATTGGCTGCTCACCTCCACCATGACATCCATCATATTGAATGTAACTACTAATGGTGGTTTCCCTTCATTAAGATTTCTTTGGCAGAGAGAGAGCAGCCCTTAGGATGTGTGCTACTCAGATGGCTTTGTAAAGAACTGCCAGCTCACGGAGATTGCGAGTTCATGACTGAATGCTAAGAGAAGGCAAGGGAGCACCAGTAGGAGTATTTGGTTATATGAGCAATTCCCCAGAGGCTTATACCAGAGCTAAAGTGTACTGACTGTGGTATTGGAATTGTTCATGTAAAATGACTCAGTTTCCAATAATTGAGCTTCCTAGGCAAGAAGGTGCTGCTATTGTTGTTTTTAATTAAGCTGTAGGATAAATTGGGTCACCCATTGCAGGAAATGAAAATGAGATGCAGCGCGGGAGGGAATCCAGCAGGACTGTGTAGCCGCTATTGTTGGCTTGTGAGGCGCTCACAATGCTTGTGTAATTGCAACAGTAACAGCAGCATCTGCAGCCTCAGAGGAGCTGGAAGGTGCATTATACTGTATTAATCTATAGTACAGCATTTTTAGTGTGAAAAGTAGTTTGTGATTCTTCGCACTCCCTTCCAACAGAAATTATATGGGGGAGCTTCAAAGTACAGCTATTCTCATAATTGAAACAGTTTGGGGAATGTGAGATTTGCCCAAAATAGAGAGGTCTCCAGGGCATAAATCATATATAGAGATGGATCATTGTGAGAAGCATAAATCAGGTATAGAATAAAGATAGAACTGACTCAGGGAGAGCCAAACAAAGTAGATATTGCTGTTAATGAAATGTCAGCTGTTAATGAAATGTCAGCTGTTCTGCAAGTGGGAAACAATCCATTTGATCACTGTGCTCATGTCAGCTACTTACTTCTGCTTCCTTAGGGGTCCCATTGTTTGTGGACTGTAGGTAATTGGACTCATCTGCCACTTCTACACACCACCAGTGCTTAATTTTTAAAAGGAGAGGCACCACAGCTTTACCCTTTAAGAAAGTACTCATCTGGAGGCCTGAACCCAAGGGCAGAACTACATGTTACACTCCAATGGCTGTTTTCCTGGGGCTAATCAACTTTTGCTTATTTGCAGTGGATAAGTCAATGGGATGGGGTGCTTCTTTGCTTAACCCTCCATCACCCACTGCTTTCCCCTCCAAATTCTCCTCCACCAGGGGCTTTTCCACTAAGGGATTCGATGTGTTAGTGTGTTTTACCTTGAATGCATCCGAAATGCTGCAGAAAGGAAGTTGCATGGGGTGTGTCTCTATGGTGGACTAAGCACCACCCCTTCTACCTCTTCTCTTCTACAAATCACCCACTCCTAGTGGGCATTTCCCTATCTAAAGTGACCATTTGGATCTTACTGCATGTAATGGGGTATATTAGGTAGCTTAGTACTCAGTGCCTTTCCACGCTCATCATTGATAGTGAGATCATTTCTGTTTGAGCCAATGTTTTCAAGATTGAATCCATAGCTGATTGTCCACATCTTTCTTCACACATTATTATAAGAGAGTGGGTATCAGGCTTTCCTTTCCACACTAATGGGTTGCTCCTGGACTGAGAAAAAGTTCACTGACTGTAGTTACACACCTAGAATATCCTCATGTTCCTCCAGCCAGTAAATATTGGAGTTATGAACATGCACACAAGGATAGCCCTTTCATGGATTTATGCACTGACTAGTGTTCCAGAATGCTGATCTTGTAGGAGAACAGAAGTTTAGAAGAAGAACTACACATCTGTCTGAGCTACAGTGAAGCTGGTAAATGTGATGACATTTTGTTTCCAAGTAATGAATGCTATCAGGAGGAGTACCACCATCTCTATCGGCCATAAATACATGCAGTGATGGCTAAACTGGGGTTCTTTGACACCATACCCACAGCAGGACCCCTCTCCATAGCAACATTTTTTTAATAAGATATTTATTAAGATTTTTTATAATACTACAATAAAATAAAAAAAGAAAAAACAGAATAACAAAAATACAGAATAAAGAAGCTTTTTAAGAAAAAAAACACACACATACATTTTTGATTACTTATTTTCTTTTAACTTGTTTCCCGGACCTCCTCATACCTCCCTTTTTTGTATTCCACCCCAAATTGTTAGTTCAGCAAATCCTTACCATTATATTATTACCTATTTATAATCCTTTTTTTTTCATATCTCTTAAATAGCAACATTGCCACTGGTTGGTGCTACAGCACCTCACTGCCATTGTAGCAACCCACTCACTCGGGTGCTCCTGCTCCTCCACAATGTCATTGCTGAGTCACTGGTCACTCCCTCTGCGTCTGAGGCATAAGGTTCTTAAGCAAGCAAGCAGCCAGCAACAGTAAAGTAGGAGAAGCAGATGAGCCAGATGACTCCCACTGCCCTCTGCTGAGCTATGTGCCTTGGCTGGTGCTCAACTATGCTGGCCGCTGACCCTGGCCCTGCATGCATGCTGCTGCAAATCATCTCGGCATGTGCAAAATGAGGGAGAGGGCATGCCAAATTAGCTTCTGATCATGGCACTTAGGTCACACTGCTCGTCGCAAGCAGGGACTGGGAGCTGCTATAGGCAGAGCAAAAAGGAATGACACACTCACATGGTATGCATAATCTCTGACCAACTGCAAACCAGATGCCCATGTAATAATGTATGCCATAACCCAGCGCAAACAGAGGTGCTGGCACAGCCCCAGAGATTGTTGAATCTATGGGATTATTGCATACCAGCATAGTGCATAGATCAGAAGTCCCAAGCTCGCTTCATCATCATGAACAACAACAACCGCGACATGGTGGTGCAGATGATTAATAGACATTGTCAAGAGAGGAACAGCAAAGTTGCTAATAATGTATGGGATTTTGTTGGTGGTGCTGTTTTGCTTTTTTCAGGGCTAAATAAATGCAAGAAGCTGGCTAGGGAGAAACAAGAACTAAAGCTGTAACAATCCAATACCTCTTCTCTCTCTAGACCCATTAGAGATCAATTGCACCCTTCTAGCCAGTACAATGGAAATACACCTCCTCCCACAGAGACAGGACAGGGTGAGGATTGGTGAATTGCCAGTAGATACTAGTGTAGGACAACTGATCCTTGTCCACCAGGAGAGTTTGGAGAAGGAGCAAGACTAAAAAAAAACCTGAAAGGGAATGCTGGGAGTGAATGTACTAAGACAAAGTGAAAAGGGGAGCTACGTGGTCACATAGAATGGGAAGAAGGGAAATGATGGGGAAATGAGCCATGTGATAGGAATGGAGACCTGGATTGCCGGGAAAGAACAGAGTGTATGTCTTGCCAGTGTAAGGCTTGGGAATTTTGATACCATTGCATGTGGTGACATGACCTCCTTCCCTTTCCATTAGTATAAACCAGAATGTATGCACATATTTACTGTTTCTGGGAGGCTAATCCTTCTGCATTTCAGTGGCTTTCTATCCACTCTCTCAAAAATAGCCATATATTTCAGGATTAGCTGAACTTGCACCATGCGCACCATGCTGAGTAAAGAACAGAGGGATAAAGCTGTTCTTACACTCACTTGAACATATGCAAGCAATGACCTGTGTCTCCTCCACCATTAATCTCTGCCGTATTTGCTATACTTACACAGTGCAATATTTGCCATCAGATTTTGGATCCCAAATACAGAGTACAGCAAGAGGTCTAATGGCTTCTTCAAGAAAAACAGATGCATAAAGGCACAAGTTTTCCTGGACCAGAGTATACTTCCAGATGCAAAAAAAGTCCTCCTCAACTGGGGGGGGGGGTTCCCACACAGAGGGGGAAATGTAAGCACTATAGCAGGGATAGGGAAGCCCTGGATCTAGTGAGTGTTATATATCTCATCATCTCCTCTGAACATTGGCCATGCTGGCTGGGGCCACTGGAGTTGGAGTCCAACAGCTTCCAGAGCACACCAGGTTAACAACCCTTGCGGGAAAGGTGGATGGTTTCAAATGTCTAGTAGGACATTTCATGGCCTGTTAGCTCCACTGCTTATACTGTGTCGTGTGCATGTGAGCCAAGAAGGTGATACTATATGAGGATGGCACTTTGTGCAGCTGGTGTGGCATGCTCTAGTCTAGAGGTTCTCGGAACAACAGCTTAGAGTTTGAGCACTTCCTTTGCTGAGGCAAAGAATGCCTGAGTTTGTTTGTTTTTCCTCCCCCCTCCTTAAACCTTGTCCTTTTGTGTCATGTCTTTTAGAAGGTATGCTTGAGGTATGTCTTATCAGTGACATTTGTAAACCAGCCCAGGTGGCTTTTTTTTTTTTTTGCTGAAGAGTGTGTGTGGGGGGGGGGTATTTTAAATAAATGAAATGAAATGAATAAATTAAAACTTCCAAGACTTACTTTTGCATCCAAATGGCGCACAATAAATGCTTAGGCCAAAATCCAAGGCAGAACCGCCTGCTTAAGTCCATAAGTTTTGGAAAGTGCCAGAATGTTTAGCACTGTCAAATTGTGGCTTTAAGTGGGTCACTTTTTGTTTTTAAATTCACTCTATGCGCTGTACACCTTCCCATATAGAAGGTAAGTCCAATGAAGTAATTTATGTGCTTCTTGGTGGGTTAAAGACATGAAAGTTCCACTGTACAAGAACAGCTAAGATCTTTGATGAAATGCCAGCTTTGCTCAAACTGCAGCAACTTTAGTCTTCAGCATTTGATTGGGGGGGGGGGAATCCCTTGGCACAGGGATAAGTAATAAGCTTGTCAGATGAGTTACCTGCCCACTAACTGGTAATACTGAAAATCTTAAGTTGAGTGGGTAAATGCTAGCCCACACAATGGAGAGAGTGGGTTGTAGCTGTTTCCCCTTTCTAATAACCCTTCTGAAGACCATATAGTGCAAGTCACAACGGTAGCACTTAAGGGGGCTTCAATTGACATAGCTTGTCTGCTAAGCAGCTTGTCCCATTAGATCTCTGGGATATCCCAGGAGATCCCTTCCAAGCATTTCACTACCAGGACCAAACCTGGTGCTGAGATCCAAACTGGAAAACTGCTGGCTGTCCTCTCTGGCCACCAGGGGGAGCCTGCCGTCAGGAAAACTGAAACGCTCCACCAAAAACTGGCAAGCAATTTATTTCTATGGGAATAAAATCAGTTTAAATCTAGGAAGGTTTGTGCTCTTGTTGTAGTTGCCTCTTCCTGGCATCCAGGGAGTGCTTAAGTATAACAACAAGTAACCACGTTTCAAAAAGCCAGCCATGCCCTCTACCAAATTTTTCTTGGCAAGCATTTCCCATCTGATTATCTGAGGGCACTGAAGTCCCAACCGTGGCTAGTTTAAATAGATTCAGAAGAGAAGGATGAGGTAGACATCTTAGCACAGTTTAAAATTCCTTTCTATCCATCTGAGACCACATTCCCACCGTACATTTGAAGCACTATGAGACCACATTAAACATTCATGGCTTCCCACCAAGAATTATGGGAGCCGTAGTTTGCTTAGGACGCTGTGGGTTGTTAGAAGGCCTCTGTTCCCCTCACAGATCTACATTTCTCAGAGTGGTTTAACAACCAGCCCCTCTTCCCAGGGTATTTTCTTATTTGTTATTGCAAAAATAGAAAGTCAACATATATCTTAACGAAGGCCGGACCAACAATAATGAGCATGATTCCGGTACTTGTTTAAGGACAATGCAGTAAAGTCCCACATTGTGTCTTAAGTCTTCCGTAATGACTTTCAAATTATTTGTGAACCAATTTTTACAAGTGCCAAATGATTCAGCTAAGCACCTGTTACCATTCAGCAGAGCCTGGTTTTGCTGGAGAGACCCCCAGCCCCTGCCTCCCTCCACCAGCCATGCTTCAGGCTTGTACAAATAGAAAACAGTGGGTGGTGTTTGCTTTTTGTTATATGCTTTAGTTCCCAGAGGCGCAACCCGTTTTGGATTTGCCTATTGCTGACTCAATAAACAGCTGAAAGATTGCTGCATTTCCTTTTGAATAGGCATTTTTAAAAGGTTTCTGGGGCTCTTCTCTGTGGGAACAGCCATGAGTCACAATGTGCCGGGAATCATTATATATTATGGCAAATCACATCAAATTGACCCTGTGGATTTGGGAGGGGGGGAGAAGAATGGCCAGTTAGGCTTCCAAATATGCGCAAGATGAAATGATTAAATAAAGTAAGTGGACACAGGCAAGCTAGGGGAGGGGACGTGCTTATATTAGTATTTTCCTTTTTTTGTTGTTGTTAAATTTTCAAATAGGAAAAAAAGGAAAAATAATAATGTCTCCATTAAATGTTGCCACATGCCTCAGTTTGTAAAGATATATCTCACTTGGTTAAATTGCTGATACCACTGGCTTCCTCCAAACAGTGATCTCAAAATAAATCAATATATCATTGGGGGTCCTTGCTTTAATGAAGAACTGGGGCTGGGAATTCAGCGGTTCAGGTCAGGATTAGCACTGAACGGTGATTTCCCCACCACTACCAAAACATCCTCTACACCAGGTCAACCCCCAGTTTGGGGATCTGATTCAGTCCACCAAGCAAAACTATCCACTCCATAGAACCCACCAATTTTGGTGGTTGCTGCAAAAATAAAAATAGTCAAAATTCTTGGGTGAGTGGAGCCCCATATCTTGAAGGGGATGAAAATCACCCCCTCCCTAAAGATCTGAGTGATCATTTGATGAACAGAGATCATCAGATCAACTGAGGAGGAAGAGCTATGTGCCTGTACGTGTGTGTGTGTGTGTGTGTGTGTGTGTGAGAGAGAGAGAGAGAGAGAGACAGACAGACAGACAGACAGACAGACAGACAGACAGAGAATATGCAGAGTGGCCACTTTCAGACACACACACACTCACTCATGTGCAGCCCCTCAAGGGTTGGCTATTGGTGAATGTGGCCCTTGGGCCTAAACAGCTAGCTGCCATCCTCCAGCCCTACACAATATTTCATGCCCATCAATAAGAAATGTGCCAGAAAAGAGACTTTTAGTTGGAGCAACAAATTGGGTATTTCCCCGCCAACAAATCACAGTTCCACACTGGGGTTTAGGTGCCACTGCAGTGCACAGTGCTAAAAAGTATCAAAACTAGGGTCCTGTTCACTTATCATTTGAGTCAGTGGCTTGTCTATGACCGTTTCTCCTATAGTTGCCAGTGGTCAACTTTCTGCGGTATACACACAGGCATGTGGGCAGAAGGTAGGCATGATGAAAGCAACAGGCAACTCATATTTCCTGTATATTCTCTGAAGCTTCTGATCACGCAGTGAGGTGTTTTTACCAACTCTCTGCAACTAATCAGAAATCCAGGGAAGCAGAGATGTGCTAAAAATAACTTCATGGCATGGTTGGATGCTACAAATGACTGGCTTCCCATGTGACTGCACATGCATGGTGCTCAGTGGACAAGCAATGCCAATTTCTGTTGCCACCCATTGTGTCAGTGCAGCAGCTCATAGGAATGAGCAAGGACACTCTGTGTTTATTTTTAAATGATGTTTGCAACCCTAAGAAACCAGAGGTAGTGCTGAGCATGCCAGCTCTCAGAAAACAGGAGGATGAGACCCAGGTTTGCTTCACGTGTCAGGATCTGGACATCAAAGAGGATTTACACATGCAAGTACATCACCTGATAACTCAGAGCTGAAGGCATGACCTACATGTCTTGCACATATTGTGTTTGATATTGCGTTAGGTGATATGAAAGTGCTTCATCTGTGATCATATCTGGCCTCTGCAAGTTTCCAGTTCTAAAATTCTGCCATTTAGAGCATTCTGCCATTTGGCCTACCAAACATTGTTGAGCTCTAACTCCCACCAGCACCTGCCAGCATGGTCAATGGCCTAGTTCCTTGTCCCTGCAATTTAGCTATCTCAATGCTTTAGGACCAGGGATGGGGAACCTGTGATGCCCCCAGATGTTGTTGGACTCCATCTCCCATCTTCCCTGAGTGTTGGACATGCTGGCTGAGGCTGATGGGAGTTGGAGTCCAAGAACATCTCAACAACCAGAGATTTCCACTCCTGATTTTGCCTGTCCTCAGCTTCCCCATATTCTTTCATCTCAATCCTAAGCATGTTTACTTGGATATAAATCCCACTCATTTCAATGAGATCTACATCCTGATAAGTAACACTGGATTGACAGGTTTTATGCCTCACTGGAAATTGCCCCCAAATGTTTATTTGAGGGGCATTTTTGTCATGTAGTTTTGCCTAGTGCCTACTATGTTCAAACTACATTTATGCAAACTGCGCCACCACGACATGTGCCAGATGAGCTATGTCCCACTGAGTCCCACTATTTTTTATCAGCAACATTAAGTGCTGAATGAATTGCTCACCACAGGCTGACACAATACTTTTTTTTATCAAAGTGGAAGAGGAACACGAAACAAGAGCTGTTCATTTTGTTATAATGGCTGTTCAGGACATCGGTTCACTTAGCAGGAGGCTAACGTTATGCAAAGGACATAAGATATTAAGGAAAGAACTTGTGTCCCTGGCTAGCATATGTGGTTTCCTTTCCAGGTCAGTGATGAACTCTGTGCATATGTAATTGACAAGTTAACATTTTCTTATAATGGGTCCTCCTCCAGATACCATGGAGAGTTCCTTGCATGATTGCACTCTCAAATGCTGCTATCTGGGGCACACACTACTTTTACAGCCTTCTCCACTCCCATTTGTGATAGTAGTTTGTACAAACCTTGTTTGGTCTCTGAAAGCACACACAGAGGGCAGGTTCAACTATCATACCTAACTAGAGCCCAGTCTAATACGTGCTCGATAGCATCAGGAAAAGTGGTCACAGAAGACTACATCTTTTCTTAGCCAGCGGTGAATTATGCCTCTACCCTGAAAATGACCAGCAACCTGGCTGCATTTGGGAGCTGATTGTTGCAATTTATTCCTGGATTTAATTTTCACATGAATTACAAGGTATGGAAGGAAGCTAAAGGAGGCATGACCAACTTTTTTTTCTAATGGGTAGTGATTTAGCACACCTAATTGAGTGCATCTGGGCATTCTCATTTTCTCAAATCAATCCTTGTGAAATGGGATGATTTAGTCCCAACTTCTCCCTCCCCAAGAACATAACTCAGCTGGGTAAATGAAGAGCTTGGGGATAATGAAGGACTATCCATTCTAGTCACTCTTGGCAGGTCTCTAACAATGTTCCTGGAAGAGGACACTATGGATGAGAGCCGCTTGTTACGTAACAGTCCAATGGTAGGGGTCAGCAAGTAGAGGCTCCTGGCCCACTTGAAGAATCAGCCGGGGGGGACAATCAAATGCCAATACAGAAGCAAAAATGAAAGGCTGAAACTCGGTGGTAGAGCACACGCTATACATGAAAATGGTTTGATTCCCAATTCCCAGACGGGGCTTTGAAAAAGCCTTGCCTGAAACCTTGGAGAACCACTGTTAGTTGCCATAGACAATACTGAGCTAGATGGACCAATGATCTGACTGACTAGAAAGCATCCTCCTAGGTTTCTATCTGTATGTGTATGGAGGGAGTGGTTGCTGAGCCAGGTGGCTTGAAGGCAGTCCGCTCTGGAAAATGTGTGGAGCACCTGTAAAATTAGCAGCTGACTAAGTTTCTATCTACATAATTCTCAAAACATGCCTCCTGTAAAAGTGGGAGAGCATACGTTTTCATCAATGTAGGCTGTAGCCTTTGAAACATACCTGCAAGATTTGCTAAGTGACATGCTTTTAAACTTTAACCTGAAGGTCACTAACTCCTGCCTTCTTCAAGGGCATAGCTATAAGAAAAATTACCTGCATAGGAAGCTAGAGATAGACCATTGGTCCATCTAGCCCAATATGCACAGAATGCCTGCACTAACTGACAGAAGCTGTCCAGCATTTCAGGCAAGATATATTTCCAACGCTACCTGGATATTTTTGAGATTAAACCTAGACCTTCTACTCTGTAGCCACCCCCCCCCCAGCAAAACCCTATGATCCCCTTTCAAGTCTATAGCTGGTACCCCAATCAAATGTATAAAAATTTATTTCCTATCATTATTATCATCATCAAATGCAAATACAAAGATTGGAACATTTCCCACTGGCTTTAGTAGTCTTCCAGGCAGGGAGCTATGTAATAACCTCTGAATGTTGCGATGCCTTTTCCTTGTTAAGTTTTACTGACAGTGCAGAGCTAATATAAGAGGAGAAGGACTTTTCCTTTTAAACTCAGTTTATTTCTCTTTTCCCCCCTCCCACTTAAAATGCTGATTAAAGTGGATTTGCTCAGAATATTGAGCTCCTGTTTGCTGAACTGCTGTTATTGACAGGAGCCTCGTTAACCTCATCGTTCAGTGGAATTAGCAATTTGTTACAACATAATGAGAAGCTTGATTTTATGTGATCCATATAGATTGCCTGAGGTTCCCCAGAGCCAGCCACTGCCTCCCTTCTCCAGTCAAGCAACAGAACTCCCCAAACCCCTTGAGCAGAACACTTTTCTGTGCTGCTCCATTTATATCCACACCAAGTAAAGTTTGGACATGATTTTTCAAAGCCACAGAGGACACTAGGCCTCAGTTCTCCAGCCAAGAGTGACGAGGGGGTATATAAAGCAGAAAGAGTGAAGAGAAAAAATAGATTTCCAGTTTAGAACACTAGAGAAGGCCTGGTTAGCTTGGTTTACATCCAATTATAGCTTCCTGCAACCAGATTGCAACCTTTGAGCATGTACAGAGTGCCCAGTACTCCATCTGCTTCCCCAGATTTTAGACACAGCACTTAATGAGTGTAGCAGAATCCTTGTTCCCTAAGAATGGTGTTTACCTAAACAAGTTCTTCCCAGAGCCGTTCTCAAGAGATAGCCATTGGCTGCAAAGATTGAAATACATGGTTGACAAGTTCATTTTCACTGAGTTGAGGAAAGGGAAGAGAAAGTTTCCTCCTAACATGGCAGCAGCCTGGATGCCCATAGTTAGGCATCCTCAACTTAAGAACTCAGTTGACCTGGAGGTAAAATAAATTACCCCAGACGCAGCCCAAACACCTATGTGTTTTCTCAGAAAAAGAAAGATCATGAGCCCAGTTGGGCTTCCACCTAGGAAAGCCTACCTAGGATTGCAGCCTCAGTAATAAGTGTGGAACTTCACTGCAGAAAAATATCCCTTTCCAAGAAGATTCAACAGAGCCTATTTAGGATCTCTGCAATCCCCAAAACAGCATAACTTCTCCCAGCCTCAACCTTGCTGAGTCATCTCAGAGGTCAGCCTTCCAGCTGAAATACCTCCTGTCTCCCCAAGAAACAAAACTTGCCTTGTTGCTTTCTCAATACTCTCCACTCAGATTCCCAGCATCTTCTCTACACTGCTTCCCACCTGACTTGACTCTTCCACATTACTTACATAGCAGCCACCGCGGCTTAGACACACTGCGCGTTCCTGGCATCTCAACAACATCCATTTCTGGAATGCCAAGATCAAGTTCCAGGGAAGCAACATCAGGTTCAAGCCTCTAGCACTGCACAGTTCCTCACATTCACATTTGGAGGTGCAGTCTCTTTGCATTTGTTTGTGTCTTCGTGCATAACTACCAGTGTGTGCCAGCTAAAGCAGGAGAGGGAATCTGTTGGTTCCTCTGCAGTTCATCACAGTTTCTCACACCTGATATTATCTCCATAATACGTAAGATAAGCAGCAATACACTTTACAAGGAGATGTGTATACCCTTTTTATTCTTGACATTCTTTTTTGAAATGAAAATCTTCATGCTAGTAAAACCTATCAGATTACTGGCTTTCAAGAGACCTAGTTCGATTTAATAAGAGTTAAACTGGGAGCGATTTCAAAACAGATTTCAAAAGAGATGAAACTCTGAAAGTTGAAATAGGGTTCCACGTAGTTTTTTCTGGACAAAAATTCTGAAGCAGCACCGGAATTGCTCATAAAAATGAAAGCTTTCCCCCAGGCACCAGTAACACTGGTAGATAATATAGTCTGATTTTTATTTTAAGATTTCAAACCACTTGTCTCTCCAGGTAAAAGCAAATTTATTCTTTGGTAGTTTTAATTGTGAACTTATTTAGTATAATGGCCTCTGGGAGCTGAAGTTTCAGCAGGCTGATCGTTTATCTGTCACACTTCAGAGGGAAGGATATTATATTTTGTGGACGGGTGCAGAGTGAGGAAGGATCTATTCACTTCTACTGGTTATCATTTAAGGATGGGAGAAAGGCAGAGTTTTTAGAAAGTCTATGCACTGGGGCCAATGCTGATCACACTGTTTTCTCTGTCATCTCTGTGCACAAGTTCTGCAGATCTTTACAGTGGAGGGAGGGGTAATATATAAACCCATTTGAACAATGAAGGCAGTGGTATTATACAAGTGGATGAGTACACCGTAAGAAATGAAATCCATCTTTACACTGATTGATGTGGCTATACCTTACTGAGCATCTTAAAACCAGTTCATACAGCTGGAGGAAGGGTGAGATGAAATGTGCATTCATGGCCAGGAGCAGCTGATGGGAAGGGGTGGTACCACAGAGCTGGCCTCCTGAGAGAGGTCACTACTGTTAACCAGAGAAGGGTGGTGGTCAGTTTTTGAAGGGGATGTGCACAAGAGCAGCAGATTTGGCTGCCACCCTGAACGATTCCTACTCTGCCCAAATGTGTGGTAGGAACTGTGCCATCAGAAGGCCAGCTCCACAGTGGCACCTTGCCAGAAGCTCCAAATGTCCATACGTATTGAGGAAGAAGAAATTCCACGATGTTGGACTGGGTGGTGGGGTTACAGTGACCTAAAGTGACACATTCAAGGGTTGAAACTGTTATGTGTTGTTTCTTTGGGTGGTAGGGAGTCCCTTACAATCAAGAACACCTAGATTAATTCAATTCTGCCTCCTGTGAGGGGAGCTGCTGTCTTTCAGTGAGAGATCCAGAGCAAAGAAGACTCAGACTATGATGGGGTGGCCAAAGGTCATCAAAGCCTTCATAAGGGGGGGGGGGGCTGAGCCAAGTTTGATATGTTTTCTAGGTAATATTGGCTTGTGCTTCCCACATGAGTCCTGACTAGTCCTGCCCCTCCCCCAAAATGATTTAGAGGTAAGGAAAGAGGGAGAGAGGCAGGAAGGGGGTCTAACAAAAAAATATTTGATGCAGCAGAGATCCACAGGTTTGGAGTGTCTTGGAAAAGAGGATTGTGGAGAGGCCTACATTACACTTATACCAAAGACAGAGACTGAAAAGACCCAACTTAAGAACTACCGACCCATCTCCTTACTAAATGTGGATTACAAAATCTTTGCTGATGTTTTAGCAAAGAGACTGAAAAGAGTTTTGATGGAGGAGATTCATGGAGACCAGGCGGGCTTTCTCCCGAAAAGGCATTTGTCGGACAATGTAAGGAATATAATTGACATTTTGGAGAAGTTGGAAGTGAATATAAACACTAAGGCTGTGTTGATATTTGTGGACGCCGAGAAAGCCTTTGACAATATTTCTTGGAGTTTCATGTTGAAGAACCTCCGGGGGATGGGGGTAGGCCAAGGGTTCGAAAATGGTATAGGTGCAATATATTCTGAACAGAAAGCTAAACTAATTGTAAATAATGTGGTAACAGAAGAGTTTAAGATTGAAAAAGGGACACGACAGGGGTGCCCTATCTCCCCACTACTCTTTATATCGGTCCTCGAGGTTTTGCTTAATATGATCAGGAGGGACCAGTTGGTTAAAGGGATTCAGGTCGGAGTTAAACAATATAAACTGAGAGCATTTGCAGATGACCTAGTACTCACACTGCAAGAGCCAGAAGCTAGCACAAAAAGAGTTTTGGAAATAATTCAAGAGTTTGGTCAATTGGCAGGATTTAAATTGAATAAGTCAAAGACTAAGGTATTGGAGAAAAATTTAACACAGACTGAAAAAGAAAGGTTTCAGAATGAGACGGGGTTGACTGTGGTTAAAAAAGTGAAATATTTGGGTGTGAATATGACAGCTAAAAATGTGAATTTATTCAAAGATAACTATGAAAAAACTTGGATAGAAGTGAAAAAAGATCTGGAGATTTGGTCAAATCTGAAGCTTTCCTTGTTAGGTCAAATTGCAGTTATAAAGATGAATGTATTGCCAAGAATGTTGTTTTTGTTTCAAGCATTACAAATTATGGACAAAATGGATTGTTTCAAGAAGTGGCAGAAAGATATATCTAAATTTGTCTGGCAGGGCAAGAAGCCCAGAATAAAATTTAAGATATTAACGGATTCAAAGGAAAGAGGGGGGTTTGCCCTGCCAGACTTTAAATTGTACTATGAAGCGGCAGCTTTCTGCTGGCTAAAAGAATGGCTGCTTCTTGAAAACACGGACATTTTGGATTTGGAAGGATTTAACAATATTTTTGGGTGGCATGCATATTTGTGGTATGACAAGGTTAAAGCGCATAAAAGTTTCAAAAATCATATTGTCAGAAAAGCACTATTAAATGTCTGGGTCAGATATAAGGACCTGCTGGAAAATAAGACTCCAAGATGGCTATCACCAATGGAAGCCAAGGCAGTCAAAAAGCTGAATATGGAGTCGAAATGGCCAAGATATTGGGAAATTTTGGAAAAAGAAGGGGACAAATTGAGATTGCAGAGTTTTGAAAAAATAAAAGGGAAGGTGAGAGACTGGTTACATTATCATCAAATAAATGAAGTGTTTAAATTAGACAGTAAAATAGGCTTCCAGGTGGAAAAATCAAAATTAGAGACTGAACTGTTAGAATCTAGTACTAAGAATTTGTCAAAAATGTATGATCTGCTGTTGAAATGGAATACACAAGATGAAACGGTAAAATCAAGTATGATTAAATGGGCTCAGGACATCGGTCATAACATTATGTTCGCTGATTGGGAAAAGTTGTGGACCACCGGGTTGAAGTTTACGGCGTGTAACGCCCTAAGAGAAAACATAATGAAAATGATTTATAGGTGGTACATAACCCCAGTCAAGCTTGCAAAGATCTATCATTTGCCTGATAATAAATGTTGGAAATGTAAAGAAAAGGAAGGTACATTCTTTCACCTCTGGTGGACGTGCCCGAAGATTAAGGCATTCTGGGAAATGATCTATAATGAACTTAAAAAGGTATTTAAATATACGTTCCCAAAGAAACCAGAGGCCTTTCTCTTGGGTATCGTCGGCCAGGGGGTGTTAAAGACGGATATAACTTTCTTTATGTATGCTACAACAGCAGCTAGAATACTTATTGCAAAGTACTGGAAGACACAGGATCTACCCACACTGGAAGAATGGCAGATGAAGGTGATGGACTACATGGGTTTGGCAGAAATGACGAGCAGAATCCGAGACCAGGGAAGAGAAGCGGCGGAAGAGGAGTGGAAGAAGTTTAAGGATTACTTAAAGAAATACTATAAAATTAATGACAGTTAGAATGATGTTGGGCCTAAAATAAATGGTTACTATTAGTAATGGTTAAGACAGAGAGAATAAGGACGATTAATATAAATCTATAATAAAATAAGGTAAGATTCGCTGAATAATTGTAAGAACTTGGAATACAGAAACGGGAAGCAAGAGGAAGTCGAGGAAGTAAGGTCTAAGAAATTAGGACATGAAATTGTACTTGTTTTTTGTTTTGTTAACGTGTGTTCTTTTTTGTATGTTTTGTTTGTGTTAATATAAAAGCTGTTTAATAAAAAATATTATAAAAAAAAAAAAGGAAAAGAGGATTGTGTGGCAAAGTAACAAGCAGGGAAGACTAAATAAATTGGAAACTCGTAGGTGTCCCATCATAGGAAAGGGACTTCCTGAAATGCAAGAGCAGTGATAGGGCATGTTGAGTGCAAGAGTCATGACAACACTTTCTTAACCAATCAGGAATCTAAGGCCTGTCTGTGGTGGAGTTATCAGACACTGTACTTAACAGTCTTATGGGTCTCTCCTTACCACCACTTTCGATAGAAATGTGTATTACTTCACTCACTTCAAAATGCTGGTTTTGGGGGCCCTCCAGCTCACTGTATTGAGTGAGGCCTTGGACAACACCACTGAGGCCTGGGTTGCTGTAGCCTTCACAAAACCGCTACCAAGAAGCAGTATAAAAGCCATTTAATTTATTTTCTCTGGTGGTCTGGAGATACGCTGGGAATTGCTGAATGGGTACTTTTATTAGTTCTAATACACTAGAGACTGTCCTAGGTTTTGGCCAGAGGGCTTCATTAGCTTCATTTCACAGCTTGCCCTAACATACATGACACTTCACCTTCATTTCACAACTCATGATGATGAGCTATATGGGATGCTGAGGTCATGAAAGTGAGCAGCTGCTGTTTCCCTTGGCTATCCTTTCTATATGGGACACACACACACACACACACACACACACACAGTTGCGGAATGGAAGGTCATCCAAAAGGCAGGCCTACGAGAAACTGCCTGCCCAGGACCAATCTCTGTGCCATATTAATCACTTGGCTTGGACCCTATTTTGCTGAGAGAAAAGGTTCAGCAACATTTCATCTCTCCATAAAAATAAACATTAAAGAGTTGCAACAAAATTAATTTACTTATCACAAGGGAAATTAAGATGCTTGTTGAACTAAAATCATACCTGCGGCTGTGCACTAGATGGGCAACACAACAGATGTTTGCAGGAAGAGTGTGAGCCAATGGGTACATTTCATACACAATTTGGGATTTCATTTGAGATGGTATTTGGTAGGATCTCTCTCCCTCCCCCTCTCTCTCTCTTTGTACTTAGAAAGACATTTAACTGTAAAACAGGGCAATGTATTCAAACCTGGATCCAGAGCCCTGAAGTCAACAGGCAGCAAGAAAACAGAAATATCATCAATGCTAAATGAATTAGCATAAATGAGCAGGTCCTATGTCATATATGATCCCTGAACCCCATGAACCCCATAAGGGCATAAGAAGAGCACTGCTGGGTGAGGCCCACCTTGTCCAGCATCCTATTCTCACAGTGGCAAATCAGGTGCTTGTAGGAAGTACTCTCCTCAATTGTGGTTCCCAGCAAGTGGTACACAGAGGTGTACTGCCTGCAACAGTGGTGGTAGAGCATAGCCACTGTGGCTAGCAGCCTCTGATAACCTTATCATGCAAGTTAGTCATTGGCAGGAATGCTTCTATGGCTTTTGCAATGCTAAGATTGCTAGCATTTTTACAGAATTTGGCAACCATGACAGCATCTAGGCCCAATAACATTTGGGGAAAGGGATCCCAGCAAAGGCAGCAGTCATGTGCCAATTGAACATGGTAAGCAACATTCAGGCAGCCCTGTCAGTGAACTAACAGCTCAACAACTTGTATGTCCAGATTTTCACTTTTTGAAATACGGCAACCCTAGATCTCAAGAAGTAGAAGGCTTTAGGGCATTGAGAAATATGTCTGTTTTTCATTTCAGTTCTCTTAAGTGCTGTTTATAGACCATTTTCACCCAAACTGTGAAGGACTCCTCCATTTCCACATTGGGCAGACCTGGGAAATATGTATCGGACTGCTTCACAGCAGCAAAAGCCTCCACAAAATCCGTCCTGATCATTCCTGGGGATAAGAATTGTGTGGCAGTGTTATTGTTTGTGTCAGTTCACCATAGGTTCACCCCTGTTGCAATTTCCTTGTTCAAACACTGAATTTGCACTACTGCACTCATTCATCTATCAGGGCATGCGTTGCCCTACTGACATCTTAGGTATGGTACACCTTGTTTTGCCCCTATGTCACAGTCAATAAGCTGGGGAGGATGCCAGACACATCCTCTGACCTATCTGAGATTTATACCCGAAAGTCAGATTTCGTACCTTGAAACAAATGTTAACATCTCCATATAGCAAATGTTGCCATTTACAGCTTAATTACAGAAGCGGAAGAAAAGCAACATATTAAATTATAAATACATAGGCACAGCTATATGAGTGCTGCTCTTCCTAATTATTCATCTTAAAGATGATTAACAGATAATGTTTTCCTCAAATTACACCCAATGGGCAGCATAGGAGTACTTCTAAAAACTGCTTGTGCCAGCAGAACCCAAGACAATGCCAGCGAAGGGATACTCTTCTGGAAGCAACAGGCTACCCATTTGCTGTATACATATGCAATACCCAACACACACAAACACAAACACACACCCTTATGGTGGCAGAGGAACACCAGTGCCAGGAGCAAAAGGTGGTTGAAGAGGGAAAGGGTGGAGCTCAGAAGGAAATCTTGACTTGCTCAGGGCTCATTCGCACCTTCTGCAGTTATTCATTCATTTCTTCTATTTGTTACACATGGCAAGGGGAGAAGAGAGAGATAAATGTATTTTCTAACATGACTGGCAATAAAACACAATAAAATACAGAGTGAAAAAGACCATATATATCTGTAATACGCAACAGCACGGTTAAAAACAGTGTATCGCTTGAGTAAGTGCAGTTGTTATAATGTCACACCTGCAAAAGTGGTGGCATAAACTAGCACATTCCAACTGGAATCAATAGACAGCCCCAGCTTCTCCCTCACCACCACAGCTGGCACAAAACCATGCAGTCCATCATGGCACACCAGCCAGAGCACCAGGGAACTCTGATGTCACATATCAAGGTTGCATCCCAATCTCTTATGCCTGAAGGGCTTAAGCCACGTGTGGGAAACTGATGATGGGTACACTGGTGGAAAGGACACTTTGCATGAACAGCCACTGACATTGATCTTCTCAAAGCCTTCATAGGTATTCTACCTTTTAGGCTTTTGGAGGCAAATTCCCACCAGAAACTCAACTATTTCACTGCAGGGCTAGATATTTAACGAGGGTAAGCCAGACAGGGAAATCTACACCTACACCTGAAAGTGAGTTTCCAAAACACCCTCCATCCCCTATCCCAATTCTGAGGCATGTACTGACTATGCAAAACTCTCTTGATGCACAGGTGGTGGCATTGCCTCCCACGGAAGGGACTAATGGGTTATTGGGACAGGACCAGAGAAGACATTTGGGGAAGTATCCATGTGGCAGAAAGAGAGGTCTTATTGGGCACAACCCCCCTCCCAAATGCACACACAGTCCAGCCTTTACCAAAGGTGTCATGGGGTTTGAAGACACTTGAACTCAGGACGAAAGGGAGAAACGAGCTAAGAGGAACGCACGCTTGGCAAACCCTCACCATGATCAACTCCTGCCCAGAAACCCCATTGTAGAAGGACGTGTGGATCCAGAATTGGCCTGCACAGTCACTTACGACTCACTGTTAAAACTGTGTTAATGGAAGACGATCTTACTCAGCTACAAGCGGTCGCCAAAGAAGAAGAAGACAGTCCCGTGCACTGTATAAGGTAACAGAGAGCACAGCCACTGCTACTGATGAACACTGAGTCGTCTCTCCCCCCCTTAATGGTTACTGAGGGCCAGGTGCTCTTACTGCCCATGTTGCGCTGGCATGATGGGACTGTGCTGCCAAACCAGGAACGAGCTTTCAATTTGCCATTTATATTTCCTCAAAACCTGGCAGTGTCTAAATGCCTGCCTCTGCCTTGCCTAATATCTAAAGAGACTTACAATCTATTCAACATCCAATAAATTGCCTGAAAGGAATTTCATACCATGGTCAAAACGGCCATAAAATCCTGCAGCGTTAATGCAAACGGAGGGTATCGGAGCAGCGCGGGTGGGGTGCTGGAAAGTTATTGGTCAGCTTATATAACTATACTGCAGAGCTGGGCTTTGAGTCAACGAGGCAAGAGTGGAACATCATTTCCAGATTAAAAAGTACAGGCCACTAAAAATACGTATTGCTCAGGATTATTAATTTCTTCTCATTCTTGCTGCAGTAAAAGTCCATTTATCTAGTGGCTATTTCTCTATCCATCCTAAGCATATGCAATTAAAGGCATGCCCTACCATATGGTAGGGTGATGCAGATAAGTTTGGGAGGCTGAAGAGCCATCCAAAATGTCTGCATGCATTCTCTTGTACATGAGGCATCGCTGCTATTTTATGCTGTTCACAAAAAAAAGCATGGAGTCCAGAATGAGGGGAAGCAGCGCCATGGGTTGAATTCAAAGTAGTGCTGAGGAGACTTGCTCTGTCAGCACAAGTGTCTCTGCTTGCCTGGTGGGATCATCTTCCTTCTTTCCCCCACCTTGTGTTCTGTTCTGGGGTTTCTCCTGAGCAACACAGAGCCTATTTGAGGGGCATGTGGGGAAGGAGGAAGAGGGGAGCCTTGTTGCTGTTATTTTCATTTATTACCCACCCTTGACCCTAAGGTCTCAGGGCAGGTTACAAAAATTTAAAATGCAACAGAAAAAACATGCCAAACGGGCATATCAGCATCTGCTCTAGTGTCTGTTTTTGTGACTAACACTATAGTCCTTACACATATTTCATTTTTAGGGTTCCACATATATACAAGTTGTAACCTAAAAAAGGTAAAGTGTGAGTAGTAAAAGCAAATAAAATGCATACAGCTTCATGCCCTCATACTGGCGCATACAGTACAAAAGAAAGCCAGATTGCCTTTGCCTTCCTCTTAACTAGTCATACAGGTAGCAGATCTAGCTATACTTCCACCTGGCTACCTGGAAACCTTTCGTTTTGAAACTATGGAAATTGGGACAGGAGAAATGAAGCATCCTGCCCTGTGTCTAGCTGATGTTATATGCCAGAATGTTCTGCAAGTCACTGGGAGCTTTTCAGATCAGTGTATACACTGGATTTGATCCAGGCTAAAGCCCTCTTCAGGCTTTTTGCTCAGAATTCAAGCAAACACATGAAGCAGCAGAGTTAACGTGTAAACCCAATGTCCTGCATGAAGGTCTCTAAGAGTGTTAATCTGAACCCCCTTAAGACCTCTTTACTCAACATGGGAAGTTGACACACCACCACCGGGTTTCTGCACTGACTAAGCAGGCATCACCTTCAAGAATAAATCAAACTGTTAAATAAATATATCAGAAACACCACTTCTTTAAGTGCTGCACATACACACCAATATTTGCTTGATAAAATCTCAGCACTGCTGTCAGGTTTTGATACTGCCAACCTTTTTTTTAATTATAGCAGACACCTTACAAAATAAAAAAACAATGGGCAAGGGGAGTGGGAAAGCCGGCCCAGCAGTCAAAAAAATAAAGCTTCAATGGGGATTGTCTTGGATAATTAGAAGAAATAAAACAAAAGCTTGGAATCAGAGTCGGGTTCTTTCCCACCCTCTAATATAAAGTACAAATCCTCCAGGATTGTGCAGATTTCCATGCAGCGCCACAGCCATCACAATGCTGCCTGTCACTTTTCTGAGCTCTGCTGCTTTCAAGGGCCATGCTGTGTTCTGTAAAGGCGATTTGGGATTTGGGCCTTATGGGGGTGAAGCTCAGTGACCAACTGGTCCAGGCCACAGATTGAAGAGGCATGCTGTCTGACAGCATCCGCATAAGATGAGGTTCAGCAGTTTCCAGAGAGACAAGTGACAGATATAAAAATGGAACAGAGGTCCTGAGTGTAAACACACAGTAGGGGCTAGAAATCGCAGCAGCCAGGTGCACGAGACGCTCAGGCTCTGACAAGGGTTGTGGGGAGCAACACTTTATGTTGGAGCAGAAGCTGTGAGTGTTCTTGGCACCAGAACACACAGCTCTTCAGCAAACACAAAAACAGTTTGCATGATGAAGCTAGAGGCCTTGCTAATTTAAGCCTGGAGGCCACACGAGCCAAAAAATGAACTCTGAGGAACTGCAAAAAGTGAATGCAAGCATTTGTGTGCCTCTCACAGATTCTGTCCCTAGAAGTGTCACATGTTTCAAGACACTTGTTTCGTTCTAGAATTTTCTTACAGGGTGCCTTCCATGCACCCCTTTGACTACGGGAGACTAGTGCAGATGTATTCCCCTTCTCACTACCAACCAAATATTGCAAGTGAGGGGTGGATCAGCTGGCATATAGTTTCCCCTGAATCCCAGATTATGCAGGTCATTCTCACTAATGTCAATAGGACCACTTGTAATTAAATTTACATATTTGCATTTTTATATTAAATTAGAGGCTGTTCCTGCTCACCGACCCCCCTTCTACTCTCCCCATATCAACCCCCTGCAGCTTCCTCTTCCCACCCCATGCCACTACCAAGCTCCCTTTTCAGCTTCCCAACTCCATTTCTGAAGCCGCTTCTCTCTTCAGCCCTGCTTTGCACCCCAATTTTCACTTTCACTCCCATGTCCATGCCTCCTTCTCCCCCTCCTCTTGTGCACAGCAAAATTATTCCAGATGCTCCTAAACACTGGGTTACCAAATTCTGGAAGAAAATGTACAGAAAATGCTCACTCCACAATTTCCTGCACAATGCTTGGGGTGGAGTATTTGGCCGTGACAGAGTTTTCCATACTCTGCAGTTCCACAAGTACACTATTGACCTGAACTCCTGGCCTACCTAGTGGCAAGTCAGTATGTCAAAGTCCAAAGTTAAGAGTCCAACCCAAAGGGGAGTCCCATAGAGGTCCAGATGCATTCAAGCCAAGGTCCACCAACAGGGGCAGTTGAGCAGACACGGCACCTCAGTTCTGCTGCCCTTTCCTACTTTGCATGCTGAATACAGCATCTGGGCTTGAGGAGGCATGTGACCCCCACCTGTTCCAAGCCTACTCCAGCTGAAGAATCACACCCCTCTTCTCAGAGCTAATGAGCTCCACCTGGCCAGCTTTAGAGCTGGACCAGGCTTCCTCAACCTCTGCCCTCCAGATGTTTTGAGACTACAATTCCCATCATCCCTGACCACTGGTCCTGCTAGCTAGGGATCATGGGAGTTGTGGGCCAAAAACATCTGGAGGGTCGAGGTTCCAAAGAGCATAATGTCATGTCATACACCAGAGTGAGGGGTGATGGGAACTGGGAGACAGTGCAATCTATTCATGTATACTCTGAAGTAAACGCCATTGAATTCAATGGGATTTATTCCCAGGTGTAAATTTTTAGGCTTGCAGCTCAAAATGGAATTGTGGTGCCTTTCATAGTTCCATAGCGTCAAACCTGAACTCGCTCCACAATCCTTCCACACAAAAGTTATCCCAAGCTTTCTTCATTGCACCAGTAGAGTTTGGGGCAGGGGAGTCATTTTGTTGCTGCTATTATGAGACAACTGAAAGGCAGAAATCTTTGCCAATCTACTGCAAATCACCAAGAGACTTACCAGGAGGTCCAGATTTACCTCCTGCCCATCCCTCATCTACAGGACCCCTAAAGGAAGCAATGCCAGTAAGGATATTGCTATTCACTTAATGATCACCAACCTCCTTCCAAAGATAGAAACTGCTACGGAATTGCTTCCAATTTCCCCAGGAATTTCCCCCACGGTGCCTACATAAGTGTCGTGCACCTGTGTGCACAGTCAGTAAAGCTGCTATTTCCACCCCTGCTTTCTTTGCGTAGAGAGATTTCCAACATGCTTCCCTCCTACACTGCTATTTTTACTCACTTCTGATCAATGCATTTTTAAACATCCACAAGCCTTGAGAGAAGTCAGTAGATAAAACTGATTCATTTCAGATAGCACTTGCCTTACTAGGGCAGAGACAACAACTAGAAATAGCGGGATAGGAAAGGGTTTTAAGATTGCAATCCTGTGCACATTTAGGCTGCATACACAGCTTGCACTTAAAGCTCGCGTACATACACCAAATCCTGGGAATTGTCATTTTTAAATGTGCTGGGAATTCGATCTCTGGTGGGTAAACTACAGATCTGAGGATTCTTTTTTAGGGGGAGAATGCACTTTAAATGTATAGTGCATATGCAACCTTATTTGGGAGTACACCTCACTGAATTCAGTGAAATTCATTTCTGACTAATCACGATTGCAATCTTGCAGCATAAGTAGAAAACACTTCCAAGCTGACTGACCACCTCCCAAAATGAGACAGAGTTTCTATATATAGGCATGTCTGCTGTTAAATCAATGGCAGCACATTCCAACCTCTAAAAAGGTCTCGGATCAAACTGGGAACCAATGCCCAAAGAATTCAACAGTAAAGGATACGTACAAACCACACCTACTCTGTTACTCACATAGATCATAACTCTGCACCTGTTTGCTCTTGCAGCACAATTTCAACATGAAGACAAATATACAGAGCTTGCTGCAAAACATTTAATCATGTAGCCACACCATTGAGAAGTCTCTAAGCCCATGTGCTAGCTCACGATTTGCGGCAAGTGCACCCTGGTGCCATCCCAGATGGCAACCACACTGGCATGCACACACAGCATAGGTATGAGCTGACGCACAAGCTAAGGGGTTTACAAATGTGTTCTTACTTCTTTTTGGATCACTTGCATAGATACTTTGCAGTAGCTATGGCTACCCTCACATTTAAACCAGTCTTGAGTTCCACTGAAATAACAGGACTTGAACATGCCTAACGGCAGGACAAGAGTATAGGCTTTATTTTAGAGCTACAGATTCAGTGCATCAGAACTAAATCATAATCAGGTTTTACTGAGTCAGGCCAATGGCCCATCTAGTCCAGCATCTTGTTCTCACAGTGGCTGACCAATGCCAATAGGAAACCTTCAGCAGGATCTGAGCACAACAGCGCCTTCCCTTCCTGTGGTTTTCAACAACTGGAATCCTACATGATGCTCATACACAACACCTACTGATTTCCCACAACAGGGGTCACTAACCTGTTTGGGCCCTGTGGCACATTTGTAAACCACTGGAACTGTCATGTACACCACATACACGCAGCAACTCTCCCCTCCCCAGTGATAACCACCTCCAAATCTCCCCCATGCCACAAATAGGCTTGAAAAAAAGCCTTTTATTGGCTTCTTTCAGTGCAGGGAGGCGCAGGGGGCTGGGGCACCGTGGGTGCCAGGGAAAGCCTCTAAGGGTGCACATGCACCTGTGGGCCCCCCATTGCCAACCCCTGTCCCAACAGATAACTAGAATATTCTTGGAATATTAAAGTAGGAGGCACAATTCACAGAAAGGAAAGTTGTGTTCACAAGTTTGGGTTAAGTTGAACATGTTATGTTCCTACATGGTCACTACCATAGGCCAAAATCCTCAGCAAAGCTAGGGACAGATAAACCTCATTGGTTTAATAGGCTACAATGCACCTAGCAAAAGAGCCACACACAAAAAGCTCACAGTCGATCAATTTTAGAAAGGCAAAGATAGCTCTTGGGTAAAACACCAAAGTAGTCCTTTCCCAGACCTGAACGAGCCGGCTATAAAAATGTGGAACTTCTCCCTTATTGTATTTTTTAAAAAGATAAGGATATCTTTCCTACTGATAGCTTTGATGAGACAGTGCATCTGGTAGGGCAGAATTGTTGCTATACAAGTTCTGCTATGGAAGTGTGACAGGCTGACATGCCCACAAGCCAGACTGACCCATTTTAGATAGGATCAAGAAAGCCTATTGTCACTGAACTCATGTTTCTGCACTTGGCATTGTGGGGAAGGTGTGTTTTGCTTTGAGCTGCAGCATTCCCTCCATGCGCAATCAATTCAGATACATGTTTGTGACACTTTCGTGTGCCAGAGTCCACTCCAGAGGAAATTTGTTGTATGTTGAGGTGCCACAAGACTCATGGAGGCTGTTTTTTAAATTGACTTGTGGCTATTTCTCTGGAACGTAACTCTGCCTGTGTCTCCTGGGTTCCTATGGCAGGGTACACGTTGCTTGTTCCTGTTATTGGCTTTGACACACTGTAAGCTCAGCCTGATAAAAGCTAATTGGTTAGAAGTGAGTATGGAGGATCTCATCTCAAAGTAAGAAGTTGGGATAAATGGCCTCAAGTACATTCCATTTTTTTCTGGGATTTAATGAATAGCAGGGGGCTTGATTTATGCTCTGGAATGGTGCAAAAAAAATTGAAGGAGCATTACCCAATTCTAGTTACTAATTTTACTGTTTATGCCTTCAGAGCCTAGTCATTAATTAATTGACTCCATTAAATGTGCCCCCAGTTATAGGCAAATAACAAACGATCCTTCTTTTGGAAATGTGGGTATGCCAGATGAGAAATGTTTGTTTTTCAAATGTGCAGCTAGCCCCCACCCTTTGGCACGTCCTGAAGCTATGATGGAAATGCAGAAAAGATACCAGTCACCCTTATTTATATTTTCAATAAACAGGGCTTGCAACAAGCCCTCGGATGGTTTCAGTTACAGCCGAGCCTCTTGCACTGATAAGAACAAGCCATATTCCAGCAAATGGAAAAAGGCGGCTGGTATCTGATGCTGAAAAAAATAAATAAATAAGCAGCAAGCGCCAGATAAGAGCCACAAAATGCATCATAGAAGTTATGCAGAGAGACTTGAATCAAAAACAATTTGATGCAATCATGTAGGATCTCTTTGATTGAGGCACCTCCAGCAGGAATCTTATCTTCATGAAAGGGGAATCTTCCAAAGAGACTTAAATTCACCTTGAAAGACCATCTCTCTCCTTAAGACACTTCCAGAAACAACTTTACACTCTCCATTGTTTCAGCAATGTACCTTTATTAGCAATATTGGGGAAAATCCTTATCAGCAATGCTCCTTTATCGTGGAAAGGATAACCTTTGGGTCAACATTTTTGGGACTAGAAACCCAGCTTCTTCATGAAGAGCAACTTTGATATCATATGCAGGGAAAGATCAATGTGAAAATAATACGCACAAGCAGCAATGTATGAATAATTTGAGAGTGACATTTTGGAGTATATTTTTAGATAGGACATGCTGATGGGGGGAAAAACCACTTTGCTCTGTCTTGGTATTTTGATTTAGTAAATGCCGTTGTGTGTCAACTTCACCACCCACGAGAAACAGAAACTTACCATTTCATCTATCAATTTTCTGTTTAGAGATTATTGTTGATATTCGGCACACATCAAAAGCTAAATTGTATTGAAAGGTATAATCACCACTGTGACTCCAGCCTTGATCCACCAAATGGAATTCATTCCCAACAGGGATTCCCCCTGGCTAATTCTCTCTTAGTTTCATTGGCGTGTAAAGACTTTCCATTATTAAGAGTTCTTTTCTGTACACCATTGACAAGCTATCGCGGGGGGGGGGGGGAGGTGCTGCTTGGAATTTTTTTAATCAACTTTTCTTTTTAGAACTGTGTTTTTGTTATTTTGAGTAGTTCTTCACTGATTTCTGTTTACATGTCCTGTTCCAAGCTGGAAGCAGCAGGAGTGCCCTGATTGCCCACAGCAAGAGAGCAGGATAGGATGAAAGTGGTCAGAACCATGGAGAGCGCACTGCAGGAGCCAGTTACTAGGTCAAACTAGGAGAGAGAGAGAGAGAGAGAGAGAGAGAGAGAGAGAGAGAGAGAGAGAGATACACCTGGATTACTGCTGCAAAAATTATCTGAAGCTAACTGCAAAGTCAAGGCTTCAGTTCTGAGATTACAAGTCATTAAATGGTCCACCAAGGCCCTCAGTTTTCAAGTGGTCCACGTGGGAAAAGATTTGAGAACCACTATACTAGAGAGTGAACACAGTGGGATTTACTTACTTGGAAAGTTGTATAGGATTGTGCTGTGCGTAATCTAGCAGCCAGATAGTTTTCTCAAGTTCCACCACCTCAGAGGCAAACTACTTGAGTTTACCCTAACCTGAATGTGTCTGCTCCAGTCAGCATCTTGCTGCTCCTTGATGTGTTGTGGTAGCAGGAGAGGCTCTCCTGCTCTGCCAGGGTTTATGGGGGTGAGCCCTCTGAATCTGAGGAGATGCTCAGTGTGACCATCACAGGCAGGGAGAATGCCTTTAAAACTTGCCTTTAAAACTCTTCTTCCATGGGAGTCTCTCTAGGGTGGTTCCTAAAGCCAGTCAGCTTAATGCTCCATGTTATCAGATCCGTCTCTGACACTTTGGGGGGGTATGCCATTTTGACTACCTCAGTAGAAAACTGGCAGTAAACAGAATACATGAAGCTTTGGGAAATGACAATATTAATTTAAACTTGTCAGACACAGATTTCAGAACCCAAAATGTTGAGCTCAAAACGCACTGCTGCTTGTTTGTTTTTAATGGAGAATTTGACTCTGAGTGTTTGAATAACTGACCTGCAAATGTCCCACAGAGGATGCTGAGGTCAATTTTGAATCCACAATTGATCTCAGTTGGAGCTTGCCTGTATTTTTTTTTTAAGGGCACAAGGTCCTGCGCTATGTGTACAGTTTCCCTTCTTACATATACTTCTTCTAACATTTGCCTTGTACATGTCTCCTCCTGTTTCTCTTTGTATTCAAAGCTAATTCATCATTGTGCATTAATAGTCAACATATAGGCAATGAGTACAGGAGAGGGAGAGAGACAGAGAGAGAGACAGAGAGACATAGAGACCTATCTTGAATCATTGCTGCAATCATGTGTATACAAAGGACTGGGATTCTGCTCAAACTTCCTGTTGTACTCAGTGAGGATGCACAAGTATTCATACAGGAAAAAGCTGTGCTTTTCAAATATGTTTTCACAACATTTTGCTGCGCAAACATTCTACAGTTTCCACATATTCCCAAGTCACCTGTTTCTGAGCAACATACAACAAGGAGCAAAGAAGCTAGACAGTTAATTCCATGAAATCCACCCTTCCACCCACCCTAAATCTTGGTCCATGAATGAAGTTTTACAGCTGTTGTTCAATATTATTTTAATATTGTTGGAGGAAGCCATGGTTTGGCCCCTGCTCCTTGTGGTTCTCATTTAGCTCATTGCTTCCTTTGTCCACAGGGATGAATCAACCAGGTAGGTTCATTCATTATTAACTGAGCCAAAGAATTTCCTGAGATTTATTTATTTATTGGCCATCTCAAAATTGGAGAATTCCAAATAATATTCTGTGACTCACCTCCCCCCCCCCAAAAAAAAATTCAACACCTGCAATTAGGATTGAAAATGTTGGGGAGACAATTTTTACAAAGCCCAGGTATTATTATATTTTTCACCCACCTTGTCCCCAGACACGAAATTCTCCATCCTCCCTTTACTTCACTCCCTTTCACACACCATGAGCTATCTCTGGCTTCTACTTGTAATCATTCATAAGGTAGCCCTGAACAGCCAACCCTTTGGAAGACTTTAAGCAACCACATTATTCCGTCCATTGCACAGTACCATGACCTTCTGAAGCAAGTGATGGGAGAACTCTCCTTGGCTCAATTTGGAATCAGCTTGGTATTTACAAAATTACCCTGCAGACATTTTAGGGGAAAGCTCGTCTGTTTCCAAGAGTGCTCCTGGCTTGTGATGTTAGCATATGTGCACTTAACAGCACTGTGCATATGTGCCTTATCATATTTTGCCCTAGGAATAGTAAGGTTCCAGCACCATTCATGACTAACAGCTGCGAGAAAATTCAAACCTCCTGTGCCCAAACACAATCAGAAACAAGAGGTGGCTTTACTTCCCCCCACCTTTACAATAATAACCCACAACCTGGATAGCTCAGTTGGTTAGAGTGTGGTGCTGATAATGCCAAGGTTGCAAGTTCAATCCTCATATGGGACAGCTGCATATTCCTGCCTTGCAGGGGGTTGGACTAGAGGATCTTCAGGGTCCCTTCCAACTCTACAATTCTGTGATTCTGTGATTCTATTAATCACAACCTAAGACCATCCATGCAGGCACTGACCAGATCCAGATCTGCTTAGTTTCAGCAAGATTGTGGCTTCATGTGCCTTGAGACCATACAATGGATGGAGCCCAACAACCACATAAAGTAAACAGATAATAATTCCACAAAAATCTGAAACAGCTATCTTCTGAGCCAGTATGAGGCTCCAAAAGAACAATCTCCCAGCAAAGCAAGGGAGACATTTTCCCATTGCTTTGCTAGGGGGCTGTAGCTTAGAGGTGTCCCCAAGAAACTGCAGGCAGGGCAACAGGCCACCCCCACAGGGGCCCCTTGTACCTCAAGAGTTCTCCATGGGGTGTGGGTTTTGGGCACCGTGCCCAATTTGCATGGGGACAGCTCTTCAAAATAGTATCCTGTGCTTTGCTATGAGATTGTTTTGGGGGCCAGACATCTATCATCTTGGAAGTTGAAATGAAGTTCAAAGGGTAATCCTGGAAATCCAAGGATTCTAATCCAAGCTGGAAATTTTTTTGGAGGTGTGTACTAATGCTCACTTCTCTTTCAAGGCAAGCATTACCAAGCTCCTAATAGCTTGTTCCTAGATCTGGCCCATGGAGCTTTGTTTAGCATCTCTACGAGAAATAATTAAGAGAATTGAGTCAACTACAGAACCTACCCAAAGGGTACTTGATCAGGCAATCTGGCAAGGAACAAGAATCTAAGAGCATACGGAATTAACATTAAAGAACCAGGCACCTACAAAAAAGACCTACAGTGATAAGCAAGAGTTTCATAAAGGGAAAGGACTTTTGCACACACACCTACAACAAGACAGCTTGGTAAGTCTGAATGCTGACTCTGCATATGCAGAATTTTGCTTTTACCATCTCAGCTTGAGAGAACTTTGAGAAATGATGCTGTATTCTTAATACAGCTGAGCATTGCAAGCTGGAGAAATAAGTATACCAAACCAGGCTATTACAAATTTCAGCAACATCGCTAGTTGTAGCAGAAGATATCAAAGATACTGCCGATTCAGTTTCTCAGAGAAAAAATACAAGGTGTTTACTTGGGATGTGAACAAGGGTCTTGCAAATGATCCATAGAAGGACTAAACTCAGGCAGACTTTTTTGTTGTCATTGCTAAGCTTTTCAGTGTGTCAGGCAATGGCAATTCAAAATATGCAGATACAGTATTTAAATATACTAACACATGCAAATAAACACCAATAAATTGATGCGTTACTCCTCTCAACATCTTGCAGAGATGTTAACCACACACCTAAACTGGGTTCAGCAACTTTGATGCTGAACATCACAATTGGAGTTCCCACAAAAGCTTTTCATCCTTCCGTTTGTTACCCGTCTACCTGTCAGAGGAAAAGTGGTGAGTTGAAAAAGGGACTGGCAAGTGTGCCAGGCAGAGAAATCATATCTGTTTAGAATCCATGTTGACTCTGGCACATGATTCAGCCTTTTCAGCGTCTCAATGAGAGATCTCTTTGAACTGTGTGACTTGGTAAGTTTCACAATGCAGAAAATAAACAAGATGATTCATGCTAAAAAGTTAATGCTAAGTCTCTGCAGGCCACTCACTCAGTGGAAAATGTTTTAAATACTACTGATGGTGAAAAAATGGCTGAATTAAGCAGGAAGTGATTCTTAACCTATACCATAGGTAGACCTATATTCAGATATGGAACAAGATATGGGTCCCAGTGTGGTGATGTCGTCAGGTTAACATTAGACCATTTCATCTTACAAGGAGAAGTTAGCTGAAGATCTCATGCACAAGTTGTGGGTGGCCCAAGATAAATTTAGTTTATTTTGGTATTTTTTGTGGTTTAATAGTTTAAATTCTATGATGGGAGGGATAGTTGACCAGCAAAAGGAGAATCAAAACACAAGCCTAAGAGAACTTCCTGAGTTAAATAATACAGACAGGTCCACTGGAACTGGTAATTATGGGCTGTGCAGTGAGACAGAATTTAATTAAATCTTCTAAGTTGAAAATAGAAATCTCTTTCTTAGTCATTAAGCTCAGTCTCTACACTCCTACTTACTAGCTGTTCCTATAATCATTGTAATCTTGGATCTGCTCTCTGTGCTGGTTATGAAGTTTCTTTCCTTATTTTGAGTTATCACAGTTACCCTGAGCTGCTGGTCAATTTCTGTACAGTTTAGTGCCTTGCAACATTTCCCTATGAGAAACTATCCAAACTATTCATTAACATAATGGAACTGAAGAACCTGAAACATCCGTAAAATTCATTATATTTTATTGGTCCATTTTCCTTTTATTTTTATAATGGCTGGAGACTAGGGCAACAAGGTGTGTGTTTGTTTTATTTTATTATTGCATTTATACCCCATTTTTTATCATGCAACTCAAGATGATGTATATTTTCCCAGGCAGTTATCTACCCAGGCACTGACCAGACCTAGCCCTGCTTAACTTCACCATGGTGGTGGCCTCACATTTCTTCACACTTCAGACCATACCCTGAACCCAGAAAGCATGAAACCTATCAGTTGCACAAAGCACCTCTTCAACACTAGACACCGAAGCCCACCAGACACTGCTTTCAAATGAAAAAGAAGATGATGAAATCCTGAGGGCTAGAAATCTTCTGAGATTCTAAAGAACTCAGTGCAATGTTTCATTCTGGACTACATATTTCATAGCACATATGTGAATATGCAAAACATGCAACGTGTTGGGTGTAGGCATGGAAAGGTAAATGCACAAATGGATAGGCAGCAAGACTAGAAGAGCTTTGCCAGCTCTCGTCTCTCAGATATTCAGCCTTTCCACATTACGCTTGAATTGAGTAGCCTCATTCCTCTGCTGCATTCTGACGGAGACATGTGAAAAAGAATGAATGGGGAAAAACAAATTGGACAGTAGGGTGCAGTGACACAAATTCCATTTCTGAAAGATTTCAGATCCCTTCTCAATCTTCTCCAGTTCAAGAAACATAACCATTTCCCTTTCTGTGCTTTCTCAACAATGGGAAAAAAACCTCTAAACAGAGACCTTGAGGTTAAACACAAAATTGGCTTTCAGAAAGAAGACTTTGCTCAGAGTTGTAGCTGAACAGGTCTCATTGTCCTTTTCTCCATTTGGCTTGTCTTTTTCTTCTTTCGTACTTTGTTCCACTGGATGCTCATCATCACTAGAAACTTGGAAGTAGAAAAGATGGCAATGATAGTTCCTGATAGGATAGAAAGAATTCCCTGTCTTAAGATTGTAAGGTGCTCATTCCTTCACTATTGGACTCGGCCATCATGAGCTGAAAATCCACAGTAACTCGGAGGATGTCTCATTATTTCAAAATTGGCAGAAGTGTGGTTTCCATGACTGCCTGATTCAGAGCCTCAGCACAGGAAGAATTCCTCTTCCATAGAAGGAAAAAAATCCATGGGTGACCAGACAATAAAAGCTTGACAGAAACTTTTCAATGCAGCAATAGAAGTGCTTGCTTTCTAAAGAGATGCCATGTTAATTCCTAATACCTTGTTCAGCAGCACCAATGATATAATGTATAGGAGATTATATTTGAGTAGGAGAAATAGACATTCTCAAGATCTACATGTTGCGATGTCTCATCAGGCTTGAACTTCATTACCTACAGAATAAGAGCAGCCACTCACCTGACAGCTACTTCCTTGGAATTAGGAAGAGCAATGGAATTTCAGGGGTTCTTCACTGTCTACTCCCTTTGTACTGCAACCCAGTAATGTAAGTGGATACAGAAACCTGTGATACCTAGAGATACATAGCATAGATGAGAATCTGCAGCTCTCTGGTTACTGGACTCCAAAATCCAGCAGCATCAGCTAGCATGGCCAATGATCAGGGATACTGGGAGTTGTAGTCCAACAATGTTTTAAGAGTCATGGATTTCCCATCCCTATTTTAAATCACCCCTCTTTTCTTCCTCTTCATGAATCATAGCACTAAAATACAGGTGTATAAACAAGATCTGTTTTTAGGCTCTCCTCTCTCTCTAACAGCATATATTATGAACATTTCCAAAGACTAGTTGGTTGTGCCATCTATTGTGTGGCTCCCAACATTTTAATCTGGTGGTTTCCAAACTTTCTGCTTTCAAGGAACACCTCCCCAGTTAAACAGCTTGTTTTTTGATGAAACTATTTACATTATGGGGCGGGGGAATGAGATTCTTCTTAAATATGTTTTTTTTTTAAAGCACAGTAGTTTTCAAAGGGTGTTCCAGGAACCCCTGGGATGCCTTAGAAATAATTCCCACAATGCCCCCAATATAATGTTGTTCCAGGGCATTGTGAGGAATGTAAATGGCAGTTAGACCCAACCATCTAGTGCAGCTTGGAATATAGCTGCTACAGCTGCTGATCACTGTCACTTGGAAGCAAGCCCACTAATGAAGGGGACATGATTTTCTGTGGCCATTCCCTCAAACCTGAAGCTGGCTCTGCTGATCTGGAGGGGCTTCTTTGAAATTAGGGTGCCACCCTAATCCCTAGCCAGCAGGGAGAGGGTCTTTATGGAGCAGCACAGACAGAAGCAAATCCACAACTCGCACTGCCCAGGGCAGAACATGGGGGAGGGCTGGTGAAAAAATGCCTCTTCACTGTGCAGCAAAGATGGTGGTGATGATGAAATTAGATTTATATGCTGCCCTTCATCTGTAGATCTCAGGGGGGGTTCACAAGATAAAAGATGCCTAGATTGGGCTAGGTGCATTGTGGTCTTCCTACCTAGAGGGCTTCCCCACTGACAGTAGAACAGGAGGTGGTAGGGCCAGGCAGGACTTAACATTTCGCCACTCCCACTCCATCCCACCCTTTCCAGATTGGATTGGATTGAAACCACCAGATCAAAGTTTGGAAACTACCAGATTAAAATATTGGGAGCTACGCAGAAGACAGCACAAGCATCTTGCTGCAGTCCCATGGAGGAAACCATGGGGTAAGCGGGAAAGGCAAGTTGGTTGTCACAGTACCATAGAGAATGTTCTAACAAGGGGTAGTGCCGAGGGGCTGAGAAGCACTTAGCCTGTGTTACTTTCTGAACACAGTCCTGAAGATACGAACAGAACCACCATAATGCAGTGTCTCCAATACCCATCACACAGTCCACAAGGATACCACAGGTGACAGATACCAGTTATCATTGTCCATTAGGACACAAGGAATAAATAAGCCTAGAAAGTTACTCCAGAGAGAGAGAGAAGAGAGAGCGAGAGAGAGAGAGAGACTTAAAAGAAACAGTCTGGGCTTTCCCTCACACTCTGTTTTTCAGTGTCAACTGTAAATAAAGCTGGGAAGATGTAGGGCAGATAGCTAGTATTAACCAACATACACACCTATACGATAGCTGGTATTCACAAATATACATGCCTATCAGCTCTATCCCAGTCACCAGGCAACACACAGGAGACATTCCAGAGAGGAAGGGGAGAGGTAATTTGACAAGTGAATTAATTGGATGCTTCTTTCGTGGGAGCTTTAGGTGGCTAATGTGGAAACTGCAGGCCAGGTTAATTCACCCAACATCAATATCCTGTGATTAAACATGGGGAGGAAGAGAGGGAATTTTATTGAAACATCCTGTTTTATAAGACAGAAGGGTGGAATTGACAAATGACTTGTTACTTGGATTCTGCTTTTTTCCTGATTACCAAGGCAATCTGTGGCTGTGTCAGGCAGATGGTCCAAGATAGCCCTTTGAGAGGTCCATTGGCAATGTAACTTTGTGCTTTTATAATTCTAGGGGAACTGTATTGGTAGGATAGGATGCCATCATTTCCATATAGATTTTTATTATTCCCCTATTTATGATTGCCTCACCTCTGCCACCTTCTTTGTGATACCACTGAATTGTCTCAGAACATTGCTGTCTGCCTCTCAGCTGATCTGTAAGAATTCATATCCATCCCCAAGCAAAACTGCAGCTCCATAAGTCACATGGCCCTACCAAAGAAAGTGTTACCATTTATCATCTGTCCTCCCACTTTCCTCTCAACCAGATCTGTAGGAGAGCACCACTGCCCTCAGAAAACCCCAGAATGGCTCATCACTCCCAGATAAGTCAGCCAGCCAGTCTTTCTTGTACCAACCATATGTTAAAACAGAAAACAATATGTAAAATAATAACTCCTCAAAACAAAATTCAGGATTACAATATAATAGACTCCAAAATGTTTCCTGAGATATGAAAAGCTGTTCTCTCTATCAGAACATGAGCCTGTTCTACACAACAAAAACAAAATGAGAGTGAATTCACATAATCACTTTGGCATTTCAGCTTGAATTGGCTTTGAACTGCGTACAACACACAGCGATATGTCTGTGCAAAAATGCCAATGCAAAGCTGCCCCAAGGTGTGTTGTCATGATGGAAGTGGGCTGAATATGAAGTGGACACAAAGGTGAACAAAACATACAACTGATTCCCTGCACGTAAACCCAGCAGATCCACTCAGTTGAAAGCTAGCAGGATGCCCATGTGTGCAGTGGTAGAAAAGCTTGGGGGGAACCTGCATTTGGAGGAACAAATCTTCCACAAGAGAGAAAATAAGTAACAGATAACTGCATCAGAAAGGGGCTTGATGGGAGCTTAAGTGTGGTTTTATTATTCCATCACCAGCAGCAAAATCAGATGCTTTGAAAGAAAAGAAGGAAATAGGGTGGGGGTTCCTGATTTAGAAAGCAGAATGAAGCAATGTACAAAACCTCACACAATATCCCTTGACAATAGTTTTCTCAGTTTTGTTATAAATGGATTTATTTACTTCCATACTCTTCAAAAAATATGATTCTAGAAGTGCCACTTGGATGATTTGGAGCATCTATCTCGGGATGTATCAGAACTAGGGGATAGTCACATATAATTCTTCTTCACCTGCCCTGTATATTTTACACTGCTACACACACACAGCAGTTCAGCTTGAAAACAGCCTCCCCAAGCCTAGCTGTTATGTAGCAGTAGTGGATAGCAGTAAGAGGACTGCTGAAGAGCCAGAAGGTTGAGCAAACTAGCCTGTAAAATTTTTGCTACAGCTGCAGCTGCTTCCAGGTAAAAGCTTATTGGGTAGGACAATTGTTTTGTGGATGGCCATTGTGTGGTGGTGAGGACACAAATGCAATTCACAAATGTACGTATAAAGTGTGTGTATAAATGGTGTGCTGAGATTGTTGCTATTTTATCAGTTCAATTATTATTTTTATTGTATTGTACATTTGTGTTTACTGTAGTTTCATTGTAGTTTCTCTGGTATTAATTTGTTCACTGCTTTGGGGGCCTTGGCCAAAAAGTGATATAGAAATAAACAGATGAAGATGATGATGATGTGGGACCTGCTTCTGGAAGAGAGGGGCTGCAGCACATTGGAAGAAGATAGTGAGCCCTTCCTTCTGCCAGCTTGGACCCTCTGAATATGTCTCTCCTGCATAGTACTTGGAGCTGGTGGGAGGGTTGTTTTTCAAGCCTAATCCCCACCCAGAGGCAAGGTGAAAACAAGAAGGTGTGGGTCATGGTGGGATGCCCTTTTGAGAGACCCTGCCATCCCCAGGCCAGAAGTTTCCCCTCCTTTGACCTACATTTTCCAACCAGAGTGATCAGTGACGTGCTTCTCACACTGGTGTCACACTGGTGCACAGGGTTGGGAGAACATTCCCTGCAAGGCTGTTCTGCGCCAAACCTTTCCAGTACAATGTTATTGTGCAATCCTACCTCTCACTTTGTCATTTGTTAGAGTAAAGGCTATGGACAAGGTCTTATTTGCCTCCTAATAGATAGGCATCGGAAAGAGTAGCTGCCTGGCTATGTAAATCAAACTTCCTCGTCACCTGATTCATAGGCTTGCCTGGAGCTTTAAAGACCAAAGACCAGAAAACATCTGTCAGGAGCTGGCTGCTGAGGCTTGTTGGCAAGTCTTTATTAGCTGTTGACAAGTCATTTATAATTTACATGGGTTGTCACAGCGTGAATGTTTTATTTCAGTAGTAAAATAGTGCTCCTACTGACCTGCAGCAAAAGTTTTGGCCTGCTCTATCAAAACATCGTGTGGAATTCAGACACCCATCACTCCTTTCTTAAAAAAACAACAACTACAAAATACGACAAAAGCAACATTATGACAATTTCCCACAACATTTTAGGGCCTGCCTCTCTAGGGGTATGTGCCCTAAAATCAGAGTTCAGAGTTCTATAGTGTGGTTTCAAGTTCTGCCTCCCAGAGAAACCACCAAGCGCAGTCAGGAGAGAAGCAAAAGGGAGGGAATTGTGATAACTGAATCCAATTTCATTATCTGTTTGTTTTATTTATATAAATTTCCTGTCTATCCATCTCCCTCAATACCTGAAGCTTATAGCAGGTAGCTCAGTCTAAAAATATGCATATTAAAACATCATCTTCATATTTGTGTCAGGGGGGGGGGTCAAGAGCAGTGTGGCAGAAAACAAATAGTAGCAATACCCTTCCCCAAAACCACGAATGGATTTTTAAAATCTCTGTTACTGAGTTACCCTCCTAGGCCCAGCGTTTATTAATAATTCATCAAAATATTAGAGTAATTACCATATTTTGCAATATCACAACAGTGCACTTCAGCAGAAACCTTCTACAAATCTCCACACAAGAGCCATTAATAAATAAAATGCAATTCACCATATTAAATTTGTTGTTTAAAGGCTAAATATTTCATCGCGCCTAATTCATTTTAAATAATCAGCCAGGTCTCCCCCCAGATCCCTTGCCTAGCACTTTCTTCTACCTTGGAAATGAAATTAGCTGTCAAGCATTACAGCAGAAGTGGACTTGAACAGCAGCGTCAACGCCTGGGCTATTATACCACAGTGCTCTGGACTGATGAGAAAGCCACTTGGCCAGTTTGAGCTTATCGCAACACAGTTGTTTTCCTACGTGTGTAATATTTGATGAAGGCTCAAGTGCACAGGACATCTCTGCCTGCTTTTTAAAAAATGTTTTTATTAAAGATTTTCTTGGATTACAGAAGTACATACACCATCTCTATTTTCAGATCAAAGAGTCCTTTCTACCTAGGCAATGTAGATTTGAAAACCACTCATGTTCTCAGAGAGAATGCTGCTACTGCACCAAGACAGTGAAGCGGTGTCCCTTTTCCAGCAGATGTGAAATATTACTATAACCTAATATTTGCCCCGTAAAGGAGAAAGACAAAATAAGTAGTAGGTCGCTGCCATCTGTGATAAAGATGTATAGCACGCGGTGCCCTGGGCATATTGATTTTGAATATCAACGTTCCACAATAGCAATTGGTTTTCTATTTTTCAATCTGTTTTGACACATGGATTCTGAATCTTCCCATGATGGCATGGGATGAACTGCGGGAAAGTGCAAATCTAAAGCAAGATGCCCAGCACTACCTCTCTGAAAACTCTGGGTCTGGAGAGGCCTTGCAAACCCTGGACCAGAGCCTGGACACAGTGCTAGGCTGAAGGAGTGTCAGAACAGGCTGCTGGACTAGATGGGCAAGCGGTCTGATCCAGTGAGCTCTTCTTATGTTAAATGCAAGACCAATCAGCTAAATATCACATCTTGTGATAGTCTTCCAAAGGACTAGCCCTATGGTTAATCTCTAAATAAAGATGGGATTTACTGGTATTTGATAAACTAGCATAATGGGCCATCATTGCAGCCTGCACACACATCTCACAGGGTTGGAGGGAAGCCCCGGTAAGAACGTAATTGAACTGCCACCATTTGTTCATCCACCTGCCATTTAACTAAGAGGCTGGAGGGAGAGCGGGTGCAGCCACCAGCAATTCATCCAAGTATTTCTGACCTAAAGCAAAAAAAATAAAAAAAAATCTAGTGTTTCTGTGCCCAAAAATCTGGGATGGTGCAAAACATTTTAGTAGAAGAGGAAATCCTTCCTAACTGAGCTCCTTTGAGAACGTAACTGACAATCGCTCACATTTTTGGTGTGTGCTGCTTTCACCTTCAGTCTGTTTTTTCCCTTTTATTCTCACACACTGTCCATTATTTGCAATATCCAATATTTGGATGGTGAATCACAAGTGGTATCCAATGCGTCTTAGTTAACAACCCAAGCTCAAGGCCAATGCAATAGATGCTCTTGAATGATTTACCGTGGTACACAGCCTTTTATTATTATTATTATTTACAGCTTCTCAGATATATAATGCTCTGATTTCCCATTAGGCACCTTGTGAGCAGAGAAGGAGCCACATTGAAAATCTATTATTGCTTAGCAGACCTTGAACCACTCTTTGTATGAAAGAGGAAATTCTGCCCCTTTCCACACAGAGTCTTGACCTATGCAGTGACATTTAGGTAGCTAGAGGTGGAACATATAGGTTTGGCTTTATAAAAGGGTTTTATACAACCTATCAGAAACAAACATTTGCCAAACAAAGAAGGTCGCATAGCTCAACAACCTGGAAGTTCACAAACAGCAAAGCATGAACCATTTCTCATTGTGACGTGACCTTACAGCTCCATTGAAAAACATCATGCTTGTTGGCTATCCCTTTTATTTCATGGGGAATGAACTAATACAGGAAAACTGGACATCAGCACCAGTGCACACTGGGATTGATTGACAACACACAAAGATGCTAGTGCTACTCAGAGTAGATCAATTGAAGTTACTGAACATGGCAAATGTCAGATCATTACTATCAATGGGTCTACTCTGAGTAGGACTTAGGTGACTACAACCCACTAAATTCACTTTTTGAATGAATTACATTTGATACATTCATAATGTAACTTTTCCAAGTAAGCAAATGGTACTCTTGCAGTTGACAGGCAGTAGGTCTGCAAGCAATGTCAAATCAAATATCCACATAATTTTTAAACACAAAATATTTCACAATTTTACATGAGGCAGATTCAAAATGGAATTAAATGCTGAAAATGGTGTTTTCAAAGAGATTGTTGATCTTTTTTGCACTCGTAAATTTATCGTGCAATATTAAAGAGTACATAATTCACTCTTTGGCATTCATGAATTCATAATTCACTATTCATTAATTCAAAAATTGAGCTCAGCCTGTCTCTCCAAATCAATCCCTATAGAAAATCCAAACACTTTATAAGTTCTTCAGCAGTGGAGGCAGGGGAACTTCACCCTGTATTGCTCTAAACAATCCACGATAACTATGAAGTAGTTAAGGGCTGTTTTCTCACTAACAGACCAACAACAAGATTAAAAACAAAAAACTACAGTTTGTTAATTAGGTGAGAATATAAGCAGGATCAACAGCTGTGATATTTAGTATGTTATTTTATAATTGTATTTTAATCCTTAATGACTTATTAAAGCTGTTGTAATTAATTCCAAATATATTTTATTTACTCTGTCTTTAAGCTTTGTTGACTGCAAACTTGGACCCATTCTTATTTAGTAGTTGGTATTCCCAAATTTACAGGTTGCTGTTCAGTTTGTAATGAGTTCAGTTTTGTGCAACTCATTTTTTTCATTCGTGGTTAATAGCGATGGGGAAAAAATTCAATTCAGTTCACATTTTATTGCCAGCCAATCTAATTTGCCGTTCCAGGAATAATAGGCAAAACAAAACACAGTTATGTTTCCAAATCCACACTTCTCCAAATTTTGTGATGCAAATGCATATACTGTATTAGTGAAAATAACATACACAAAATGCATTATAAGCGGAGAAATGGCAAAATGTATATATAGGCTCCCTCCCACCCCCACTTACACAAGATCAACTTGTGCATGACCATGTATACACATGGTGCAGGGAAATAAATGATTCAATCGAAACCTGGAAATGGTGGGAGGGAGCTGGAGAGTCTTCATAGCTCATGAGGAGAACCTCCCCAGAACCCAAAGTGAGGGCAGGAGGAAGCCCCAAAGGGACCTGGGGTGGAGCTGGGCTTTGTTTAGGCTGCTCAGCCTAACCACCTAACAGCTGGTGTGCAGGGTAGCGCAGCAGCTGCTGCTGCTTTTCCTCGCATCATCCATCCTCCTGCCAGTCCCAGAGCTTCAATTCTAGTTGTAGATCTATTTTGGATAGTACTTTTGGTCTGGATTGGAGAGAGAGCAGCAGAGAGGACATTTAAAAGGTGTTTAGAAAGTGTTCTCCACTTATGTGATTTCCACTTATGAGCATGGAGGCCCCACATAAGGGGTGTGTGTGCCTGTATCAAGCAAAAATTACATACTCCAAAAATGGTATGTTCAGAAAAATGCGCACTAAAATGCTTGTGAATTTCCATGAGGACTTTTTTAAAACAAAAACAAAAGCTGATATTGAAATGTGGTGAACTGAACTTAAGTTTGGAAAAATGAGAAACTGAGAGAAACCCAAAGAGACAGACTGTACAAGAAACTCTGATTCAGACAAAGTTCACATAGGTCTAACATTTGGGGTGGCAAAGCAACAAGGTTCCACGGCTGCTGTTGATGATCCAACCTTATATCTCCAGGGCCATAAAGGGACTCAGTGACAACACTCCTAAACCCCAAACTAACTTGGACTTTTAAAAAAATATATCCTAGGTGCTTGACATCCACACAGCAATTAAGAATCCAATTTGTATTGGTGGCACCTTGTGATATTTAAGTGAATCTAATGATCAACAGGGGGAGGCTTCAGCTAATTATTCTAGTCCATGTGCTCTTTGGCATGACTGAAATCTGGATATGGAAGGATGTATGTCAGTGAAAAACAGGTGAACCAAATTCAGGTCCCTCCTCTCCCTCAGCCTCCATCAGCCTGATGAAATCGCTTTAAACCAGTGATGGCCAAACTTGGCCCCCCAGCTGTTTTGGGACTACAGTTCCCATCATCCCTGACCACTGGTCCTGTTAGCTAGGGATGATGGGAGTTGTAGTCCCAAAACAAAACAAACTTGGCCATCACTGCTTTAAACTATAACAGAACTGTTCTGCCAAGCCCATTTCTCCCATGCCTTCAGATTGTGACAGGATGGATGACTTAAGCAATACTTGGAAATGATAGTTCTCAGGGCAAGAATTTATGAGCTCTGGCAGGTAGGGACGACCTGCTCAACTCTATTGACCTAAATAAGCAGAGTGGAATCCTCCCAACAACACAGCCCTCCCCCAGCTCCCTCAAGCGTGTTTCCCTACTTGACTGGATTCCAGCAGGCAGTACTGCTGACCACACAGAAGGGGGCCATGCCCTCTCTTCACCTGCCTTTCACCTCCTTGCTTGCTTGCTTTTTGGCAGCAGGTACTCAAGCACTTGTGCAACACGTTTTCAAAGAAGACAAAATGTGCTTGAATCATAAAGCCCCAAATACAGATCTTGCTAATTTCTCTGGTGGGTTAAGAAAAATGTCATCTATTCACTGCAAGCCCCCCCAAAAGCTGACAAAGCTTAGCTGTTTGAGGTATATGAGTCAGTGGCAGCAGTCAAAACAAAGGAGGGGGGGAAGGAGTGGTTTAAATAAGTAACAGGCCCCTGAAGTAGCTTCTGGCTTCTCCATGGCTGCCACTTGTCAGGACAGATTCCCCCAAACACAAAACGTGCCACGTGCTGTGACTACGGAGATAAACTGACAAGGCTGGCTTAGCTCTCATAGGAGTTAAGCAGAGATGAGAGACACACAATGCAAAAGAAGTTGAGAAGAACAAGAATCAGGATGCTCGTCTGATCCAATTCCATGGATAACATTTTTTAAAGAAGCAATCGGACCAAACATCCTCTAGTATTTCCATATGTGCCCCTGCTTCCTTTTAAAATGCAGTGAAATTCGGGTCAGGTTGGTGAGGGAGGTGCCCTGTTGACACCTGTGCTGGAAGAACTGCACTAGCTACCAAGAGGCTACTCAGGCAAGATCAGTGTCTTGCAGAATTTTCTTTATGTATGCTACAACGGCAGCAAGAATACTTATAGCAAAGCACTGGAAGACTCAAGATCTACCCACTCTGGAAGAATGGCAGATGAAGTTGATCGACTGTATGGGACTGGCAGAAATGACCGGCAGAATCCGCGACCAGGGAGAAAAGGCAGCAGAAGAAGATTGGAAGAAATTCAAGGATTATCTACAGAAATATTATAAAATTAATGAACTTTGAAAAGATGTTGGTTTAAACTTTGGCGGGGACTAGCTGTTATGATAAAGATAATGGGGATTATATTGGTTTATGTTATTAAATTTAAAAAAGTTGAATGGAAAATAAGGTTTTATTTTAAAAGGAATGTTAAGAGATTAGGATTTGCTGAATTAATAAGGTGAACTAGAGAACAAGAAGGGGAGGTATGAGGAAGTCAAAGAAATATGTGATTGAAAAACTGTTATTGAAACTGAATTGTTTTTAATATTTTTCTTTTTCTTTTTCTTTTTGTGTTTATAAAATTGGAAAATCTAATAAATATTCATTTAAAAAAAAAAAAAAGATCAGTGTCTTGCTATTGACATATATAGCCTAGGACTACTTGGGATCAGGTTACCTCTGGGAGCACCTTATCTTGGCTTCTACACTCCTGCCTGGTCACTTACATTCCCAGGAGAGACACACTTAGTAGTGCTGTAGGCTCCTGAAGTTCATCTTACATCCGCTAAGACCAGGGTCTTTAATGTGGCAGCACCCGCCCCTTAGGCTGCACTTCCAATGAACACCAGGCAGGCATCTACCATATTGCCATTTGGGTGGCTGCTTAAAACTCTATCCATTTACCCAGCCTTTTCCTGAGGAGTGACCCAGCTATGTTGCTTTATTAAGCTAATTTAATGAACAGCGATGCATGTGTGTGTGTGTGAGAGAGAGAGAAATTTTATTGTTGATTTTATGCTATTTACCACTGCGATTTCCCCCACTAAATGACTGTGGTACAGAAATGTTTGCAAATAAATAAATAAATCTGGTGGCAGCAGAATGCAAAAAGTCAGGCTGGGCTGAATTCTCAGCATATACCAGCATCATGTATACAGCTGCTCCTGCAGCTAGAACCTGGCACTGGAACTTTCCACTGAGCTAGTCCTCAAAAGAAGCCCTGATTTAGGGATATGCAAATATTATTTGCATCCTAATGCTTACAAAGTATATTGGGATGCCAATATTAGCTTGGAGCCATCAATATTTGCATTCATTCTCAGGCATATCTTTGGCAACCGGGGAGCATATTTATGACATACTGCCAAACTGAGCCAGATCCTTGGTCTTGATCCAGTACTTTCAACTGCCTGTATTCTACAGAGCCTCTCTCAGTGCTGCTTCCTGTGATCATTATAACTGGCAGTGCTAGGGAGTAGAGACTTGAGCATGCACTCTACCGTTCATCTTCAACACCTCCAAACTGCCTAAGGCATTCACCCCTCTACCTGCTTGCTCAGGGTAATTGCGAGATATTAACCCACAACTGCAGGTCTGGTCTATGCCAGGGTATAGATACAGAACCCCAGAACTCCCTTGTCCTTTGCAAAACAAGGATTTCAATATTCTTTCCACAGGTATCAATGGAGCCATTCTTAATTACCTGAGGCACAGTTCACATGGTTGAAGAGCAATAATATTTCTACCATGGCAATACTACTTCGTTTACATCACTTGCTTTACATCAGGGATGGAGAACCTCAGGCCCTCCAAGTATCATTAGACTTCAACTCCCATCAGTTCCAGTCAGCAGGACCAGTGGTCAGGGACGCTAGGAGCTATAGTCCAACAAAACAATTGGAGGGCCACAGGTTCCCCATCTCTGCTTTATGCAAACATCCAATAGCACAGAGGGCTAGTTCATGTGGTTCTTCAGAAGAATCACAGGAAAAGAGTGCTCATTTGGGGCATCCAGTTCATGATGAGCATTATCATTTGGAGGAGGAAGAGGAGTCTGTACCTCCACCACATGGGGATATTAGTTCCCCCTCCAAATGTAAAACTGAGCAGTGCCACACTCCCCTGGATATTTCTTGACAAAATGTGTGGATCATGGGGCGTTTAAGGGTATATTTCCCCTAGCATGGTCTGCATGCATGCCACAGGTATGCCACCTTGGGTTCCATGTTGGAAGAAAGGTGGGATATAAATGTTAGGAAGTAAATAAGGAAACATCTGCTCAGTAATGTACTCCCATCTTCACAAGCCATTTGTCTAAACTAAACAGCAGCCTTCAGGTGGTGGAAGATTTTAACAGCAATCCAAGCAAAGGGATTTGCTGGCACCTTTTACCAAAAGCTTTATTTACACTTTGATCTCCTTCTTTGTCTCTCCATTCCCCACACCCAGGGCCATGTAAAATTTAATTAAGAAGTTTATTGTTGGGCCTCCCAGCTTTCGGGGAAAGAGAAATGAAGCCAATTGCTTGCAGACGAGAGTAGAAAAATGTCACCTGGAAATGCGGCTCTGGCTGTTTGTAATCATACAAGAGAAGAACAAGTGAGGAGGGCAATCTTAAATTAATTAAAATGGCTCACTGTAAAACTAGAGTCTGGAACAAAGGGACCCCAGTGACCCTTGGATGAAAGATGTGACACAGCTAGAAGTGGCATCCTCTGATTTTTTTAAAAAGAGCTTTAGTGACTAGAAAACATGAAGGCTCAAGGATGCAAGTTAAAGCAAAACACTTGTGTATGTGTTTAGCGAGAGGGAGAGCGGGAGAAAGATCCTCACATTTTCTATAATTGTTTCTCAGTGGGCATGACCCAGTGTAGGCAGAGTGGTGGGGCAGAGTGGTGGGGCTGTATCCATGCACACATGGTGGGTTGGAGCAAATGTGTTCAGTGGTCCCAATCCAGTTGTCTGATGCTGAGCAAGAACAGAGTCTCTGCTGCTATACCATGCAGTTCCCAGCCATCCACGAGAAGGCAAATACCTTCCCATGGGCAATTATTATTACAAGAGCTCATCGTGTCCAAACAGTGCACCAAAGTGCGCACTATCCCACAGTGCTAGAGCCATGGAGTGAGAACTGTAATCTTTTGTAGACATTGCCATGTCCCTTTCACCAGCTGTAAACCGAGGCAGAGAGGGGTGCCATTTACCTACCAAAACACTCCGAATTTGGTGAAGGGGTAAAGTTGATCAACCTGCAGAGTCCACAACCATCAGTGTAACCATAATTATGACATTGGGCTGAACTGGTTCGTGTGGATTCTGCAGATCCAAGTGCCCACCTACTTTATCAATCTAGTTTAGAGAAATGAAGGAAGCTGATGTTGTGAATCAAGCAGAGGTTTGTTTGTAGTTTTCAGGGAATCCCCAGTGTTTTCTCTGCAAATTAAAGACTGAATCAACCTGACTCTCATAGGTTTAAATCCATTTTGCCCACTACAATTCTGGTCCTAAGGAACAGTTTCTCCACTTGGTTGACAGGTCAAGATGAAGAAAGGAAATAAACACCACAATGGTTGCTTTCAGACATCACACAAGCCCTTTGCTCATATGGGGCAAAGATTGCTAATTGGGTTTTGGACTTTGCATTCAAATGGGTGCAATCTAGTCCAGTGAAACTAAATCTAAGGGAATTGTGAACCCTCTCAGTTAAAAAAGAGACACACACGTTGTAGGCAGGTAGATGAATGGATACATAAACAGATGGCGCATTTTCTTCAGAATGATGAGGGACAGGAACTTGCTTTCATTTTAATTAAAAGTTTATAATATCTCAGGAGTCTCTAGAAGTAACTAGCTTCTACGCTGCAAATTATCACTGCAACCTAAAGAAGCATGCAAAAAGGGCATAGGTGCTCTTTCTTCTCTGTCAGTGGGAATCCATGCAACTTACAGTATGGCATAAAAAAATAATTGGACCTGGGCAAAACCTTGGCTTTTGTGTGCTCTGTTAGTTGCATGAGATCTGATTCATATATGTGTGGCATGAAATTCATTCATTAAGTCCAGCACTCTGTAAATGACAACATTTTTTCCTCCCTCAAAGTAATCCGACAAATATCCTTTCTCAAAGTAAATTAATTAACTTGAAAATGGTTTAATATCCTGTAACAAAATAATCTTCCAAGACTTCAGTTTCTAATGGGTGGACTTCCTCCAGGAGGCAGAAAGTACAAGTCTGTAGTCGGCTTTCCCCTTCAATCAACCAACAGCGGGAAGGATGAGCTTCTATGCTTCCAGCACCATGAGAGTTAATCATCCTCCCTTGTGCCATTCAGGGACATCCATCAGCAGTAAAGATGCAGGGATGGTTTCACAAGCAAAGGATGGAGTACCGAGATGAAGGATTTCATTTTAGAAACAGGCCAAGAGAAGATGATAATTTAAAGCAGGCAAGTGCATCCTATGATCAGGCAAATACTTTCTGGTAATAAAAAGGGAAGCCACAGAGGATAAAATAGCCAACAAATGAATGAATGCACCATCAGCCTGAATGATCTCCCGGTAGTCACGATACCCTTAGAATGGGACCCTCTTGATTTTAAGCCCATAATGTTATGCCCCAACTTCTCTCTCTGAGAAGAAAGCCTTTCATATAGCAGGAGTTTTGGTGTGTCACCTGCAGGAGAATTTCCAGTATTAATATTTCAGCAATACCAATCTTTCAGAATACACTTTAAAGCTCTCAATTTCATCTCCCGCTGTCATTTTTATATTTTATTAAATGTCCTCGCTCCCTCTAGTGCTAGCCACCATGCTTCCTGAACGCTTTCCCTGGCTGTATTTGGGATCTCTCCGTTTCTAGCGCTTTTGCCCCAGGGCTGCATAGATCAAGGAGAGGGTAGCAGGAGGTCAGCTGAGCTAATTAGGTGGTGCTATTCTCAGTTACAAGACTACTGATGTTTCTCTTATCTGTCCAGCAGAAGGCATGGTGCTTCCTACCAGGTTGTAAAGTGGACAGTTTGACTATTATTCATTTGCAGGAGAATAAAATAATCTTGTTTTGGAGCAAGTTCCTAATACTGAGAGTTGACATAGTTGTTTTAAAAGATGCAGGACTAGAATTATGGATCTGTTCCTTTTTATATGCATTCTGGGACTATAGCTACGTTCACATTGCATTCATCAAAATATACCCCTGGCACCTGGTCTCTTAATAGTGCGCTATATAAGCTCAATAAGTCTATACTGTACATATTTGAAAGATGGTAGCAAATATCTTTATTTACAATATGTTCAACCCAAAGTTCTGTTTGAAAAACAAAATTCTGGACAAGAAAATGAACATGGGACTTAAGGGTCTGCCTCCCCCTTAAGACCCAATTACTATATGACAGCTTTCACCAACTTGGTGCCGATTAAGGCTGATGGGAATCATAGACCAAAATATATGGAGGGCACCACACTGGCAAAGGCTGAAGTGACACTGACTCATGGTGTCCGTAATGCACATCTGAACTTGACAGCCTGCACTGTAAATGTACCCATCTCAGTACAGTGTTAGCCAGCCAGTTGAAGCTGTGCCTCGTTGAAGACTGATATTTTAAAAGACCCTTGCCTGTCATAGACAGTGCATTCGTATGCATATCAATTCAGAAGTAATCCTCACTGAGTTCAATGGGATTTACTCCCAAGTAAGTGTGTTTAGGATTGCAGCCTAAATCACATACTGCAGCACTAACTTTCCACTCTTCCTTGCCCACCACCCAACCAATGCATAGGTCCACAGGCAAAGCCTCACATCAGAGATGGAGAAACCCTTCTTTGGTGGAGGGCCACATTCTTTTCTGGTCAACTTTCTGGGGGCCACATGCCAGAGCTGGCTGGGGTTAGGAAGCAAAAGTGCCCCAAGCAATTAATATAACTTGGATAGCTCAGTTAGTAGAGCAGGAGACTCGTAATCTCAGGGCTGTGGGTCCAAGCCCTACGTTGGACAAAAGATTCCTGCATTGCAGTGGGGTGGACAAGGTGACCCTCCTGGTCTCTTCCACCTCTACAATTCTATGATTCTACGAATCTATAAACTTTACTCTTTGTGCAGTAGGATAGTTTCTATATAAGGATTTAAATGTATTGCTTGCAGTTTGGTGCCTCTAACCCAAGACTGACTGCAAGCAGCTCCAGCTATTCTTGGGGGGGGGGACTCTCCTCCCCCCCACTGCCACCTCTACCCCTGCCACCAGAGAACTGCTTAGCGCAAGCATAGCCTTCAATACACATCCTTTTTTTTTGCATTCATTTGACCCCAACATCAAACGGTGCTTGATAGGCACCATCATCAGAATAAACATGGCGCTGACACACCCTGCACAATCAGCTTTGGACAGACAAGACAGTTAGTTGGGAGGGAAGTTGGGGATATCCTGGGTAGTTAGCCAGAGCAGTACAGGGGAAAAGTCAAAGAGAAGCGCAGTGTTAAAAGACGAAGCTGATGTAATTCAGGCAAGGCTTTGCAGACAGAGCCAAAGGAACATAAAAAAGGAAGAGAGAAATGATTTGACACAGAGAGGGGAGGCGATCCCAAGTTTCAGAAGTGTCATGGCAGAAGGCACAAAGACTAGTGTGAGGAAATGAAAATAAGCGAGGGGGTGGACTGGTAGCACATGAGATTCTTTGGTGCAAAAAAGGGGGGAAATTAGAGAAGTGAATGAAGCAAAGGAAAGGATGGAGAGAGCTTTAAATGGAACGGTGCTGGAGACTTTGATGCAGATGGAGGAAGGGTGCTACTGTCTGCTAACAGGGCCAAGATATGAAGTGGCAGGGAACCAAGCCATGACGGCAGTACCTTAAAGCATTCAATTTGAAAGGAGATAGAAGAATGGCCTGCCAGGTCCACAGCCAAGATACAGCTAAACCGAAGTCCAGGCTAATTCTATGATCCCACTGCCTCAGGAAGCTCCTACCGCAAAGCAAACAGGAGCGAAACATTGTCTTGAGCCTGTGCATTTCCAGCAGCACAATGCCATTGGATGCAAAAGCTAACACAGCAACTTTGACACAACATGAAGGAAATGGGCTATTTCTGTTTTTAAAAAAATATATACAGTGGTACCTTGGTTTACAACCCTAATCTGTTCTGGAGGTTCGTTTGTAAACCAAAACAGGTTGTCACCCAAGGCACACTTTCGCTAATGGGGCCTCCCCCCCAAAAAATTTACGTAATCCAAAAAAAAGGGTTGTAATCCAAAAAATGTTTGCAAACCGGGACACACACTTCCAGGTTTGACGTGTTTGTAATCCAAAACATATGCAAACCAGACTGTTCGCAAACCAAGGTACCACTGTATATAAATCTTGCGTGTAAGGTTGTTTGGGAATTATAGGGTTAACTTGTTAAACCTGGCATGACCAGTGGTCAATCTGGAAGCTGGTAAAATCATTGAGAAGGGTGCAGATTGCACATAGGTGATGTCTGCTGGGGGAGGGGGGTAACCCTAGTACTTCCTTCGGTTTTGTGAATTCAAAAGTAGGGCAGTCATGGAGCCCCAGGACTATCTGGCTAGTAACTTGCTTTGGCTTTCAGATCTGGTGTGATCTCAGGATACAAAGGAAACACACCCTGGAGGGTTACAGACATGGCTAATTGGATGTAATTCATTAGATGTAGGGTTTCTAAGGAGAAGGGAAAGCAGGCTGCATTTAACTCTTTGTTTATTTGTTCATTTGCTCCATTGGGAATCTTATGTAAAACCTTCTTTTTTCTTAGGAACTGCTTTTTTATTCCTTTTAGTAAACTTTTAAACTCGTTTCATAAAAGGTTTGCGGTCTACTTGAACATATCACTCAACATCTGTGTTTTTAATTTGTTTTATGTTTTTATATTGTTGCAAGCCACTGTGATATATTTTAATTAATACACAGAGTGCCATGTTCTACGTTGTCTTGGGTGTCCTCAAGGAGACACAAATGGGATTTGAGGCTGGTTGGTGAAAGGCAGCCTTGCAGAAAAATAAAACGCTTTTAACTAGTGGCAGCAAAGTTCTAAAGTGAAGGGTGAGTGAACAGGAGGGGACATCCTGCTTGACCAGGAATCCCTGACATGGTACAGGACCCAGGGAAGCTGGGGTTCCATAGCACAATCAAACACATACACCAGTACCCCTGGCAAACATAGAACATAGGAAGATACCTTTTACTGAGTCAAACCACTGGTCCATCTTACTCAATAATGTCTACACTGACTGGCAATAGCTTTCCAGGAGTTCAGATTGGGTTCATCCTAAGGCCAGGCCAAGACATTTTGCTGCCTGCGGCAAAGGGCAAAATGGTACACACATGAACCCATTCCTCATATAGTAGTGAATCTACTACTAGCAATCGTTACCTCACTAAGTTGTTTGGATTTGAATTCATCTAGGGCAGCAAAAATAGCTTGAGCCAGCTCTATCTGTGGTCCACAATTCTATGCAGAGTTGGGTACACTTAAACAAGGATTGGGGAGCTAGGGATCTTCCAGATCCCATCATGCCCAGCCATTGTGGCTATTGGTCAGGGATGCTGCAATCTAACAATGACTGCAGGGCAACAGGTTTTCCTCCCTGACAAACACGCTGATTTCAATGGGCTTAAAAAGTGCTTACACATATGTGCTGAACTGTGGTCTCTAGAGAAAGATCAAAGCTACAGCAAGGCTTGAGCTACCCAGCCATATCCAAGCAGCTTAACTAATTTGTTTTGTAACCCAAATCCAAGCAAAACATTGAATGTGAGCATATTAAGAAACTGTAACCCTCCCTCCTCTGGATTATTGAAATAGGGACAATCCTGACATCAGATTCACAACTAAGTGGAGACAGGGGAACACACTGTTCCAGCTGCAGTGCTCTCAGTCCCAATGAATATATTCCAGGCTTCCTCAACCTCGGCCCTCCAGATGTTTTGAGACTACAATTCCCAGCATCCCTGACCACTGGTCCTGCTAGCTAGGGATCATGGGAGTTGTAGGCCAAAAAACATCTGGAGGGCTGAGGTTGAGGAAGCCTGATACATTCCTGTTTAGTGTCATGATAGTAAGTTATTCAGCAAGGAACCTAAATGAACCATCTTCTGTGCCACTATCTGTTGAGGAATCTGGCTAAGAGTCTTTCTAGCAGAGTCTTTCTGGCTAGGAGTCTCTGCTAAGCAGAGCTATCCATTCCAAAACAAAACCAAGTATTGTCCCTGTCACCATCCTTTCTTGTTAGAGCCCTTAATTAAAAAAACCACCTGCCACCTATTACAGCCCATCAGGCTCCCAATGTGCATCTCACCAAGGTGAGAGGTAAAATAACAGCATCAGACTGACATGTGCACATTAGCAGCCAGCAATCCCACCAGAATACTGCCAAAGGCATTTGTAACCAGCCTTACCTCCAAAAAGGAGCAGGCAGAGAGGCACGCACTTCCAGACCTTTCTATCCAACAAAGGCATTTCCAGTTCTTTGAGCAAAAGGTGTCAGATCCACAAGGAAGAGGAACAATTAATTACTGTTTAGATTTCGCACAAAGGACTCCAGATGCATGTATGTATACAATTAATTACTTATTGTCATAGATAATTGCATGCATATAAATGCTTACAATATATAATTAACACAAAGAACAGAGAAACAATCTTAACTAGAGGGAGCGAAGCCACAAGGACTCAAGACTTTCACAGTTGCATAAACCAGGCTCTGGAAAATAAAATAAGAACATTGACCTTGTAGTGTTTTTCTAAAACCCAGGAAGTCGGGGCCTCTTGACTGACTAGCCCAAATTACATTTATTCAGAAGTGTATCATTGATTTTCAATGGGGCTTTCGTCCAAATCAGAATGCTTAGAATTTCAGCCAAAGCCAAACAAGGAGCCCCAAATCTCTTGACAGACAACACACTTCATCCAGCGCAGCAGAAATGAAATGCCTTTCTTCATTCCTCTGGCTGTTCATAGGGATGGAAATTATAACTGATAAGAAAGCCAAGTTCTAAACCAGAGATGAAAAACTTGTGGGCCTGCAGATGTTTCTGGGCTGCAACTCTGATCATCCCTGGCTCAGACTAATGCGAGTTGGGAGTCCAATATCTTTCACAGATGCATAAGCCACAGCTACCCCATCCCTGTGCAAAATGTTCTGGCTTGTCTCAATAATGCCCAACACCTTCAATGGTGTGAAGAGAAAAATAGCATCCCATGCAGAGAGTGGAACGTGGTTGCATTCCTCCTTGAAGTCAGACAATATTTCTTCAAATGTTTCAAGCAGCCACATTTAGCATCAGTGAAAGCTTCAGGACAATTAGACATTTATGTTTCTTTAAACGAGGCTCATATGGTCTGTATTTCTTATTCTGCAATGTTTCCATGTGACTCATCCATGTTTACTTATCTGAGATTAATCAAGAGCTGAACTTTCAGTAGCAGTCACCTCACATCTTCAAGAAGTGATCGGTCTATCTGTTAATGGATGTGAAACTCTGGACTGGTTCACATGGTGTCAACTGGCTCTGCCCAGGGTGATGATGAGGGCATGCCTTTGCCCATGATCACACAGAACAGGCAGCAAATGAACAGGCACAGCTGCAGAACTCTGGCAGCAATTTCCACTGTCATGACGACTGATGTTCAGTTTCTACAGTTGCTAATGCAGCAATTCCAGAAAGGTGGCCAATGCCAGGCCAGTCTGTTGCAGCAAAAAAACCAGAGTCCTGTGGCACCTTAAAGACCAACAAATTCAGCCATTATGACATAAACTTTTGTTGCATTCAGCAAAGTGGGCTTTAGTTTAGAAAGTTGTTAAGACTTCACGGTGCCACAGAACTCTGTTGTTTTTACTGGGTTGCTTTCACTATCTCAGTAGATAATTTCTACTGGATCCCTAAGTGTGCCGATGTCTGTTGGCATTGGTCGCTGTGATGTTAGGGCAGAAGAAAGCTTTTGAAGCTCTCGAATGAATGACCAGGAGGGAGAGAACATGCCAGTCGGGCATGTGTCTCTACCAGGGTCCTACTCGAGTGTAGGAAGAGCTCCTAACAAAAACCCTGATTCATAATTCCCTAACACTATACTACTAACAAAGATAGTCCTCTCTAAAAGGGCAGCCACTGGAATCTCCCATGGGCCTTGGGTGCCAAAGCCTTGGTGTCTAAAGTCTTAGGAAAGATAGCAGTTGACGCTAGACACTTATTAATGGAAGTAGAAATGGCAGCAGCCTAATTGTCAGAACACAGATGACCCCAAACATCCAATTATAAGCTTAAGTCAATTGGGAGGAATGTAATTCCTGACCTACCAGGAGTGACCTCCCTCCTAATTGGCTTGACCTTATGGTTGACTGTGTCATATGCTTTCTGATAGCATACAGCTCCTGCCTTCACTTCATCACTTTATGGTGAAAGGAAAATATATGTTTTGCAGTTTACCAGCTATAGGATTCTAATACACTTCCAGCTCATTTCATAATTTTCGGAAAGCCTAACCCAAAATCAACACTTGTACAGATACTCTCTAGCCTAAGATTTGCTTGATTTTTCCCTCTCAGGGGGCTTTTCATGTGCTGGTTTTTCTTTTTCCCCCCCTAAATATACAAAAAATATTTTTCACACATATTTTTCTATGTGTGAAGTAAAAAGTGAGTCTTATTTTTCTGTTGCAAAGTACACAGATCACACAGCTGATGTGGACACTAGCCATATAAAATGTACAATACAGTTGCTAGGAAGCAGGAATTGCTAGAGAAGTGATGAGGAAGGACAGAACCAGTGGCAGCGGAGGAACAAGTAAGGTCAACGGTGCTGTCAGGGCAGGACTTTGAGACAGAAGTCCCCCACTGAGCAGAATCAGCAGGAGAGGCCCCAAATGCAACGGGGCTGTCCTACAACATACTGAAGTGAATACACACTACCGTCTAAAAGACCAGAGTCTGGAATTCCCTTACTACACCACTAGGTTAGTTGAGGCCAAGGTAATCAGAAAAGCCTTTGCGGTGGGAGTAGATTTTGAGGTAGGACTTGAAGGAGAAGGTAGCTGAATCCTGATGAGGAAAGGGAGGCTATCCAAAAGAAGGTGGAGAGAAAGGCAAAAGGTAGAGTGGGAAAAGCCAGGAAAAAAGAACAATTGATGATTCATTTGTTTGTGGTGGAAAACCCATGCATACCTCTTCTCCCCTTGTGGGTAGTAAAAGCAGTGAATGCTCATTCAGAGGCTCCATAACAGACACCATGTGTCTCTCACGTCTCACTCTCTGGCCAACACAAGCATTCTATTAAGGGACCAGCACAGCCCCCCTCTTTCTAAGGTCTGCACAGTACAAATTCACATTCAGTTGTGATAAACTGAGCACGGGGAACTCCCAAAAGATTGCATTAGTATTATTATTCCACATTAATATCTAATGGAGGAGATGCTAGAGATATATAAGCAGGACTGGATTCGGCTCCATAGCCCCCCATTGTGGCACACAAGCTACAGTCTCTTTGCTATTCTCAGGGAAGTGGGATGCGAAGAAATCAATTGATTTACTTTGGTCCATATTACTGACACTCATAATTACATGTGCACATGCATATACACATGATTGCACACATGTTCCAAAACGTACTTCCCTAAGCCTATAGCTGAAAGTGTGAGTGTTTCCTGATCTGCCTTAAAAAGAAATTCTTTAGCAAGTAAAAATACTATTTCTCTTTTCATTTTTTAAAATGCTTTTCATTATTCTTCATTTGAATATACTCCCCCAACTTCTTCCTAAGTGTCATGCAGCTTCTATTCTCCATTAGCATTTTTAATAATAAAAAAAATCCACTCTTTCCTTATTCCCTTTCTACCGGTTCTTAAAACCCCAGGAGAGATCTGTAGACTGAAATTAACTGTGTGCCAAACAACTACTTTTGCCAGTTCCCGACGTCTGCCAAAAGGCAAGGAGGAGACTTTGACAAGTCAAATCTTCACAAAGAGAGAGAGGAAGCAGGGATGCTCATCATGTGAGCAAAGTCAGAACTGAAGCACCGAGCTGCTCAGGAGAGCATAGCACAACCTACGCAGTGAGGGGACGTGCCTAGGTATTCCCTGCGCCCCCTCAGATGCTTTGCATCTCCTCCGTGCATTCAGAAAACATGTTCCCCAGCAGCAACCAGGCACGGATGAAGTCTTGCGGTCAGGTATATAATAGCTTTGAGCTCTACTCTGAGCCAAATCGCTATTTCACCCTGCCCCTTTGGGCCAATTGCTTGACCTCCTTATGCCACAATCAAGCCTATTGTCAAATTGGGTAGACGGAAGCACGGCTGCAGAAGGAAGGATAAAAGAGCCACTATTTTTGATTACTGGCGTGAGATGGAGGGTGTTTCCTGATAACACATGAAAGCAGCAGTGCTTCTCAGTTGAGCATTTGACTTTGAGTCAAGTTGAGCATTTGACTTTCCCTGTAGGTTCACAACAGTGCCTGGTTTTTAAGAGCAAAGCTAATTAATCACAAGCTGCAGCCTTTGCATTCTCCCACGAGGGAGTAAGAGGGGAAAGTCCCCAGAAGCAGGACCTCTAGTTCCAGACATCGTGGATATCACTTGTTCATTAACATGCTGGCTCGTTCTTCCCTTCGCACAAATGCCACAGTGATCCATGCCATTCCATCAGTGAAACGCAGTATCTTTGCAGCCAGATATTTCCAGCCCAAAATATCAGGGAGGGAACCAAGAACGCTACTGCAGTGTACTTGGCTATTTGGCACCCTGTAATGAGTCCTTAGTTATATTAGCAGAGATCTAGCATTATTTATTCATCCTAGTAAAGAGGATCATCGTCTGACATTTGCCTTTGGACAAAAACGACATCTTTATTTTCCCAAAGTGCCAGAAGCATTCTGAACTGAACCAGAAGCAATCAAGTACTGAAAACCCGTATCAGTGACTAGCTCCTTTGGTGAATCACTGAACACTTAAGACAGAGAAACAACTTCTAATTTCACTATATGGATCAAAGCTGTTAAAAAGCAGGATTCCGCAGTGCTTCTCTAGACATGGCACATCTTTAGGACTTCCACTATTGCTTCTATTCTTAGTAATGTGGTGTCCACGGCACAATGAGGTGAAGAGTAGGCTGCACTTAAGTCTCCATTGCTTAGGCAAATGGTGATAAACTAAAAGTAAGCCTTCCAGATCAAAATGTGTATGAGGCTGTTGTTGTTTTCTGACAACGTAGAGCAATAGGCAAGACACCAAAGGTTTTGGGCCCCAAACGACCAATAACGACTGGGAAGTAAAAACTGTATGGAAAGACAGAATATGGAATTTTCAGAGCTGGATGTTCCACTTGGTGCTTGTAATTGTTCTGTGCCTGGTGACAGTACATGCAAAAAGCAATAAAGGAGGAGGTAATAATCAGAACATTGCCTCCGGTGGGCTTTCCCCAACACTCTGTGCACAGTTTTGCCTCCTTCCCAAGCCTTTAATGGCAGAACTGACTAGAACCTTCCTGGCATCAGGTTAAAATAAAATTGAAAATCCTTCTTATGGCTGTCCTAGGAGCATTATGAAGCAAGATGCTAGCTAGCTAAGTCAACCTAACAATGCCCCTTTCATTGCTCTCTCCAGCAGACACATTGCCTATAATGTAGCTGCATCCTCCAAGCGCAGCTATTCAGAATAAGACTTCAAGGGCGCCACCTTTTGATAAGACTGGGTCCAGGAAATATATATGCATACACACACAAATGGAATCCGTCAGGCAAACTTTTAGGAATCCTTCCAATTATTACTATTATTATTATTATTATTATCGTTGTTGCTATTATTATCAGACCCTTTTATTGACTGGAAAGAAGAGGCTCGGAGTTGCCTCTGATTTGTTTGAAATTGTATCCTCTTCTTTCATTGCATGTCAGCAGAGAGGCGAGGAGGGAGGGGTACGTGCGTTTCCCTTAATAAATGAAACGCCAGGCTCTAAACTACGGAGAAGGCTCACGCCCCTCCCTCCCTCTCAGCCTGCGGGTCCCCCCACCAACCGAGCCCACACGGACCCACTGAAGGGTTTCCAGGGACGGGTGGGGCGGAAGAGAGAAAGCAACTGCATTACAAGCCATGTCCAGCTTATAACTCTCTCTCTCAGAGGGAGAAGGAAGGTTGTGGGGTTTTTTTAATATAGAAAGAAAGAGCCTCTCTCTGAAACAAGCCGTCTGACCGAACTTTCCTCCAGGAGCTCGTATTCCGCGTTTCCCACCGCCTAATAAAAAGTGGGGACCGTAGGACTCTCCCTCCTTCCCTGGCACCCACCAGCCACCCAGAGATGACACGGCTTTGGGATTTGTCGCGTGTTTCCCCTGATCGTGCTTATTTCAGCCCAGCCAATGGGGATGGGAAAACTTTTCTTCTTCTTTTCGGCAAAGCAAGAAAACAAAGGGAGTGGACTTGTGCCTGCCCAACCATGGCACTGCTATGACCCCCCAGCCCACCCCTCCCGCCTCAGTCCCCGAGGGGCCCTTTGACTCACGCTGCTGTTGTAGCCGGACCAGTGCACCATGGCTTGGTTGTGGGCCGAGTCTCCGGCGAGGGCAAAGGTCGTGCTGCTCAGCCTCCACTCTTCGCCGCCGCCTGCCGCTCCCCTCAGCCTGCCGGTGCGCCCTTCCTCGCGGGAACCTTTGCCTGGCGCTCGCGGCGCTTTCTGGCCGTCGGTCAAGGAGACGCCCCAGGCGCCCGCTTCTGCCCCGAGGCTGTCCGGGGCCAAAGGCTGCCGCTCCTCGGCGCTTCTCCTGGCCCTGCGCTCACGAGGGTTGCCGCCCGGCATTTTGCCAAGAGAGACTCCTGCCTCCTCCTTCTCTTCCCTGGCGGCTCCGGGCGCCCGCTCCGTCTCCTCCCGGCCAAGCGCCGGCGAGTCTCTGCTGCCCCTCGCCCTGGCCGAGAAGAGTTGGCCGGGCGTGGGGCTCCGGCGCGCCCTCCCGGTTCCCTTCAGGGCGCCGGCGGCCGCTCCCCGGCGCGCCCCGCCGGCGCTCAGCCCACCCACCCCCCGAGCCGCCGGCTGACCCCTTCCCGGACCCCGATCCTTCCGGAGCGCTTCTTCCCTTCCTCCTCCTCCTCCTCCGCCGCCGCCTTCTCTTTCTTCTCCCTCGCCCCCAGCACCCCATCCTCCGCCGGGTTTCCCCGGCAGGGCTTCCCCTTCGCCGCCGCCGTCCCCGCTTGGCCCAAGCGGCACTCCCCGAGGAACCTCCAGAGGCGGCGGCGGCGGCTGCTGCTGCAGAAGCTGGACCCGGAAAGATGCCGGAGATGTGGAGAACGAAGCGGCGGCGGCAAAGCAAGAGCGGCAAGTTATCTCAGCGCCGGTGAAACGCCAAGTGCCCAGCCAGAGCCATGTCGAGGCGATCCAGGCGATGGAGCAGCAGCCCGAGGACCAGCCAGAGCCTCTCTCCATGCCTCGCAGAGAGAGTTGCTTGTTTGGGGTGGGGGGTGGGGGAGGCAGATCCTTTAGAAAAGGAGGGAGGGCAGAAGCTGGTTGATTCGGAGGGTTCCTTGGCAGCCAAAGGTCTCTTCTTCCACCTTTTCCTCTCTGATGACGAGCAGTTGTTTTCTTTTTCAAACAAATCCCCACCGCCACGCAAAAAAACCGAAACAAAACCACAGACACCCTCCTGTATAGTTGGGACTCTTGTTCTTTCACTTGGTGGATTTTCTTTCTCTTTGCTTCTTCTTTCTTTTCTTTCTTTTTGTCCCCCCCTTCCTCCCCAAAAAAGTGCTTTTCAGTGAAACTGTTCACGTTCGAGGATTTGATCAAGTAAGAGGATAGCACCACCAAGGGGAGGAGCTGCTGCGCCCCAGCGAAACGCAGCGGCTGAACTAGACCGAGCCGTGCACCAACCACGCTGCACTTCCAGCGGAATCCGGCGGCGTGTGTGCGCGCCCGCGCGTCGGTGCCTCTGTGTTAGCAGAAGGAGCGAGTGCGAGAAACTCACACGGGCGTGCGTGGGCAAGGAAAACAACAACAGCCAAGGAGGAAAGCCGATAGGAGGACCACCGCCGGGGGGTTTTCTCCTCGCGTGGCGCCGCGGAATGGGAAGCACCGCCGCTTTGGCCCTGGGGAGGCGAGTGGCGGGGGCGGATGGGGAGGGCGCGGGCTAGAAAAGCGATGCAGTCAGAGCCACAGATCTCCCGGGTTTCCCCAACACCCAGAAATGGACAGCTTTTCTTTCTCCTGCTTTGATAGTCTCGTAACGGAGACCGCTGAAGTAACAGGCTAGGCTGTGTGTGTGTGTGTGTGTGTGTGTGAGAGAGAGAGAGAGAGAGAGAGAGAGAGAGAGAGAGTTTAAACCTGATCTGTTCCTGTTGGTTCGTAAGGAAGTCCCACTGCTTCCAATAGTATATCTACCCAGTATGCATAGGATCGCGGTTCTGGATTTCTTGTAGTTTGAGCGCGGAAAGGATCCTGAGTATTGCCACTGAGCACTCACAGCGATCCGTGGCTGATTGGCACGTTTCCTCGGAAGCAAGTCGCGTCGAGGCTTTACTCCCAAGTAAGTGCATAGGACCGAAGCCTTATGTGGAAGTAAATTTCACGCCTTTGGAACTTCCACTGAAGACTCCATGCATGCACTGATGCTGTCGACTCTGTGAGTCTCTGAAGCGCAACACACAAGCGCAAAAATACATTTATGTTACTATTTCCACACTCAACAAAAGGCTAGGAATCCAGATCCGCGATTCTGTACAGACTTACTTGGGTGTAAATCGAACTTGAAATAAAACCAACGGGACTTTATTCCGTGTAAAAGTGGTCAAGAGCCCAGCTGTCAAGCGCAACAAATTTCCGTCTCTAGGATGATTCACATGTCTTCGCTGTGGAACAGCAAGTTACAAATGAGAAGGCGCGGGGGGGGGGTCCCTAACGTTCTTTTTGTAGGCGGAGAAATGCTAATAGAAAGGATAAACTGTGGTCGTGAATTTAAAATAATACACAACAGGAGAAATTATGCCCCCCACACCGCTGCAAAATATCCAAGTCGAGAACAGAGCTCATTACAGGTGGATTTCCCCAAGAGACTTCCCTAAACCGAGAAAGTATAAATGGTGGCTGCAGGAACGTGTGTGTTTAAAAATAAAATACATCGTCCCTGTCCCCGATCCTACGAATGCCTCACAACAGAAGAATGATCCCGGCTCCCCAAAATTGGGGTTGTTTTTTGAACAATACTTTTTGCGGTTTATTCAGACGAGTGGACAGCTCCTGCAATCTCCCTCCCTCTCCTCAGAGTGCAGTTAGTGCATTTAAAGAGTTAAGGCGTGAGCCTGCAAAGGCGGTTAGAAAAAAACGGGGGGAGGAAACCACCTCAAATCTTCTTCTCTTTCCTTGGGTTTTGTCTCGAAACCGTCACGTTCAGTCTCTGGGAAGCCATAGCCATCTATTCAGGCTGATTAGTGACCCTTTCCCCTGCGGGTAATTCTGGGATTCTCCACTCCCAGGCGCAGTCGTCCATTCTCCTTTAGCTGCCTTTATTGACTGATCTACCTATATTTTGCCTAGGAGACGGCCTAGGAGACGGCCTTAAACACAATGCAGATGTTTGCAAAGAGAAGCAGATGAAACTTGGTTCTATATAGGAACGTGGGAAGCTGCCTTGATCATCGGTTCATGCAGCTCAGTATCAACTACACCAGGAGCGACCAACCTGGCAGTTCTTCAGGTGCTGATGGACTCCACCTCACAGCAGCCCCTGCCACCATGGCCAATGGACAAAGATGGTAGGAGTTGTTGTCCTGCAACATCTGGATGGAGTCAGGTTGGCTGTCCCTGGTCTATACTAACAGCTGCTGTATGGAATAAGTCTTCCCCAGCTGTACCTTCAACTACTAGGGAATAAACCTGGGACCTTTTTCGTGCAATGCATGTGCTCTACTGCCTAGTAGAAATTGTTTTACAGAATGCAGTGAGGCTTGCCACCTGCAGGGGAGGATGTTGACAATCAATTCCACCCCACCTCTCTGCTTTCCACTCAAAGCTTCTCCCTGCTCCAGTCACAGGAGCCAGTATCTGTAACATGGAGCCTTCCTATTCAGAGGCAGCAAGGTGTCTTTTAATACCAGATGCTGAGTGCAAACAGCAAGGGAGACCAGTTAACTTCGTGTCCTTCTGCTTCTAAGCTTCCCAGAGGCATTTACTTGACCCTTGTCAGAGAAAACAGAGTGCTGGACTAGATATAAGCAAGCAGCTTACCCAAGGCAGCAAACTGAATTAAAGGCATTGGAAGTGCTAATCCCCAACACTCCCCAACCTCATAATTTTCACTGCCAGTGCTTTGTCCCATCATTTGCTGACACGCCATTGGTATGTCATCCTCCGAATTGCTTACTGCCACACCTCAGCTATCCTTACCCACCCAAACATACCCAGTTGTCAGTCACAGCTCTCTTCATAATAGGACATCAGTAGCAATGTGGGCGTACCTTATGTCAGCACTTGAAAACATGTGGCTACCCTAGATGTTGTTGGACTACAATGCACATCATCCCTGACTTTTGGCAATGCTGGCTTGAACTGATGGGAACTGCAGTCCCGACAATCAGGAGGACCAAACATTTGCCATCCCTGCCTTACGTCAGATTGCTGGAGGCCCCGTGTTGATGGATGATTTAAACCTCTGTGTCCCAGAAAGTACCACTTACCAGAGCTGGAAATTCAGCTACCTCTGGCATGTTTTTGCAATTGTGGGTAAAATGTTCATGGTTATGATTACTTAACTCCTGCTGGACAATCCACATAGTGCACTCTCAGTTATGCCTGAACATACTGTAAGGGGCTAGAGTTTAATAAGCTTGCAAAGGGCTGGTTTGATTGACTGTCTCTCACTGGTAAACAATGGTGGTGTTCATGGGGACCTTGACCAAACAGGAATCTTGTAATTATTATGCAGAATATTTTCTATAGGGGAGAAAATTAACCTCACCTAAATGCCAAACATATAGTGATGATCAAAAGTCTCGGGGGTGATTAGAGACTGCAACAGTAGTTCGTCAAAGGTCCAGCTCCTCATGGAGGTTTTGTAGATTCTACACACAAACATTATGGTTAATCTCTCCACACCAGAACTTTACAGGGCAAGAACAGAGATTCACCGCTGCTGCCCCAAGAAGTCAGTACTATGAAAAAGGCCTTGACTGATTACAGAAGAGAGAGTCTTAAAACACTTGCCACCTCTTGTTCTCTCTAGGGCAACATGTCCAACCACACATAGAAATATAACCCTCTGAAAACTTCTTGTTAAGGCTCTGCTACACCAGATGTGAGAGCGCTATGTGACAGCAGCCACCCCAGAAACTGTGTTCAAAAGGCAACATTCCTCTGTCCTTCCCCTCAGCAGGTGTGTGTGTGTGCTTATTAAGAAAAAGGATGCAGTTTTATTTTTAAGCACCTGGGAAGCAAGAATCTCTCTAAGAAGCAATGGATATTTGGTGAAGCAGTCTTGGTGAATTTATCACACCTTTATTCAGCTTCCCTCTCCCACTGATAACTGGAAAGATGCATTGGCTCCTCCTAAGGCATCAACTAGATCAATTAAAAGGAGCCTCCTTCCCGAAGAGGAAAGCCTCAGAACTGCCACACTGCCACAATCCATCCCCTAGGTACTAAAATGAAAGTAGTTCGTCATAGGCAGACTTAACCCAAAAAACATTGCAGTGTGCTGTCTCGGAAATAGATATTTCTGAGACAGCACACTGCAATGTTTTTGGGTAAATGTAAAGCAAGGGGTGGTTGGGAAAGGAAAACTCACATTGCTCCTACCTCAGCCAGGGCTGACCTCTCTCTGTAGAAGCACTGTTGCAGAATTCTGATGTGGTCTTCCAAGGGTGATGGACAGCCCATCTGCTAGATCTAAGAGCCAATGCAAAGCTGCTGAGAAACACAATGGAACAGAACAAAGGTGTTGCTTAGTGAGGTGACAAGCGAGGAGGATGCTGTACAGAGGGAAACTGTTGACAGCTCCAGCATGCTGGGCATGGTAAAAGGGGTTCCTTCAAAGTCACATTCTTCTGCCTACCAGGTGCAGCCTTAACGGCTGAGGTGTTGAAGAGGGTCGCAGCTGAACCAAATGGTTGGTCTCTTGTGGTGGGCAACCCTGCCAAAGACTTCTGAAAAAAACAAAGGCAGCCTAGCGTGCCTGTCTGACTCAGCCTAGAATACAGCTGTGGAATAATTTTCTTTAATTAAATTTTAAACCAAACTGCTGTCTGTGTCTAACTCAGGTTTGGTTAAACTAATAAAAGCACACATGCACACACCCACACACACACCCCAACATTTCTTTTCAAGCACATTAGGGGATGCTTTTATAGGGGGAAATGGGTATGAAAATTTCCTGGAAGTGTGCTTGAGCATGGGTGTGGTCCAGGTAGTGTGCCATCATTGTGACATTGCCACATATTGTTTGGTGCTTTCAGTGCCCACCTAATGGAGAAGAGTGCCGTTCATGTTCAACATTGAGACTGATAGTCAGAGCTGCCAAGGATGCTGTTGGGGTGCCCATCATGGTTGCTATATTGCCTATTGTTTTGGCAAAATCACTCCAGTTAAGATATGCCATTAGCAGAAAATGTTGGCTGCAGAGAAAGCAGTTAGCTTACATGGGAGAACATACTCTGCTCTGATTGAAATATGGTGATGAGTTCTTGCACGGGAATAATAGGATTGTTTTCAATAGGACCATATGTATTCATGTTTATATTATTGCAATTTCTTTGCAGTCCTTGCAGTATTGTACATTGCAATAAAAAAACCCTCAAGCCCAAAAGAAAGCTGCATGCAAATGAAGCCCTTATGCAAAACAGTACTTTTGTTTATCCGAATGCCCAATTATCCAAATGTGTTGGTTGGCCTTTTTGGTATTTGCATAAGCAAGATTGTAAAATAATAAAAAAGGTAAATTCCCAAGCAGAAAAACCTAATTTGTGGAAATGGTTGTGTAAATATTTATTTCCATCAGGAAACTCTATTCTTTTACCATGAAATATATGTTATGATTATGGTGATTAGCACATACTCAGTTTCCACAATACACTCCATTGCACACTATTGCAGACTAAGGGAAGCTCAGCAATCCTCCCTGGAACAAGTTAGTGGTGTGTGTGTGTGTGTGTGTGTGTGTGTGTGTGAGAGAGAGAGAGAGAGAGAGAGAGAGAGAGAGAGAGAGAGAGAGAGAGACTCTCACATCCACTGCAGGACACACTACATTGTACAATATGCCGTGGTCCTAACCTGGTGCATTTAAGTCATGACTGTGGTGGAAGAGGAAGGCTAGAAATTTCACCAATACAGTATTACATCTCCTCAAATTAGAGGCACCTGAAAGTGAATGCATTCATCATTCAGTGGTTGCAACCTGTGTACCGGCACCCCCAAACTTGGCCCTCCAGATGTTTTGCGACTACAACTCCCATCATCCCTAGCTAACAGGACCAGTGGTCAGGGATGATGGGAATTGTAGCCCCAAAACATCTGGAGGGCCAAGTTTGGGGATGCCTGATGTATACCATATATATGTTCCACATATATGTGTGGAACAGCTACCAGATGTCAAACATCACAGACAGAACTTTCAAGTAACCTGTCTGAAATTGTATCCGTTTTCAGAAGAGGCAACCTATACATTGGGCTTAAGAACAAAAGAAGAGCCCTGCTGGATCCAGCCAATGGCCCATCTAGTGCAGCATCCTGTTCTCACTGCAGCCAACCAGATGTCCATGGGAAGCCCAGTGGAGGACCTGAGTACAATAGTTCTCTCCCCAGTTGTGATTCCAAGCAACAGGCATTCAGAGTCAGGAAGGTAGAACATACCCACAGAATCCAATTCTACCTGCAGTAGAATGGCTGCAGCTCTCTTCCATGGTTGTGCCTACATAACACACAACAACATATACAACTTCCTCCCACGTGATGAAGGTGGACCATGTGGGTGCATATATCACAATTATAATGCCTGCCCTATTAAGAAACTATCTAGGGCGCTACATAACCACATAATTTGTTGTAATCAAAGGGGCGGCTGTCGTGTATATTAGCAGGAATGTTGTGAGAACAGCCAAAGAAAGCAACCTAAATGAACCATTATGGTGCAGTGCAGGAGTTCTAAAATGGGGTTTAAAAGATTTTTTTCAATGAATCCAGGAATACTTTTCAACCTCAATGGATTTCGTATGGGGACTGATTTGTAAATCCAGGGACTGTTCCCAGGAAACAGGGACATCTGGTAACCTTATTCTAAAACTGTAAACCTGAAAGGCCCACTTCAGGTGACCAAAAATAGCTGAAGCCCACCAGTCACCAAACAAAGTCTGTCACAAAATGGTGGCAGTTCAATTCTCATAGCTTTCTGTGAAGAGGGAATGATAGTTAAATGACTCTGGAAATTGTAGCTCTGAGAGGGAAATAGAGGTTTCCTAACTCCTCTCAGCACCTTTAAGAAACTAAGAGCTCCCAGAATTCTTTGGAAAAGGCCTCAACTGTTTATCATAGCACTTTAAATGTAGAGTGAGAATGTGACCATTGCCTAATAATATCTGAAAGGCACCACGTTGGCTACCCCTATAGTAACAAATATATAGTATTTGTATATTGGTCATGTATATATTGACTAAGAACAGACGTTAATCACAGGGATCATATTTCCCTAATAGCAGTCTTTCTAGAAGCTTAAAGGAAAAGGAAATGCCGACTTTTCACCCAGTCTCTAATGTGGTTTGTCTGAACAGATGCAGTATGCACAAGAGTGACAACCGTGAAATGCTTAGATGGTCATGGATTTGTTACAATGTATTTCCCAGAATAGAAATTGATTAATCCTACACAATATCCATTGCAGTCAACCCTAATCCTTGCTATGATCCTTGGCACAATCTAGTTTAATCCCTTATGGGCTGCAAATATCCACTACTGGCGCTACATCTCATTGGATCATGTTGATTTTTTAATTGATCTTTCTATCAAGGTAAGCTATACAAGTGTAGAAGCACCAGGTGCCCATATAGATCTTTACAGCATCTAAGAGCACATGGGTATAAGGATCAAAAGGAGCCAGAAGGTAAATCAGAACCAGGAATTCAAGTTAGTGAGGAAAACAGGCAGCATGAAATAAATTGACAAAGGAAGGTAGATAGAAAAGAATGCCCCCCAAAAGTGTGATTAGCAAATGATTTTCAACACCTAGCACATTTTTGAATATTCTTCTTGCTGCTGTGGTCACTGAGCCTAGGGCTTGCTGATCAGAAGGTTAGCGGTTCAAATCCCCGCAACGGGGTGAGCTCTTGTTGCTCAGTCCCTGCTCCTGCCAACCTAGCAGTTCGAAAGCGTGCCAAAAGTGCAAGTAGCTAAATAGGTACTGCTCCGGCGGGAAGGTAAACGGTGTTTCCATGCACTGCTCTGGTTCGCCAGAAGTGGCTTAGTCATGCTGGCCACATGACCCGGAAAAACTGCCTGCAGACAAACACCAGCTCCCTCGGCCAGTAAAACGAGATGAGCGCTGCAACCCCAGAGTCGTCCGTGACTGGACTTAATGGTCAGGGGTCCCTTTACCCTTTTTATCCTGTCTCTTCAAGAGGGAAACACAGTCTCAGACAGGGTACCTTGAGATAGATTTTGAGTCCCGAGGAGGAAAATTATGTCTGCTGTCCACGTTTTCTCTCCATTTCACCTTCTTGTTTCCCTAAAGCAGGGGTTAATATGCTCAAGTTTTACCAGAGATTGGCCTCAGAAGCTTCACATAGGGGAAGTACGGTAAATCATTTACACCATGACCAGTGGGCAAATCATACCAGGCTGGCAACCACAACACAACCACTATTTATTGTAGTCTTTGCCAACCTGGTGCCTTCCAGATGTGTTCAGCTACAACTCCCATCTGCCCCAACCAGCATGGCTATGGTGTCTGGAGCTAATGGCAACTGTAGTTGAAAACATCCAGAGGGTTGGTGAAGGTTGGTTTATACTGAGGGTAACTGGAAGCAAAGTTCCATAAACCAAAGAAAGGAGATTTCTGAGGCAAATCACCTGACTCTGACTACAGAGTTTTCCTAGAATGCAAGTATTCCCAGTGGTGGCAGACAGATACCCAGAGATGGGAGCTATATAACCAAAGACCATGTGGGCATTATTGGTTTAAAACACAGCAAGGTTGTCCCCCATCCCTGCTAAGCCTTCACCCAATGTGCATTACCTGTTTGGTTTCCCTGCCCCTGCAACCCTCACCAAACTCCTGTTTGTGAAACTGTCATCTGCACACATACAATGGCTGCCTCAAATGAACATGCCTCAGCTTAACTGCAAAATGAATGTGGCTTAAGTTTTCCTTTCAGACTGAAGCTGGCTTGAGGGGAAACTCATCAAATAGCAGCATTTCTCAGGGCACTACAGGATAGTTCTGCATCATCGGTGATGTGTGTACACAAGGATTCAAAAACCAGCAGCGGGAACACACTACAGTCAGAGTAAACAATAATGTGTACACAACCCTAGCGGCAGAACAGATGAAGCTGTTGTTTGGCAAAGTTAGGCTGTGAAAACACCATACATTTAAAGAATACACCCAAAGAATCCTGGGAAATGTGTTTTGCTAAAGGTGGGAACTTCAGCTCTGTGAGGGTGTAAACAACAATTCCTAGGATACTTTGGGAGGCAGGGGAAATGTTCTTTATATGTATGATGTGCTCATAGCATTAAATTTAGGATTTAATCTATAATCCCACACCCTAAACTGTGGCATGTTCAGATGTGGCCCTGATTCCATAAACCCCACCTTACAACAGAAAGCAGTTCCTTATAGATCTCATACTAGGAAATCCTGCTCACCTTTGGTCCTGAAAAATCAAATAGTTGCCTAAGTCGTGCACTCCCCACCACCTTAACCCACTGCCATCTTCTCCTAATTTCAGGAGCTTTTCTCCTGCTGCAGGAACCTTACTGAGGTGAAGTAGGAAACGAGTCTGATTGATGCTTGGGTGGGAGACTATTGTAGGAATCTGTGTTTCTATTTATATTTTTTTTATTTATACAAAGACTTATAGCCTGTTCTCCTATTGCAAAAGCCCAAATCAGGATGGCCTGCCACAGTGAAAGATCAGGAAAGGCAAAAACTTCCCCCCTTTGGGGGGCAGGAGGGGGAAGGGAAGCAGACCAATTCATACAATTCTGAAAATCAAACTAGACATTATTCCGGCAAATGCCCTGTTTCCAGCATTGCCGTTGCTGAGATAATAGAAATGCACTTAACACCCCCCCCAATGCCCCATGCCCAGCAATTTTCTTTTACAATGCCACTCCAAAGGCCATTCCTCCTTATTAGGCCATGTTCACTTTTGGCTTCAGAGCCCAGTAGCTTTGGGGAGCGGGGAGCAAAGAAAACTTGATAGAGGAGGGAATGATGGGGAGGTACACCCTTGTCACTTGCTGATTTTCGCCTGCAATTGGCCTCCCAGTCTCCACATTACAAAGAAAAGAGGGGCCTCCTCTCAAAACAGCTAGTTCTGCTCCACGGCCTTCAGATTCTGCAAAGGAAACTCAACCTGCACTTTGTTGTTCCGTGACGCTCATGGAGACATTTAAGCTAAAAGTTCCCAGCCTGACCCTGTTCCGTTGTCCAATAAAGTGTGACAAAACTAAGTCTTGAACTTGATCCACCCAGACCTTCCTTTCCTTCTCTGTCCCAACTGTGTAAGTCGTCCAGAGTGGGAGGTCAGCCAATGTGTCAGGTATAATAATGAAGAGAGGTATAAGAATGGCTTAAAATGCATAATACCCAGGAACACAGGATGAGAAATGAATTTCTCAGAGGAGGGGGTGGTGGGGCCCTTGATTATATCAAGGGAAAAGCCTGTTCAAATCAAATGGGTCAAACGTTCATAGAAGCAACAGATTCACACACACACACACACACACACACACACACCATGCCAGACAGATGCATTTTTCCAGGAAAAAGAGAGAGAATGTTACTCTCATTGCAGGTCAGAAAAGCATACAGGAGCAGTAGGGATTTAATATGGATTTTCATTTAGAGCTGGAAGTTCAGTACTTCCTGTAGTGTTTATGCTGCGTGTATCATTTTATGGATAATTTAATGTGAGAAGGAGCAGAACACAGATGGGATCTGTGCCTGATTAGCAAAAAGCCACTCGTGGGTTTAGCAAGAACCGTTTAGGCAAACAAGTCATGTCCTTGTTACCCAACAATCTTTTTTTCCATTTTTGAGGGTCAAATTTTAACATATATGCTACAGGAAAGTCTTAATCTGAAGACTTTATGTTTTCCCTTTGCATATGTCCCAATGGGTACACCATGCACCTGCTAGGTGACTTAATGGTGAGTTGGAGGTGTTGATGCATAAGTCCAGCCATACAGAAGAGGAATGGAACCTCTGTTCCTCCAGATGCTCTTGGACTCCAGCTCCAATCAGCCTCACCCAGCATAGCCAATGGTCAGGGATGATGAGAGTTGTAGTCCAGCAACAGATTTTTCATCTATGTCATATAGCTTGAAAGAGTGTATGGATTCATAGTGCCACGTAACTTCATAAAATTGTATAATTGTACAGTTGGAAGGGACCATGAGGGTCATCTAGTCCAACTCCCTGCGATCTTTTGCCCAGCATGGGACTCAAACCCACAACCCTGAGATTAAGAATCTCACGCTCTACCAACCAAGTTCTCTTGAAAGTATAGGAACTGACAAGGTCCTTGCAGCTATGAGACCAGCCAACTTCCTTCTTAAACCCGTCCCTCAAAGCTGATTAAAGTTAGCCGTAGGGAATTGGCCGAGGCGGTTCAGGGCATTGATAATGTGTCTTTACATTATTACAGTGCCTTAAAAAAACACTGCCCTGTACCAAATGGTTCTTCACAACTATCAACCAGTTACTAATACTCTCTTTTTGAGGAAGCTGATTGAGAAAGCAGTGCAGGTAACTGAAGACACTCTTGGATGAGACTAATTTTCTAGACCCACATCACCCTCAACCTGCTTTTAGGATCAAGGGGAGTGGGAGCTGATGAACCCAAATAATTTTTCAATTAGTTGAGGTGAATATTAATCTGTTTTAGCATTTATTTTGGTATGTTTTAGTACTGTTTTAAACTTTTCTTGATGTTATTGTTTTATCTTTTTGTGAACCTCTTTGAGCTTCTTCTTTCACAATCAACCGGTGTATAAATCTTACGAAATAAAACAAATAAAAAGCCAATCCATATGAGGATTGACCCAGCATAGAACATTCCTTACACAAAATCTTCTGCTCCAGAATCTACTATTGAGAGAAATAATAGCCATTGTTTCATCAGAAGCCATTGGTTTTCCGATATTACAGATGTCTGAGTTATAGACAGAATATAGCCTTACCTGTATTTAATGTCAAATCCAGGGGAACAATATATCCTTGGCTGCCTCAGTGTAAATATAAAAGTCTTTAGGAGAAGGATGGTGGACCTGTGGACCTGGATATGGGCAACAAATCCCACCAGCCTTATCCAGGATGCTCAGTAGTCAGGGATGATGAGAGTTTTTAACCAGCAACATCTGGAGGGCCAAAGGCTCCTCATTCCTTATGCTAAAACAAGAGAAGAAAATATGCTGGTGAAGAAATGGCCCACCCCAACCCTCTGCAAAAGAAAGGTTTGCACTTTACAACCTACTTTGCAACCTCCTTTCTGAACAGACAGCTGGTTCCAAGTGGGTAGAAGTGTCGTGAAGCATGAAGTATCAGATGGTCCCACATAGGTGGGTGAATACTATTTTAAAATTGATGCTATATGTTCACCATCCCACATCGTTTCCCATAATAAAATGTGCTTCCCACCCCTGAGACACACCTTGACGGGAAGCAGGAGGTGGGGGCACTTTTCTTGTTCCATATTCTCTGGCAAAGATAAATTCAAAGAAACATTTCTCTGTGAAGGCAGAATTTCTTAGCATGTTAGGGGGCTTAATGTCCAAGCTGAGCTTCCCGGGCTTTGATGGTGAAGAGTGCCAGGAGACATTTCAACATCCCACCACTGTGTGTTGTTTTGTCTCATATGATAAACACAGCCTTTTATAGATTTCTACCTCAGGCTATTCTTTTCCTCACTGTTCAGAAGGCCCCCCTCTCCCCACCAGAAACGAGATGCTCAGCAGGTGCTCAGGAAAAAATGAAATAATAAAAAAACCCTCTCAGGTAAAGAAGAACATATTTAATGAGAAACAGGATGATTTTTTTTACCTTTCAACCTCTTAAACTGAAGCCCTCGCAGACCACTATCTTTCATAGGAGCCTCTCTGCATGTTCCAATCATCCCCTTAGCCATTTCCCCATATAGCTTGGCTCTTCCATCCATAGCAAAGTCCCACAATAAAGGTTGTCATGTCCCTAGAGTCCAGCAGAGATCTGGACATCAAGGCTACAGTGCCACAGAACTGGATGAAGTCCTTGACTCTGAAGCTGATGGTGGTCATCTGGGGACCACTTGAAGCTGGAGGACAACAGCCTGCTGAATCAGATCCCACAGCACTAGAGCCTGAACAGGCAGATCCAGGGCAGTCATGGGCTCAAGGTACTGAATGTTTCCCAAACTGCCTCACTAGTTCAATGACACAGGAAGTGGTCCAGCTCAAAGGCCTTGGAGTGCAGGTGAAATGCCTGTCTTCAGTCAGGACGGTTGGCTCTTTAAGAGACTCTAGTTCACCAAAAGAAGGAGGAGCTTAAGAGAGATGGACTGGAGGCATAGGCTCAAAAGGTCTTAGTTCACTTCCAGCTTGGTGGTGCACCAGCTGTTCTGTCTAGTTCCAAAGCAGCTCCTCAGGGCCCGAGCAGAACAAAGGCACAGTAAGCAGGATACTGTACCAGATGTTGGATTCTGAAGCTGCATGGTCCCCCTTCTGCCAGGGGTGCCAACTTGAATAAAATATTGGGGGGGGGCTGGCTAAGCCCCATCCCGCATAATCAATCATAAGACATGGCACACACACACACACCATTTGAATGGCAACACCCCTTAACTTTGGGAGCCCCAGCCCCCTCAAATATTTTATTGGGGGCCTGCCCAAAGGGACCACAGCCCCTAGGAGTTGGTGCCTATGCATGCAACCTTGAAAGAATAAAGTTAGCCACTGCCTTCCACAAAACTGGTTACAATTAGTTGGTGGTGGTGTCCCCCACTCCCCCCCCTTTAATTGGCAGATGGGTCCAGAGGGAAAAGTCGGCAAGCGATAAATGCAATTGTTTCCTTAGTACAATAGACTAATTTCTTCACACCCAAACAGCCTTCTCTATCTTCCATCTGAGCAAACAACATTGTCAGAGTCCAAAAGACACATCCCAGCCAGGGAAAAAATACTTAAGGAGGTGTGGCCTGGTGTGAGGGGTACATTTAACTAAAGGCCTAAGATTCCCCATCCCTGTGCTAACCTATGTTCTCTAGCCTTCATTCAACAAGAAACACCCCCTGAATTCAGCAGATTTGGCTATAAAGCATGGGTGAGCAATATCTAGGTGGTTCCAGCCTAGGAGATGCTCATGCTGTCGGCTAGCAAACTGATGGGGCCATAATCTGCTTGCAGTACTCACCTTCCTAAGTGAAGGAAAGCAAGGTCGACAAAACACAATACGAAAAAAAGCGAGGATGTTTATAGAAAATTAAAGTTTCCAACCACACCGAGCCATTTCACCCACGCTCTCTATGCACAGTTACTGCAATATTATAGCCTAATACAGTTTGCATTGATTTATTGCAAGGGGCACATGCTACGTCGGCAAGCTAATGGAATCTTTGAGAGGATCATTTCTGGATAGGCTGCAATTGCTTAATTATCCCCAGGAACTGATGCAGAGATTTAATAGCATGTTGAGGGAAAACAACATGGGGTAGGGCTGACCTCCATTTCCTTGGCTTAGGTGAAGTAAATTGTTACACAGTGCACTATATTTCGGCAGTGCTGTTAATTATCCTTGGCTGAGTGCCCCAAGGTTCAGAGGTGCTGCTGTTCTACAGCACCCCCAGCCGAGTCCTCTGTTAATAAGGGATTACCCAGATGATCCATCAATGTGTGTGTCCCACCCGCATTTTACCATTAGTGCAGTTCCTTCTGCAAGTCTTCCATAATGTGATATTCAGACCACACATTATAGTGAGGCTATGTGGGGGGGAATAGCCTTGCTACGCATGAGACCATTTTGCTATGGGAAGATGACCATGTTCCTCCTCCTCCTCCTCCTCTCACACATCCCTTCCTTGCTATATGAATGTCATTTTGCTTACTATGGGGCCTCCTTCTTGTCACAGCTGACAAGCCAGACCTACACAACAATTCACACCTCACAGACATAGACATGTTCTCCAGTGCCGGAGGTGTATAATGGGTGTACTTGTTAATCTTTATTTCAAATCGAGTCAAACTTGAATGCCAAGGGGAAGGAGAGATGTTGTGTTGCTGGCTATGTTATGCAAGCGCCAAGCATTGTTTCTTCCTCAGAGGTCTATCTGTCACGTACAGAATCACCTTCCAGGTAGCAATAAGAGTAGTGATTAGCTGAGGTGGGATGGAATCAAATTTACCATATTTATCAATATCGCAATTCCTTTACGCAAATCTATAATGCAGCCACAAGTTGAATACTGTGTACACCACATCTCACTAAGAAAATTATAGAGCTGGAATAGGTGCTTAAAAGACCAACCAAAATGAACAAGGAAGTGGAGCAACTCCCCTATGAGGAGAAGAATTTAGAAAAAAAAATCTAAGCGATGCTTCATGGGTCAAACAGGATTGTAAAGATGCATGGCATGGTGTCTAATATTCATTGTGTGTTTTCTGGGAGATTTTAATAACACACAACTATATAAATGGGTAGGGAGAGCTTAATTTAAGAGTTACAAATTCCTAAAAAGAGAGGAGGTGGCAAGGGATTAAAATTATCTCTGAGAGTTTAGGAATGTGAAGATAACATCTAAACCAGGGGATGGGGGCTATGGTGCGCTCCAGACATTATTGGACTACAACGTTTAGGACTTTGGAAAAAAATATGAGTAAGATACCAGAATTTAGGGATATCCAATGAGGCTGAATGTTAGAAGATTCAGGACAGCCAAAAGAAAGTACTACTTCACATAATGCATGGTTAAATTGTGGAATTTGCTCCCCGCAAAATGCCATTATGACCAATGACTTGGATTTCATTAAAAGGGAACTGGGCAAATTCATGCAGGTTAAAGGGTAGCAGAGACCATTGCTGGTCATGGTGGCTAGATTACCTCCAATATCAGAGGTACCTCCAATATCAGAGGCAGTATACCTCTGCATACCAATTTCTGGGGTTCACAAGTAGGGGAGTGTTATTATTATTTATTAAATTTGTATATCAACCTTCATCCAAAGATTACAGGGCAGTTCACAATGTAAAAATACAAATTTGAACTCATGCTTGTGGACTTCTCATAGTTATCTGGTTGGCCACTGTGGGAGCAGAAAGCTGAATTATATGTTTTGGGTGTGATCCAGCAGAGCTTTCCTTATATTTTTTTAATGTTAATGTTATATCTCTGGCAATTTGTGCAATATTACTACCATGTATCCTCTGCACCCCAGTTTTTGACAGCTTGATATTTTTTTTTCTGGAAGAAAGCAGGACCAAGCCAAATGTCAATGAAAGCTTATGACAAAATGTGATTTCTTTAATTAACCTTGCATTAATCCAAGTTTCAGCTTGATCAATAAATTTGAATAAGGTCCAGGATAAAATTAACTTTCAAAAAATTAATTTCTTGGTGACGGACCTGGATGGACTGTGAATTTCTGTCAAAAACTTATGTCCAGCAAAAAAGACTTAATTAATTGTAATAAGGATTTCGCTCTGCATATCTCTTCTGCCTACATTAATTTTCACTGAACACCACTTGCATGACAATGTGGCTATTAGAAGTTATGTTGCAGAGCTCCTGATGGAGAGATGGGGCTTGTTCGCTGCCTTTGGAAAAGCTTGGAGTTTCATCTTAATCTGCATGCCTAATATACTGTTGTGCATTTCCCACTTCTCTGAAGTTACAGGGGCACTGTTTACCCAGGCTGGATTTCTTTTGGAGGTAGAGGTCAAAGGAGGCTTATGGCATTTATTGTAATATTTGGGTTCATTTACAATTACACAAGTTCGGCAAATACCTGTTCTCATAGGCTTCTATGAGCAGCAGATGTACCGACCCATGTAAGATATCCAGGAAGAAGGTTTCTTCCTTAGCAGACACAGATCTCAAGAGACTCAAGAATAACACAAAGAAAGCTGTGTTAGACCAAAGACTATAGCAAAAGGGGCACAAAAGTAAACCAGGACGTTCATGGTATAAGAAGTTGTGTGATTTCAGCAGGACATTACAGGATATGCCCTGACTGGAAATGATGCAGTGTGACCACCCCAAAACAGTTGGTACCACTGAAATTTACGTCCCAGAGGGTGAAGGATATGCCAAAAATTGTATATAGAGACACACAAGTTCCAATTAATATTCTTGGGTTAATTAGATTCATTCAGGTGAAAAGGTAATTGAGCTTGTGTGTTTATTTCAGCCTTTATGTCTTAGCCAAATCAGCTATTATCTTGTTTTTTTAGTGGATTTCCAATATAAGTTTCAGATAACCCCATTAAAAAGAGGTACTTCTAATTTTGTACACACCCCACTGATATGGCTATAGATACTTCACATACAGTGGGAATTCTGTTTCCAACAGATTCTTCCTACGTGCTGTGCTGCTTTTTGTTTTGTTTTGTTTCTTTCTGACATGTCTACCTGTTGACAAGAGAAGCCATTGCCAACGGAACAATCTGTTTTTGCTTCGTGAGCTTTTACACTAATTGTTTTCTGAACTTGGAGGAGGGCTCACAATGACACAGACGGGAAGTACTTTGGGGGAAGAGTTGGACTAGGACTTGGTGACTTTCAAGCATCAGCTTAACCATGGATCTCATGGGTGGCATTGGGTAGATGGCCACACTTTGGTGCAGCTCCCCACCTGTAAGAGAAAGATTAGCCTACTTCACAGAGCTGTTGAGAGCATGAGTGTGCCAAGTAGAACTTAACACTGTACAGTCAGCATGTTATGTTCATTATTTAAAATGTCTTAATGCAAACAGTCAGATTTATTATTTAAATCTCCCTTACCCTGCCTAAGGTTCAAGAATTGACCTATTGTTAGCTTCTGAGGAGCAAGCAAAACTTGTCTTCCTGAATGCTGCAGCCTGTAATTATCCCAGGATCATTGTGTGTCTGCACATTATGATTGATCGATTCTCAATATTCCATTGCTTATGATATTTTCCAAGTAAACAACTTCCCCCTCTCCAGTGGGAAATAATATCCTGGTTTAATCAAATTGGTGGGTGGCCAAGTCAGAACCAAGAAAGCCAGTCTTTCTCCAAATGAATCTTAAACCATTTATAATAGATTGAGATGCTCTATGTCTGCAAACCGCAAAGACTTTAAAATGGAGGCCTATGATATAGGTCTGTTTAATCCTGCTAAAATCTGTTTAAGACTCAGTCCGCTTAAATGAGTTGTGCATTAGACTTTAAATTGATCAAGAAAAGTATTACTGAAGTACATTTTTTCATTGTTATGTGAGGAAGAGGGATTCATAAAAATGTATTGTACACAGAGCTATTTACAGAAAATCAACACAATAATTATTCTAAAAGCTTCGTTGAGGCAGAATGAATTTCGAAAAATGGCTTGTGTTTGGGGGTGCTGTTATTTTAAAATATTAATAGGTATGTTTTCTATTCATAAGGGACAATACTGAGGAGTTCCATTCATTTTTAGATAATGTGCTCCTTTAAAAACAATCTTTGGGAGAATACAGTACCTTTTTCCACTGCAAAACATTTTTTCATATTTATGTTCATCTTGCTTGTGTGAGGGACAAACTTGTGTTTAAAAATCAAGAGCTCATTCAGAAGTCCTAAAAAAATTAGACTTCTGATTGCATGTTGAATCACAGTACTATAATGTGTGTTCACCATTTCATCTCATGTTGGGGGGGGGGGTGAGTCACCCGTAAAGCCATCCTTATCACAAGGAACTGAAGAATTTGAAGAAGAAAATCTCAGCAACGCTTCATGGGTCAAACAGGATAGTGCCTAATATTCGTTGTGTGTTTTCTGCAAGATTTTCATAAGACACAACTATATAAATGGGTTGGGAGAGCTTAATTTGAGAGTTACAGATCCCTAAAAAGAGAGAGAGAAGGAGGCAAGGAATTAAAATAATCTATCTCTGATATTTTAGGAATGTGAAGATAACATCTAAACCAGGGGATGGGGACTATGGTGTCCTCCAGACATTATTGAACTACAACTTTGAACATCTTTGGGCATAGGCCATGTTGGCAGGTGCTGATGTTGGCTAATGCAGATATGAGTTGGATTCCAATAATAGCTGTAGTGCATCAGGTTGGGCAAAGACTGGTCTAATGTGTCAGAGTTCCTAATTCTTAACCCCAACGTCAGATTAAGAGCATATGTGCCTACATACATGTGACTGCTTTTAAGAGGTCATTGTTTCTCAGTGTATAGGGACTAAGAGATGAAAAAGTGTTGATCTAATGTCTGCTGACCTGAAAAATAAGTTGGGGGCAGGCATGCAACAGCCTTTGCATATCCAGCATTGTGAAAGAAATACAGTCTATTCATTCTTTTTCATTTTGTTCTCTGAAAGACATTAACACCATTTGTGGCTTCATAATCAGAAGACATTCTGCATCACAGCAGCCCATGAAGTACAGGACAGTGCTGCAGTTGATTAAGCATTAGTAGACTTTCCCCCAGCCATTTCAAGCTTTTAAAATACACACACACACACACACACACACACACACACACACCCTGGAAAACAGATTAATCACACTGGTCTTGAGTTTTATAAAATGTTGACATCTTTAAATATATCAGACTTATTAAGAAATTAATACATCAAGCAACCATTTCCCACTCATTTCCTGAACTTCATAAATCCACGGAAGAATGGATTTTGCACATTTAAATTACTATAATTCTTTCACTTTAAAAACTAGAAAAATTAGGTCATATAGTCAATTGCCATATTCAGCATAGATTGTAATCTGAGCAGCTTCATAAATAAAGCCCCTTTCAGAGCAAGAGACATATGACTTGCTCACATGAGAGAGCCAATATACATACATTTACACGGTTCATAAAAATTTATGGCACAAGCGTTCAAAGATAGATGGGACAATGCATTAATGGTTTACAAAAATAAGGCCCACTTTTCATGATCTTTCACAGTTAAAGCGTCACGATATGTTCCAATTACCAGCTTGAGCTGCCTGAATCCACTGGCAGATAGGAATGGAAGAGCGTTCACTCTGAATGCCTGATAGGCAAGGCATGATGGATAGCATCAAATTACACATCATAACAATACTTCTCTGAAATGTACTTAAGCAATGAAAATTTGGGCTCAGAGTATTTCATGCAAACTAATGACTTCCTTGAAACTCAACATTCCTTGTCTGGGGATACAATATGCCTATTCGCACATCTTAAAGATCCCTATGCCTTAGATGACAAAATTTATGAGTATGATTAACAAATTCTTGGCTATCATTGTTACTATTATTTATATGGTGCCATCCAAAATCAAACTCAGCACGCTTCATTTATATTGCACAAAGATAATATCAAGAGCTTCTTATACCAGGCAGAAATCAATAGTTATTCGTTAAGACAGGAATGACTAAAGCTACTTCTTATGCCATTCATCATTCATATCAACCAAATGAGGTTGCCCAAATGCTGCATACAGAGATTTTCACTACAAGTATCCATTATATAAAATGGGCTTTTCTCCCTATGTGCTTTTGCATCCTCATACTCATCTGGCCATCTGCCTGCTCTAGGTGGCTCATAAATTGGAGGCAACAGTTGGGTGAAGTTTAACCAACACCATTTCCAAACCCTGCCATGGAAAGTGCAGTCCTTGCCAGAAGTTGGAAAATCATAACAGTATCGAGAAGGTCCAGTTTTCCTGGAAAGGGAAGTTATGAAAGTTCTGGAAGAGGGAGAGGTAAGAGCTCACAGGGGTAGGGTGCCACAGGAGCTGTCCATTGTGAAGGCACTTGCGCAGTCTCCTGGGGTCTGTTGTTGTCAACCTTTGCTTTAGAGCAGAGATAGGGAACCCTCGAGATGTCTCTAAACTCCATCTCCAGCCCCAGGCAGCAAGGCATGATGAAATTATAGTCCAGCAACATTTGGAGGACCACAGGTTCCCCATCCCTGCTTTACAGTCTATTTAAAGAGTTATGAGCGGGATTCACTTTATTGGACTCAGAATGATTTTCCAAAAGTCTATTAAAGCCAGGCTTCTGTAGAACCATTGTTTCTCTGCACTGTGCAAAGTAAGAGACACGGGATCCTGTGATGTCCTTTTTCTTTCTTGGAAGTAGCTAATATTACTGCTATGATTTGGGGGTATTCCATTTGTAGATCCACCCCCTGTGACTTACAAGTGAAATACAGAAAGCTGCCCAAAGTATATTTTGAGTTGCTTTGACAACCCTGCATCCAGGGTCAGCTGTTGAGGATTCATACAGCAATGCTTACATTGAGGTTTTATGATGTCTGCTTTTTACTGAGCATTAATTGTTTGCATTGAGGCTATATGATGGCACATCGATCCATGGCTACCCCACACTTTATATTGCATTTCCCCATTGCTTTCCTTTATGCAGATGTCCATTTAAAAAGTGGGTTTGTTGTGCTACAGCATTTGGAAGAAGAAAAAAGGTAAAGGACCCATGACAGTTAAATCCAGCAGAGAACAATTCTGGGGTTGCGGCGCTCATCTCACTTTACTGGCTGAGGTAGCCGACGTTTGTCCACAGACAGTTTTTCTGGGTCATGTGGCCAGCATGACTAAGCCACTTCTGGAGAAACCAGAGCAGCACACGGAAACGCTGTTTACCTTCCCACCGGAGCGGTACCTATTTATCTACTTGCACTTTTGGCGTGCTTTCGAACTGCTAGGTTGGCAGGAGCTAGGACTGAGCAATGGGAGCTCACCCCGCCATGGGGATTCGAACAGCCAACCTTCCGATCAGCAAGCCCTAGGCTCAGTGGTTTAGACCACAGCGCCACTCTAATTACACAAACCAGAATTTGTTTGCATGCTACTGAATCCCTTCTGAAAAATTGTAATAGTCTGGAGGTGACACGTGAGCCTGTGCTTTGTATAACCCATGGCAAATAGTTAAATAGGCTGCTAAATATAGTGGCTCCTTCAATTCCATCATATGAGATATGCCCAACTTAATTTGAACAATGCAGATTCCCATGGGGGGGGGGAGGGAATAGTCAATATCTCCTCCCGGGCATCATTACATTAACTTAGACAAGGAAAGTTATCAAAAAAATTAACTTAAGGAATCAACTTCCTAGAAAACAATACATGGGCACACCCAGAGAATAATCAAAGACACTTTCCAATGTCAGGGCTGCTCCGAGATTGAAGAAGTCAAATAGTTTGTGTGCCTTCATTAAGCCTGGATCCAGAAACTGCCTAAGGGCAGAGCTACAAGCCAGCAACAACTGCCAGCAAGAAAGCAAAACAAAAAACAAAAAAAACCAGGCCTTGTAGTAGGTATGGATAGTTGTTAGAGTGGCAGAGAAGACACCTGGGGACAACATATAGGAGAAGACAGCAGAGTTGAGCAAGCGGAAGATTGCCCTACTGAACAAGGTGCTTGACAGAGATGGGAAGGACTCTGGAGTGCTACTGGAACCTTGTGTGTCATTCTTTATAGGCAGCATGAAATTTTCAATGAGGAATCAAATGATAAACCTGCCAAATGAGAATTGTGCCCCACAGTAATGACCAATGCTGAATAGTTGAGTAGAAAACCTGAAAACTCCCCTAATGAGCTCCATCATTTGTACAATGCTGTATTTTGGTGTTGACTAGCGGAAGAGGATGGGGACCAGGTGAATAAATGCCCTGGGCTAAAGCCCCTGTGTATACAATTGATTCCCCATTAGCTTAGCTTGCGTGCCTATAAATAACATGGTTAATGAGCGGTACATATCTTGTTAAGGTCCAGTCATTACTTGGCAAGGAGGTTTACTGTTGCTTGGCTTCTGGCCCTACCTTGAAAAAGAGCAAAGGAAGTAAGACACCTCATTGCTATTCTCCAAGCTGGACAAACAGAAGCACGGAGACACACACAACACACACACAACACACACGCGAACACTCCCACAAGAAAGCAAATCCCAATTTTGGGAAATGCTGATGTCAGTAAAACAACCCAGAATTTATTTCCTGGGCTGTGTGCAGCAGATTCAGATCCTCTATCTCAATTACGCTGCTGTAAATGAGAAGTAATTACACTGAGCTTGAGTATAAATAACAGGTTGAGCAGTACCTCCTCTGCCACTCACTGGTTTTGCAACGGATGGAGTGTAAAAGGAAGAGCAGGGAAGAATGGCATGTGTTGAGACTGCAGGGGCACAAACACCCAAGTCCCACTGAAATGTTTGGAAGTGAAGGTTGTTCTTCACCGGTTTCAACCCTCAAAACGTTTTGGAGTTCATCAAGAGACAAGCTGTTTTTAAAACTCAATACTCCAGTTGGAACTACAGTTGACAAAAAGGTCTGCTCTTGCCACCCAAGTTAGCTGAATGGACTTTTGGGTTGGCATATTGTTTAGCTGGTTTCGGTTGTGTAATTATGGCCCCAATTGTCTAAAATGTTTTAAACTGTTTTAAACTTGTATGCTTTTGAATTTGGGGGTTTTGTGGGATGTGCCTAGGAAGAGAGGAGCGGGGGGGGTCCCAATCACAGTGGTTCAGAGTAGGGGAGGTATGGAGTGGAGGGGGGCAGGCTGGGTAAGGGGCACACAAGATCATCATCTGAGGCCCTTCTTCATGTGTCTCACCCACCAGAGGTCTGGAGAGTGACAGCACAAGAACAGGCCTTTTCTGTGGTGGTACTCCATTTGTGGAACTCTCTCCCCAGGAAGGATTTGCTGGTGCCTTCATAATACACCTTTAGGTGCCAGGCAACAACATTCCTCTTCAACCAGGCCTTGGGCTGATTGACATCTGATATTCTTTTAAATATGTTTGTGGAAGGGGCGATTATTGGTTTATTGTTGTTTTTATTATGTATTTTGTGTTTTTATCTTGTATTTTTATGTTGTGAAGTGCTCTGAGATCTATGATGCAGGGCAGTATGGAAGAAGAAGAAGAAGAAGAAGAAGAAGAAGAAGAAGAAGAAGAAGAAGAAGAAGAAGAAGAAGAAGAAGAAGAAGAAGAAGAAGAAGAAGAAGGAAGAAGAAGAATCCATTAATATTACCTTCTTCCACAAAATCACCTTTTCAGTTTTGTTGTCTGGCTTTATCACCAGGTAGATAGTACTTATGAGAGTAGCCTTCCCCCACATCCTGGTGCTCTCCACTGTGCTGGCTAGGACTGATGGGAATTGTGCTCTAAAACATTTGGAGGGCAACAGATTGGGGAACACTGCAATACAGAGCCTAATGGAGTCTTTCTGTGTATACTCTTGATGTCTATCAGTTCTACAAACCAAATGACAAAACTTGCCTCCAACGAATCAAATACCAGCAGGCTCTGAATAAGAGACCAGGTCATGGCAAATCTCTTGTGGCTGAAACGCTGGAGCCTATGGATTTGGGGATAGCATTTTCAGGCAGCTTTTAAGCTGCATGAGCCACCAGTGAAGTGTCCCCCAGGCTGATTTGTCCAGGCAGAATTTTCCATCTGGCTGGCATTTGTTGAGCTGTACGGTATGACAAATGGAGCCAGATGGGAAATCCTCCACAGGCAAGTCAGCCTTGGTGGGTGACACACACACACAATGCACACAGGGATAAATAAGAGGATGAACTGTCTGCAGTTTGATGGAGCCAAATTGCCAGGCTTGGCAACATCTGCTTTTTCCTTCCAGGTGTTTACATTCGATTCTGTTGAGTTAAGCTGCTTGGGCACTTAGAAAATTACAGCTACTTAATTTTTGAATTCACCAGGGGAGGGAGTTGGGAGGAAAAAGGATATAAACCGATTTTATTTGCCATCCCTGCAAACTTTGTCATGCAGAAAACAGCCACCTAAGCAGATAGATCTGCAACTATTTGGCTCCGAGTTATCGTCCCTTTAAAACCATGCTTAGTGATGTAATGATGTGTTATGGCTGCTGGCTGACTATGCCTTTGTTAGCATAAGAGCTCAGGGTGGTTGTTGATGTTTTCACAATAGAAGCTACAAGTCCGGGGAGATAGTCAAGGAACTTCTGGATGCTTTTCAGGACTTGGAGAAGATAAAAGCCCTCCAGCTGCAGGGAAGGGATCGGGCTGCATGTTTTCAGGAAAGGAAAAAGAGGGAGATTTGTGGTTTTGAAGAACGAGGGGGCAGAGGTTGAAAAAGCTGAGTGTCCTGCTGCAGCAACTGTCATCTATGGGTAGGTCCCAAGCCTACAAAGGAAACAGGATTTTAGGCAGTATGGGCAGAGATGTGGAAGATCAAGGCTGTCAAGGGCTGCTAACCCTAATGGCTATGTTCTGAGTCCACAGAGGCAGCATGTTCCTGATTAACAGCTGCTGGAAACTGCCGGGTGTGTACTCTTATGCTGAGGTCCTACTTATGGGTTTCCCACAAACAACCGGTTGACCACTGTGGAAACAGGATGCTGGACTAAAAGGGCCATTTCCCTGATCCAGCAGGCTTCTCCTAGGAGGAGCTCTTATGAGCTTCAGTATCATGGGTACCATCTAGGGGCGTGGCAAGGGACCAGTGCCCCCCAATATTTTCAAGATGGCTGAGCTTCCAAAATTCTGTGGCAATCCTCAAAAGGACATGTCAAGGTGAAGATGCTTGGCCCTCAGGGCCATCTAACCCAGGAGCCAGGCTCTCAGGGGCACCAGGCCGAGAGTCCGGGGCCCGAGAGTTGAGTCCAGGGAAGAGCCAGTCCGTCGGTCAGAGTGCCGTGGTAGGCTCTTCTGCTGTGGGTGGCTCTGCACTGCAAGTTCAGGGGCGACTGAGCCAGTGAGACGCTGAGGCGGCCGGCCAGCTCCGCCCTCCTGCGCACCGGCGACTGGGCAACTGCGGGGGGGAGCTGGGCGGATCTTTGCACCCCAGTGCCACATATGCCTAAGACAGCCCTGTTGGCCCTGCTGTGTCCTTTTGAGGATCACCAGAGCGCCTTCCTAGAAGATGCTCTGGCAATCTCTACCAGGGACCCGTGGGGCAATGAATCTTCACTCTGCGTGTCCCTTTCCAAAAGGTAAGGCGGCTGGTGGTCGGTGGGGAATGGCTGGCTGGACTGGGGGGGGTTGCACTTGTGACATCATGTATGCATGACGCCCCCCTCCCTCAATGTTGGGCCCAACTCTGTGCACCTGTTCAGTATAGCACAATCGTTTGTTTATCCAATCTTACAGAGACAATATGGTGAAAACAATTTTTTAAAAAAACCTAGTGAGATGGCTGCCAAATGACAGAGTGCATATGGGTACATGGCAAGGGACAGACAGGCTATACAGCTTCCTTATTTTTATTCCAGCTGATCTTCTTGCCTGATACCTTCTACTGTGCAGCTTCTTCCATCCCAGCTTCCGCCATATTCACACAACACCCCTGCCTCTCTCCACTTCCTCATCTACCTCAGATGCCCCCCGTGTCTTGGCCAACTGGTTCCTCCCCAGGTTCACTTCCCTTTGCATCTGCTTTCTGATTATTTCCCTTCCTAGGCTTATCCACTTTGTCTGCCTTATGCCCTTCTTTCTTCCTTCCTGTCTTGCCTTCAGTCATATAGTACCCAGAGACAGCTAGGTGGTTCTAAATCAGGGATAGGCAACCTAAGGCCCGGGGGCCGCATGCAGCCCAATTGCCTTCTCAATCCAGCCCATGGATGGTCCGGGAATCAGTGTGTTTTTACATGAGTAGAATGTGTCCTTTTATTTAAAATGCATCTCTGGGTTATTCGTAGGGCATAGGAATTCGTTCATTATTATTATTTTCCAAAATATAGTCCGGTCCACCACATGGTCTGAGGGACGGTGGACCAGCCCATGGCTGGAAAAGGTTGCTGACCCCTGTTCTAAATGCTGGTAGGTGTATAGCACCTATAGTTCTTTAAGTAGAGAGATACAGTATTCAACTATCAGAAACCAGCATTCAGTTACACACAGTCATGAAATATTCCTGGAACTATCAAGTGTTCAGCTTAATTGTTCCTGTACTTAAAAATATATAGTTATGATACTTCATCTTCCAGGAAAATGTCCTCGGGGGGGGGGGGGGAATTAAAATAAGCATCTCCAATCTCCAGTCTTCAGTTTTCTGATTGACTTAATTATCTGCTACATGCTATGGAAATGGGTAAGTGGGTCTTGATAAGAAAAAGATTGTGAAGTAGTCTTGAACTGATAAGAAATGAAACAATAAATTACTGATCTACCCATGGCAAAAAAAAGCTTATTGGAAATAAATGGAAAACGTTCTTAGGACAATGGCTGAAATGGGGAGGGTGATTCCAATACAGTGCTCTTTTTTCCTTTTGCTTTTTTTTGGGTTATGGTACACACAAGTTCACAATGCTGTTCTTTTTCTGCTGTTTATGGCAGCCATTTTATACTGGCACCCATTATACTTTTATTAAAGCACCACCAAGACATTCCTCCAAATCATTTGTGTTAGCGCCTCTTTAACGGAGCACTTCCATGGGACGAAAACATGAAATGGATCACTCATGTAATCAGAGACAATCAATAACAAAGCCTGGGATGGACAGGATACCCCTCACTATATTTTCAGTGATAGGTTAAGCAGAAATGTGCTGGTGCTGATTTGCTCTTAACAAAATCAAACCCTTGCATTCCTGAGGAACTGAGACTGCAGTCTCAGGCCAGTCTACTTAGCTCACATACGGTAAATGTCACTGCTTTAATCTGCTCAGTTGTTGGAGAGGTTCATGCTTTCACCTTTGGTAGGAAACTCAAAGGGTGAGGGAGTTCTGAAGCATGCCAGGAATTTCTCCAGATTAGGCGATAGGAAACTCTCAAAGCTATGCTTCGTCATCATCCTGAACCTAGTGGCTCTGGATTCCTGCTGAAGATCTTCTTAAGGAAAGGTATACAGCAACAAATTCATGTATATCACTTAATTGAAAACCTCCCAAGCGACAGCAGTGGATAACATTCGGAAGAACACAGTTATGCACAAACTTAAGCAGTAAGTGGAATGAAAGAGGAAATCCCAGGTCCAAAACAGATGTCATGTTGCCATGGTTTCCATTATCTCCTAAACTGAAGCTCTTTGAGCTTCTGATCAAATTTCAATAGTCTGTGGATACATCTCCCCACCACCACTATGTTTCTGCTACCATCTGATGGTAGACCTTTCTGATAACATCCCTCTAACATCAGCAGCCCCTCTGAGACATCAGCGCCATCCTCACTGGCTTATTGGCAGAAATTGGTAGTCAGCAGAAGCAGTGCCATGGTGTGTGGCCAGATGTGAGCATCCACCATTTTACTTAGCCACAATACCCCAACATTGCATCACTCTGGCACCTTGTAAGGAATTCACAGTGGCAAGTAGTTTTGCAGACCCAGCTGCTACCACCAGAAAAGTCCAGAGCTGGGTGGGAAGAGGTCACTAGTGAGTCCTCCTGGACCCTGGAAGATGTCCAAGGATTCCAAGTACTCACATCAACTCTGGCTAACTCCCAGAGTAGCTATGAGTGTTTTAGAAATGACCAGTAACAAGCATTTGGTTCCGTAAGGCACACCATCTGCCAGGATGTTGTCAATGGAAGGTGCTTGGTTGTGAAAGAGACAACTGTTCTCTTAGGTTGCTCCCATTAATTTAATTGGGTCATTGACAGTGAACAAACAATCAATATGTCTGTACCTAAACAGCCATACAGTATAAGCTATTGCTCCCCTTATTTGTTTTCATTTCCATGGAGATAAAATATATCATCTAGCTCAGGGATGTGGCTTACCCAATGTTTTATGATTCCAGCTCCCATCAACCATAGTCAGCAAGGCCAATGGTCAGGGATGATATGAGCTGGAGTCCAAAAACATCTAGATGCCCACAGGTTCTCCATCTCCAATCAAATCTTTCCTTACCTGTGCTCTCTAAAGGGCATGTGTTGCTCTGGGAATGGTTGCCTCTAAGGCTGTGTACAGACCATGCATTTTAAACCCATGACTCCCCACAAAGAATCCTGGGAACTGTAATTTACCCACACAGAGCTACAATTCCCAACCCTATTAACAAACTGCAGTTCCCTGGCTTGTGGGGGGAGAGTCATCTCCTTCAATGTATGGTATGTACACAGCACAGGTGTCTGCTGCAAGTTACTAGCTACTGAGGAAACCCCAAAAGAAAGCGGTTCCCTTGTCATTAGGGTAATTCACCCCAGTCAGTTATGATCCAGCAATACTTATCCCCTGAATATGGAAAAGCAGACTTTGGACATATTTACCTCTCACAGAGTTACAATTCACTTCATGCTTAACAAACTACCATTTCCAGAATTCTGTGGGTCTGGGCATGTGCTTTCATTCTATGGTTTGCATGCAGCCATATAGACATATGCAAGCATTGTAACAACAGATATTAAAGAGCTATTTTGTGCCATAATTTAATAGCCAGATTTATTGTTCTCCACTCTGGCACTTTGTTATAAATCTAAACTCATCACCACCATCACCATCATTCTTTTTTTTTAAAAAAAAGAAATCCTTTGTAATATATCCTCCCCTTCCACCCCACCCACATCCATTTCTACCTCTCTTGTCTTCGCCCAGTTCCTCCTCCCCACTCTCTGCTTCTCCCACTTGCTATTCCTCATTTCTGCTGCTTTTGCTCTAAAGGGATAGTCATAATTTGTGGGTGACACATCCAAGCCCAGAAAGCTAAAGTGATTGAGTCATATCACAGCCGTGAGTGAGATGGCTGACTTAGAACAGCCTGATCTTTATTTGGAGCCTGTAGCATGTGCAACATTGTTCTATAGAAAGGAATGGGTAGGAGGGAAAGGGTCAGCAGAAAGAGGTGTGCACACAATAAATGTGACAAGGATTGAAAGCACTCTTAGAAATTCAGCTGCATCTTTAAATTGCTGCCCGGAGCTCAACAACAACAACAATGAACCCAACACACCTGAAGTATGGAGAAAAGGTGGGTGTCAATTTGGTGGAGGCGAAGAAAAGAAGTTTTCAGGCCAAGCTCATATCAATCATGTTTTCAGGCAGATAGTACACTAAGGGGAATCCTAATTTAATAGATCAAAAGGATGTACTGCTCCTCAGGTACAAGGTAAATAACTAGAAGGAATCAGTAATTCACAACATTTGGAGTATCTAACTGACTGATAGACCATCAGACAGATTGCATTTCAGGAATGGTGAGCAGTAAACCTTGTCCTTCAACCATGCTTGGTTAATCAATGATGGTTGAACCAAATATAGTCACTATCATGGTCCTTGCTGTGCACAGGACTGACTTTCTTCTCTGACCACAGGTTGACTCATAAGAAGAAATCCCTGCCTTCACCTTGAGACACATCCTGTGCTCCCAAGTGGCAGAAGATAAAGAGCTGCCCTATACTAAATTGGGCCACTGATCCATCTGGGTCAGTATAGTCTATACTAACTGGCAGTGGCTTTCCAGGGTTTCATACACAGGGCTGTCTCCCAGGTTTACCTGGAGATATCAGGAGTTGTTCTGCATGCAAAGCATACGCTGTACTACTGAGCTACAGCCCTTTTCCTCCATACTTAGAGTACAATGCTTCCAAGACTTCAGAAAGTCAGCATCTGGAGAAGTCCTCAGAGATACTGTCCAAATGTTTCCCCACACATATAGAAAGAAACTGATACGCCATTGGGTGTCAATACAGTTCCCAGAACCCAAGTCTTCATATATGGTTTATCCTTTGTATAATTTCAGTCAGAGATGGAATTGTACATTAATACCATAAAGCATGTTCAAAACTAAACTAAAACGCTGCAGCATTTTTTTGTGTGGCAATAGTCCGTCACTCCATTCAGGGTGCTGAATGTACTCTACAAAACAAGCACTCAAGGCCTCTTCACAAAGTTGCCTCCACATGTAGGCTAGCTATGTGGAGGGGAAGAGGAAGCAGAAACACATATGTTAGCTCCATCCCAAGTCGGTGTTCTTCCCCAACCACAACCTTCATAATGTTCACACATTCCACATAAGGAAGCTCCCGTGCATAAGGCTGTATTCCATTTGCAGGTATTGTTGTGAACATGTGAACATCGGGGGGGAGGGGCGCATGTGATAGCCATTTTCTCTTGTCACATTTAGCCTAAACACGGAGGCTGCTTCTGAAAAAAGTAAATGTTATATTTGGTTTGGAAAGAACACAAGCAGTCAAAAGTGTTGCTTACTATTATAAAATGTGGATCTCAGAAACCCAAGGGCTTGCACCATTTGATGGCTCTCTGGACCTGAATCTCCTATTTTCATTGTGGTGCAGTTTTAATGGGACTGTTTCATTGCAGATTTTAATGTTTCTGTGAGATTGTTTTAAATATGGATTCCAACTAGGATGTGCTTTTAAATATTCCATATTTAAACAATGTTGCACAATTGGCTTTTACGTTTAGTAAGCCACTTACAAGCCATCTTGGCATTAACCAGGATATAAATTCATTTATTCATTAGTAAGTTATTTGGAAGAAAGCCCCAGTGAATTAAACACATACTACCCCCTGCCCCCAGTACTTGTGCACAGGATCCAATGCTTTCAGTTTTCCCTCTAGAAGTTCACAATAGATTGCAGTATGCAACAGATATTTTTTTAAGTAATTGTTTTTTTCAGCTTTTATAACAACATTAAACTGCACAAGATTTCAGAGAAAGGCAGTAGCAGTGGCATTGAAATACAGCATTTTCCCGGCAGGTCAGCCTATTCACATTCAAGCTCTCTGGGGCTGGTAACTGGCAGTGCAAGTTGTCCAACAGAGCTTGTGTATGACTTGACTGAGGCAAACAGAGTCAGTCACTTTCCCTATTTTGTTTAGTCTGTTTCATTATTCTGTAATTGCTAGCATTTTGGTCCTATGCACATCTACTCACAAGTAAGTCCCACAGAGTTCAATGGTGCTTACTCTCAGGTAACTGAGGATTGCATTGCAGTCTAAAAGTCGAGGACAAGAGTGGCAGCCAACAGCAAAGGCCAAAGCAGCAAGGAACTTTTTCCATGAGTGATAGCTAGTGAAATTTTCTTTGCGTGGCCAGCCCAAGATATTTCGATGCCTGAGGCACAGCAGGAAATGCTGGCACTCCCATCCCCCAAGTCAAGGTGCATAAAACCTCTGAACATGGACGGCATTGGTTTTAAAGGAACATTTTATTCCTGATCAGTAAGTAGAGCAAATGTAACCCATGTTGTGATGCTGCCTACCGCCTCTTCCTGCAGGGCTGAAGACATTGGTTCTACAAATCCCAAAGAAAGGAGGCAGCACCAGATAGAAATATTTGCCATAAGGTGCAGTACCTCCTGGGAGTTTATGTATTCTAATAAAAGCAATTCCAGGTGGACAGCTCCAGTCCTTCTCTTCTCCTGCAAGCTACAAGCAGAATTGCAACTGGCCGCCTACATTTCAGGAATCTAACAGGGTTCATTTCTGTTTTGTGAGTTCCATGCACACAGTGAACATGTCAGAGCCTTTCAGGCAGGGTTTGCCCCTCCCCTTTCTCCTCTTTTCAATGGTTGCGACACATGCCCTTCTCCTGCCATTATGAACCAGGTGCCTCTCAGCGCCATTGAACATTCTGTTTCGTGTTTTCCTTTCCATTTTTTAAACAGAATGATTTCAAATGATTTCAAATGTTTGCTTTTTTAAATGTACCTGTAGCACAGGGCAAGAGGACTGCAGCTCAACTTTCTTCGAAGTAAATACGAATGCAGCTTAGGCTTCAAGCCCCATGACTGCCTAGTTTCTATTCTTGTTAATTTCACAGCCTTATCTAATCAACCAAGCCCATTTCAACGGTTTCACACCCCACCTAGAACACTCGCAGGCTTGGTTCCCCACCCCCACCCCTTCTTGTTAGTTGTGCTATCCTACCATAGCACAGTTGCCAAAAAAAATATTGCCTGCAGCACAAGGCTAGAGGACTGCAGCATTAGAGAACTGACGCCAAAACCTACACAGCTGTACTTAGAAGCAAGTGCTGCTGTTTTCGGTGTAATCTGTGAATTAAATAGCTAATTGAAGTGTGTGGGTTGAGAGAATCTCCTTCCAGGAAGTAATTAATTAAGGCTGAGAGGCGGTCGCACAGAGGAAAGGATTTGCAGTGCAGGACAGGAAATGGCTCTGAAATCAGAAGTGTGCAGCAAGCAATAGAGAAAAGGGGAGCTTCCCCAGAAGCACCTTGCTGGGTGGGCCAGAGTCCCCACATTAGCTTCCTGGCAGGCAGGGTGCTGTTGGGTACGAGGAGGGAGAGGTGGGAGATGAGACAGTGGGGAGGTTGATGCAGTGCAAACTCACCGCAGGAGTGCTGGATTGGCTCCGCTGCTGCACTTGCACCAACTTCCTGTTGCTTCACCCTTCCCTCTCTCCCACCTGGGAAGCAACAGTGACCTATCTGTTAGGCTCCACCCCACCCAGCAACTTCTGAGCATCCTCAACTGTTCTGCCAAGAACAGAGGTTCTTTTTGGATTCGGACAAGGCAAAGAACTCGCTGTGTTTTTCCTCAGAATGAGTTGGAGAACACCTTGTCCACTTGCGTGGAGGCAAATGCTTTTCAAAATTTCAAACTTTGAAGTGTGGAACAAGGACTCTCCAGCGTCTTCTCACCCATAATGCCTCACTGAGAACCCTCCCTCAGATCAAGGCACAGGAGAGTGACAAGGACAGCACTTTGATGGAGTAGATAAGTGGCATCAGAGCTCCTAGAATCTTAGGGGACAGGCCTGGGGCTGAGGGGGGGGGATAGTTGGCTGGCTGTTAGCAGTTAGCAGCAGCAGCAGTGAACTAACTGATCAGTCAGCTTGCCAGTCAGCCAGCAAAAAGGGAGCAAGCAGCTCTGCAGGTGGGGGAGGTACTGATCTGAAATAATGGCTTGGCCTTGCCTACTAGGTGGGCCAGTCTTGGGGAGGAGCCATGGGAAGGGCAGATCTCCCATGCATGGCCCTGTGGCCCTCTCCATGGATTTGTGGAGAATTCCCAAAAGGGGATGGTGATGCCCTTTTCAGAATTAAACTAGAGTTAAGATGAGTTGTGTTCTACACCATCACTCTACCCTTTAGAATCAGAAACTACTGTGTTGCTAAATATTTTCTTGGTTTACAAAAGTATGTGCATTGTCTCTATTTTCAGAAACTAATGTTAACATGTCCACTCTTACAGAGAGACAATATATGTGGTTTGTTTGTTTGTTTGTTTGTGTTTGTTACAGTATAATTTTTTTAATAAAAACCAATTTTTCAAAAAGAGGCAGCTACAGTTTCTGAAAGAAAACTATTCGAAAACAAGGAAATTCAGTACCATGAGAAATAATAATCTTTATCTCTCTCTTTTAAAAAGAAACAGTTTTAAACAAGCAAGAGTAGGATTTGATAAATTCCATCTTGTGATTCATTCTTCTATGTTAAAAGCTGTGTGAATCACTCCCAGTACCATTTGTTTCTCCTCAGCCAAGAAAACCTTCTTCCTTCCTTCTTTATCTCAACAGCCTTTATCCTCTTTCTGCCTTCTTTCTTCCAAACCCACAATTCCTCTTTCTTTATTTCTCCCATACCAACTCACACTCATTCTATCTGCCGCTTGCCCTCTCTCAGAGTGTTTTAACAATCAATCTGGGAATTGTAGCTCTGTAAGAGGAATAAGGGTCTCCTAACAACTCCTCTCAGCAAGGGAAGTGGATGGCGCTGTGGTCTAAACCACTGAGCCTAGGGCTTGCTGATCGGAAGGTCCGCAGTTCAAATCCCCGCGATGGGGTGAGCTCCCATTGCTCGGTCCCAGCTCCTGCCAACCTAGCAGTTCGAAAGCACGTCAAAGTTCAAGTAGATAAATAGGTATCACTCCGGCGGGAAGCTAAACAGTGTTTCCGTGTGCTGCTCTGGTTTCGCCAGAAGTAGCTTAGTCATGCTGGCCACATGACTTGGAAAAACTGTCTGCGGACAATGCCTGCTCCCTCGGCCAGTAAAGTGAGATGAGCGCCACAACCCCAGAGTCGTTCGTGACTGGACTTAACTGTCAGGGGTCCTTTACCTTTACCCTTTTTTAGCTCTTCTCAGCACCCTTCAGAGAATCAGAGAACTGTAGAACTGGAAGAGAGCCCAAGGATCATCTAGTTCAACCCCCTGCAATGTTGGAATATGAAGCTGTCCCATATTGGGATTGAACTGCAACCTTGGAGTTCTCAGTACCAAGCTCTAACCAACTAAGCTATCCAGTGCCCAGGATTCTTCAAGGGAAGCCAAGATGGTTCAAATTAGTATGATGCTGCTTTAAAGGTATAATGCAGATGGGTCAACACACACCCATCATTCATCTATCTTCTACACATGATCACATACACAAACACCTATTAAATTTCTATCCTGCCCTTCCAAAGCAGTCCATGTCCTTCTCTCTCCTCTTTGCCCCTTGGTTAGTGGTTAATTCATAATGAAAACATGAGGCCCATTAAGTGTGAAAAACTATTTCAAATTTATAAACTGACACTCCAAAAGCAAGCTCAAGATGGCTCATCATCATAATAATAACAAGGTTAAAACAAGTTGAAACAAACACCATAACATTGTAGATAGCAGTTAAAAGCAGCATAGGAAGTGTACCACTTCGGGCCATTGGTCCATCTAGTTCAGTCTTGCTTTCAGCAGCTCTCCAGGTTTTGAGGCAGGAGTTATTCCTAGTTCTAGTATTTGGAGACACAAAGAACTTAGCCTGGGGGCTTTTGTATGCAAAGGTTGTGCTCTACATCTGAACTGCAGCCCTTTGCTCTAAGAAACCTCAGGCTTTCTGTCTTGATTGCAGATCTGACTAGGTGGGGTGCCTGCAGGACTGCTGCTACTGTTTAAATGCCCAGAAATGCAGTGATTCTGCACAAGTTGTGTGGGAAAGTACTTGTTAAGAGTGGTGATTAACTACCGCCTACTAGTCACTAATTCTTCTCTGATGTGCACTGTGAGTCAGCACTTGTTCATCAGCACGATCTTCCTAAACTGTGAGTCTAGGCAAGGATCATGTCCTTGTCTCTTGATGTCAGCAGAGGCTTTTTTCTAATAAGAGAAATTTCAAAGCACTTCAGTGCCATTTTGATGCAGTAAAAGAGAGGGATATTCTTTAAATGCTGTCAAAAAGGGGATTACACCATACAGTATATGCTATTATCTCCTGCTTGCTGTTGTTTATTTGGGCAATGAGTTGTTCGTAGGTGTGACATTAAGGCTGCTTTCAGACGATGTCATGTCTGATAAGCATTCAGACTGATATGTCTGTGCAGAGATTAGACAATGACACCATCTACACTGCACACTTAAAGCAGTATCATGCCATGGTAAACAATCATAGCTTCCCAAAGAATCCTGGAGATTGTAGTTTCTTGATGGAGAATTGTTAGGAGACTCCTATTCCCCTCATGGAACTACAATTCCCAGTGTTGTTTAACAATCAATCCCCTTTCTGGGAATTGTAGCTCTGTGAGGGGAATAGGGGTCACCTATCAACTCTCTTTGCCCTTAAGAAACTACAGTTCCCAGGAAGCTTTGGGGAAGCTATGACACTTTGAAGTAGCATGATACTGCTTTAAATGTGCAGTGCAGAAGGGGCCAATCTTGAGTCAAGCTGTTATCCCACACTTTATCCCACACTTTCCAGCACATTTTCACTTTCCTTATAACAAAAACTCCAGTTTAGCTTTACAGTGGTACCTCGGGTTACAAACACCTTGGGTTACAAACACCTCGGGTTACAAACACCTCGGGTTACAAACTCTGCTAACTGGGAAGTAGTACCTCGGATTGAGAACTTTACCTCAGGATGAGAACTCGCGGCAGCAGCAGGAGGCCCCATTAGCAAAAGCGCACCTCAGGTTAGGAACAGTTTCAGGTTAAGAACAGAACTCCGAAACGAATTAACTTCTTAACCTGAGGTATCACTGTAATTGTGCAACCTGAACATGACGGGGTGCGAGTGCATCCCACTCAGAAATAGTTACAGTCTGGAAGCACCTAAATGCGTGTTTGCATTTAACGTGCACATTTTTGTTGTTGTCAAAATGCAAATGGCATCCTCTGAGTGTTGGGTGTGTGTGAGAGAGATAATTGACAGGATCACAACTGGGGTGCAGAGGGGGATTTAACCACAGCTCAGTGGCAGAGCATTTGCTTGGCATACAGATCTTCGCAGGTTCAATCCTCAGTACCTCCAGGCAGGGCTGGGAGAGGCCCAATCTGAAACCCAAGACAGCTGCTGCCAGTTAGCATAGACAGTACTAAGCTAATGGAGCACTGGTCTTACTTGGAATAAATCAGCTATGTATTTTCCTGCTGTACTGCTGAGAAAGATCTCTACTCTGACGCCATTATTTACATTGGGATGAGATGTCTGTTTGCTGCTGGGGTTCAACGCAAACATCATCTTCAGAGGCGGGTTTTCCTCTGAATCACAGCCAGAGAAGAAAGAGTTAAATTCTCTCTCCTCCCCCCCCCCAATCCCAGTCACGACCACCTTCCCCACCTTCATCAGATCCGATTTGCATGTTTTTTTTAAAACACACATGTCAAATGCAAATATACATTTAATGTCATGTCTAGCTTTCTGGGAAGGAACACACCTGATTGCGTTTGTGTCACTCACATCTTCAAATACCCAGAACGAGTGACTTGCTTAATAAGTAAGAAATTCCCACCCTCACCTGCTGATTATGAGCAGCATAAAATTGTGAATTTCCCTAAAAACCTATTTGAAGCCATAGGAAACTCTCTGGTGCTCCCTTGTGTTCATGTCTAGTTAGCAAGGAGAGCAGCGGAAGAGAGAACAAGGCACTTGGATCAAAGGAGCCTCTGGAAATTGACTCTGTAGGGAGAACTCCCAGTGCTTTAAATCTCTGGGACTACTCTAACATTCATAGACGTTCACACTTTCTCTATATAAAAAAACACCCACGATGGTTCATCTAGAAGAAGCCACTTTATCTAAAAGAGCTATAAGTGTGAGTGCAGCTTTTTACAGTGCTTTATGATGGGGTTTGGGACATTTTGATGGCCACGTTCCCTCAGGGGCAACCTTCTGGAGGAAGGCATGCTGCTAGTGGGTGTGGCCAGAGGCAAAAGTGAGAGGAGCAAAGGATCTAACACTTACCTTTGTACAGTAGACTGACCGCATGCCAGTGATGCCAGAGTCAGGTTTTTGCACACAGCCTGCTCTTCATCCTGCATCCAGACAGGCAAGAGGTGTTATCAGGGACACATTCCAGTCAGGCAAAAGCACTTGAGGAAAGTGCAGAGCAGGAGCAGTGAGGGGTGTGGCCTGGGAAGAGGAGAGACAGAGACAGAGACAAAGAGATAATAGGCTAGAGAGCCACATTCATACCCCAGGGAGGTTCCCCATGCTTGCTTTGGATAGATATCCTGCAGGGCCACCCTCTACATGCATGCCTTGGCACTAGGGGGTGCCACATGTCTGACTTTACGGGGGTCAGCCTTCTATTTCCTGAGCCCTACGACCTTTTTGCAATGGTGGTGTTGCAAAGGAAGAGAAAAAAGCCCTTTTGAAAAGCAAGATTTCTCCCCGCCCCCGCCATCTTCCCATCCTGTTGCAGCACAACACTCTGTGTATCTGTATGTGCAAGGCATACACACCTTGGAGGGCTTGTCCTTGGGCCAGAAAATATTAGCTCCCCCCCCCCGCCTCTAGAGGGAGGGGGCAGGTGTTCCTGCAGGTGAGCTGATGGACTCGCTGATGCTAAACACATAGCCTTCCAATTGATCTCACACATTACTACATTGTCTTGTAGCAAAAATCATTATATCAAGAGACATGAGCTGTCCCATTTTTCTCCACCCTTGTAATGGTGATCAATAAATGGAGACCACTGAATATTCCATTGCTTTGACCCTTCGTGATACCGTATCGGTAACAAAAAGATAATTCCATTCATTGGCTGAGCAAACTGAGGGTTTCGTTTCATTATCCTGTTCAGTGTTCTAATTGTTTATTTGTAATGCAGTAGCTGTCTTAGAAGTTGAGATGTTGAAATTTGGTGTCCTGAGCAGATGTACAATTCAACAGAACTCCAAGTATCAGCTTTCATCTGCCTAGAGTGGTAATATATCAGAATGAAAATGGGTGTGTACAGGTCTTTTTTTCCAGCCAGAACTCTCCAGCCTCAGTTCCAGCACCTCTCAGGTGGGTGCCATTGCCATTATAAGAGAACAAGGCGTTCGTAGTGAGTTCCAGCCCCCGCTTCTTCTAGAAAAATAGCACTGCGTATGTACATTTACAACATAATTCTGTGGGAAGTTCAGAATCTTATTCACCCCTGCACCTAGTTTCAAGAGGAAGGGGAAAACATGCAAATCAGAGTATAATGTGATCTCTGACACGAGACCTTTCAAACACTATGCCTTACAAATGTTCATGACGAAGCACAGTCGAATTTTAGATCTTAAAAATATGTTCTTTTAAGCATTACCAAATTTTTAAATGATTGCAGCTGAGCCATAACAAGTACGCTGGATTGATTTTAAATGCTTATTACAACACAAAGCTCCATTAAATATGTATAGTAACCTAATCTGGCTAAAAACACAAGTAAAAAACAATTTACAATCGAAGTCATTTTTATGGTTGTCCAAACATAACAGACCTAAATCATTTTAAAGCTCTGCTATAAAAAGAGTTTAACAAACACAGTGTCACTGAACTCAGCAGAGCAGCCAGCTCAGAAAGCAGAAGAGATTTGTGGCGTACAAACACACACACACTCACACAGCCACAAAATGCTGCACGAGGGACCTTAGAATCACAAAGCACAAATCTTTACAACTTGAGCTATAAAGCCAACCAACCATATGTAGACCAATAGCCTGAGAAATATCAACATTCTGGAGATTCTAGAAAGTGTGAAAGTATCCATCTAAAAAACGGGGCAAAGATAAAAAGTTTTGGCATAGCAGTATGGAGTATTAAAACTCTAGATCCTTGGAATTGTTGCAGAGGTGTGGGCAGGCTGAGGGCACAGGAGTAGGGTTGCCTTTTTCCCCCTGGCCTTGTTCCTACATCTATGCACACATAAATCTAGCAAAAGTGGGGTGGTTTTTCCTTTTATGCAAACACAGAAGTAAGAAAAATTTCATCATACTGATATTAAAAGCACAGGAACTGTAAAATAAAATAAAATAAAATAACAACAGCAACAACAACAACAACAATAATTCTTAGAAGGAAAAATGTTGTGCTTTTTCCTGTTTTTAAGAGCTCCATTCAAACATAGAATTAAAGGGTTAATGAGATGCTAGAAGTATGCAGAGAGAATTGTATTTCACTCATCCACTCTCATGTCATTTCCACATCAAGCTAAGTTCCTGAAAGGGAATCATTATATGCTTTTTCAAGGATCTTGTCTATTGGGAGGGAAAAACTAGAGTCCCTGTAACTCATGAAATTACTGAGTTCACTGAGTTCACACATGCAGATACACCCCATTTCCTCAAACCAAATGATCTTCAAACATGTCTGGTGCATAATTTGCATATACCAACCATGAATATTTTACTATATCATGTTTAATTTTGAATCTACCATTCCATTAAATTTTTCATGCACAAGTGCAATTGTTCCTATCTCTAATACACCAGGCACAACGTTAAATATTCAACACTTAAACAACACAAATCCTGCTCCTGTACAGCTCGAATCTGAAATTTCTGCTCAAATTTTGCAGCTCCAGAACTTGCACAGGCAAGCTGGGAAAACACGTACAGGAGCAGCAAAGGGTGTTTCTCACCTTACTGAGTTACAGAAAGAAATCCCTTCTCCTTGGCTCCTCAGCTCTGATGAAGGCAGATGGCTCCTTCTCTCCCCTGTGCTTCTCGCGGATGCCACAATTATATTACTGATACAACATCCTATAAGTCACGGGAAGGATTGTTATGGAATTATTGGGAAACAAATGCCATTTACTTACTTTTGTGACTCCCATTTCCAAGAACAAGAGGCTATTCTGTACAGTCTTCCTCCACGTGGCATAGTGGTTAGAGTGCCAGGCTAGGACATGGGAGACCAAAGTTTGAAACCTCTCTCAACCATGAAGCACAGCTGGGTGACCTTGGGCCAGTCATAGCCTCTCAGTGTAACCTACCTCACAGCGTTGTTGTGAAGATTAAGTAAGGGGGGTGGGAATCGTGTGTGCCACCTTGAGCTTCTTGGAGAAAAAGGTGGGCTATAAATACAGTAAATAAGATAAATGCAGTAAATAATAACAAACTTGGTGCTCTTCAGACACTTTGAACTACAATTCCCATCAGCCCTGCTAACATAGCCATGTTAGGATATAGTTCCGTTCCACCTTAAAAGGGAACAGGCTGTTGTGTGTCACATGCCTGTTTACTCCCAGCACTGTCTGTTGGGAATCTAGGAAACAACCAGGACCTCAGCCTGTTCCCTTTTAAGGTGGAACGGAACTATATCCTAACAAGGCAATGGTCAGGGTTGATGACAGTTGGAGTCCAAACATCTGGAGGGGACCAGGCTAGGAATGCTACTATACACAACCATTTACTTACAGCTGTTCCATTACGTATGGAACTTCCATTCTCCTATGTGCTTTAAGCCCCTGACAACTGTATCTCCATTTTTAAAGATCTCACTACCCTGTCTTTTTTATATTAAAGAATTTGTGATGATGATGATGATGATGATGATGGAATCATCACCATCCAAAAATACTCCTTTTCCCTTCTCATTGCTTGTTCCAAATGGACTTCAAATTGAGACATAGTTTTATAGGTCCAAACACAGCAGACAGCTTTGCAACTTTTCTGGAGTTGCTCGGGTAACTCGCCATCAGAATTCAATTCCTTTTTTTACCCTTCCGAGTTTGATTAAAGGCATTTTTCTGCTGAGCTCTTCACTGCATGCAGCTTGTAAAATGCACTAAAGAAAAATAATGGCATGGCAGACATTTTTATGCAGGATAATAAGAAGAGGGCATGATGCATAAATATATCTTGTTATTTAGATGCAACCAGCAGTCAAGCAGCGCGCCCAGCAAAGAGCAGGCATGGCCAAGGTATGGGAATAAGGGCTCTCTTGCCCGGGAAAGTTATGCCCCTCGTTGAAGTGTGGTATTAAAATATTCCATCATATCATTTCAACCTGAGCTCCTGAAATAAGTGCTCTGAGTGCAACACTGTTGTTCTTAGGCAGAAAACTGGCTGGTGGCAGTGAGAAAATTCTTGTTTGCCAAGGAAGCCAACCTAGATAACAACTACCTTTCCAATATGAAGAAAATAATGTTGCTCTTCTTCCAGTAGGCCAGGTTAGTATATTCTGTTTAGTGATGTTGGGGGGGGGGGGGGGAATTCCTGCATTTCCCCCACACCCCCACAATCATGTGCTATCGATTTATGGGGCGGGGAGAGAAATTGCATTATAAAATTATGGGATAATTTGTGTGTGTGTGTGTGTGTGTGTGTGTGTGTGTGTGTGGAGTGCAGAGTTTTTGTTCCATTTACCTTATTTGAAGTTTGTAATAAGCCTCTATTGTGAAAAACTGAAACAAACAATAGCAATGAAAACAAGTTTGGGTTTTTTTAAAGATTCTGCAAAGGTCCAGCACCTACACACAAATCAACACAGATCAGTCTTGCGCCATATGCTGAGGGTCAACAAATCAGCACCATTGAGCAAGGCTGAAGCAAGTGTGGAGGCTGGAAGTCATTATTTACAAGCCTAAGACCATGGTAGATCAGGCAAAATTGAGTGAACACAATGGACCAATTGCAAACTGTTTTTAATATTGTGCTTTACTGGGTGAAACCTGCCTTGGGATGTTAGCATGAAGGGCAGGTAATTATTATTGTTGTTGTTGTTGTTACTATTAATATTAATAATTACACCACTCAGCTTGGAATGCTGTACCATAAGGTTGCCATACATCCCTTCAAAATCAGGCCTTAAAATTTTGTGCCATGACTGTTTGAGGGAGGGGTTAGCCCAGCTGCAAACAGTCATCCTTGAAGGGGAGCAACAAGGTGAAGGCAAGTCAAGGGAGAAATTCAGGCATGCCTTGTGCTTGCATGAAAGGCAACAGCCTTTGGCAGCAACAGGCACTATTGTCTCCCAGGAGCAATACATGCTTGAGGATCTAAGCATGGACAAAATGAATGCAAGTGTAAGGGAAGGAAGGAATGGATCTTGCTCAGATAAGGCTAAAGAACAAAGAGAAGTCAGAGGAAGCAGAAGGAAGGAAGTTACACATAGGGGAGAAGCACTGGGAAGTAAACGTTGTTCGTAACTGGGAAGGAACCTGAATGTTTTTTGAAGCAAGAGAAATCTCATGAGAAGGATCTCAATGGGATCCATCAAGCAGACCCTGGAAAAAGAACATGCTCTGGTGCTCCTTATAAGGGTAACTTTACAAAAAACTTATATCAGTCAGTGTTACTCTTACCAATTTCAAATGACTGGGTGGGTGGAGGGGGATATGCTATTAGATACAATGATGTGGCAGGATGCTCAAAGGGTTTAAAGGGTAACTTTCAACAGGGCTGGTCATTTTCTTCCACCTGGGTCCCTGATATTTCCTTGTCGGCTTGCTCAAGGGCTAAATCCCACCCATCCAATCTGTAATTATATCATTCCCTCCTCTCACACATTGATTAGTAGGGATCCAGTAGTACTGACTAAAGAACCATCTAAAAATGAGGTGCTGGGGTGACCTTTCAGTTGGTGATGACGAGAGCAGGGCCAGCCAGCTAGATGGGAGCTTGAGAGCAGCACTTCCTTTTGTTCTGGCTGGTGCCTCTCACAGGCACTCCCTCCAAGCTCTCCCCTAGTGCAGAAAGACAGGATATACCTCATAGGCTGCTCAGGCATCCTCTCATCTTGTGCAGGGCCCTCCTGCTGGGTGCAAAGTGATGTCTCACAAGCTGTAAGCACAAGATATCACTCCTCCATCCCACGAGAATTCTGTGCAAATGCACCTGTCATTTCACACAGGGCGTTCAATGGCTCACTCAGCGTATGCATGGGGTTTCTCCATGTGCAACACATTACTTCTCAGGTGAGGTGCCTGCTGGTAATAAATGGGCTTATTATAAGTGGGCAAAGGCTTCTGAACTTAAAAGTATCACTTTTCTGATTCCCTGGATAGTTTTCTGACACTAACGCTTCACAGACATGAAAACATGTTGTTATTCTCTTCCTACTTTCCTGAGCCTAGTGGAAATTCTGATGGTGCAGTGCTTATCCATGTTTAGTTTCCTTTGGAAGGAGGTCATTGGAGGCTCGTGACATTTTGTGATATTTGAGTTGATTTACAAATGTGCAGGCTAGGCACAGCTGAAACACGGCAACAGAAGTCCATTGCTCTCGCGTCAGATCTCCAGAGACAGCCAGCACACCCAAATGCCGGTAGCTTACAGAGTCCCAAACTGAACTCTCTGCCTCTTCCTCTCACTCAAAAATGGCTTTCTTTCTTTCTTTCTTTCTCTTTCTTTTAGATTAGGTTTTTTATTCCACTGTATGATGAAAAATCTTCAATAAAAAATCGTTTTTAAAAAGAAGTACGCAGAACTGCAGCATGATTCACTAAATGGTGCCTTCCATAATAGCACCATACAAGAAAGAAAGAGAAAGAGAAGAGGGAGACCCACGTACTCATGAGGACTGCAAGATTCGCAGAAATACAAAAAATATTGGGGGGGGGGCCTAAAGAGGGAGGAAATCTCAAAAACAGCCCAATGAGGGCTGAGCATGATGACCTAGCAAGGGGAAGGGTATGAAAAACTAAGCAGAGAGGAATAGAATGGAGTGTCTGGAACCCTGAACTGCTGCACACCACATAGCAACACCTTATCACAGGCCTCACTTACAAATCTCTGAATAGGGAAGAATGCTGCTTGATAAGATAACAATCACAACACATTACACTTGAGAAGTATATTGGAGGGGGATTATGAGCACTTAGATAATGTTCGTTGGTGTGAGAGCAGAAGATCCCTATCTTTGTCTATGACTTGTTGAAGAGTATGGACTCTGGCTGCACCACCTGCAGTGGTACTTCTAAGCCTTGGAGATGGCAAATGGAGATGTTCGTGTTGAGGACATTGTGAAACAGGTGGCCTTCATCTCAGCAAGAACTGGTGCATATGAGTTGGATTGTGCTGTGTCCCAAGCTCCACATATCCACCTGCTATTCTGCTTTCGTGCAAAAGACCAATCAAAGCCTTGAGCTTGGGAGGAGAGCCAGTGGGCATGATCCCACCGTCCACTTCAGGTGTTGATTATCTCTGGCACAGAGAGAATCCAAGGACACTCAGGCAGGCTTCATTCGCAGCTATAGAGGCTATGAAGTGGGTGGAAGATTTGGTCGTGTGACTGGTGCAGACTGTCCTTGTATTCACAAAGGAATGGACAGACTGAAGAGTTTGGGGTCAATCTCACAAAGCAGGAGAAAGAAAGAGAATAACTTGGAAAGCTGGTTGTTACTGAATCACCAGGAAATGTCTACCAAAATCATCAGATGGAAATTGGCCACTTTTTATCACCAGATCAAAACATAACAAAACACAGATGCCTGGAAACCAAAGTCAGTCAAGTTTTACCTATACAATCACCATGAATAACCTAGCTGAGAATGTCATGAGGACGGCTAAGTGTATCTAAGTATATCAAGTATGTGTGTTTGGGGGAAGGGATAGCAAATCAGTAAAATGATTGGGGGAGTGTTAACAAGTCACTACAATCTAAATGTGATTCAGCAGTGTGAGGCCATTGCTGAAATAAAAGGTTAGTTGCCATTTTTGGATGTATTAAGTGAAGCGATGAAAGTCAGCCCCAAGACAAAACTTTTCCACTCTATTTAACACTGGGTAGGCTTCTGAGAGCGTACCACTGCATGCAGTCTAAGGCACCACACAGAATAAAAATGTCAAAACCAGAAGGACTGTTCAGGGTTGTGGGATCTGAACCAAAGGACACCATCCATCATGATCCTCAGAACTGAGATTATCTGGAATAAAGGATAGCCCATTACAATATTGGCTGTTTGGTAAGCTTGGAATTATCATTTTCAAAAAGATGTTGACAAGTGCAAAAAGTCCTACAGGTGCAACTACTACAAGAAAGAATTTTAAAATTGCATATCCTAGAAAGGATCGGCCTTAACATGAAACAAGCCCAAGATATAAAATTATAGCCCTATATTAAAAGGCAGAGGGTAATTTTAAGAATATAGATTCATTAGTAAGAGAAGGGGAGAAATTAGATTAAGTTTGCATTCAAAGGAGAACCTAATTCACACTTTCTGAAACAACACATGAACTGAAACATAGCCATCCTTTGCAATTCACACTTCTCTGAATATTTCAATATATGCAGTTACTAGGGTAGAGTGTGCATAAAAACGTATATATTCATGAAAATAACATACAAAAATGCATTATATAGGAGGGAAGCGATTTGCAGCAACATGTGGATAAGTCAAGGCTGCATACAGAAATTGTATATTAAGAGAAATTTCACCATTAATTGCTAGTGAACTTTCATGAGGATTTTAAATAAAAAACACATTCTAATGTGAGGAAATGTGGAGAATTGAACTAAAGATTGGAAAAATGAGAAACTAAAATTGACAGTTTCACCTGATGGCAAGAATTCAAGTATGTGACTACAGCATCCTTGCAGTAATCATTTCAGACCAAGTGCAACTGCTCCTTCTCTGACTGATGGTTAGAGTCCCATCACACTCTTTTTTTGAGAGGCAGAGTGAGCAGTTTCCTAGTAGCCCTTATCCTGATAGCAGAGTTTGCTACCCATCAGCACTGTAGTCACTGGGTAGTGAAAGCCTTTGGGGCTGATCCTCAACATGGAGATCACAAGCAAAACAGCACATTTTTTAAAGAGTACAAAGGAAAATAGGGTGTGCCATTTGTGGATCAAAGGTATATTCTGAACAAGGATAAAACTCCACTAATGAGTCTCCTAAATAAATAAATAAAGTTTGACACTGCTGCTCTACTTTAACCACTGTCAAGAAGCTATACAAATTGCCAGCCTCATCTGGCTTGACAGCTGCCATATTTTGAGCACACCACATTTTTTGTTTTTGTTTTTGTTTGGGGGGGGTGACCAACTAGGCTGTAAAGTTTTGCCTGCAATTCTGCGAATACAATTGAAGGCGAAAACCCAGTGACACCTGTCACCAATAAGGCATCTGGGCAGCAAAATCCTGTTTGTGCTCATGTATTATTCTTCTGGCACAACTGCACATCAAAACTTCGGCCCCAATTACGGGCTTGGAGACCAGGTCAAATTCCTCCAGGACATATTCCCTGGACACTTCTGACCTCAAAAATGCAGACCTCAAAAACTACTTTAAGAGCAGGGGTTGGGAAGCAATAGCCCTCCAGATGTGGCTGAATGAAAACTCCCAGCATTCCTGGCCATCAGCCACAATGGCTGGGGTCCTGATGAGACTTGGAGACTAGCAAGAGCCAAGGTGGGCACAGGTTCCCCTATCCTGAGCAGTAACTGGCAATGAAGGCTGTTGTCATGTACCTGCACCTCCCACCACCAGCATCGCTGCAGCATTCAAGCGGGGAAGGATGGTGCTAGACAGATGCAGTGGCAGGAGTGCCCAACTGACTCAGCTGGATTTCTGAGCTCCTCACCACCTTACCCTTTTCCCACCTTGTAAGTCATAGAAATTCTGGTGCCAGAAGGTCATGCATGTGCCATCACCCCTCAATCTGGTTTTAGAAGATCTTGGTTAGCTAAGTGGTATATCAAAAATACCACCCACTGGATGAAGTGAGAAATCCGCCTCTTGAGTCCCCAAGTCCTTTGTTAAAGGTAAAGATAAAGGGACCCCTGACCGTTAGGTCCAGTTGCAGACGACTCTGGGGTTGCGGCGCTCATCTTGCTTTAATGGCCAAAGGAGCCCGAGTACAGCTTCTGTCACACAAGTATTATTTCTTGTTGTATTACAGATACCTGTTGCTGCTGATACACCGATGGCCTGGTCTACAAATGGTCATGACCAGTGCTTCTGAACCAGGATCTCAGCTCCTCTGTTCTTATACTGCCTTATACTAAAGCACTGTTTACGGTGAGGTCTTTTTAAGAATGAGACAGCTCTCAAGGCAGCTTAATTGTGGGACTCCAATTGCCTTGGCAGGACCATATTTTACATTGCTGCAGTCCAGCTACCCTGGTCCTGATGGTTCTCCTTACGGAGCAGTAACAATGATGCTCTTTATGCTGGCAGTAGCATTTCCAGATGGTTTCCAGATCTAATTGTGAAAGCAAAATGGCTGGGAAGGAAGCAGGCAGAGAGAATGATGCATTTAGCGCACAAGCACCTGCAAGGGCTAAAGCTGTGGCAATCTTCTCCATGGGAGAGGAACAACACCGGCAGGAACTCCATTTGTAGACCTTGTTCTTGTATTTGTTATATACTCCTGCTTATCAATTCATTCAAGTGTTTGGAAGAACCAACTGCTTCTCTTGCACCGTAAAGTCTCCTTTCTTTTTTCAAGAACACTTTCTTCACTAGATGATAATCATCCATTTAGAGGAAATGGGGAAGGACAGCTGGACTTTCAACAGGTCTATCTGCTATCCTGTGTACACTTCCATGGGCGTAAGAGCCCCATCAAACACAGTGTGGGACTTACTTCTGAGTGAACATGCATGGACGGTAAGCAAGTTTATTACTTTCTTGAGCAAACTTCTAGAAATCAGGAGGATAGCTCCCTCTGGCTTTGGTCCTAACTGTATAATTTAATCTCAGAATTCCTGGCAGCTTTTATGACAACAAAACTCTGTCCTATATTCCACTGGGACCGATGTATTATTCAGCGCATGCCTACAAGAAATAAATAGAAGCGCCGTGAAAAGAGCAGAGAAAACAAGCCATCGCCCTTAGTTAAAGGAAAAGGAAGGAGGAGGGAAACTGTGTTTTTTATTTACACGCCAAATGGAATTTTCAGAAGTTATACTTGCTGAATGCCAGAGCCCAGATGCAGAGATTGGCCAATACAAAATGTGCAGAAATACCTAAACAAGAACTACACACACACACACACACACACACAATTAATCCACTTGCGTCCTGTATTTCTCTTATATCAGAAAAGAAACAACAGCCATTTTTCATGAGAAGACATTTAGCCTGATCTGGCCTGTTGCACTTGGCTGAATGTACACACTGCAGGTCAGGAGGAGCCCTTGCTTATTAAGCCTCCCAGCCCACCACTTATTTACAGATAAGTCAAGGCAGTCAGCTATACACGGCAACAATGGGAAGAAAGGTGTGAGTAGCTCCATATCTTAGATCGGGGTGTGGAATATTTTTCAGACTGAGGGCCACATTGTCATTTGGGCGACCTTCCAGGGGCACATGCAAGTGGAGGGCAGAGACAGAGGCAAAAATGGGCAAAGCAACAAATGTATGCATTACTTTTCCACAGTAGACCAGTGTCTAGACACGCTGCTCTCTATCCTCCAACTAAGCGAGGATGAGGCAATAGCAGACCACAAGGATACATTCCAGCCAAGCAAAAATATTCAAGGAGGATATGAAATAAGGCTGGTAAATGGTATTGCCTGGGGAGAGGGCGGTTGGCTGAGAAAAGGTGAGCTTTGGGGAGTCTTCCAAGGGCCAGACAGAGAGGGCTGGGTGGCCTCATTTCACCCCTCAGCCTGAGGTTCTCTAGAAGATGGTGATGATATATTTGTATATTCAGCTCCTTATACCACAAAGTTCTCAAAGTGATTTACATTAAAACATATAGTCATACCTCATGTTACGTCCACTTCATGTTACGTTCTTTCAGGTTACGTCCCGCAGCAACCCGGAATTACCGGAAAGGGTTACTTCCGGGTTTTGCCGCTCGCGCATGCGCAGAAGCGCAAAATGACGTCACATACATGCGCAGAAGCAGTGATCACAACCTGCACGTGCGCAGACGCGCCGCTGCAGGTTATGTTCTTTTCATGTTGCGAACGGGCCTCCGGAACGGATCCCATTCGCAACCAGAGGTACCACTGTATAAGGAAACATACAAATGCATACAGTGAAATGCATTCACAACCTAAAAGTCCCAACAGTTAATACCCCCAACCTCACGCATGACACTCAAGGATCAGTGTTAAAATTAAGACAATCAGCTAAGCAGGCCTATCAGACAGCAGGGGAGAAAATTAATCATCAAATGCCTGGAAGCTGAGGAAAGTCTAGGCCTGGCTATGAAAAGATGACAGCATCAGTGCCAAGCAGTCAACACTCAAGAGCAACATGGCTTTTAGAGCCATGCTACTGGTCATACACAGAGTCCTGTACACGACCCCCCCCCCCAATATATTGCCACAGCTTTCCAGTACCTTCTTGCCTCTCTCTTGCTATAAGGCACTCAATGATCCTGCTTTGTGACACTCACTTTCACTCTTGGCTACAAAGGGCAGAACTAGATGCAGGTAACAAAATCCCAACAGCCACTTTCGTTCAAGAGAAAAGCCACTTTGAGATGATTCGGGGCACTTTGGAGCAGGAAATTACACAGAAAAGTGCTCAAACCTTTCCCCACCTGCTGTTTTCCCCACAGGTTACTCCTTCTCCCTAAGCCTCTTTTCTCAGACACTCATCTGGAGCCTCACAAGTGAAAAAGAAGTCCAGAGATTGATTTTCAGTAGAACAGCAATGGGAGGAGAAGGTTTAAGCACCCTCCCTCTACTATTTATCTACTCTAAATCACCCTGTCTCTTGAAATAGCCATCTGGGTTTTCTTGTACACATTTATGTACAATGTTCAGCTTCAACTTCAGGAAGAGAGTAATCGCATTAAACTAGAATGGGCCTGGGACCCAGGTCAGTGCTGTTGTTGGATGATGTATAGTTCTCTTCTGCGTAGGGTTTTCCTGCAGTGGGATATGATCTTTGTTTGCACACAGAGGAAGCTGCCTTATACTGTCACACCACTGGTCCATCTAGCTCAGCATTCTCTACACCACAGATGATCACTGTGGTGCTCTTCAGATGCCGCTGGACTACAACTCCCATCATCCCTGACCACTGGCCATGTTAAGTCATGCTGAAGGGAGTTGTAGTGCAATAGTATCTAGGTGGCACTATGTGGACTAACCCTGGTCTATACTGACTTGCAGCAAGTCTTCAGTGTTCCTGACAGGGGTCTCTCCCAGGCATACCTGAAGATGCCAGGGATTAAACCTGGAACCATCTACATATGAAGCAGATACGCCACCACTGAGCTACAGCATATTTTTCACCATCAACACACCTGTGCCTTTTTCCTTGTGTGCACACACACTTTGTTTCTTAGAATCACATTTCAGGAATGTTGACCACACTGATGCAGAAGGGGGGGGGATCCATATGAATATTTATTGTGGTAGATGTGCCATCTCCAAGCTTCAACCACAAAGCCACAGATATGGACCACCTGAATGAAGCTCACAAACCAGTGGTGCTCCACTGACCACAGTTAACCCTGAAAGAAAGGGTGCCTTCAAACAGAGGACTGAGAACCCTTCAAGCAGAGGACTATCCCGTCAAGCAGGACACGTGTAGCCACCCTACATAGGTCAAAGAAGCCTCTTTCATTTGCTCTCACAACAAGGATGTTCACTAACAACCTCTGAGCTTTTATCCCCGTTCTTCATTTGACTATTGATTCAGTACTGCACAAGACTGCCACTGGAACAGCACAAATCTGTCTAGAACGGCACATTTTCTGTAGGAAAAGCCCTGCTGCTATAAATATCACCCCTCCCCAAGGTGGCCCTGTAATCCACTGAAGGGGCATTACCTCAGTAAAGCCTTCCCAGTGAGGAATGCTGCAGCATGTTTCTTAACAGCAAGTAATTAGAAGAGAATGGAAAGAGAAAACAGAAACGACTTCAAAGATTAGCTCAGTTCCTTGTTCCATGTGTATCCTCCAGCCCTTAAAATGTCAACATAAACACACTGTGCGGCTACAGGAAAGACAAGCCCGCACACTGTTATTAATTGATTAAATCAATACCCAGTACAATAGGCAAAGAAATTCGATGTGTGTAAACAGCTGGCTTGAATCCAACCCAAAGAAAGACCCTGCTGCCCTCTGTGCTTCTCCTGGAACAAGACCAAGCACCAGAGAAGAAAGGTTTCAACATTCTTTTCTTTTCTAATCTCGACATACCCCAGGCATCCTGCAAAAAAGAGAAAAGAACATGTACAAGCCATAATCAGAGTAGGTAAAGAAACAAACTGATTGTTGGAGACCTTGAAATTGGGACAGAGATCTGTCTGTAATCATCGTGAGGCTGCAATCCTGCCCTTGTTTTCCTGACAGTAAGACCCACTGAACAGAGGCGCCATAGGATTGGCGGGTGATGCTGCGTTATGTCATGCATATGATGCTACAAGGAGCCGAGGGATGGAGCTGAACACCGCCTGAATATTGAGGGGGCTTGGACCCTAAGACTGTGACTGGTGCCCATTGGAACAAATAGGGCAGAAAGCAGGGAGATCAAGAGCGGAAGGGAGGCAATGCTGAGACACAGGAGGAGGAAGCAGACAGGCAGCGCCACCCCTTGGACTGGTTGTAAGTCAGAATGCAGACAAGTGGAGGCTGACTGATGGCAGACTGATATTGGCGGGGCAGTGCCCCATTTCCCCAAATGGGCAACCCTCCACTAATTCTACTATGGCTATGGTGGCTATGTTCTGTCTCCATGGGTGAAGGCAATAATGCTTACCAGTTTGTGGGAACTACAAAAGGGGAGAGCCAGTGTGGTGTAGTGGTTAAGAGCGGTAGTCTCGTAATCTGGTGAACCGGGTTCGCGTCTCCGCTCCTCCACATGCAGCTGCCGGGTGACCTTGGGCTAGTCACACTTCTCTGAAGTCTCTCAGCCCCACTCACCTCACAGAGTGTTTGTTGTGAGGGAGGAAGGGAAAGGAGAATTTTTTTTTTTATAAGATTTTTATTAAAGTTTTACAAAAAAGAAAAATAGAAATTCACAGAATAAAAAACCATAAATTACAGAAAAAAGAAACACACAAAAGAAAAAAAAATACAGAAAGAAAAACACAACTAATTAAGAAAAATTACATTTAAACAAAGAAAAAATAAAACCATTCCATTTTTCCAATAACCTCAATTTCATATGCTTATGTTCTTGACCTCCTCGCACCTTCCCCTTTTTGTATTCCCATTCAAATATTTAATTCAGCAAATTCTTACCCTTTATCAAATGTTTAAACTTTGTACCATAACATATACTATATCCCTATTTTTCAACCAATTATCAATACCTTTTTTGCATAATCTTAATAACTTTTATCACTAATTACCACTTATTACCCATCCAAGCACAATTTTAACACTCATTAATTTTATAATATTTCTGAAGATAGTCTTTGAATTTCTTCCAGTCTTCTTCCACCAACTCTTCTCCCAGGTCTCGGATTCTGTCAGTCATTTCCGCCAATTCCATATAGTCTATCAGCTTCATCTGCCATTCTTCCAGGGTGGGTAGCTCTTGTGTCTTCCAATACTTTGCGATGAGAATTCTTGCTGCTGTTGTTGCGTACATAAAGAAATTTCTATCTTTCTTTGGCACCAATTGGCCCACCATGCCCAAGAGAAAGGCCTCTGGCTTCTTAAGGAATGTATATCTAAAGATTTTTTTCATTTCGTTGTATATCATCTCCCAGAAAGCCTTAATCTTTGGGCATGTCCACCAAAGGTGAAAGAATGTTCCTTCACTTTCTTTACACTTCCAACATTTATTGTCAGGCAAATGGTAGATTTTTGCAAGCTTGACTGGTGTCATGTACCACCTGTATATCATTTTCATAATATTCTCTCTTAGGGCATTACATGCCGTAAATTTCATACCTGTGGTCCACAACCGTTCCCAGTCAGCAAACATGATGTTATGACCAACATCTTGTGCCCATTTAATCATAGCAGATTTAACTGTTTCATCCTGCGTATTCCATTTTAGCAGCAAGTTATACATTCTTGAAAGTATTTTAGTTTTGGGTTCTAACAACTCAGTTTCCAATTTTGATTTTTCCACCTGGAAACCTATTTTTTTATCCATGTTATAGGCTTCTCTTATTTGAAAATAGTGCAGCCAATCTCGCACCTTATCTTTTAATTTCTCAAAACTCTGCAATTTCAATTTATCTCCTTCTTGTTCTAGTATTTCCCAATATTTCGGCCATTTGGCCTCCATATTGGACTTTTTAAGTGCCTTTGCCTCCATTGGTGACAACCACCTTGGGGTTTTGTTCTCCAGTAAGTCTTTATATCTTAACCAGACGTTAAACAATGCTTTCCTGACAATATGGTTTTTAAATGCTTTATGAGCTTTGACCTTGTCGTACCACAGATATGCATGCCACCCAAAGACGTTATTAAAACCTTCTAAATCCAAAATGTCTGTGTTTTCAAGAAGCAGCCATTCTTTCAGCCAGCAAAATGCGGCCGATTCATAATAGAGTTTCAGGTCTGGCAGGGCGAAACCACCTCTTTCTCTTACATCGGTTAGTATTTTAAATTTTATTCTAGGCTTCTTGCCCTGCCAGACAAATCTAGAAATATCCTTCTGCCACTTCTTGAAACAGTCCATCTTGTCCACAATTTGCAAAGATTGAAACAAAAATAACATCCTTGGCAATACGTTCATCTTTATAGCCGCAATTCTTCCCAACAAGGAAAGCTTCAAGTTTGACCATATCTCTAGATCTTTCTTCACTTCTAGCCAACATTTCTCATAGTTATCTTTAAACAAGTTTAGGTTCTTAGCAGTCATATTAACCCCCAAATATTTAACCTTCTTTACTATTGTTAGGCCTGTCTCCTTCTGAAACCTGTCTTTCTCAATCGGTGTTAAATTTTTCTCAAGAACTTTTGTTTTAGATTTATTCAGCTTAAAAATAGCCATCTGCCCAAATTCTTGGATCACTTCCAAAACTCTTTTCGAACTACATTCTGGCTCCTGTAATGTTAAAACTAAGTCATCTGCAAAAGGGAAAGGCGAATTTGAGACTCCTTAGGGTAGTGATAAAGAGGGATATCAAATCCAAACTCTTCTTCGTCTTCTTCTTGTGCTTGGGCCCTGCTTGCAGGTTTCCCACAAAGATTGGGTCGAGCACTGTGAGAACATGTCCAGCAAACTCTTCTTTTGCTTTTATGTTCTCGTGCTTAAGATGTATCGAGGGTGGGGACCTCTGGCCTTCCCACCACCCCCAGCCAGCGTAGGGATGATTGGAGCTGTAATCCAGCAATCCCTCCCAACTCGACAATTCTGTGATTCTGTAACATCTGAAGAGCCATAGCCTCCTCATCCTTGAGATATACCAGCAAGACCCTATTAAAAATGGAACGACACATGATGGACCCACACCTTCAAACACAGGTAGTAATGCAGCAGCGAAGCAGCGAAGGGACGAGTGACTTCCAACTGAGAAGAAGCAAGTGGGAGTGAGTTGCTGAACCCCTTTATCTCCCCCAACAATATTCCCAACCCAATACTCTTCTCCCCACCAGCTGGAAGAAAAGCAAAGTGGGGGAGTGTTTGTAAGGAGGAAGCCGCAGGGAGAGTAAAACCTGGGGTGTTCCTTCCTGCTTCTCCACTTAAATGTTTGAATAGTTCAATGTATGCTGTTTTTACGCCAGCATCGCTCCCCAGGCATCCTTCTCAGCCTGCCTCAGGAGTGAAAAAGATGCAAAACCAAGATGAAATGAACACTTTAGAAAGATCATTAGCATGAGGCTTAAGTGCTATGCAGCAGCACGAAGAGTGAGGATATGCATCCTCCTGACCAGGGGTGCTTCCATACATTAGAAGCTGGAAATGATTGACAAATACTGTTAGTGGGTGGCACTGAGGTCTAAACCACTGAGCCTCTTGGGCTTGCTAATCAGAAGGTCGGCGGATTGAATCCATGCAACGAGGTGAGCTCTCGTTGCTCTGTCCCAGCTCCTGCCAACCTAGTACAGTGGTACCTTGGGTTACAAACACCTCAGGTTACAAACACATCAGGTTACAGACTCCGCTAACCCGGAAGTAGTACCTCGGGTTAAGAACTTTACCTCAAGATGAGAACAGAAATCGCACGGTGGCGGCGTGGCAGCAGTGGGAGGCCCCATTAGCTAAAGTGGTACCCCAGGTTAAGAACGGTTTCAGGTTAAGAACGGACCTCTGGAACAAATTAAGTTCATAACCAGAGGTACCACTGTAGTTCGAAAGCACGCCAGTGCAAGTAGATAAATACGTACCGCTGCAGCGGGAAGGTAAACGGCGTTTCCATGCACTCTGGCACTTGTCACGGTGTCCCGTCATGACAGAAGCAGTTTAGTCATGCTAGCCACATGACCTGAAAAGCTATCTGTGGACAAACGCTGGCTCCCTCGGCCTGAAGCAAAATGAGCGCCGCACCCCATAGTCACCTTTGACTGGACTTAATCGTCTAGGGATCCTTTACCACTTACCTTTTGTACCCTTGCTTTATTCAGTTGGAACTGAGGTGTGTGTTTATGCGCGCGCACACACATACACACACACAATGTGCTGCCAGTGCCAGTGGGGCAAGAAGCAGAAGAGACCTCAGGGTACTTTAGATCTCATTTTAAAAACACACACTAGTAAGATTCAGGTGAACACTACATCAATTTGTCCCTCAAGGGGTGTGCAATGGATCCAGCTGGTAAGCCACATCCTTACTTAGCAGATCATGCACAGACCAAGTTTGACAGGTTGGCAGGGGGAGGCACCTGTAACTCACCTGAGGTCACAAAGACCAGCTAACCCATTTTCCTTTGCCTGCACACACTGCTTGCAAAGGGCCACCGATCAGCAGTGCCTGCAAGTCCCATTTTTGTCCCACCTGCATTTTTTCTTGCCCCACACCTGATGGCAAATATGGCTTGGCTGAAAGAGCCTCCTGGGCCAAATGGGGAGGCCTGGTGAGCCTAATTAGGCAAATGGGACAGAGATTCCTCACCACTGTAGTGGATAGTATCAGAGGAAGCATGTCCACTATCATGCCACCCTCTGGCTCCCTTGCTATGGCAGAACCACCAAGAATATAGGAAGCAGCCGCACAGTAGTCAGACCAGGGTTCCTCCAAGCCACCCTCGGAGTGCTGCTGAACTACAGTTCCCATCATCCCTGACCACTGGCCATGCTAGTTGGGGTTGATGGGAGCTGGAGTCCGAGTCATCTGGAGAGCACCAAGTTGGGGGAGGCTGGTCTAGTTCTTTATTGTCTACTTCAACTGGCAGTGGCTCTTCAAAACACCCATCAGAGAGGGGTTTTTCCCAACCCTGGGGCCTTTAATCCCTTAACTAAAATGGAAAGGACTGGACCTGGCAGAGTGGGAGAATGGGAACCTGAATACAAAATATATGTGTGTTCCACACTGTGCAATGGCCCCTCCAGCCAGCAATGTCCTGGAAACAGAACATAAATTCTCAAAAGAGTTGCAGACCCCAGGAGACACAACCTTTTCTGCATTCCTCAAAACAGCAAGTGCAAGCCTGGTCTCATTCACGAGGTGGGATAACAGGGTAAAGATGGGCATTTCATCTCCAAGCAAATCTGCTTGCACTCAGAAGGGATCTAGCAGTGGAGAACAAGCTGGTGATAGCGAGAGGGGAGCTTCCCATTACTGTGCATGATACACAATCTGTAAAACCAGCTCTTTAGCCCCCAAGAGGATTGGCCGCCAAGATTCATATTCCCTGACTGAGGGCTTCAGATTAATCTAATACCTTGGAGCAAGCAGTCTTTCATACTCCTGGGGCCTAGTTTTTAAAGCTTTTCTGGCTTTGGCTGACAGGAAATCATTCTGGACATTAATCCTCACAGGTGATCTTTTCCATCCTGATTGCACTCAGATCCCAGAGCTGGGACCAAGAGAGGCAGAGGCAATAAAGGGGTGTCAGGGAGGAATGGGACCATATGGGAATGAGTTATAGCACAGTGGCAGTGGAAACAAACCAAGCAGCCTTCCATGCGGACAGATCACACACAAACACATGAAACTACGTACATGCATGCACACTGCATTTCTTTTCTTCCAGTGGGAAAATCAATAGTAAGTCCACATAACACCAAAGCATAGTGTATATAATATATACACAGATAAATATATATGGACCTGAAAGAAAGAGAGGGAGACCACATGGTGAGGGGAAAACAATAGGCAGAAGTGGAGGGTGGAAAATCCCTCTCTTTTTCTCAGTGTACATGGACTGGCGTCTTCTGGCAAGAGACAGAACTTCTGACAGCAGATAGAATGTAAGAATGAAATAGTCTGGAGAAAGGTTATGCCATGGTATATGCTTTGTAGTTTGCCTCATTTCATGTCTAATATTGTCTCTGTGGCTAATAAAACTTGTAAATCTTCCCCCAGCAACTTCCCTTGGCAGAATGCATGGATCCATGGCTTGTGAACTTTTGAGCTGAGCATAGCACTTGAAGCAGACAAACAATAAAATTGTTCTTCCCCTTCAACATAGGGTGTTTCCAGGCTGTTGTTATTTTCATATATGGACAAACTTTGTTTTTTTGCGGGGGGGGGGTTCCTTTGTAGAACAAACCCACTTTCCCAAAATCTTGGACTTTTGTGATAAGGAAAGTGGCAGGGGAATGCTCTAGAAAGTGTGGAATAACACTCATAGGATGCAACTTCATCTAAGTTCCTCACAGGCAAATCAGGATGAATACTCACTGGGTTTCCCATCCATGTCTAATGAAAACAATGAACTATATCTTATCAAAACTTAAGCCAGGCAACCCCGAGACCCAATCATAGAGTAGCATTCGCAGCCCAGGTCATATGTCCAAACTCAATAGAGGGTATGCATCCATATGCAATAGAGGGCAATTTGTGCATCTTCTAGGTTCTCTGACATCTTGGCAAAAAAAAGAAACAGAAAATCGTATATCCCTGCTCTCAAAACACTGGACCGAAGCAGAGTGTAATACACCATACAAGAATCCAACTGATAGCTCTGTAATGGACTGTATCCTCATTTTTATACTATGAAGTCTTGCTGGAGGGGCTTTTTTATTCTACACAGAATATTAGCAGTGCGATTAGAACCAAATAAAACTGGGTCTCCTCTGCAGCATAATTGGACACACTTCAAAAGTTGTGGGAGGTTTTGTAATAAAACTTCACACAGTTAACTCTCCTCCTATATCAATGAATTTGCCTCCAATTTTCTCCTTTTTTATATGATAATGATGTACGTGAAGCGAGAGAGAGCCTTGATGGAAAGTTTGGGAGGGTGGGCTTCTCCTTCTTAAACCTGCTCTCCATTATTCAAGAAACTGAAACCCCAGACAAGGAGGCTGCACCCTGAGGACAAAGGCTGGCTGTGAACAATGCGCTGTTTTACATACAAAAGTATTCTGGGCAATGTGGGGAGAGAAGATTGAATTTTATTTTACTTCCTTTTATAGATTTTAAGGTTGCCTGCCAGGGAGCACATAATGCTTACAGCGATGCCTGATCCTGCTCTGATCTGATCACTTTGTGCAACAGCTAAGCAGGATCAGAAAGCTTTGCCATGCTCAGCACTGCTGCTAATTCAGTAAGAGGCCAGTTTCTGCCTCTGAAGTAATACGCCGTCGTTTTTATAAAGGGGCATTATATAGCTGGAGAAATGAATGTCTGAAAGAAGTGTGTTGCCCTCTTAATTGCTCTTTATCTAGCATCTTGAAAGTGTTTTACTTAACTGATCTTACATTATAAAATAATACTCCTGAGGATCAACCTCTCTGTTGTTCCCATTTAAGAAATAGGGATATTGCTCAGAGAGAGAGATGCCATTTGCCTTGATCACACAGAATTTGACAGAAGCTATATTCAAGTCCTGGTCTCCCCAATCTATGGCACCCAGAGGCTGGTTAAAACAGCCACATTCATCATTCACTGACCGCAGCGAATAAATGCTTAATTACATGTGAGAACCAGCAAAAGGCAAAACTTCCAATTCATCACCACAGTGGAAGCAGTTCGCACAACTTAGCTCAGAAAGAATCATCATGTGATAGCAGGTAGTTCAGCAGTTTATTTAAAGAGTATGCGGTATGCAAACCATAACAGCCATGCTTCAATATGTGCACTTCTCCATTTTTTTCAATGCAGTTCTCCTGCCAAATAATGTGTCTACTAGTGTAAAGCATGCATATAAATGCATATACAGTGGTACCTCGGTTGAAGAACAGTCCTGTTTACGAACATTTCGGTTTACGAACTCTGCAAAACTGGAAGTAGTGTCCCAGTTTGCGAACTTTACCTCGGTCTAAGAACGGACTTGACATATTTGCCCATACCTAATTATAGAATCATAGAATCGTAGACTCTGAAGGGACCCTGAGTATCATCTAGTCCAACCCTCTGAAATGCAAGAATATGCAGCTGGTCCATACAAGGACTGAACCTGCAACTTTGGTGTTATTAGCACCATGCTCTAACCAACTGAGCTACTGTCAAGCACATGTGCTTTAATATTGTCAGATCCTTCTCAGTGGTCTGTCACCATGTGAGATGTACTATGCAGCAAAAGCTAATGTGAAAAGCAACACGCCTCCGGCCCAAGTCCAGAGAGAACAGCTCTTTGCTGACCCCTGACATGTGTAACACAGGATCATAGGAAGCTGCCTTTTTGCGCTGGACCATTGGTTTTCAGGCAGAAGCTTTTCCCAGACCTACCTGGAGATATCAGGGGTTGAATCTGGGACTTTCTGCATGGAAGGCAGATGCTCTACCACCAAGCTACAAAACAAAAGGGGCCAGAATTTTAATCAGACAACACTATTGAGAGAAAAGACGACAAATGCAGTTAAAGAGAGAAAGAGAGGCTCCAGCTGGTGTCTCCCCTCCCTTTCAATCACTCTTTAAACTGTTGGGAAATTATTCATTTGTATTTTATCAGCTAATTATACAAGTGCTTTGGCATTTGAAGAAACAGCCCTGCTCTTTATTTAGTGCCTGGTAATTACAGATGTCTCTCTTGATCCCTCTGTTTTAATGCAAGACCTTCTCTTTCCTTTTGAACAAACAAGGTGCCAACCCAAGAGGTTAAGGACCTTGAATTATGAGTTATTATCTTGTTGAACACAAAAGGCAAAATGAATGTTTCAACACAAGCAAGGATAGAGATGTATAGGGCTTTGTAGTGCTGCAACTCGAAGAGGGTAAAAACAGAAAAGAAACTTGTCACCCATGGAGAATTGTAATACATGGATATGTTTGAAGTTCCCCATCACAGCTTTTGTATACCCACTTCCTGATTGTCATTTAAATGGCTAGACAGCTAAAGTGCAGCCCAAAGCGTATCAATGGGCTAACCATCACTTAGAACAGGGGTTGGACCAAATAGTATCGGAAACAGCCTTACTAGAAAAATTAACCAATAAACTGAAACTGACACGGGAACAAACAGAAGAAGACGCCTTTACCCCAGTATGGCTCCCCTTTATCACATACACAGCCCAACAAGACAATGACAAAAATCCACCAACAGCATACAAATCAATATGGCTAACCTGATCCAAAACACCCTCCCACCCCACTCACACATGAAAACAAAGATCACCACAGCCAATCACAAACAAACAACCACACCCCAGGCCAACCCCAACCTCTCTCACCACCAAAGGAACACAAGTGAATAGCAGAGAACCTGTACAAGCAATGCTGACACAAAACTCCACATATATTAAGTATAATAAAAACAATGCCACCCGCCCCCACCCCACTCACCTTTCCCCCCCCCCACCTCTTTCCCCCTCTTCTTCCTGATGTCTCAACAAATGAAACTGATCTGTAAAAAATGTTACTTTGGGGGGGGGGAGAGATTGCACATACTTTTGTAAACCAAGAACATCTTTAATAAAAATACATTTAAAAAAAGCCAAGAACGGGTTGGCAAGGTTTACCTTGCCTGGGTCAATTCACTCCAGCGGAGATCCCTCTGTGGGCCAGATTGTGTGCACACCCGTGATTTCCGGCATCTGCATCTGCGCAGGCACGATTTCCAGCATCTGCGCATGCACAGACACAATTTGCAGCACCGTGAAAGTGAGTCCCTGCCGGTTTAGCACAGCACACGGGGACTCGCCAAGCAGGTGGCTCGTGGGCCAGTTAAACAACCCCCATGGGCCGCTTGTGGACCATGGGCCTTAGGTTGCCTACCCCTGACTTAGAAGGAAAAGCCCTGGTGTTCCCCAACTCCCTGACACACAAGACCAACCTTCCCCAAACTGATGCCCTCCCAATGTTGTTGAACTTGCAGACCCAGCTGGCGTAGACAGAGGTGATGGAAACAACTGAAGGGCACCAAGATGGGGTAGTCTGCAATACATTAGTCAGCTTTTTCTTAGGAACATAGGAAGCTGCCTTATACTGAAGCTGACCATTGGTCTGTCTAGCTCAGTATTGTCTAGACTGACTTGGCAGTGGCTGTCCAGGGATCCAGGACAGGTTCTCTCCCAGCCCATCCTAGAGAGATGTGGATTGAACCTGAGATCCTCAGCGTGGAAAGTAGATCTTCTACTAAGAGATCCTTCCACACAAGAAAGAGCCTTCTACTAGTAGTCTTCAAGACAAGACTGTGCTACTAGGCCTTACTTAACTCATTTCAGTAACCTAGCCTTGTGACAAAAAATTGCCCCCACTCCTCCCTAACAGACCTAAGGTCAACTATTCCACTTCCATCTTAGTGGCTCTAAGACTTCCGCTTCCTGATCTGAACATGGTGGAATCTGCTCCGAAATGGGACTAGTTTTCAACAGCTTTGTTTACAAGTCACACTTAGCATACAGGTAAGAAATTCAAGCAGATTATAAGGGATGCCCTTCCTAAAAAAAAGATTTCAAGGCTCACATTGCTTAAATAGAAAGACCACCAACAAAATTCTGTTTAGATATATTTATTCAAGTAGAGGAGACCAGTCAGGAAGGTAGTTGGACAACAGGAGAGTCACAGCAGAGGATGCAGGGCACATTCCTGTGCCTGAACAATCTTTCTCAGCAAGGGAGTCCGAGGAACAGAAGCGAGTAGCGGTGGCAACAAGAGACAAAGTTCTAGACTTTGTTGACAAATTTAAAACTAAAAATCCCACCCATGCTGCTTTTTGGCCCTGAAGGTGTTGCTTGCTGCAGATACCACATTCGGGATCCTACTTAGAGCTGGGGGTTTTAACCAGCCTTCAACATGCTTCCTTATCCACCAGTGTAAGGGAACAGTCACCTACACCAACTTTTTCCTGTCCACCTATACAGACTCACACTTCAGGTTTTTAAAAACTTCTCTGAAGCACCTGCTGAGCCAGGATTTCAAGACTAGCTAATCATTTTCTGGAAACAAGACTCATTAGTTCTTTTCTTTTCTTTCTTTTTTTCTTTTTTTGGTGGCATAAGGAAAAAGGAGGAGGGAGGCAAATGAAAATTGATGAACTCCTGGATTCCAAGACATTTCAGGGTAAGCGGCTGTCTTTCAGAGGCCCAACTCAGAACAGAAGCACCAAACTGCATACTAAATCTGTTCCCCAGTGCACGCCATGCGATTGCGGGCGGGTGGAGGTGGGGGTTGAGAAGAAGTGCTGAAGCCACTGTAGTAATAGGCCTATAATAAAAGTTTACCAGCTTTTACATTGGCTCCCAATAATTAGAAGGAGATGTTCCCGCAGCTCAAAGCTCTTTGTGATGAGAAAAGCAATTTCTTGAAACAGGTTTTAAGAGGTTCTTCTATTCTACCATTGCTTGTGTCTTGTAATTCCAGGTTCTATTACTTAAAAATAACACTGTCAAGACAGAGCTCGTATATTACACAACATATACAGCCACATAAACCCCCATCTCCACTCAAAGCACCATCATCTAATGTAAAAAGAACCCACTCCCATTAATAAATAAAAAAATCAGTTTCTAAACACTTCATTCGCTTTATACATTTAGAGAGGTTCATGAAGAGGGATGAATTCAGGTACTTCAATCACCTGAATTCAATCCTATCTGTGTCTCTTGCAGAGTTTGAGGAACCAATTAATAAGGTGAAAGTCAGTACTTCTCTCACCCGTTAGCTGTCATATATCATTTGATGGTAACCAACTGAGGGCATAAAGAGACACGGTAAGAATGGCTAACTCATGAAGCGTTGTCATGAGGAAATGGGTGGCAAGATCTTGGGCCAACAGGTAGTAACTGTAGCCACTCAAAGATAAGCTGAACCAGAAAGCAAGAGCACTCCAGGACACGCCCTTCAGATCCCTGGACAGACTTGTTCCAAAAAGTGCTTGTGCTGAGTGCCTATTAGGCTCCTGAGGGCAGTTACCTCTCCCAGAAAGTGGAAACTTTTCTAGGAACATCCATCTGTCTCAAACCAAACACCTCTCCATTGTTTCTTGCACGGCATGCAGTCGCACAGGGCAGGGGGCAGGAAGAATGCCAATAGGGTCAATCCAACTCAGGAGCTGCAGCCCCTGGGGTCCTCGCTAAAAGTATAAACCAGAACATCCCAAAAATTGTTGAGCTTTTTTAAGAAAATGCAAAATGAACCCCACAATTTTTCGATTGACTTGTCGAAGATCCAGGACAAAGTACCACCTTTCGGAAATTCCCCCATGACATCAATTCTGCCTTTGAAATCCCAGTAATGTCTGGGAAATTCCAGATGTATGGCAGCCCTACAGTAGAGGGCTCAGGGTTTTAGACTTACGTAATCCTTACGTTCAGTTCAGCGTGAGGGTATATATCTGGTCCTTCTTTGAGTGGGGCTATTGACTCGCGGGTGGCACTGTGGTCTAAACCACAGAGCCTAGGGCTTGCCGGTCAGAAGGTCGGCAGTTCGAATCCCTGCGACGGGATTAGCTCCCATTGCTCGGTACCAGCTCCTGCCAACCTAGCAGTCTGAAAGTACATCAAAGTGCAAGTAGATAAACAGGTACCGCTCCGGCGGGAAGGTAAACGGCGTTTCCGTGTGCTGCTCTGGTTCGCCAGAAGCGGCTTAGTCATGCTGGCCACATGACCCGGAAGCTGTCTGCGGACAAACGCTGGCTCGCTCGGCCAATAAAGCAAGATGAGCACCGCAACCCCAGAGTCATCCACGACTGGACCTAATGGTCAGGGGTTTTACCTTTACCTTTATTGACTTAGCTGGCCCTTTCCCCTTGGAGTCAGCATCCAAGTCACTGCCAGTTGTCATGACACCTGACAGGACCCTTGGTTTCCTGAACCTGCCATAATCAATAAAGTCAAAACATAAGACAGTGGAAAAACTAGAACAACTCCACGTCAAAGACCACCTCAAGAAGATTCAACCCTGGCACAGGGGTGGTTTCCCCCCCTTCACTCTCTCTATTGTACAAAGTGACCCTCACAGCAGCATTTTCTGGTGAAAGGAAATTATAGCTTGGCATCTGTTTTTTTCACTGCTAGAATTAGATTGCTCATCTTATTATACCTTATAAAATTGCTCAGTGCCTGCAAGGAGAGAATTGATTTTCAATACCGTCCTTTCTTCTGCTGCTTCTTTTTAATAGCCACTTTTAAGCCCGTGCGATGTGCGCTCTGCCAGCTCCAAACAACACTATAATTCCCATACCACACATACGGCTATTAGATGGGCTTCAGACTGAGAGACTTAAAAGTTCTTCCCATACGTTTCAAAGTAGTATGCAGGCCAGGGTATCCGCATTCCCAGAGCACAGCAACATGCTTGCATTTCCTCTCTCTTGCAGATATATTGCAGAAGCACAGTTGTACTTAAAAGATTTCAGAGCAAGATGGCCTCTTTCAACATGGCCCTCTGGAGCATGGTTTTTTGCTTGCACGCACATACAAACATGCCCGCCCTTGACACATCCTTGGCCTCTCTCTTGTTACTTAGCTCTTTTATCCTTGCCTTCTAGCTCCATGGCTCCATCCCCTTCATTATTTCTTCAACTTGTCTCTGAACTCTCCCCCAATTTGTCGATGTGTTCTGTCACTCTGCTTTATTTGAAAGGAAAACACTGGTTTGGGGCACTGATCTACCAAAAACAAAAGAATAAAAAGGAACATGGCAGGCTAGTGAATGATACAAATTACTCTGGCATTTTCTCTCTGGGAAAAACTCAGCCTTGCCCTTTCTAAAGCAGCTTACTTACTTACTTACACACACACACACTTTTCTCCCCCTGCAGTCGACAACCCCTTCTGCAAATACAGTTTCACTGAATAACCAGTGAGATTGGGGCTAGAACAAGCCCCGACGAAGAGTGTAGCGAAGGTGGCTATACAAGGCTGAATGCAAAAAAGAAAAGGCTTGATTCAGATTTGCATCCAGCAAAGGATTTCTTTTCCTGGAGAACTCATGATCTTAGTAACACCCCCCAAAGTGTCAGGCAGTTTGCTAGATTTGAAACTGTCACATACACAATAACTAGTATTAAATTTATTTTCCACTGTGCAGCATTGCAAACTTTTTATATACATCATTAAAAGGCATGGTTTGTCCACAAGCCTGAATGCCAAGGAGGGGACATTTCATTCTCCCCAAAGCTATGGGGCAATTTCTGTGCTTCTAAACTTCCTCAGGGCTCAGCTGAGATACAGAGACACTGACCAGCACAGGAAAAAGAGGGGAAATTCCACCTCTCAACTACCATGGAACTTTAAGGTTGTTATATATTATTTTTGCAATTCGCAAGTCATATTGAATTGAATTATCTTGATAGTTTAAATAAAACGCATCCACCATATTGAGAGAACTTTACATTTAGATTCCCAAGTATCAAGAAATATAGGACACATCTAGGCAGTGGCGTAGCGTGGGGGTACGGGGGGGGCCGGCCGCACCGGGCGCAACATCTGGGGGTTAGGGTTAGGGGGCGCAAATCCATGGGTTAGGGGGCACAAATCCACGGGTTAGAAGAGTTTGGATTTGATATCCCGCCTTTCACTCCCCTTCAGGAGTCTCAAAGCGGCTAACATTCTCCTTTCCCTTCCTCCCCCACAACAAACACTCTGTGAGGTGAGTGGGGCTGAGAGACTTCAAAGAAGTGTGACTGGCCCAAGGTCACCCGGCAGCTGCATGTGGAGGAGCAGAGACTCGAACCCGGTTCCCCAGATTACAAGACTACTGCTCTTAACCACTACACCACACTGGCTCTCAATTACTTGCCTTGCCCCGGGTGCTGAAAACCCACGCTACGCCACTGCATCTAGGCACAAGGAAGGACATCACTATCCTTAGTAGTGGTAGTAGTAGTAATAGTGGGGATGAGAGAGAAATTTGATTCAGTTCATGTTTAATCTACTTAATCATCTTTCCCCCAAAACAATACATGAACACAGCCGTCCTTCAAAAACTGAACTTCTCCAAATTTTGCAGTGTAGGTCTCTGGCCACATGATATGTACAAAATGCATATCCTATGGTAAAGTGTACATAAAAATGCATATATTCATGAAAACATACATCTGGGGAAAGTTGCTTTGCAAAAAATATGTATATTAGGCAAAGTGACATACAAAAAATGTATATATTCTATATTAGGAGAATGTCTCACTAAAATGCTGGTGAACTTTTATAAGATTTTTTAAATAAAAAAAGTCACAAACTGACGTGGATAACTGAACTTAAAAAGAAACTGCGAGAAACTGAAATTGGCAGATTTATCCATCCCCAAGCAGGTATCCTCCTTTACTTGTTAAATACATTATAAGACTCAAATACTGGAGAAGCTTCTTTCTCAAGCTTTGTTGAGATCAGCACCCTCATCATCACATTGGCTCATTTTCTGTCATCACATGTGATCAAAAAACTTCCTGATGCCAGAAGAATTGGATTTTACTTTGGATTTGAGCTACGGGTAAGTAGAAATGGCTGTTTTTCTTAAGGAAATAGCTCAAGATGACTCAAGAAAAGCAAACCATACTAAACCAAGCAGAAGACCATCCATCTTTCTCTCTCTCTCTTTCTCTCTCTCTCTCTCTCTCGGGTCATAAGCTAATCAAACCTTGAAAAACAACCAGAACAGAAGTCATACAAACACCGGCTGGTATTGCATTACAAGGAACTACATAGGGTCATTCCTGCTATCAAGATTTATTGTACCTCACAAGACCGCCTTCAATTTTCTTTTCCTATCAGAACAGAAGATATAAGGCAGTGTCTGCACCTCCTACATCATTCATTAATTTCTCATACTTTCAAGTAAAATTCAGTCAACACTAGATGAATCCTTGAGATCCTTTTCACAGTTTCAACATAAAGTAAAATAAATAAATGCAGTTGTGGGACATGACAAGATCTGGGACAGATTTGGGCTATACAAACTAGACTTTAATTTTAGAGAGATGAGGACCAGCCAATGCTTCTTATCACAGAATCCTAGATATCTGTAGCACTTGAGAGGTAAACCTATTCACTCTGCAATCTCCATCTTGCAGATTCATGTGGGAAGAGGCGGGCTTTCAGTTCAGTAGGAACATAGGAAGCTGACCATTGTAGACCATTGTCTACACTGACTGGCAGTGGCTCTCCAGGGTTTCAGATAGAGCTCTCTCCCAGCCCTACCTAAAGATGTTGGGAACTGAACCCGGTACCTACTGCACACAAAGCAGATGCTCTACCACTGAGCTACGGTCCTCCTAAAATGGCCTTGGCCTCCAGGAGCAAAGTTAGTTCAAGCAGCACTCCCAATAATGTGGGCCAGAGCCCTCAACAGGAGTACAACCCAAGTCACAATAGGCAATACATTAAAACCCAGATCAGCTGTCCTATGGACTAGAAGCATTTCTGTCTTATCTGGGTTACAACCCAGCTTATTAGCCCACATCCAATCCATCACTCTGTTCAGGACCTCCACAATGCCATTGGCATTAGAATAAAAAGAGACAAAGAGCTGGACATCATTGGCATACTGATGACACTCGGCTCCATATCCCTGGACAAGACAGAACCCAAGGGAACCTCAAGAGCCACAGGACTCAACAACAGTTCTCCCACACCATCTTGTGGGACCTGCATGCTAAGTAACACTGGAGACATCATAAAGCAGCACCCTCCAAGTTACTAAGAATAATGCTCCAGAAAGGCATCCCATATGCCATTAAGTTGTGCAGGGTATTCCTTTGCATACATTCCTCATTCTTGAGGTGCCAATTTCCAAGCCCATAAAAGTTGTTGCTTGGCAACCAAGGCAGCATGTCGACTCCAAGTCACATGCATTTTCTTTAGGGCCCATTGGGCCGGAATGTATCCAAGCACCAATTGAACAAAAGGAGAATTCACAGCCTATGCTGATTCAGAGGGTTGGTTCATTCCTTGACAACTTTTGAGGGGAAAACCCCCACAAAATTACTTTACAGTCATCTGTATGCAGAGCATAGCTGTCAACATTTCCCTTTTTTTTAAGGGAAATTCCCTTATTCAAAATAGAATTCCTCGCAAGAAAAGGGAAAAGTTGACAGCTATGATCCAGAGTGGCCTCTTAACTCTACACATCTCCAGAAAGCTGAGCAGTCTGAGAAACCAGAGGCCTTTCTCCTGGGTATAGTCGGCCAATTGGTGCCAAAGAAGGATAGAACTTTCTTTATGTATGCTACAACAGCAGCAAGAATACTTATTGCAAAGTATTGGAAGACACAAGAGCTACCCACCCTGGAAGAGTGGCAGATGAAGGTGATGGATTATATGGAATTGGTGGAAATGACTGGCAGAATCCGAGACCTGGGAGAAGAGTTGGTGGAAGAAGACTGGAAGAAATTTAAAGACTATCTTCAGAAACACTGTAAAATTAATGAATGTTAAAATGATGTTGGATTGAAAATAAGTGGCATTAGCAACAAAGTTAATAAGAATATGCAAAAATGAATTGATAAATGGATGAAAATATAGAGTTATAATATGTTAAGATATAGAGTTAAGATAAACGAAAGAGGGAAAGGATTTGCTGATTTGATTATTTAAATGGGAATACAAAAAGGGGAGGTGTGAGGAGGTCAAGGAAATAAGATAACGAGTTAGGGTTACAAAAATGGATTTGTTTTTATTTTTCTTTTCTTATTTTATGTATTTTTCTATGTTTCTTTTATTGTATTTCTTTCTTTTTATATGATCTTTTAAATCATGTCTTTGTAAAACTCCAATAAATATCTTATATAAAAAAACAGAAAGCTGAGCAGGCTGGACCAATTAGCTTGACCAATCCTGACCACGGCCAATGAACTTGCAGTAATGCTTTCTGCAGCACAACTACAAGTAATGCAAGAGCAAGCCTGTTTCTCCGGTTTCCTCACCTCTTCAAGAAGGAGACCCTTCATTAACACCTTATTTTCGCACACTGCAGCACTGCAGACTTAAAAATATATACAACTTTCAACTCCTTTTGGTTACAGCCAACATCTTGAGGAGTTAAGCTTTTGTTAACAGGCACAATAAATACAGCTCTCAAATACTTATTCATAAGCAAGCTGTTAATCTAATGAACGATAGCTGTAGCCACATTCTCTTCACAGTTTAATCTTCACTTACAATGTCAGAATACATTTGTTCTTCTCCGCTGCACTGGCTGATCCCTGTTGCACTCTCTCCCCAGGACTTGTGCACACCAAACACAAAGACATTGCCATATATTCCAGTCCATCAGATTCAGACAAGTTACCAAAGAAGCAAAAATAATTTATTAGTGTTTTCCTCCCTTGTTTCAAGCTGCTGTTGGTGTGTTTTGTGCATAACACAGAAGGCCTGGTGGGACCAGATTAGGTTTCATCTTAAGGATGCAGAGGTATCTTAGCAGCTAACATACAGGCCCTTTTTACACAGTCAATGTGTGTATAGAACAGGGATGGGGAACCTCTCCATACGGCCTTTGGGACTTTTCCCAAGCCATGCCCCTCACCAGCTCACCTCCATACCCTCCCTGAGCATTTTTGCCTGTATGAAATGTGTCCTTGAACTGTGATGCCTCTTACTTGTCTGGTTGAGCCAATCAGGGGAGCAGCAGGGCCACTTGGCCTGTGATCTCAAGATCAAAGGGTGCCTCAAATTTAGACACTTTACATTTGATGAACTTTGCAACATACTTTTAGGTGCAGTGGACCAAAATATGAAACACAGCTCAGAGATGCAAATTTAAGCAACAAAGAGATGTGATTTGTTAAAGGAATTACTTTTTTGGGTTAACGGATATAGATTTTATCATATGAAAGGATTTGACATGTTCATAAATTTTAATAAAAAACCTGTTTTGATAGCACAATATTAGGCCATGACGAAGTATCCAGACCAGCTGATTATATAAACAAACCACTTTCTCTTTTTTGTGCCTTATCTTGTTTTAATTTGTTGTCATGTTGCTGTTGTTTACTCACTCTTCACTCTAAGGTCCCAGGGCAGGTTTCAGCAATTAAAACACAATGTTAAAAACAGTTTAAAACAACTCACAGACATAGAATGTATCCTAAAAAATACATATCCATTCAAGAGGGCCCGCTATGCCCACAAATGTCATCCAATCCAAACAGGGGGAATGATATAGCCTTTAAAAAAAACAAAAACCCAAAACACTGCCATTTTAATGACTAGGCAGAAATGAATGACTAGGCAAATAGTCCCATTTGGGGTGTGGGACCAAATTGGGGAGGCTCTGAATTTATCAGAACTGAACCAAGCTGTTTTCTGAAGTGCTAAATCAGGGCCCAAACCAAATTATTGTGATCTGCGCATGCCCCTGGTTCAGATATTTTGGAATCAGTTTCTGTTTAGGTCCCTGAAAACATCCAAATCAGCCATGAATTGAAGTAAAGGAAACTGAATCAGGATATTGATCCAGGTTTCATCAATCCAATGAAGGACTCAGTCTGGCAAACCATACTTTCTACCTTGAAAAATATGTGGCCGCATGTCCAGAGATAATCATGGCATATTCATAGTTATCTATTATGCAAAATAGGCTTAGCATTCTTCATGGATCACTGCCTTGTCGTGGCGAAGGGGCTTGAATAACTCAGAGAAGCTATGAGCTATGTCATGCAGGGCCACCCAAGATGGACAGGTCATAGTGGAGAGTTTTGACCAAACGTGATCCACCTGGAGCAGAAACTGGCAAGCCACTCCAGTATCCCTGCCAAGAAAACTCCATGGACAAAGGCAACAGGCATATAAAAGTTATCAACTGATGCTTTTGAATTTGATGCTTTTGAATTATGGTGCTGGAGGAGACTCTTGAGAGTCCCATGGACTGCAAGAAGATCAAACATATCCATTCTTAAGGAAATCAGCCCTGAGTGCTCACTGGAAGGACAGATCGTGAAGCTGAGGCTCCAATACCTTGGCCACCTGGAAAAGAAGACTCCCTGGAAAAGACCCTGATGTTGGGAAAGATGGAAGGCACAAGGAGAAGGGGATGACAGAGGATGAGATGGTTGGACAGTGTTCTCGAAGCTACCAGCATGAGTCTGACCAAACTGCGGGAGGCAGTGGAAGACAGGAGTGACTGGCGTGCTCTGGTCCAGGGGGTCACGAAGAGTCGGACATGACTAAACGACTAAACAACAACAAATTATGCCAAAAAAAAAATCTAGCTTCCTTCAACATAAATACAAGATGACAATTTGCACGGCCAGAAAATATCCACATTATCAAGATTTTACTGGATGGCAGAAAGGGGGCTCCCCCCCCCCTTACTGCATTACACCCAGTGAACTAGAAGCAGGTAAAAATTGAAAGTAAGTTCACAGAAGGCACTCAGAGGCTGCAAATCAAGTGCAAGATCAAATATTTGGTGTTCATCAGTGATGAACATAGATTACATATTCATTCAAAATTCCTTAATGTACATTGGCAACCTGGTAATGTTACACCTAGAAATGAATCTGGGCAAAACTGCAGAACATTTTGCTGCTCCTCTGTCCCTTGCACCATCCTATGCACTGCGCCTTTCCCCACTGTGATTCTTTACTTCTTTTCCCTGTTCAGGCCATTTGTACCTTCAGGCTGGTTGTTTACACATCTCCCCACCACTTCCCTAGCAATAGGGTCTTAACTTACTGGTGAATAAGTGATTCAGCTATTAGATCAGGTTTAGCAGACAGTGGAAACAACTGTCATCCGAGAAGCGATTTGAAAAGCTTGTCCCAGCCAATCAACAAAATGATTTAATCAAAGATATTTTAGCTACCCAAGCAGCTTGAAGGGGAAACACGCAAACAAGCTGTCAACAAAGCCAAAAGGATGCAGAGACGGTGAAGCAAAGGAAAAGAGGCTCAGACAGAAAATGAGAGAGAGAAATGGACAGGCATGCATCATTTCAGTGGTGACTGTAGATTTTAGGCATGTCAGATAGACTTCTGCAATGCTCCAAAGATTTCTGCTCCCATTCCCTTTGCCCTGAATTCACAACATTCTGCACCTGCCATCCTTGGCAAGGACAGGGAGCTGAAGCAGGTTGCAGCCCTTTGAACACCTGCGCCCTGTTTCTTTGCTTCTCTTCTTTGTCACAAGAGCCATTTGGTTTTACAACCTGTAGGAAGTGGCAGGCAGCCAGTAGCTCCCCAGCCTTTTTACAACGAGGATGTAGTGCTACTGAAAGCTGCTAAGCTGCCAGGGGGATGCTAAGCCTACGTGCTTGCACAAGTCAGCACAGGATGCTGGAATTTAGATCTGTTTCATTCTTAGCTCTGTGGTACCCAAGTCTGTTTGATTTGGCTGGAGCCTATCCTCCCTGTATCTCCAAGCATTCGGCTACTGGCATTTACCTTTCTGCAATGTGGTAGAGGGTGTTGCCCAGTGGGTTGTTCTTTTTGTAGCTGTTTTGGATCAGCCTCAAAATTGTTCTAAATGTGCTCTCTTTCAAAGAAAGAAGGGGAGGACCTGGAGCTTTGCCAGTTACTTCTTCCAGCAAGGGAGTCGAGCCAGAGAGTCTGACTGAGGGGCAAGGCAAGAGGAGGTCAGATCTAAGAAGGCAACTGTGCCAGGTTGATAAGCAGGAGGATTAGCAGGAATGAAGAGAGAGGCTTGTAAGCAGAAATAGGCACAACCAAAACAGAGAGCAGACTTTTGCCAGTTGGTCACAACCGATGTTTTGTTACACAGGCCAAGTTTGCTAACAGGAGTCATTTATGTAAGGACAGAAAGGGTCATAACCAACTAGTGGGAAAAGATTTAACAAGCAAATAGCTAGTTGCAAGCCTTCCTATGGCAAGAACCCAGCAGTTTAAGCAGAAAGGCTCCATCCTCAAAGTCCCCCAGTTTGAATCTGCCCAATGGTAAAAAAAAGTAAAGGACCCCTGGATGGTTACGTCCAGCCAAAGGCGACTATGGGGTGCGGCACTCATCTCGCTTTCAGGACAAGGGAGCTGGTGTTTGTCCACAGACAGCTTTCCAGGTCATGTGGCCAGCATGATTAAACCACTACTGTCGCAACGGAACACCGTGACAGAAACCAGAGCACACGGAAACACCGTTTACCTTCCCACTGGAGCGGTACCTATTTATCTACTTGCACTGGCGTGCTTTCAGACTGCTAGGTTGGCAGGAGCTCGTACAGAGCAACGGGAGCTCACCCCGTCGTGGGGATTTGAGCTGCCGAACTTCTGATCGGCAAGCCCAAGAGGCTCAGTGGTTTAGACCACAGCACCACCTGCATCCCTTCTGCACACGTCTAGGCAATGAGCTATTTACAAAGATTTAAACATCATATGCATATGAGCAGCATCCAGTTTGGTTTCTCTAAAAAAAAAGAAAGAAAGCTAATCCTTCTTTGAAACATGTTTTACTCAATAGAGAACTCGCAACTTTGAAGTGACCAGGCCTACCAAACTCGTGATCCTATCCACTGCATGGTCTACTGCCTCAATACTTGACCTGTATGGTGCATCTCGTCAGCAAGACCCACCATCTAGCCATCCTTAATCTCACGGGTATCTCTAGCAAAGCCAAAAGTTGTTTTTCCCCCCAAAAGTACAATTCTTCCAAGGATGGAAACTTTAAAGATTCTCCCTCCAAGTTACATATAAATGCCAGAGAAATGCATTTTTTTAAGACTGACCAAAGCAACAATGTCCACAGACACTCTTAAAACACAGTACAGTACGCTGCTTTAGAGGCTGTTATTATGCCTTGCAAATAACAACCTTGTTTTGGTAATACAGTATATGAAATCTTGCTTATAATGTGGATGATGGTTCATATCAGCTATGCATGGCCTTGTAGTGGTACAACAAGACCAGCACTGGCCACCAGAACACTAGAGGCTTGGGAAGCGAACTTGCCACCATTGCCATTTCCCTCTTGCTGCTACCAGTGGATTTGTTGTGCTACAGCAACAGAATGCTTCAGTCCATTTTAATTCTGCAGACCTAAATTCCCGGTATGCACTCAAATCCCACCTGCAAAATGCAAGACTGAAGCTACTTAATGATGGTATATTGTCTTTCACCTCCACCCAATGGTATCTCTCAGTCCGTCCCTACCTTAAATGAAAGCTTGGCTTTTCTCTCTCGCCTTGCCTGTTTTTCTAATTTTGAAAGGTTAAAGAAGCACTGATGCAGGTTATTTGGAGCCAGGCAGAGCCAGCTCGACATGAGGAAGTACTTAAAAACAATTGCTTCATGAGTGGGCAATAAAGTATCCAGATATAAAACTGAGTAGATAAATACCTACATTTTACCTTCAGTCAATACCATTTCAGCAGAACTGAATGCTGCAATCCAGCAGTGCAGTTGTACAAAACCTGAGGGCAAAATCTATACCGTGGAAAGTTTATGTACCATTTTCCACAGGACTTTTAGTACATCTGGCCAGGCCTTGTCAATATACACATTCCATCGGCATTTGGGAGCCTGAGTAATGCAGAGATTGAATCCACAATTGCAGAGATCCCATTGCTCAATTCATACACTAAGCTGTCCTGCCTTCTATACAGGTCGGCAGCCTGACTGCTCGACCTTTAAGGGTAAACCTAATGGAAGCCTGATGAACTTCTCCAGGATTGTCAAATGGTGCTCACAACACTGATCTTCATATGATGGCATAGAAATATTGGGTTGCCATGTAAATACTGGGAAACATTCAAACAAGCCCCAGGAGATCAATTTGAATCAAACATTTCAAGAACTTAGTTTTTTTTTCTTTTACTAACTGCTTTCTGTTGGGAAAAAAGTTGCACCAATTTGGCCTGAAGTGTTTAAAAATCAATGTGCTTGACTCCAGGGTGTGTGGAAACCTCCGCTCTTACAGCTACCTCCTGGTTAATTACATTTAGAAATTTAAAGTAAGTGGAATAGATCCTCAGCTAGCATAAATAGTCATTGATCCCAAAGGAGGCTGAAGAATTACATTGAGTCACACCATCTGACCTAGTAACTTGAGCTGAGAAGACTATAAAAGTAGATTCGAAATGTAGACACAGAAGACTCGACAGTCCGGCAAGGTGATACACTTCCATAAAAATGGCTTTGTGTTCTGACCTAGAGAACCACTATAAAAACGTGAGGAGAAAAATTAGAACAACACAGAAAGCCAAGAACCAGTCTTAAGATATATTTCTGTCAGCTCTCTATTCGAAACAATGGCGCTTCAGCCAGCACATGAATAACCTAGAGGACTTTCCCCAAATTGCTAGTTTACTGTGCGTAGTGAGGTGTTGTTATTTTTTTACATCGGGAAGCATTCAGGTATTTTGTAGCCCATATCCAGACATTCCTCAGACACCATATATCCCATACGGCCCCAACTGAATGATAGGGAAATTAGAAAGTGAAAGCTTAGAAAAGAGCTAAAGGGCTGAAATCCTATAGCCTATGTGCCCATTCATGATCTGTACTCATTCATATGTACTGCAAGCAGAATCACGAGAACTGCAGAGCATGAATGAAAGGAAGTTCTTCTGGCACACACGCAAAGAGACAGCCATCAGGCATGTTGAGTTAAATTGTGGTATGATTTGTACAGGGTTAAACGATGTTTCTTTTACTGTACACTCCAATGTGCTGCTCTCGTTGGTTGGTGGGCATCTGTCTGTCTCAGAAGACAATGGAGGAGTGAGTATTTGGGGGTAAAGTCAAAACTGTTGGAAGGTTACAGCAACTGCTGTGGCTGTGGAGACCCATATGGGAGCGACATGCTTTTGTTGCAGCTGAGGCAAATGCTGCTCTAGTAAGCACTGCATGTGCTGGTCCAATTGCACAATTCTCTCCACCTTATAGTCCGTAGGTCACCAAGCTGTGTCTAACTGAACTCCATTTTCTTCTTCTCAGCAATGCCCCGTGTGCTCTGCTTCCCCCTTGTTGCCATTCTTCAGACTATTAACTCAGTATTCCAGGATAAGCCAGCCTGGGAGTGCTGTTTTATTGGCTCATACTTATTTAGGACATGGGTGGCGCTGTGATCTAAACCACTGAGTCTATGGCTTGCCGATCAGAAGGTCGGCGGTTTGAATCCCCGTGATGGAGTGAGCTCCCGTTGCTTGGTCCCAGCTCCTGCCAACCTAGCAGTTTGAAAGCATGTCAAAGTGCAAGTAGATAAATAGGTACCGCTCAGGTGGGAAGGTAAATGGCGTTTCCATGCACTGCTGGTTCGCCAGAAGTGGCTTAGTCATGCTGGCCACATGACCTGGAAGCTGTACGCTGGCTCCCTAGGCCAGTAAAGCGAGATGAGTGTCACAACCCCAGAGTCGTCTGCGACTGGACCTAACGGTCAGGGGTCCCTTTACCTTTACTTATTTATGAATTTGCTGACCATGTGTCAAAATGGAGTTCCAAGAGTGGGCATAAGTCCATTCCACATTTTGGTGGAGCACAGCACACTTCTTCCTTCCCAACTGTCTTCTTAATATGAAATTCCATGCTTGGCAAATCCCCACAGCACAGAATTGGCCCCTACTGTGCCAGTCTATGGCTGATTAAAGGCTTGTGAAAGAGCATTGTGGATCTGTGATGGATATGATTTACATAATTAATCCAATCTCCCTTCATAATGAATAAGATGGGGGGAAATATTTGCTCAAAGATGTCTTTCTAAGGTTTCTGCAGATGTTCCATTTCCCATATGGCCCTCCATATGGCTTGGCTGTCCTAGTTTCTTTTAGGATCTCGTCTCCTCGGATAGCAAATCCACTCCCCTCTGAATAGCAAGTGAGTGATTGATTGGGAAACAGGTAATTCTGCAAGGCACTTTGTCATTTTCTGATAGAAGTGCTGAGCAGCCAGGTCTAAATTACAGCTATCAATCTCCAAGGCTATGTATAGATACATTAATTATTTCTTTCTTTCTCTACAGAGATGGAGATTTAACAGTTTTCTCAGCACCGGCTGTATTTGGATTGCGAAGCAAGGCTGGCTTCTTAGACTGTTTTAATGTCTTTATTGCACAGATGACATCTTTCAACATCTGATAGAATATCCACAGGGAAGCAATAATGATATAAACATTTAATATTGAGAGGCTTAGCTACACAGCACAAAAAAATACATTTTATGTTTAGCACTACAGTGGTGCTGATGCCAATCCAGCATCATTGTTGGCATCCGTCTGTCTCAAGAGACTATGGAGTGTGCCACTGAGGAAGAAGTCAAACTGCTAGAGCAGGGGTCAGCAATCTAAGGCCCGTGGGCCAGTAGTGGCCCACGGGGCTCGTCTAACCGCCCCGTGGCGTCCCCTGCCGCCCCCCGCTCTTACTGGCGCGGTGCGGCATGGGGACCAACTTCCAGGTTGATGGTGCATGTGCACATGCTCATGGGTGCTCCTCCGACCCGGATGTGCACCAGAAATAGCATGTGCACATGCATGCAGGACGGAGAAGTGCCGTGCGCATGCACACACACTATTTCCGGTGCACATCCAGGTCGGAGGAGTGCTGGAAATAGCGTGGGCACACATGCATGGATGCTCCTCCGACCTGGAAGAGAGAGCATGCGCACACGCTCCGGCCCATCCTCCGACGGACGGAGCATGAACCAGCCCACCGTCCAATAAAGCTTGCCGACCCCTGTGCTAGAGGATCACAGCATCTGCTGCAGCTGCAGAGACTCATAACTCATAACTGCTGCCTCACGAGTTGTTTCTACTGCGTTCGCATCGAAGTGACCGCTCCAGGGTGCAAGCCCGGGCAGTGCAAATGGAGGTCCTGGACTGCCCAGATAATAAGACCCCACCATCCTTGGCATCACTACTATGGACAAAAGGAAAGCAGAACAATACATTTGGCACCAGCTCGGCTGCAAGAGTTGCCAGAAGGAGGTGTTCAAGTCACCATCCAACCATCTTAGGAACTCCACTCCAGATTTGTGCAGGGTTTACTCCTTAGCCTTTTCTTCTCTCCAAGATGTCCCATAAAGCAGCAGGTACGGGTTTTCTGTCGGGGTTTACTCCTGAAGGCTTTCTTGTGAATGTGTGTAGCCACAAGGCAGCAAAGGTTTAGGACCAGAGTTTTCCTTCTTCTAGATGGGCTACCTTTCCAGGTTGACAAGCCCCACCTGCCTCTCAGTTCCCTCAATAGCACATGCAGTAACAGCCTTCTTGATTGTTGGGCCCACTATTGGTTTTGTTTGCTCACTCCACCAGAGCCTGTCTTCTTATGCAGGGGAAGTCCCCGGTTTACTGAGGGTTGGAGACCTATTGGCTACCCTCACCTGGTTTAGCCAGGCATTCAAAACCATTCCTGGCTGACAGCTTCTAGAAGCCATAGGCGAGAGCTGAGAGCAGGGTGGGGACCAAAGGTGGACAAACTACCCCAGAAGGAGCATGACATGTCCCACACCAGAGGTACCACTTTTTCCCTAACACCCCATAGACCCCCATCAAACATAAGAAGTGTGGTATACATTTATAGGCAAGGTAAATGTTTTCGCTTTTTTGAAATGTTTGGTCAGAGTTTTTATTTGTTATCATTTAGGAGTGAACTTTAACAAGCTGGCTAGGCTACCAGAAACACACTCCTATTCTGACTTCTTCTGCATGGCAAAAGTAGGGAACCATTGGTCCATGGACCTAATTAGGTTTGTCAGTCCTACACCCACCTGCCCACCACCTGATGTCAGGTGTGGGGAAGGCAAAGCCATGGCTTAGTCAGGCACCAAAGTCAAATGAATTGGAAGCTGTTCCAAGTGTGCTCCTGATACTTCATGTGCAGCCACAGCTTGAATTCAAAGTAGGGCTGCAAAGAAAGGGTCATCCTTTGAGGCTGTGGCTTGAGTTCTTCAAAGGAAAAATCAGCAGTGTGCTTGCAGCAGACTCCTGATCCTTCCTCTGCAGCCACAGATTGAAGGTGCAATCACCTGAAATCATGCTATGTTGGCTTACTTGTCAAAGTAGCCTGTGGAAGACTGTCCACCTCTGGATCTGGCCAGAAGGATTCAAGTTTCTCACCCCTGCTGACAGAGTTGTGTCCACACTCTGCACCACTTTTGGGCTGCGAACAGAGTAGTGACCTTCTTTAACTCTGGAAGAAGAGAAGTGATTCAGAGTGAGGAAGACAAATCTCTTGGCTCCATCTTCCTAATGTCTAATCAAAACCAATTCTCCTAGTCACCCCCAAAGTCAATAGAGTGCTAAAAGTGACTGTACCAGACCACCAGGCTTGGCCTAGTCTATTTCCCTCTTACAGGAAGCATTCTACTCATTCCACTGTTCTTTCTAAGAACATACCAGGACCGCCCCCACCCCCAAAATGAGCATGTGTATCACAGGCAATTATTTCCTCACTGCTTCCAAGAATGCTTCCACACTAGCAGCTTCCTCTGGAATTGCCCTCCTCTGGAATTGTCCACTTTCTGAAATGCTTTTTGCACCTGCCAAAATTCTTTTTATTGAATATATGTATACACACACACACAATTATTAAAACATGTAGAAATATTGTCATTGACTTCATACGATCACCATATTTCCATCAGCTCTGTAAATCACCCTCCAGTTTTCTGTGATATGCAGGTGAAATCACCAAGCTATAGATATATTGAAATGCATATATACTGATTCTGTGTTCTCAGCACCACTTTTTTCCTAAGCAGAGAGGTAAGAGCCAGTTTACTATCACATTTTTCTTTATGTTTCAGTTCCACTTCATTAGACCTATAAGATACTCTATCTCCAGAGTGCACTTCTTGAGCTATTAAAACCACAAGTCTTCGACCTTGTGCCTTATCAACACCACCCAAGACACACTATAACCATGAAGAAATGCACTGCCTGTCATCCCTTATTACTTAATAAACTTGCCAGCAGGCCTACTGCAACAAAATTATGAAGCCAGATTATTGCATTGGGGTCAGTAAATCTAGGGGCAAAGTCTGCTTTAGGGTAGAGAAAATCTAACTGAAGAAACTGAGGGTGTGATGAAGGGATCCTGTCAGTTCAGCTAAAGTTTATAAACTGTAGTAACCAATTGCTTTAAAATTAGCAAAGGAATGAGATTCTAGTCACTAAAATATAGTGCAAAGAAGTCCAAGGGAGTGGAGGTGGGCAAGCATCGTGCAAATTAGTTGTATATTACCCTGAGTACAAATGCTGTCTCTAATTTCAAGTGCATACACACATGAACACACAAATAAACCAGCATAACAAATACAGTATGATTAGAAATTTGTCTTCCTAGTTGTGAGATAGCAGGGCATGCTACAGCACTGGATTGGAAAGTTCTCCAGAGCATATGGACTGTAAAATGGTTCACAGGACAATCCTTTACATGTCCACTCGAAAACAAGTCCCATTGTGTTCACTGGGATTTTCCCCAAGGCAACTGGGCATAGGGTTGCAACCTAAATTGGTTGTCCAGTGGCCCACAAGGATGAGAGGGCCATGGCTCAGTGGCTTTGCATGCAGAAGATCCCAGGTTCCATCCCTGGAATCTCCAGGTAGGGCTGAGAATGTCCGCAGTCTGAAATCCTAGAGAGCCATTGACAGTCAGTGTAGACAGTGCTGAGCCAAGTGGATCAATGGTGTTACTAGTTATAAGGCAGCTTCATATACTGTATTTTTTGCTCTATAAGACTCACTTTTTTCCTCCTAAAAAGTAAGGGAAAATGTGTGTGCATCTTATGGAGCGAGTGCAGGCTGTGCAGCTATCACAGAAACAAGAACAGCAAGAGGGATTGCTGCTTTCACTGCGCAGCCTGAGATTCAGAATATTTTTTTTCTTGTTTTCCTCCTCCAAAAACTAGGTGCGTCTTGTGGTCTGGTGCGTCTTATAGAGCGAAAAATACGGTATTCCTATGGTAAAACCCTTTTGATTTTGTGGATAATACCCAAGTCTATGTATCCTGCTATGTAGAGGCCTTACTTCACCTGGCTATCTAGGTGTAACATTTTAAGATGACCTTCTTTCAGGCCTTTGCAAAAGCCTGGCAACATCACATGGTAAGGAGAAAAAGATCTCTTATCTACAAAAATGTCTGTCTATCTGCATGTCCTTGTATGCGTGTGTGCCTGCCTCTATGTGTTGTATGAATGTGGAGTCTTTATGTGTGTACTGTACATGAGGTGTACGTGTAATGATGGTGTGTGCATTTGTCTGAGTGTTCCCTCAGGCCATGACAACTGGTGGGATGTGGCCTCTATCAGGGTGGTCAACCTTCAGTGTGGCCCTCAGGTTGAAAAGGGTTTGCTATCCCTGAATAAGATTAATGAAAAAGATGGTTTACAGATCAATACATTTGCCTTTGCAGAAGGAGATTAAGGCAAAACCATCCTTAAATATTTCTTTAATTCCGTTCATGGTCATTAAAGATTTCCTGGCTAGATGAAATATATTTGATTTCAAGAAATGACCTGCCAAGATTGGTGTTGCTTTAAATTCTTGCCTGTTGAAATTCTGCAGTCTGAATTGAAGGATAGAGGATGACAAATGAATAGCTTTTAATTGGGGTGAATAAACATCCATGATTGGCAGATGTTATTCAAAGGCCTACCAAAGATCCATCATTCCTATCAATTTCAGTTGTTGTCATAGTGGGTTACTGAAGGAGGTGGTCCATGGAAGGTATTTGAATGGAGATACTTTAAAATCCCATTAAAATATGTATTATATACTTCAGAGGTATGCAAACTAGGAAATACTAAAAATAACCCCAGCCTCTTGCATGTGTTGAGACTCTAGCATAAATTCAAATCTCTAATAAGCTCCTCTATTTCTCATCTTACAATAGACTTCTATTCAGAAGACATAATCCAAACAAAATTAGGGGTGTCTTTTCCACTTGGATTGGGTGAACATGAGTTAGATACCAATATTTATTTAAAAACAATGTTTGCTAATTACTATTCTCAGAAGATAATGAGAATATATTAACCCACGTTCAGTTTCTTCAAATGAGACGCTATATATTAACCAAATCAAAACAGTAACTATATTTTAAAATTGGAAAAGGTGGGTGTAAAAGTAAAGAAACTCACCAATCTACAAGATCATAATGGGAGTTAAACCCTTTGAACTAATGATATATAGTAATGAGAAAAAGATATGGGACATCAAATTGAAGAGGGATTTTGGAACAGAATCTGAAAGCTAACTGTTGTTTTTCTTACCCTGTATTTCACTATCAGAGCAACCCTTATGGAGGTAGAAGAGTCCATGGCAGAAAAACCATGCAAGGGAAAATAACTACACCAGCTCCAGGGGTGGAATTATGTCATAACCTTACAGGATGATGGGGAGGAGGGAAAGGATTCTGGTGAGGGGTGTAGCAGAGACTGGGACACACTGGGACAAGCAGGGAATGGGGAAGTGTTACAGATATTAAATATTGCACAGTTTACAGCTACAGGAAGCATAAGAACTGGCTCCTTTGAAAACAAATATTATTTAAACTTTTACTGGCAGAACTTTCTTTAAAACAGAATTAAAATATTAAAAAATATCCATACAATGTTTTGTGCTGTCCAGCACAGGCTCAGCATCTTACAAAATAGGAAATAATTCAAACAGACCTATAAGCAAACAGACCTATAAGCAAAGGTCTCTCTCTCTCTCTCTCTCTCTCTCCCCTACTTTCCAGCCTTGAGGCTGTTCACTCTCCCTTCAAGACAACCATTTGCATGCATTGTTCTCCCAGTAGTGTTCAGAGAGGCACTCTTATTTGCATCTTCAGTCCATTAATTTTGGTAGGCAAAGACTCAAAGCAACTCCTTTCCAAATGGTGATTGCAACCCAGTATCTCTCACATGATCCCAGGTTACAACCCTTACGTGTTAGCTACCAGAGAACAACAATGAGTCCGTTAATGATCTCTGTAAGAGCTCAGAGTCCTTTAGAAAATCTCTTACGGAAAAACCTGTGTTAGCAATATACATTTAGCCATTTTCCATTTTAAACCTTCATTAATACATATACATTTTTCATTTCTGTGTGAATTAAACCACCAATAGGAAGGAAGTACTCACAGAGTGACGGAGGATGATGAGGGGATGGGGGTCAGTGCACAGGAACCAGAGGAGCAAGTCCCATCACCAAAGCCAGAGGGGCCCCTCTCTCCACAAACATGGTGGGCTCTGAGGTGTAGGGAGCAGCAGAAGGGATGCTCTAGCAGACTGGGCCAGGCAAAGGCCTACAAACCAGCCCCCTAGCTGGCCATGTAGAGCTTGTTAGCTCTGGGAGCAGGTGGGAGATTCCTCAGCTGAAGTAGGCTTGAAACAGGTGAGGGTCACTTGCCTTGTCAAGCCCAGGTGCTGCAATCAGCATGCAAAGTACCAAAGGGATGCAGAGCTGAGGGGCTGTTTGTGTTAAAGTGTACACTTGTTGACTTGTACAGCTCAGCCATTGTGTTCACAGGTACACAGACTCTTGACTCAATGAATGCTTCCTGTGAGTTACTGCACAAGTGTACAGTTCAATTATTGGTGTACACAGGTACACAGATAGTACACTCAATCAATGTAATTTGTGAACACTGCTTCCAGGGCAAAACAGTCACATATACAAAGGTAAAAAGGTAATGGACCCCTGGACAGTTAAGTCCAGTCAAAGGCGACTATGGGGTTGCAGCGCTCATCTAACTTTCAGGCCGAGGGAGCTGGTGTTTGTTCACAGACAACTTTCCAGGTCATGTAGCCAGCATGACTAAACCACTTCTGGCACACGGAAGACCGTGGAAAGTGCCAGAGCACACAGAAACACTGTTTACATATATACTAGTATGGTAGCCCTCCCCCAAAACAAAACTTGACTGAGAGAAGTATTTATTAATCTCCCAGACTGTTTTGTTGGGTTATTGTCATGACGGTATCAGCAAAGACAACTCGATATCCTCACAAACATGTCATTCAACCTATTTTTTAATTGTTTTGTATCTTACATTGTAATTAATTGCACATCCCCATTTCTTTCTCTTTTTCTTTCTAATTTCCCCTCAATTGTATTTTCAGTAACTCCACCATTTCTTATTATACTTGACTGACTCTTCTTCAAAGTCCTTGACACAAAAACTTAAAGAAAGGTAATGATGAAAAGACAAGCTAACCTGAAAAGCTCCACACAAAACAGAAAATGTGGAATTGTCACAGACTAACATGCCTACTCATGGGAGTATTTTCAGGGCGAGTCAACAACAAAGTAAACTTTTATCTTTGCATAGTTTTTGTGAAAAGTATTGCATTGGACCAAATGCAAGGCTCCCACCGGTATACCCACACCATAGGTCTCACCAGGGCTATCTCTGGGGGGCCCTGAGTGCCGAGGCACCCACAAAAATTTCACTGTGGGTGCCCCAATACTATGTACTCATGACATCACATGGCGCACCAAGGCCTGATGGGGCTTGTCACAGCCGTGGAAGGGTACAACAGGGCCCGTTGCATCATGTGATGACATGCATGTAACGTGCGTGACAGGCACCCACAATGTGGCGGATAACCCAGTGCGCTTGATCTCACTGCGACTCTGTTCCAGCCCCTTCCAGGTAAGCTGGACTGGAGTGTGGCTTTGTTCTACCATATAGGATTCTATCCATATAGTTATTCAGCTTACTAGCATGTTTGTGTTATCACCTACCTATCACTTGTGAATGGTTGCTGATAATGGCATGATTGATTCTGTCTGTACTTTATGCATTTCATTTCCTTTGGGCCACAAAAAACATTTTCTGTGATCGTTTTAATAGTGGTTAAGATCCACAGGACTCTTTGGTTAGTTTTGCTGCAGTCAGTGGTGCCAACTTGAATAAGGTATTGGAGGAGACCTGTGCTGGAAGATTGCCGAAAGGATAGAGGGAGGCTGGAGCCAAGTGAGCATGGCCCAGGCTGAGCCCCCCTGGTCTGGTGGAGGCTGTGCTGCTGTCCTCCCGCACCTAGTGCTTCCAAGGCCTGGGCAGCTGGGCTACAGTGCAGGACACAGCACTGCCTGGGCTGGGGCTAGTGCTGGGGGGCTTGCTGGGGGACAAGGCCAGGCACAGCCCATGCACCGCCCCCTCTTCTCCCCAACTGGACCAGGCAGCCAGGCTGAGGCCACCGAAGGGAACGAAGGAAGAGGGAAAGGGAGGGTGCCCCAGGAGAGAGGGAGGCAGGTGGGCAATTGGGCACCTTATCTGCGCTCTCATGCAGTAATGGCGAAGGAGGCCGGGGCAGCTCGGCAAGGTGAATTTGGATGGGGACAAATATTTGGGTGGGCAAAAGGGTCTGGGCCCCTTAGAGTGGGCACCTATGGCTGCAGTAGACTAGACTCTGGAAATTGCAACACCCTGGAGATTCAAAACCACCTCTGATTAATTAAAAGGTCATTAAGCATGGTCAAGGTCCCTACCCATGTAACCCCTTAATTTATTTGCAAGAAAAGCCTATTTTTGCAGTTTTTAATGGAAAGGTGAAAATCAGTGCTTTTTTCTAGAAAAATAGGTGCTGGTACTCTCCATGAAGTTGTTACAGTAAGTGCCACACTTTTCTTTAACAACAAAAGGAGATGCCAGCACTGGGTAGAAAGCTTTGGTGTAGCACTGAAGCCCATATGTATGTTCTAGGCTGTCTCTTTTAAAACAGGATTCTAGATTCCTCTGCCCAGATAGGATTTAAAACATCTCTTTCTTTAAAACTTGTCACTGTGGTGGCTTTTGCAACCATCCCCTCCTGCAGCTGAGTGCCTGGCCCTTCCTTGCCTGTTCACTCTTCTCTCCTCCACTTTTTAACAAGGTAAGGGAGGACACAGCATGGGATAAATGCTGCCAATTGACCAAATGTCCTAGGGTTCCAGTATATGAATACTCCTTGTGCACAGCAATTACTCAGCTTTGAGCATAAAAGCAAACCCATTACATACTGCCTTGCTTGCAGAAGAAGAACAAGAAAGAGGGAGGGAGGCCTGCTGGAAATAGTTAAGGAGACAGATATAAAGGCAATAACACTAAAAAAAATGATGTGGAAATCAATGTGTATAATTCATTGGAGTTTGCCGAGTTAATAGAATTTCTCATGTTTAAAATTCTCTGCCCCCACTTTCAGGACTAGGAAGGATGAGTGTGTTTACAGAGAGTTTCTAGGATGTTCTCGATCTTTCCAAAACTGACAAAATGAGACATTCCAACTCCTGCTGAGCCTCTCGAGGATGATAGAAAGAGTGGAAGTAGATGTGGATAGTGGATGTGGATACTACTGCAGGGTCAATTCCATTGTTTCAGCACTACTTCCTGGTTGGTCAGCTAGGCTCAAAACGGCTGATAGGGTTTGTTAGTGTTTGTAGAGAGTTGAGGGCAGTACTGGCCCAAGAAACTTTGCTGGTCAAAATACTGCCCCCAATCCCTCCTTTGTAAAGAAGGTGCCTAGAGTGGCCATGAAATACTACTTAACACTGGGAACAGGGCAGCATTCCCAGCTACACCCAAAGGCAGCAGATTAGAATAATGAACACTGAGCAGGCTGCAGGTCACATTCAGATGCGTCCTTCAGTACCTTGCCCCTGCCTGTCCCTCTGCACCTGCCATCTAAGTCCCATGCTGTCTAATGGAAGGACCAGCTCTGGTTGAAGGTAGTATGATAAAGATGTCATTGCCTGTAGCACTTCCCAAACATGCAAACCCGTTTGGTTATAGAAAGGCAATGTCTATGTTAGATTGCATGAATACCATTTTCAACCCTTTTAAAATGATGGTGCCTTCCACAGTACTTACACAACAGAAGGGAAGAACCATGGAACTTGCATGTGGATTTCAATTTAATAGAAAGGAGCAGCATTTTTGGCTCCTTTGGTGGTTTTCTGGTGCCAAATGCAAACAATCAGGTTTGATACTGTGGATATAACAAATGAGTTTGGCAGTTCAGCTTAATTGCAGAAGGTGCCTCAGGCAGCAATATTATTATACAGTAAATGCTCTGCTGGAACATAAGTAAGCTTGAAATATAAACAAATGCATTTGCAAAGAGCACAATGACCATTATATTTTTGTACATCTTTCCCAGTCCTCTGCATGGGCTTTTCCCTTTGCCTCTGATTTTTGAGCATAGTGGGTAGGAACGAGAGTCTGTCAACTCAGTGATTCAAAACTGAATTATGGTCTAGAGATTCCCGCCCCCCCAATATGGACAGACTATGGCTTTTGGAGATTTAATTTTTTTGTTTTGTTTTGTTTTTTTTAAGGTGAAACAAGTGCATGGTATAGGGAAAGTGTATTGCCCCCAATAATACTAGAACTCGGGGTGAACCAAAGAACCTAAATTATGGGATATTCAGGATGGTAGACACATATGTGAGCAGCTTGCCTGGGAGGATTTTGTTGTTGTTGTTGTTGTTAAGTTCACTCAGGACAAGACTAGACTTGTGTAGGCCGGGGGGAAATGAAGTGGGATTATTTCATTTTGGAGGTGGGAGAGTGGGGGTGTTTCATTTCAAATTATGTCAGTCTCAATAATATCCATTGCAAAAAAGTGAGGTGGTTTAAGCATAGCCTGGGAAGAAAGGGAATAGCCCCTCACCTCATTTCACTCAACTTTGAGCATAGACTCAGGGTCCATGAGTTCAAACCAATCTGCAAACAAAGCCCTCAGAATGCAAGAGATTATGAAAAGAGCTCCAACAGTTGCTGAGAGATTTGCCTTTGATTCAATTATATATATATATGAAATTATCTGTTCTTTTTTCCTTTAGCTTTCCTTTGGTGGCTTTGAACTTGCCTTTTAAATTCCCTTGCATCCCTTGGCCTACATCTTCTAATCAAATTTTTAAAAAAGAAAGATAAAAGGGAAAATTGCTCCAAATGGCTTAGTTATTCCCGAGAGTAGCATTAACTACCTGCAAGCTTGAAGCCACAAGGAGCCTTTCAGTACGAGAGAGAGAAGGAAGATTAAATATTACAATACATGGAGGGGAATCATATCCACTGGTTCTTCTGGGCCAGGAACTCTTCATGGAACTGTAATAGGAATCAACTGTTACTGAACTGCATTTTGAAAATAAGGGAAATTTACACCACTAAAAGTTCATTTCCCAGATTGGATTCCCAGAACAAAAGTGGCCTGAAAGGCTAATGCAACTGGCCCCACCCATGTGGTAGTACTAAGGACCCCTGACCATTAGGTCCAGTCGTGGCCGACTCTGGGGTTGCGGCACTCATCTCGCTTTATTGGCCGAGGGAGCTGGCCTACAGCTTCCGGGTCATGTGGTCGGCATGACTAAGCCACTTCTGGCAAACCAGAGCAGCGCACGGAAATGCTGTTTACCTTCCCGCCGGAACGGTACCTATTTATCTACTTGCACTTTGACATGCTTTCGAACTGCTAGGTTGGCAGGAGCAGGGACCGAGCAACGGGAGCTCATCCCGTCGCGGGGATTCGAACTGCCAACATTCTGATCGGCAAGCCCTAGGCTCTGTGATTTAACCCACAGTGCCACCCGCGTCCCTCTGTGGTAGTACTATTTGCACATATTCCCTGCTGTTCCCACACTGCTATGCACAAAGCAGGGTTGTGCTAAATTGGCCAAAAAGGTCCCTCTACTGCATTGTTTCCCAAACTTGGGTCTCCCACTGTTTTTGGACTACAATTCTCATCATCCTTGCCCACTGGTCTTGTAGTCCAAAAACAAGTTTGGGAAACACTTCCCTAGTGGAAGCCTTTGCAAGGACAGCAATCCAGCAATGTCTTGAGGCCACCAGGTTGGCTATCCCTAATGTAGGAGGCTTGGGGATGGAAGGAGGAGAGAGACTAGATCTGTCCCAAAGCGGGGGGTGGGGGTGTGAATATGGCATGACAGTGTTGCACCCAACATTGCTAAAAATAGGGGAGGATTCTTGTGAAAAATCCTGAATTTTAAAAACAGCTTTAAAAACATGCAGGTGGAAAGAGACACCCCCACACATTGAGTTGTTACCGTTCTTGTTGATCATCCCTTGCATTTCCCTCCTGCTGTTTGAGAGGCAATTTCCCCCACCCTACCCTCTCACACAGCCAATTATCTGATTATGGCTGTCTGAGGAAGGTGTGCAAGTTCTGTGTTCTCCACACTTTGCTTTCCCTGCATCTCCTCCATTTTGTCCTTGAATGAATGAGGCCTGTCCTCCAGAGCCCTCTTGCAGTGCATCAAGAATATGCAAGAAACTGAAGCTTCGGTTTGCTTAAACAGGAAACAAATATTTTGTTAACTGAAGGGTGGAGTGGAGAAAGAAAAGTAGCATAAATTAATGGTGGTTGGCAGAGGTGCCATCTTAAGTTGATTGAGGGGGCCCAACGTGACATCCTGACATTGCATGAGCAACGTTGCGAGGAGCTTGAGGGTGTTGTTAAACACCCTCTGAACATTGAGGGGGCCTGGCCCCCTAAAAAAAAACATTGGGGGAGAACTGCCTTGGCCCCTAGGAACTGACGCATATGGTGGCTGGCAGAGGCAGTTCTGAACATAGCTTTGTAAGCCTCTGTGGAGTGCTGAAGGGACAGCAGACAGGATGGGTTTGTTGTACTCTTTCAGAAAGCAACTAAAGCAATGGAGAGGTGAGGCTCAGTGTGAAGTCTGAAAGAAAGCTGCATTGGTAACCTTCAGGGCCACATTAATACCAGGAGACAAGGCCTCTGTTCCTGTCTTAGTTTGCCCTTCTGATGTCCACTCTAACATGAGGAAGCTGGTGAACTTGGCTTGCATGGATGGAGAATGTTTAGGATAACAAGTAGAGAGCCAGTGTGGTGTAGTGGTTAAGAGCGGTGGACTTGTAATCTGGTGAACCGGGTTCAATTCCCCGCTCCTCCACATGCAGCTGCTGGGTGACCTTGGACTAGTCACTCTTCTCGGAAGTCTCTCGGCCTCACTTACCTCACAGGGTGTTTGTTGTGAGGGAGGAAGGGAAAGGAGATTGTGAGCCGGTTTGAGACTCCTTAGGGTAGTGATAAAGCGGGATATCAAATCCAAACTCTTCTGCTTCTGCTTCTAGAGGAGGCATTCCTGCCGTGTACAAATGAGATGCCTCTTCTAAGATGGCACCTCCTGGAGCTGGGTGGTGACCCAGGTGCCACCACTCTCCTTGCTTTATCACCAGAAGGGCTGGCTCCAGAGTCTTCCCAAGCCTCACATAGAAGACCCAACTTAGCTCTATTCTACCAGACTGCCTGGCTGGGGACTCATAATGAGGATTTCTACTAACTTAAGAGAGAATGACAATGGCCACATTAATACCATACTTTTAAAGCACTATGATACCTCTTCAAGAAGTTGTGGCTTCCCCCAGAGAATTCTGGGAGCTGTAGTTTAAGGGTCCTGAGAGTTGTTGAGAGACCCCTGTTCCCCTCCCAGAGCTACAGTTCTGAGTAGCTTAACAATCAAGGAACTCTGGCAATTGTAGCTCATTGAAAGGAACATGAGGGTATCCTATCAACTCTCAGCAAACCCTTAACAAACTATGACTCCCAGAATTCTTTGAGAGGAGCTATGACTGCTTAAAGTGTTTTAAATGTATAGTATGACTGGGGCTGTGTGCCTCTGTGGTATACAGGACCAGATCTTGCTTCAACAGAAAATCAGCCAGTCATAAGCACACAGCAGACCTCAGAGGCACGCTACTTAGAGACTCCTGTGGTATTTTAGTCACAAATGTGTCAGGCACAAACATTTGCCCCCTCTTTCTCTCAATGAATCGCTTCTAAAATTAGAAGAAAATTAGAAGAATGGGCTGGAGTGGGGCTTAATTAATAGTTGCAAAGTAAACGGGAGTCAGTTGCAATACTTCACTTGTGTTTACGTTTGAAACCAGCACTGCAGCAAGGGGCAGGTGGCTTGGAAGTCATAAAGTATCAGGATCAGCAATGAGCAGATGGCCAAATGCCTCCCTTTTCCAGGTACCCTCCCTCTATTTTGGAAATGTCCTGCCCATTGCTAATCAGGAACCGGCTGGCCTACAACTAAAAGCTTATTTTGTCAATGCAATGAGCTAATCCTCCCCGCATAATATAAATTAAGCAATTATACTGTTGCTACAACCTATTCCCTTTTATGTGCATATCTAAATGATTATTGCTTTCCCTCTGCATAATGGTTTTTGCTACACGGGATGCCTCATTTGTTTATTTTCTTGGCTAGCGCTCTTGTCCGTGGAGAAAAAGGGAAGGCGCTTTAGGCAGTTATTGTCATCAATGCAATTTTCATGGAGAAAATCTTCATGAAAAAGAGACTTATTTGAATGACAAAAAAATAAAAAAAAATGGTGGAGTTCCCTCCCTCCATTATAGGTTATTCATTCCCTATGGCAATTGGGGGGGATAAGAAAGGGATTTTTCAGTGAAACACAATTTTAAGCAGCTGATAATGTCGATAAAGAACAAAATCACTTTAGCTTGGGACAACAAGAAGTACATAATTTGGTTCCTGGCAAGGCAATTAAAAGAGACAATTTAATGAAGCATAAAATATTGTTTGAGAAAAAATGGATCTTTCCCTTTTGCAAACAAAAGTTACATTTTCCATATTAAAAAAGAGATTAGATTAGAATTTGTCAAGCTAGAATTGTTAAATAAAATTTGCCCAGCCCAGCAAAGAGCTATATAGAATTGAACAGTGGGGAAATGTATTTGCTCATGTAAGGTGTGTATTTCTAAGCTGAAGCTCCAACAGCTTAGGTTTGGCCATAGCAAAGCCTTTTATCACAAACAGGGATACACAGGAGACAACAAAATGTTGCCGTGTATCGTCCTTCCTAAAAGGAAGTCTCCTCTTCAGGGTACCAGCAAGCTATTTCCTCAAAGCAGGGCATACAGTTTTTCTTTCAGAATTGCTACTCAACATAAAATCAATAAAGTAATAATAATTTTCCTGCTACTGTGCATGCTCATTCCTCACTAATTTCAGTGGCTTGGATTTGTTTTTATTTTATTTTTAAATGTGCTTATGCAAACCTTGTGCTCCCTGCTCCCTCCTCCCCCCCCCAACTCCTGCTGATACTTCTCTCTTGTATCCTTGGGGCCCTTGTTTGGGCCACAATCCTGTTGACAGTCAACACCTGAGTTTGCTAGAAGGTCTGTTGTACTAAAAGCATCAGGCATGCAATTTCCCTCAATCAAGCTATTCTGGAAGATGCAAACATCAATAACTTTGAGGTAGGATGAATGTGCAGGAAATTCACCCTAATGACTTAAACGCCTCCAGTATCTTAAATTTCCAAAGACTGGAAGGGGCCAGAAATGGATAGATTGCTTTGTCATTGCCCTCTGTTTTTAACAATTTTAGAAATATGTCACTCGAGACACTGCTGGAAGCATGAGTCCTGGACTAGATACACTCGATTGCCTGTCCTGTGAGGATTCCTTTTTATTATTATGTTCTTGATTCAAAAAGACTGTTCCAATAAACTGTAGCGGAACCAAGTGCTTAGCCTGCGGTTCTTTGTCCAAAACAGACTATATTCCAGTCCTGCACTGCTGTGACATCCGATAATCAGAATTGATACACTTAGTCTACCAGAATGGGCTGCCCTCATGATTTCCTGTTTGCTTGTGGCCCATTATCACAGTTCCATCCTAGGCTGCCTCCTTGCCATTCACCAAACAGCAACAGCAACCAGTGACTACAGTGGGTGATGTCTGGTTGCCATGTACTCATTCTCACATTGGTTTCAATGCATGTCTGTGCTGTGTCCATCCTTCTTCCTGGAAGCAAAGAATCCAGGAAATGTTCAACAAATTGGAAACATTTTAGAAACCCCATCAGGCATATTATCAACTCTGTAATTACAAAGGAGATAAAAAGCCATGTCGATTCATTAAAAAAAGGAAGAAAGACTACGAGGTGTTAGGATAAGGCTATCAATGGCCATCAACCATAACTGGCAAATGGGATTTCCATGTCCAGAGGCCCTATGCCTTTTGATACCCAGTAGAAGATGGAAAACCCAGGGAAAGGCTGCCACGTTCATGCCTTGCTGGTGAGCTCCTTATCACTAGCTGGAAACAGGACCCTAGACTAAACCAACTAGCCAGTCTTCCAGACTGCACTCCAGCTCCCATCATCCCAGACCATTACCCATGTTTGATGAAGTTGTCAGAGTGTCAGACCAAGACCTGGGAGACCTGGGTTCAAATCTCCACTCAGTCATGAGGCTCGCTGGGTGACCTTGGGCCAGTCACTGCCTCTCAGCCTAACCTACCTCACAGGCTTTCGGTGGGGGATTAAATGAGGAGGGGGAGAATAGGGACGCCACCTTGAAGAACAAGGTGGGATATAAATGCAATTAATAAAACAACCATAAATACATACATTTTGTCCGGGGCTGATTGGTGTTGTAGTCCACAACATCTGGAGGTCACCCTGCTGACTGCAACTCTGATTTGTAAAAATTCAAGCAGGAAGAAACAAACTTCGACCCTGGTTTGCACTATTGGTGGGATGTTAAGAGTCCATTGTACTAGTCCAACCTTCAATGGGATTTCACCCTGATCCTGCTCACAAGCCTTTGATCAGGGATACTGATCTTTCAGAGTACTTCGTTTAGTGCTTATCGACAAAGTTGACTCAGCATAGAGTTAAAACTATGGAGCTCACTCTCATGGGAGACAGTGAAGGCCGCCAACTTGGAATGCTCTAAAAGAGGATTAGGCAAATTCATGGAAGACAACACTATCAATGGCTACTAGCAAGGATGGCTACATCCTGCCTCTCCACTTTCAAAATACTAGTTGCTGGGAATCATAGGTGGGCAGAATGCTGTTATGAACTCATCTCTAGCTTGCAGGCTTCTCACAGGCATCTGGCTGGCCGCTGTGAGAACAGGATGCTGGACCAGATGGGCCATTGGCTTGATTCAACAGGGCTCTTCTGTTCTTCTCAGTGCCCCTAACTGAATGAGCACGATGTCCCTAGTGGTAAGCTACCGGTGAGAAATGCTCCCCGTGACATGTAAGCAATAAAGGAAAAAGCAGGGCGTGCTTTTCTTATATGGACATTAAGGGGTGTAGATGGGGTATACTTACGAATTGCATACTGTATGAGAAGCAGCACAGAGGTAAGCTCACCTGGGTCTAATGTGAACATCAAATCCATTTCCTAGCAGTTCCCCAAGCACTGTTTCTCTCATCCTGCTCTGGAGTCCAGGTTTTCACAAGGACTTTCAAGCCTTCCGAGTTCAGCTCAAGAGGTGAAGATTCTGCAGTGTCAAGAAAGACTGTCAGAGATAAGAAACTAGCAAACAAGGCATCAATCAAAGTATTCAGCCACTTAATCAAAAAGCAATAGAACTTCAACTAATCCCTCTTGCTGTTTCAGAGGAAGTTTCTGAAGCTATAATTAGGATGAACAGAGAAGAGGAGAAAGGTGGGGATGGATCCAGCCACAGCAACATACCAAGATCTTCTCTTATTTACCATTTCTAAAGCAAGCACTGGTGTGGCCCATGCAGAGGGTATCGTTTGATTGCTTAGACTAGCTGGCTTACTCATCCGCTTTAGCTTTGGAAAATGCTGCAAAAAGGCAAATTCCCTTGCAAAAGGAACAGGCAAAAGCAGGAAGCAAAGCAGGAACAAACAAAATTTCCCACGTACCATTTAGCTTCAGAAAGTCACTGAGGAATGAGATTCCCTAAGCAGAGTAAGTTTGCTTATTAGAATTGTTAGGGAACCAATATCCTAGGTCTCTAATTTAATTATTATTATTATATATTTACTTTATTTGTTAGTCATTTCCACAAGCATAGTTTCCTGGAAGATGAACCGTCAAGAACAATTTGAAAACATAAATCCAATTAAAAAACCCACCAATCTTATAACAATACAAAAATCCAATACGTTAAACAACCACATCAGAAGGGGGGGGGGGAGAGAATTTCACTGTGGTCTACTAACCACAGTGAACCACAAAAACATCTTTGTGGGGCGAAAACCAACATGAAACACAGAGAATAAGTTAACATCAATTTTTAATAATATTTTAAAAGCCTAGAGAAATAATAATTAGCAGTCCTACTTATTAATAGTGCCTGGTCCTAAAAGACATTAAAGTTGGGGCCAGGTGAGCACCTCTGGAGAGAGCATTCCACTACAGAAAAGGAGAGGATTTCTCCCTTGATGCCTGTTGTTAGCTGCCCACAGAAAAAAAATAAATCTGCATTTTGGATTTTAAAAGCTGGAAACTTACATTGAATTTACTAAATAGACATGGATCATCCTCTTTTCACTGATAGAGTATCAGTGCAGTGTGATAGATTACCACAATTAGGGTTGTCAACTCCCCCCCCCCCTCAGCATGGCTCCTGTGGCTTTAATAGATGTATGCCAAATGGAAATCCAGAAAGTGAAGCTTTCCTCAGCTAGAAATGGACCAGTTTTGTTTCCTCTCAGGTCCTCATTCTTCCCGGCTTAAATTTAATTTGTCCCATTTCCACATATATATTACACATTTGATTCCAACAGCAAAGTGTTCATGAACATGCATATGTATTTTGGCACATGCTTCTCTCCATATACATGTTTTTGTACGAATGGCTGTTATATGCATTTTAAAGCAATTTCCTCCCATAACAGAATGCATTTCTGTACATTATTTTCACCAATGTACACATTTGGGCATGTACTTTTCAGCAATATGTGCATTTTATATGCATTATTTGATTGGAGAACTACACCACAAAATTCAGATAAGTGCATATTTTGAAGGAGCGTTGTGCTTTAGTTCATGGATTAGTCTGAGAACTTATTTGGTACATCTGCTTTAAATTTGGACTGAATGGATTCCTTCCCATCCCTGCCCACAGTACTGAATCCAAACTGAAAGATTTATGCAAGTTTGCATTTTATTCTAATTCCAGAATATAGAATCATAGAATTGTAGAGTTGGAAGGGACTGTGAGGATCATCTACTCCAACTCTCTGCAATGCAGGAATCTTTTGCCCAAAGTGGGGCTCAAAACCACAACCCTGAAATTAATAGTCTCATGCTCTACCTACTTGAGCTATCCCTCATTAAGTGTGTGTGTGTGTACAAGTAAAAGTGATCTTGAGTATTGCCCCTCAGGACTGAAGAACTTTGGGTAAGCTCTTTCATTAATAGCTCTCCAAAGCAAAAATAATTGCATAAATACCAACATAGTTTTGAAAAGCCAGCCATCCTATGCGGATAAACCATACTGTGTTGATGTCCCGTTGCATGCAGAAAATTATCCATTGCCCTTGACATTCTTATATGATAAAACCTGAGAACTGGTACATACAGTGACCATTAGCTCCATGTAGACTCTGCTTCTGAGTACTTAGAAAAATCCATCAAGTGATTTAGTCTTTTCACAGACAACAACAACAGAAAACAATTTCCACCACAGTGGTATATATCAAAGCTGCGTCACTGCAGCTGTACCCAGGAACAGACCAGTTTACTCATTATATTCCCCATACAAATGTCATCCCCAGGTGGCTGGCAATATTATTGTATGGAATCATTTTCCACCCTGCAGCAGGCTGGTCCTAAGTGAACTTCTACCAGAGGCTGAAACTTAGAACTGCAGCCTTCAGTTATGAAAATTAGGAACCTCTTTGGCATTGCACCTCCTTCATGAGCTTCTGTGATCATATCCTTCTGTGATAGATTATTTTAAAAAAAAATAGTAAAGAAGGTTTCCAACATAGCTCATTTCTTAAGAGAGGGAAGATGAATTGAACGACAAAAAAAATAAATCTTACGCCATTCAAGGTTATTTTTAACCTGACATTTCTCTGATGCTTTCGTTGCCTAATTGATGACACCTCCTGGTAATCTTATGTCTGACTTCAGTATTTATAGTTTCACAATTATCTGGGCACTCCTAATGAGCTGCTAGCTGATGAAGAGGGGCCTCCAAGATTCTGGTCCTCTAGTATGAATCAGCAAAGGGATGGTCTATTAGGCCATTTGTGAAGCTGAGGCTCCAATACTTTGGCCACCTCATGAGAAGAGAAGGCTCCCTGGAAAAGACCCTGATGTTGGGAAAGATTGAGGGCACGAGGAGAAGGGGACGACAGAGGACGAGATGGTTGGACAGTGTTCTCGAAGCTACGAACATGAGTTTGACCAAACTGTGGGAAGCAGTGGAACACAGGAGTGCCTGGCATGCCAGAGGGTCCATGGGGTCACGAAGAGTCAGACACGACTAAACGACTAAACAACAAATTAGGCCATTCATATTTGCTTAAGGACCTGGGCTACATACTGCAGTTCCCTTCCCCCAAAATAATAAATCCTTCCATCCAAAACCACTCACCATTCTTGGAAGGAGACACAGGAAGAAGCAAGTATAGTGACAATTTGCTCTGTGATGCAATGGCAGCCAAGTTTCTGTCTATTTTGACATGCTTCCATCATTTCCCAACAGCATTTTGCAATGAGGATTCAAGCACGAAGCAACAGGCTACCTTCAGCGCCCACCAGCAAAGACAAGAACAGCTGTGCATAGGATGTCAAGCAGTGCAGGAGAAATTAATTTCACTGGTGTGATGCTACTAACTATGATCTGGGCACAAAGGAAGTATTCTGTTCAGATTTATTTGTTTTTCCTCTTTTGAGGCTACACAACTGTGCAAAAACAAACACTTCACAAAAGAGGATGGCTCTTGAAAATTATACCTCTTTCAGTCCTAACTTTACTGATGATGGGGGGAAAACAAGGCTTCTATACTCATGAAATGGTGGTTTGGGGTTAAACCAGTATCCTGACCCTATAACACAGGGGAACTTGATGCCCGGGAGCCAAATGCAGTCCCCCCAAGCATCACCGTCTGACCCTGCTTTGCAACTTTCTTTTGCCTGTCAGGAATGTGCCCTTACACCCAGATGACACCACTGCCTCTCTTGGATAGAGGACAGAGAGGAACATAGGAGTGTGAGTAGAAACTGTACAAAGGTAACATTTGCATCCACTGCTCCACCTACTTTGTCTCTGGCCATGTCACTGGCAGGTGGTTGAAAAAGATTACCCACCCTACTATAGTACTTAACAGCTCAAAAATCTCAGGGGCTGATGATGAGGTTTCTCCCTCACCTTCCACAGCAAAGGAGAGTAGACCTATGGTCACCCAAATGATGTTGAACTCCAACTTCATTAGCTCCAATGACCATGGAAAGTGGTCAGGGATAATGGGAAGTATCACCCAGCAGTATCTGGAAGGCTACTAGTTTTGCTGCCCATTCTACATCAGCCACATTAGGTCACTGCTCTGTGTGGACAAAAGATATCATCATTAAGCTTGCGTTGACATTTCTGGGAATGATGCATAAACTTCCCCATTCCCTGGGGTCCTTTACTGCTGCTATGAGCCCTTTCAGGTATAAAGGCCATATCTGTTTCATATTAAATTCTTACAACCTGTGTTGGGGATAGGACATGCTCTGAGAATCACGAGAACCCCTTTCTTAGGCAATGAAAAAAGTTTCCTAAATATAAATGTCTAGAAGAACCGATTTTCCACCAGTGGTAAACACCAAATACGCTCAGGTGTTTCATTCCTGCCTTTAAGCTGTGTAAATGTGAGGAATAAATGCAAGCTGCTACAAACACTTGAACTTTTATTGTACAGGTTAAATGCTCAATAACTTTAACAAATAATAAAAAAAACCAACCACATTCCTCACTGAATAGCAAAATGCCAGGCCATTTAGATTAGCCATGCTCAGATTCCTTCTGCGATTGGGGTGTAATTGTCCACAAGCAAAGAACAATCACTCAAAATTAGTGCTTGTCACTGAACTCCACATTGCCTCCAGTGGCACTTGCAAATGTTCCTCGCTTCAATGTGTGCTGAAACCCGCTACTGACCCAAATCAAAAGGAAAGCCTCTCTCCATTTCTGCCCTCCCCAAATGGGCTAGCTTTGGCCTTCTGCAGCAATATTTGGCAGAAGCAACCGGTGGACTGTACTGAAAATTCAGCCACAATTCACATATGTACAAGCACACAAACCTATACAAAAACCTCACCCTGCAAGCTCTGAAGTTCTATGGCAATTTAGCATTGGGCAGGCATAGAATCAGAGAGGATAAAAACAGGCTGAATTTAAAAGGTATTAATACTGAATGAGAATTACAGATTGGTAGAGTTGGGACTCCAGACATCATCTAGTCCAACTCCCCGCAATGCAGGAATCTCAACACTAGATCGTACATGACCTAGGTCCACACCTGATTATTACCTCCAAGGAAGCAGATCTCCAATAAGCCAGATAGAAACATGCATCCACTGTTCAGTCACCCCCAATGAAACTGACTGCTAAGGCTGACATCAACCATGGTCGGCTGCTCCATCCAAGAGGGCCGTCTGACAGTCACACTATGCCAGGAGGGTAATTGCATAGTGGTACAAATGGGCTCAAGCAAAGTCAGATAAGCATTCAAGAGATGTTATTAGCATTGAGCCAAACTGGGTAGGTAGAGCTTTGTGAACATTGTCACACAGTTCTTGAAAAGAGCTTCCACTTATCAGCAATTTTCCAGCAGAGTGAGGGAAGAGACAAAAATGTTCAATGTTCAATGCATATATACTTTTAAACCCACCCATTTATGTGAATGAGGTTTCAAATACTTTTAAAATGTGCACTAGTGCAAATAAATAGGCTTTAAAGAGAGCCTTTGGGTGTGCTCTAGTAACCAGCAATCAACTTTTTAAATAAGTGTAGATATGCCAACTGAAAAGTAAGTTCCATTGAGTTCAATGGGACTTTCTCCTAGGAAAGTGAGTTTAGGATTGCAGCGCTTTCCACATTAGAAGTTTATGTGGTTCTGCATGCAACAGTGAGTTTTTTATAAGGTGCCTAGGATCGGCACCAGTTCATAGCAACGAGGCTGCAGAAAGGTGCAGTCAATATCCTCCCAAGTATCCTTCCAATGGCACCAAAGCAGCAGCAGACCTGGAAACAGAACCAGCGCTTGAATTACCACCAGAGGAGTTTTACCTTCTGTCCATTTGGCTACAGTTTTCCAAAGGCTAGACAGGGCATTATTTGGCTAACACAGAGTGGCAGAAAGATGGGTGTAATGTGAGCAGGAACTAGTAATTTAGAAATAGTTTTATGGGGGGCAAGCAATCAGTTATGGGTGACACCAGCAGGGAAAGGAATTTAAGAGAAGCTGACTAGTTTCAGTTTTGCATATAGTGGGTTCGAGTTTAGCAGCATAGTGGTAAGTAATGTTTCTTCCTTCTAATCCAGTTTCTGTGGTTCATTAGTAAGCTTGCAAATATTACAAGAGAAATTAGGGTCCAGCGCCTGTGGGATTTTTATTACGACTTAATTCATTAAGTCGGGAGGGTTCGCAAACCTTATTTACATCCTTTAAAATGGCAGCTTTTCATCAAAAATCACATGTGTTCAGCACTATGCTACTATCCTGTTGCTTGTGAGAGGGCCACATCTTCTCCCTTTTACAGAGATCCTTGCAATGATCTTTTTGATTCATAACAAAGTTTCACTTCTCACCAAATTTTTTCCTTCAGATATTTTATCTATTAAGTTTGTATCCCCCTCCTTCTTCCCAAAGGAGCCCAGGTTGACAAACAACAAAATATTTAAAAATTACAACTTCAGATAAAATAGAACATATTTAAATAAGTAAATCCATCTAAAACATTTTTTTTTAAATGGAAAGCAAATGAAAACCATATGCAACATAGCTGTCAACTTTTTCCTTTTCTTGCGAGGAATCCTATTTGGAATTTCCCTTTTAAAAAGGGAAAAGTTGACAGCTATGATATGCACGCATTTAAAAACAATTATTGTACATACCCCCACAGTTACTACTTTCAAGGTTGGCACAGTCGGTATTTCTCAGTCATTGAATCCTTGAATAAACAGGCACATCTTTAGATTTCCTCTAAAAGTGAGAAGGGAGACAGATGCACCTCACCAGGGAGGGCATTCCACAAACAGGGAACCACCTGGGAATTTACACTAAGTTGCTTCTCTTTTGTATTATCACAGTTCACCATGTTTTGTATATTCTTCAAGCTTGTTACATTCAATATTAAAATCATATGCAGTAGACATTGTTGGGATTTTCTGGAGTGAACAGTTCCTTGGGAAGCACTGCACTTTCTTTTTTTCAGTTGTTCTTTCTTATTCCTCCCTCATTTTTTAAAAATATAATCTCTGGGTAGAACTGTGCTTTCTAGGACCATTGGATTAAATAAGCATTTCCTGTGTATTTTGAGATGGCCATAGCCCCACACGGACCTGTTATCAGGCATCATCCTGGTCATTAGAGCTAGCTTTCAACTTGCCATTGGATATCTTCTTCAAAAATCCAGTTTACCTAACTGAAGTTGATACAATTGATCCCCACTTGGGTGTGACTGATCTGCAATTTGAACAGGAGATCAAACCAGGTCATTCTATCCATGACTCTGAACCTTTGGATTTTCACTTTATTGGGGTTCTCTCCTTTTTTATTAAAAAAAAAACCAACCTTTTTTATTATGGTTCTTTGTCACAAACCATTATTTCTTCCTTTATGGAGCCTGGAACAGCTAACTGATCAGGCTTTTAAAAACAAATCTTTCCACTCCATGTGACTGGTGTGATTTCCAGGATGTGAAGATGTAACTCTGCCACTTCATCAATAATATATATATATATATATATATATATATATATATATATATATATATATATGCAGTATAAACTTTTATAAGGAGAGTTGATGTGCTCCTGTTCCAAAACGGATTGTAGGAAGCATAAAGTGCCATAAAGAGAGCAAGCCAAGGATTTGTCCTTTTAATTCCATAATTCTTCTTGTGATAATGTCAGTAAAACTCTGACATGTTGAGAAAGTACATTCTCTACGAAGATATGGGATGGGGAGCCTATTATTAGAACTGAAGGGAGCTACACTTTTCAAGCGGGTTAAGGTATTTTCGTCTTTATCGCTTTCCTTCATTTGTCGTATTCAAATATGCAACACTTGGGGAGCTTTGTATCCAAACCAAAGAGGTCAACCATATTTCAGTATAATTATTTTTTCTTACCAATTTGGCTTTTAGCTTATGTCCAGAGATTATTATTCTGAAATACATTAAACTGCCAAAGAATTTAGTTATGGCAAGCACTACACCAGAGTTTACACTTGTGATGCTACGCTCATAATAATTTATTAATTTTAAAGCATTTATAAACCACCTAGTGTATTTTTTTTCCACAAAAGCATGAATGGTATACAATGTAACAAAACAATATCCTTGAAACAAGAATACATCCTAATGCCAATAAAACCACAAAACATATAAATTCATGTAAAAGCATACAAAAGCAAATAAAATGATCTCGCTCAGGTGGCGCAATGGTCAGCACATCTGGTTGTTAACCAGAAAGTTGGTGGTTCAAGCCCCCCCAGGGATGGCTGTGGGCAGTATTCCTTCATGGAAGGTTGTTGGACTAGATGACCCTTGGGGTCCCTTCCAATTATACAATTCTATGATTCTATGAAAACACACATAGTGCAGGGGATTCAAACACATAAGACAGCATCTAATCTTATGGGTCAGGGAAAACCTGGGCAGAAAGGTAAGTCTTTGTAAGTCTTTGTGCTCTTCAAGCAACAGAGTAAAGCACAATAATAGCAGTGGAATAAACAGCCTATGTGGCAAGATTCCCACAGTCTCTAGCACCGAGTGCTATTTTGTCAGCTCACCTCAAAAAGGATATTGTCGAGTTGGAAAAGGGCAACCTGCTTATTCTGATGAGTGGGGCCCTGGACATCAGCTACAAAGTCCTCCCTTGATGGCACAACCTGGATATTCTTTCAATTTCATATACAGTGGTACCTCAGGTTAAGTACTTAATTCGTTCCGGAGGTCTGTACTTAACCTGAAACTGTTCTTAACCTGAAGCACCACTTTAGCTAATGGGACCTCCTGCTGCCGCTGCACCACCAGAGCACAATTTCTGTTCTTATCCTGAAGCAAAGTTCTTAACCTGAAGCACTATTTCTGGGTTAGCGGAGTCTGTGACCTGAAGCGCATGTAACCTGAAGCGTATGTAACCCGAGGTTACACTGTACTGTTTCAGCACTGCAATCGTATTTTCATCATCGAGGACATAATTCTTAGAGTAAAACATATGTACAATAATTTCTCCTGATACACAATTCTTATGTAGGTGACATAATAATTTTCACTATGTGATCTAACAAGACTTTAAAAAGAAAGATATCCTTGTTATTGAATTGAAAAATGAGACATTAGACACTGGAACAGGGACTGGAGACAGGGGTATTATAAAAATAACCACACTGGTTAGCAAATTGGCCAGAGGAGCCAGGGGGACGGGGCAGGAAATCATTAAATAACCGACAGAAAGAAAGCCATGGATGACTTAAAGATGAAGCAGTTTAAACAAGCATAGAAAAATAAGTACCTTTTTAGTGAAATGTTTATGGGATTTGAAATGGTGACGCATTTGTTTCCCAGGTTTGCTGGGCATCTGGCGCCTTTGTTTGATACTTGTCTGGTTGCACTGCTTACAAATGTTGAAAAATAAGTATTTTTCACGGAACCTGTAATAAGGACTTTGGTGAGCAATATAATGAGCATTGTCCTAATGCAAACATCAATTCCTTATTCACATGGCAGAAGCAAGTTTTCCCAAAAGACTGCAGGATCAGAAGCACCCTAATTGTTGGAAAGAACACTAGCTCCTAAAAGAACAAGAAGTTAATGTAAGAGTGGCCATTGTGCACAGGAGGATGATAGAATCACTTGGAATTTTTGATAAATAGAAGCTATAGTGAATTGCAGGTCTACACATGAAACAAATGAAGCTCCTCTTGGAACATGAAGCTGCAGTTACATGACACTCCTCTTGGAAGCTACGTCTGATGCAGAACATGTTAGGGAAGCTGTCAAGAGGCAGATTACAACAGTGCGTCACCCTCTCTTCTTAAAAAAAGTAATTATTGGGAATTATTGGGAAAACAGCCCAGGGAAAGATTTACCTGAAATATAGAAGGAGCCTGGGGTAACTCATCACTCCTTGGGGAGAGGAGGACATAAATCTCACACTATGGATCATGTATTTCTCCTGCTACTACTACCAAAGAATACAGTGCAGTGGATATGATTTGTCCTAAAAGACATAAAATAGATCTTGGTCAAAATGTGCCAGTTGAAAGAGAAATGGTCTATGTGTAGATGAAAATTAGGAAGAATGAAGGACTTTAGCTTTCAACTCATTTAGTACCCACCAATAATCTACAGCATGCCTCTAAGCTCTATGAAGGGAAAGAAAGGCTACCAGCAGACTCACACCATTCATTTAAAGCACACTCAACAAGTATTAAAAGCACATACCTTTCCCCAAAGAATCTAAGGAAGTGTAGTTTACCCTTCACAGAGATACAACTCCTAGCACCCTTAACAACAAGTTTCCTGGATTCTTTGGGGGAAATCATATGCTTTAATTGTATGGTGTGTACCTGCCCTAAGACTGCAGTCCTCATGCCATGTACCTGGAAGTAAGCCCCGTTGAATTCAATAGGACTTACTTCTGAGTGGACATTGAAAGGATTGCACTAGGAGTCCAATTTCCACCATGCTTAGCACATCAGAATGGGCCTGCACCCAAAGCTCTCTCCCAAAGTCCTTAATAGCTTGGTTTATTTTCACATTGTCCTTTGTTATCCTTATCATAACTATTGTGCATCTGCAGAACGTTCAGACCCCTGCTGTACAGTACTGCGAGCATAGGGTTGTTGTTGTTTTTTAAAAAAAGAAAATAAGCACTGAACCACTCAATTCTCCTCCTCTATGCCTGCACCTTACAAACATTTGTTGAATTTAGCTTTTATATCAGTTACTTTATAAGAACATGAAAAGCCCTGCTCAGTAGCACTTACCTTGCAATGGTTCCCCCCCCCACCTTCCATTCCTAAGTGACCAAATAGCAAAGCTAACCTAAATCCTAGCAATATCTCATTGATTTGTCCACTTTCTACAAAGTTTGTGTTATTATTTTTAAAAAATATCTTTGCAGTTTCCCTCTCCTATACTGGAATGTGCACAAGCCAGACCTAATTTTTTAAAAGTGAAGGGGGAGGGGTTATCACACTACAATTATCCCCCTACAATTGGGTATGGGGACCTTTTGCTCTCCAGATGTTGCTGAACTACAATCCCCATCATCTCTGGTCATTGGCCATGGTAGCTGGGACTGATGGGCTCTGTAGTTCAGCAACATCTGGAGGAGCAAAGGTTCCCCACACCTGCTCTAGAACTATGTCAGCAGCCATTATATGTGGAAATGGAACTGCACATCTGCAAGGTCATAACACAAAGGCTGAAATGCTATTAGAGCTTGGTCTGAAACTCTGACTCTGGCCTCCTCCTTCTTGCTGCCCTCCCCTTCTTTTTCCATCAAGGCCAGGGGTGGGGAACAGGATCCTCCCAGCCAGTCAGATCCTTTGACTTCCCTGACAACCCTCTTCCATAGGTCATTTTGAGACCTCCCACCTGCCAGTCATTAAATTGTAGAGTTGGAAGGAGCCCCCAATAGTCTAGTCCAACCTCCTGCAATGCAGAAATCTCAGCTAAGGCACCTTCTCCCTGCAACTATGGGCTATACTTTCCCTTTGTGATTTCCCCTTTCTTGCATTTCTTATACATGCCAGGTTTCTTATTTCAGCTCATTTGTAAGCTCATTAAGCAGCCACACTGGTTTCATTACGTGCGTCTCATTCTTCTTTCTTGTTGGAATTGTCTGCATTTGTGCCTTCAGTATTTCACCTTTAAGAAACTCCCATCCAACTTTGACTACCTTAAGCTTTCACTCGCCTATGGATCATGAAACCCAAGAGGACGTGATCACTTCCTCCCAAGGTTCCCTGTACTTTTACTTCATTGATGAGTTCCTCCCTGTTGGTGAGGACCAGGTCCAAGATAGATGATCCCCTTGCTGGAAAATGAAATTGCCAGTGAGGCAGTAGAGGAATTTGTTGGACCTTACATTCTTGGTAGAGTTTGAGTTCCATCAGACATCAGAAACTCACAGTGTGGTCACTGTTGTTTTCCTCTCCTACATCTTTTACCCATATACTCTCAATCTGCCATCCATGCTCCCAGGTCATGGATATCTTCACAAGTGTACATATCCTTTACTCCTCCATGCCTTCAGAAGAAGATTCCTTGCATTCAAGTCTAAAGCTAACGTAGTGTGATCAGATTAAAACAACATACAAACATGCACACTACAAAAGAAAGGGAAAGCTGTTTTGTGCTCTTTGAGGGAGTGAATGGGGCTCAAAATTGTGGTAATTAAACGGGGAGAGGAGTGGTGGAAAGGAAGCAAATAGCTGACAGTAATGCTATCCATTTGAGCAATGTGCACCAAAATCATGGAAGTTCCATTATTGTCTAAAAGCAACTCAATGTTTGCTATTAGGAGAAATGATAACTACTGTGGCCAGCTTTGCTTCCACACAAATCAGTTGTTAATAACTTCGCTGCTGTGACTCAATGCACTGATGATGCATTGACTCCAGGCATCTGTTAGGCGATCAGCACTGAAAAAATCAGAAGGGCTCCCAGGTCCAAGCTACTTATTATGCTTTTGTGAGCATCCCAAGATCACGCTCCCAGAAATAGCCTCCCCATGAGCAGGGATTGTGACCTAGTATGGAGTGTATGGTCTGCTAAAACTCCGGTTGGGCGGAGCAGAATACAGAAAGTCTGCTAGGGCTGCAATAAAAACAAGCCAGCTGGTATAATTCAATTAAGGCTTTGCTAGCGCTCATAAAAATAAAGAGAAAGTGAATCAATCTCCACTTTCTGGAAGGTCATGTCCCCAAACTCTGCCCCCCAATTGCCGCTGAAACACCTCATTTCAGGGGTGATAGGCTAATTTTCAAGAAAGGAGGACATTATTGCCAGGTCTGGATGTCTCTGGCACTAAAAAATATTCAAAACATTCACGAAGGAAGCCCCTGGAATTAAAAATTCTACAAACCTGCTATGCCATATTTGCTTACTTTGCATTATTTCTGCTAGCACAATATTGGGAATGTTTTATAACAAAGGCCAGTAATGGAGGGGAATTAGAGGTAAGGGGGGGGGACTGGGGGTCTGGAGGTGGAACAGGGTTGCCAAACCAAAGTTGGCACCATTGCCTGTGAAGGCTTTCTTCTTCTTCGGTTGCATTAGCACAGAGTACATAGCCAAGCATAATATGGCTAATGGGAAAAGCAAGAGATTACAAAACCCTATTATATATACACATACCAGGCTAACAGCAGATTCAGATGGCAATAAGAATTAATTTGAAAAATGGCTACCATCTGCTGCCCAGTACAAGTTTGCTATACCAAGGACTTCTCAGAAGATACAGCTGTCTCTCTGAGCTTATGCATTCTAGAACCATTTACAACTAGTTCCAAAAGGACTTTCTTTGCATTAGGCATTGATTGGATGTCATCTTTTTAATATATTCTAATATGTACAGTATAATTAATGTTCATATTAGCAAAAAAATCTGGGTCTCTGTAATGCATGGTTCCCAAACATGGGGAGACCTTTAATCATGTTTTTATTAGGTATTTGTTGCATTTATATCCTACCTTTTCTTCAAGGAGCTCTTCTCACTCAACACAGAAAGGGCACAGGTGGAATGGGTGGAGGTGTTGGGGACAAAGCTGGCATATGCATTGCAGCCTCATGGACCCTACTTGGGTTGCCACTCCCTCTTCATGCATAACACCTGAACAGAGCTTGGTAGTGAAATTAATCCCTCCTACAGGGTTGCCAACTTTCCAACCAGTCTCTGTAAGTGTGCCCTCAACAGCAACACTGCAATTAGCTGGTGATAACAGCAATCTCTATGCCATTAAAAGCTTTACCAGCTAATTGCTGCATATCAAGATGTAGTTACAGCGAAAAATGTTAGTGGTTCTACCCTCCTATAATCCCTTGATAAAATTTGCTACACTGCCTCTGTTGTCATCTGAATATTACAAGTTGTTCATTCAGAGAACAATTCAATACATTTTATAATAAAAGATTAGTAAGCAACTGTATTTAGAGAGAGTATACTAGCAGAGAATGGCAGCTGAAAATGGAGCAGAGGGAGAAGTTACTAAAATGAGGCAGGGTCAGCAGATTTTCATCAGCAGATGTAAACGGGTAGCCAAACAAACCTAGAATCAATACACTTTATGAAATCTATATGTTAACATGTTTACCACTGTACAAAACCAAAGACAAACCATTTGCTATTTTTAGATGCCTCTTTATTATGCACAATGCATTCTTCTCCTGTGCGTCCATCACCAACACAATTATCTTGTATGCACTTACACCGTTTGCTGCAGTCCTTGGGAAATAAATCAGACTGCGACATTAGCTGCAGTCACGTCACGAAGGAAGATCATGCGCACAGGAGACTTTTTGAAACTCTTTATGCCTGCTGTATTTATATCTCTCTGCCTATAAGTGTATATAGATAGGTAAATAATACATAACATTCTGCATGACACCCTCGTATGATTTTTCAAAATTATTCTTATTAACAACAATTATCCATGCCTCAGAAGGCATAGCTGCAAAATGGGAAGAGGCAGGAATGCAGTATCACCAATATACAGCGATTCTTTCTAATCATGAAATGAATGTCTCATGTTTCCTTCTCAGTCCTCCTCACATACAACATCAATTGAAAATGTCACCATCCACCCTGTAACAGGCACATAGTTTTGGCTTTGACTCCTCTGCCTGCTTTGTCCCCCATATTAAGTCCCTCACCAAATCACATTGCTTCTCTTATTCAAATGTTTCAAAAACATGTCCTTCCTTTCTGTCTTCTCAGTAAAACCCTGGTTCATGCCCTGGTTGTCTCTCAGACTAAAGGAGTTTTCTCCTCTCTGGTCCTGTTTCACCTTGAACCCCTGATATCAATCCAGCATGCTACTAAGCAAAGCATTCACTTCTCTTGTTGCTCTGATCATGACTTTTCACGATATTTCTTTATCTCATAATATTAGAAACTGCTAAGGCAGCCAGTTAATGAACAATTATAACAATTAATGAACGTTTAAAACACCTGCACAACTGTTACTTGGCAACAGTGGATTTGTTGAATAAACAAACAACTAAAAAGAAAGTCAATTCAGTATTGCTAGCTGAATAGACACTTATCACAGGTCTTTTCAGTCTATCAAGAGCCAACCCTTCTCTCTGCTTAATCTATCCATTTTCTTTCCTTCTCTCTTCTTCCTTAGTTCTCTCTTCAGTTTCTCTACTCCACTGTTTCCCCTAGTCTTTGCTGCTCTCCAAAAGCTCCTTCTAAACCAACATCACAATTTCTTTTATATCTATTTTGCACAGCCCACAATCTAGGATCAGGCATTATATATCCACCCCCACCCGACGATACATACATACGGTACATCCTGTCCTGTGTCCTGTATCCTGTATGTGTTAGTCCTCTTAAAACAAGGGCAGCTGTAGTGACCTCCTTATACAGTGGTACCTTGGTTCCCAAATGGCTTGGCTCCAGAACAAATTGGCTCCAGAACGCCGCAAACCTGGAAGTGTTGCAGTTTGCGAATGTTTTTCATAAGCCGCTGTGTTGTTCCTTGTTGCCACCCAAGGAACCAGTATTTTGTAAATAAATACTTGGCAATCCAATTCACACACAAGCACTCTCACATAGTAATTGCTAGCAGGGCCTGTGATAGTCCAGGGTACCAAACCTGGGAATGGGGCACTCTCAGGGTGTTAACAGCTGAAACAAATAGTATGAACAGCTGTAAAACTGACATTGCTGACCTGTGTTGCCAACATCATACTATCATTGTATGCGTGGGAAGGGGAGAATTCACATCATCTGTGCCGGTTCATCAATTGCTGTGCATGTTAGGAATTCTGATGTGATCTATGCATGCACGTTATCACCTTCTGTTATAGGGATAAATCATGCATGCAAATCATGCATCCAAGTTGTGAAAGGAGCTACAAATGGCGTTCTTTAAAAAGATAAATAAAAGTTGAGTAAGTGGAAGAAGCGCCAAATATATCCTTGTCTGGGCACCGTTTGATCTAGGCCATGTCTGAATGGTAGTCAATTAAAAATGAACTGGAGGTCCAGACTTGGCCTCTGCTCAAACAAATGCATTGCATTTCTGCTGTTTAGACTCAATAACTCAGAATACACCGCACAAAACTGCAAGAAACTCGGAAAGTCCATTCTCCTTTTTTATTTACTTTTAAACTTTAATACCAATCTTAAAAATAATCATTGACTAATAATGTTTAAGACTTCAGTTTTGTTTTCGGAGAAGTGGGAGGGACAAATAAATTATTGGACAATAGTGAAATAAACCTTTCAACATCAAACCAATTTACAGTAAAACACAGTAAAATGCTGCCTGATTGAATATACATTCCAGCTTTAAAATACTTTATCTCAGTTCATACATATAAATCTAATACTAGGCCTGAACTCTGATAGTCATGAATCTTTCTTTGCAAAACAGTACAAACATTAATGATTCACTGTATTTTTGAAAAGAAAAAATAAAACTTTGTCCATGCACTATTTCTCCACAGAAAAAGCAGTGGAATAATCTTAGCATGCCATACAAATGTTCTTCTAACTCTTTATTCTTGTAACTTTTTCTGGGACTATAGCTGTGACAAAAAAGCCCTTTCGCTAGAGTTTCTCTCTAAATTGAAACTGAATTTCAGATGTCTGGAAATCTAACTGACCTAATCATATGCTAAAAGGTAAAGGTACCCCTGACCATTAGGTCCAGTCATGACCGACTCTGGGGTTGCAGCGCTCATCTCGCTCTATGGGCCAAGGGAGCCGGCATTTGTCTGCAGACAGCTTCCGGGTCATGTGGCCAGCATGACTAAGCCACTTCTGGCGAACCAGAGCAGCGCACGGAAACGCCGTTTACCTTCCCGCTGGAGCAGTACCTATTTATCTACTTGCACTTTGACATGCTTTCGAACTGCTAGGTTGGCAGGAGCAGGGACCGAGCAACAGGAGCTCACCCCGTTGCAGGGATTCGAACCGCCGACCTTCTGATCAGCAAGTCCTAGGCTCTGTGGTTTAACCCACAGTGCCACCTGCGTCCCTAATCATATGCTAGCAAACAGCAAAAGTGTTTCAGGAGTTGTCACCTTGTATCTCCAGAAAACTCATTCCAAAGCAACCGAGAGGCTCAAGTTGTCTTTCTGTAGCACCACACTACAGTGACCCCCACACTGGCAACCTCAAAGTTAGGCTACTGTAACTTTCTCTGTGTGAGGCTTCCCTTGAAGCTAGTTCAGAAGCTGCATTTTGTGCGTGATCATATTGCCAACGTCTACAGCAGGCATAGGCAAACTCAGCCCTCCAGATATTTTGGGGCTACAACTCCTAACTGTTGGAAAACAAGCCTTCTCGGGAGAGACTGGCAACTCTCCCAGACTCCCGGCTTGTTTACCGGTGACCTCCCTGGCTGCAATCCCCGCAAGTCCAGGATAGGTCTCAATAGGCGACATCTCCCAGCATGGGAAAATGCACACCCCCTCCCTCCTTGCTTCCCAGCAGGGAAAGGAGATAGTCAGGAAAGTCTATTTACATCTCTTTATTTCTGACTTTGCAGCACTACATATAATATGTCTGATCAGTTCAGACTTCAGCAAGCAAGTGACAAAGACTTCCTCTACAAACACAACAGGAAGGTCTCATATTACACACTGAGCAAATTCCGGTGAATTGCCCTGTGAACTGACTGTAACATTGTTTCCCACAGTCAGCCCCATCATGTGATGTTTTCACCGAGCTGGTTTGCAGCTGCGTTGCATTCATATCGTAACCCTAGCTAACAGGACCAGTGGTCAGGGATGATGGAAGTTGTAGTCCCAAAACATCTGGAGGGCCGTGTTTGCCTATGCCTGGTCTACAGTCTGGAAAGGTTTACAGATTGTTTGCCAGTTTCATCAATACATATCAACTGTAATTAGCAACACTTATGCCATGGGATGTGGGTGGCGCTGTGGGTTAAACCACAGAGCCTAGGACTTGCGGATCAAAATGTTGGCAGATTGAATCCCCACAACGGGGTGAGGTCCCGTTGCTCGGTCCCTGCTCCTGCTAACCCAGCAGTTCGAAAGCACGTCAAAGTGCAAGTAGATAAATAGGTACTGCTCTGGCGGGAAGGTAAACGGCGTTTCCGTGCACTGCTCTGGTTCGCCAGAAGCAGCTTAGTCACATGACCTGGAAGCTGTACGCCAGCTCCCTCGGCCAGTAAAGCGAGATGAGCGCCGCAACCCTAGAGTCATCCGCGACTGGACCTAACGGTCAGGGTTCCCTTTACCGCCATCCATATTTTGCTTTCTTTTCCTCTACATAACTCTTTCTGCATCACCACCACTCCAGTTCCTTCTGTGGGTCTTTTCTCTTGTCAGATGGAAGTGTGCATAGAGTGGGGTCCACAAAGGAGGGTGAAATTTTTTTACCAAGGGCAGTGTCCAATGAAGTACTTCCACTACCACAAGGATTTCTGCTTGCACAATAGAACTTCCTGCCCTTCTCTCCCCACAAACCCTCTGAGCCCTCGACAGATTTGCTCTTGAGGGTTGGAAGGAAGCCCCAGAACATATTTATGGTGACACGTAGAAAGAGGAGAGGGAGGGAACATTCTGTTGTGTAGGCAAAAAAAACCCCTTCTATACTAGTTGAGCTAGTACTTTGCTGGATACCACCCCAACATTTTACAAGTTGGCAAAAAGTGGGTTGGGCACTACTTCCATTGGTGGACCCATAGTTTCCCAGCAACTGGTGTTCAGAGGCAGACCACCACCAACAGTGGAGGCAATTCTTAATCATCATGGCTAGCAGCCATTGATAGCCTCGTTCTCCATGAATTTATCTGATCCTCTTTTAAAGAATATCACAAACTTGATATTCTTCACCTTAAACTGTCCTTTTGGGATGTTTGTGTACCAGATATTGTGCAATTTTTTCCTCTCTCTTTCTTAAACTCTGAAAAGTTCCCAAAGTGCAAATTGTTCTCTTTTTTTAAGCATCCAGCACATTATTTTCTCCAGCACTGTTCACATTCTGAATTGGCTTTCATACCACACCACTTTCAAGACGATACGATGAAATTACAGGGGAGTTACGGTCCATCTGTCTCTGGAAATAGTCTCTCTGTTTGTATAATTTGCCCGTGACACTCCATTCCCACCTCTACTATTTTATCTCAATCTGCCTCGATGAAAGGAGGAGCTGCAATGTGTGAATTTAAGGAACTTGTTAAATGTATTTAGATCCCTCAAGCCCCGACCATCTGGAATCCACTGGATGAGGCATCTCAATATGAACATCCTAAGCAGTACAAGAAAATACTATAGCCGTAAGATTTTAAGGTGACTATATTGCAGTGTAACATGGAACTCATTTCTTGGTTTGCTTTTGAGGAAACCTTGCTAGGTCAGCTAGACAATTGCTCATCTTTGTCTTAGAAAGTGAACTCACTCTAAGATAGTTGCACTATTTTAGAGTGTGCTACATGCTGCTGTTTCTCACTGACAGTCCAATGATCATTCAGTGCTACAAAAGCCAAGTAGGACACAGAAAATGCTGCAGCAATGTTAAGCTACTTCTCTTTGCTGACTTTTCCTCATCTTTCTCTCACCTTCTGAGTCTGCACTTGTTTCTTTGTTTGTGGCTTCTTGGTGGTTTTTTTTTTTTTTTTTGGTCTTCAGGCTCATTTATTTGGTTCTGGCTTCTGAGCTCATGAAGTTCCATGAAATTGTGATGGTAAACAGGTTATGCAACATAATGCTCTTTTATCAGTGGATATTCAACAGAAAAGTGGAGGTCATCTTCATGTTTCTCAGAGTGAGGCAGGGAAGCTCCAAACATTGATAGCTCCTCTGTGACTAACTTTAGATCACACCGGGAAACAACTCAGCGGGATCCCCTGGACATTATCCATGCTACATAAGTTTGTTTCCCACTTTACCTGGTTTATAATGGTCAACATTGAGTTCTATCTTTGAAACTGAGGAGGATTGGCCCAATTTGCTTCTGGTTGGCTTTTGGCTTGCCGTGATTAGCTTCCTCTTGTTTCTGCTGCAATGCTTAAAGTCTCTGTTAATTAGCACTTGGTAATTTAGGTATGCTTTCACAACATTTGGACTCTGTATTCTTTTTAGCTGCCTTGAAAACATTTAGTTTAAAAAGCAGGTTACAAATAGTTTAAATAAATAGGTGGGGCTTGGATAAAACATAATCCATAAACATCATATGGATGGAGAGGCTGTAATTCCACTGAAGGAACAGATCTGTTGTCTGGGAGTTCTCCTGGATTTAGACTTGTCATTGGAGTATCAGATGGCTTCTGTGACCAGAAGTGCTTATGCCCAGCTTAGGCTGGTTCATCAGCTATGTATATCTGTTTCTGGATCAGGATAGCCAGGCCTCAGTTGCCCATGCTTTTGTGACCATCTGCCTTGACTACTGTGATGCGCTCTATGTGGGGGCTGCAACTAGTGCAGAATGCAACTGCTAGGTGAGTAAGTGGGGCAGCCAAATAGGACCATGTGTCACTGGTCCTTAGAGGGCTACACAGGCTGCCAGTGAGCTACTGGGACCAATTCAAGGTATTAGTAATTCAAGGCCCTAAATGCCTTGCACCCAAGTAACTGAAAGAGCACATAAATGCTCAGAGGCAATTCTCAATTCCATCTAGCCACTGTCAGTGCAAAGAAGAGGGGTGGAATATTATTTATAATACTTGAAATTCAAGCACAATGTTGTACTCAGTAGAGATACAGATATCTATTAGGCACTTTCAAAGGTGAAAAAGCAACAAGATTAGGCAAACATTTCTTGTAATAGAACAAACAGTAAGGCACTGAGCAGACATGGTCAGATTCAAAGTACATTAGAAGGCATCTTTGGATCGATGGGGCTTTACATAGAGAAAATATCTTCATATCCCAGTTCACAAACTGCAGTAGAAGAGCACATCAGTTAAGGGCCAATGGTACTTTAGATATCAAATTACTTCACTTTTTAACTGTGGTCCGAAGAGAGGGTTCAGTTGAGCCAGGATTGCAATCAGCCGGAAGAGGTAGCAGTAGACAGCACATGTCACCAACATTGTGTTGATAACACTCCAGTTAGGCCCCTTAGGCACAAACCATGGCAGGACACCGCCAACCACTGCCCAGAACATGCTCATGATGGTGATGGACACCGTGAGGCTGCCATACGCCATAGCCGGGCTCTTGCTCCCTCCCTCCCATTTACCCAGGCATTTGATTGCTGAAAGTTATGTACCTGGCAACCCTGAAATTAATAATTTCGGAGGTGATTACTTTTAGGAGCCTTAAACTGTTTTTTTAGAAGTTTTAATTGTATTAGTATTGATATGTTTGCTGCCCTGGGCTCCTTTGGAAGAACGTGCAGGGTATACATCTAATAAATAAATAATATGCATTGTCTTGAACTCCTTGAAAACAAATCCCCTTGCAGTAGGTGGCTCAGCTTGAATCATAGAGCTATTTGTTTTGCAAGCACCCTCAGGCCTAGGTGCCAGATTAAGACATTTTTATTTGCCCAGACATTTTAAATTGTTTTTATGGTGTCTGTTCTGCTTAGTAGTTTTGCATTTATGTTGCCTCTCAGTTTTATTGTTGTTTAAAGGACGTTATTATATTGTATTTTTATGATTGTGCATTACCCTGGAAGCTGTTGAATGAAGGATAGTTTAGAATATATTTTTTAAAAATAACTAACTAAAAAAGAGTGAGAATCCTTCCACTTAACTTGTTTGGAAGAAGAACAAAACTTGGCATCCCATGTTTTCTCTCAGGTCATCTTAGTGGATTCAATACTGCATATACATCTGCACTACATGCAGAATTTTTCTTTTAATCAATTGCCATAGACTTAGACTCCAATATAATCTAGCGGTATTATTGTTCAAGATTGTTCCTGTCCTGGTTATTCCAACCAAATTAATAATAATAATAATAATTAATAATAATAATAATAATAATAATAATAATAATAATAATAAACCACTCTACTGAGCTTGTTTTGGGATTCCTGTCTCCCTTACAACTAGTCTTTCTAAAATCCATTTTAAACTAAATAGCTTCATAAAAGGCCCATTGTGAAAAGTAATTGGTTTGTGGGACACCCCAATAAAAATAATAAAGAGACTGCCAAAGGCAGTTTCCTGAGGTCAATTATCTTTTTGTTCCTGTTAGTTGGCTAGTAGTCAGGTCTAGCATTCCATTTTACAGGTATGTTAATCAGGTTCCAGGTGGTGACCTACAAATCCGACCTCATCAACTGCCATAGGAAAAACAAACCATCAGAGTACATTCTTCAGGCTATAAACAGTGGACGCGTGCACAACTACCTTGACAATCACCTCACTGAAACAGTACACAAACTCACCTGAAAGCAGACATGGTAGTGACAAAATGTTGTGTGGTTAGCCTGGAATTCCAATTTGGTACTCAGGTTACCCTGCATGTGTTGCATCTTTGGTGGGTATCTCCTGAACTGCTTTGGAAACTATTTCCTGCAAGGACAGTGGTTCTTGATTGGCATAATACTGTTCATTTAAATGCATGCACATTCTGAATCACCACTTACTAGTGAAATAAACTTTCAAGTAAAGGTAAAGGGACCCCTGACCATTAGGTCCAGTTGCGGATGACTCTGGGGTTGCGGCGCTCATCTCGCTTTATTGGCTGAGGGAGCCGGCGTACAGCTTCCGGGCCATGTGGCCAGCATAACTAAGCCGCTTCTGACGAACCAGAGCAGCGCACGGAAACGCCGTTTACCTTCACGCCGGAGCAGTACCTATTTATCTATTTGCATTTCATGCTTTTGAACTGCTAGGTTGGGAGGAGCAGGGATCAAGCAACGAGAGCTCACCCCATCGCGGGGATTCAAACCACCGATCTTCTGATCAGCAAGCCCTAGGCTCTGTGGTTTAACCCACAGCGCCAACCGCGTTCCAAACTTTCTAGTAAGGAGGGGCAAAACCAAAACTGTTTTAAAACTGGTCAGGTGACAACTGGGTTTGCTATCAATGAAACTGATTGTTCAATGTACTTTGGGCAGAAAGAAAGGGAGAGAGAGAGAGCTTCTAAGTTGTGCTAGCATGTTGCAGTAAAGCATTAAAATAGTCCTGTGCCTCTAAGGGTGGCCCTATTATTAGACAGAATTGATGTGGGTGTCATGAAACGGCACCAATTTGTAACTTTAAAATTTACTACTGATGCATTTTTCTTTCCAGAGAGGGGTGCTTGTGGGGTTTTCTCTCTCAGGTGCCACCATAACTTGCCAACCTGCACCTTGACTTTGGGAAGCAGCAGCACAATTTGCTGTTCTGTCTCCTGAATAAAAATACCCTCAACTGGCCCCAGGTGCCCCCTTAAGGATCAACACATTTAATGTGGCAAAAGTGTTCATCTTGTCTACAAAAACTCGTGCCAAGATAAATTCGTTAGCTATTAAGAGCTCACTGGATAGTTTGGAATAGTGTATTCTGAAGGGGATCTAATCACAGAGTTGAAGGTATTTACTACAGACCTCAGCATATTCATCTAATCCAAACCACACTTTGCCACATGCTGAGAAAATGTCACAGAGGTAAATAAAACAGACAAAGAATATTAGAATTGCATTCTGGGCCTGGAGCTGAGTTCAAGGGATACCAATGAGAGAAGGTGAAAGGTGCCGAAAGCACACACTGCTCGCAGTAAGGTTGGCTTGCTGGCAGATGATAAAGGCAGATGGAAAATCACTTACCCTGAAGCACTGAAGTAAATTACGAGAGAGATCCCCTGAGAAGACATGAGGTGAAGCTCTTGATCAGAGAAACAACACTGGCATGCATTTCCCCTTGATATTCCTTGATTTGAATTTTCAGTTTTGTAAAGGGCACTGGGTTGACAGCCCTAGAAATGTGCATCTGTTCCTTTATAAAGCAAGCAGTGTTGAGATGCTGGCACTTACCTGCTGTCCACATGGCCCCAAACCAGACTCCAAACCTGACAGCTTCATCCCCCTCTTCACCTTTATGTCCATTCCCTAACGTTTGACCTTTAATTATAGTCTAATGAATGAGGTACTTTTCTGAGCAGAAACTGCTTTATAGCAATTTTCCAAGAAATGAGCTCAACAAATGTGTCTTGTTTGTTTTTAAAAAGATACCAGGCACTTTTTACTCCCACTTTTGCCCCTAACACCCTCTGGAAATGGCACTGCGAAAGTCTCACACCATATTTCAAAAAGTTAAAGGCAGGACACACGGAAAGTTGTTGAGCTTTTTAAGAAGACCCCGAAATTGTTGGGATGTTTACCCACTCCCATCATTAAAGCTGACCAACCTTGTGGAGAGTGGCTATGGTGCTGATGAGGCCATCCCTCTGAATGTTAGACAGCAGGGGGAGATGGTTCTGCTCCTTAGCTTGCAGTTTTAAGTGAACAGGCTATCAGGGCACTGATCAGTTACCAGACAGATTAGAGGTGCTGAACATGGATGGTAAAGGAAAAAGATGTTACTCTTCACTAAGGTAGATGACCCACACTTTTTTCTAGTTTTTTCCCTTGCAGGTCCTTAATTAAATTGTGACCTTTAACCTCAAAACCAGCCTCACATGCTCATTGCTGGTGTGGAGGCAATTTGACAGCTTGCATTTCGTAGATATGACCTGCCAAATAAAAAAAGTAATTTGACCAAGACAAACCATTCTTACTGTGGAATGATTGAAATCTGAACCCCCGTCTTTCTAATTGAGCACTTATTTAAGTGGGCTGCAGCCACACATCACAAACCCCTTTCCTTTTTTGCAGAACATCAGCAAACACAGCTTGACCGTAACAAAAAAAATATTCATATTCATCCAACCTTAAAATCTGCTGGGAATGATCCAGCTGAAGTAAAGCACTTTTCAGCTTGCTCATACATATGCTTCCTCTGAAGTTTAATCCTCTTGAGTTGAAAAGAATTTCCTTCCTGGTAAGTTTTATTAGGAACTGTAGCCTTACAATTTCCACTGACTTAGCACATGATTGCCTATCTCAGTTGAAATCAACAGAGGTTAAAAGTGCTTTTCTTTAGCTGGATCATGCTGACATTATACAGGACAATGACTCAAATATCCTTGGAAAATATGAGCTCACTAGGAACATCAGATGACGTTTCAGTTATGCTTTTGCTGCTTTCATTAGCAAAAGGGTCAAGGTGTAGGAGGAAATGAGAGCAAAGATTCTGCTAAAGTCAGCATACATCCTTTTATCCTACGAGGAACCACCTGTCTATACAGAAACATGCCAGATTACCTGCTGGTATTAATAAACTTAGCTTTGTTGACTCTGGTGGCATGGTGCCAGGGTAAAGCAGCTACACCTTCAACTATGTATTGTTCCAATTTGTACTGAATGGAGACAAATTTCATTATAAAGAAAACAAAATAAACACATATGCATATAATAGCATTTTAAGAAAGTTGTGAAGATGTTTTGGGAAAGAATATAAAAAACCAACATGTCTAAGGGCTTACCCACAAAGCTGGTTCAGATGTTCTTTTTCTGATTGCATTTAATTCACCAATGCAGTATTGGTAAGATGGATGCTCCAACCTAAATCAGTCTCTGCTGGTCCATGCAGCTGATGCAGCTAAGATACTAGGAGTTGTACATTGCATATTTTGTTTATAGTGGGTTGATTGTTATGATGGTAAAAAAATGTTAAGAAACATAATTTTAAGTATTCACTGGTATCTTCAGGAAAAAAGACACGAAAGACAGAGACCCTAACAAGAATAATAATTGCTTCAGAAATTAAAGGCAATGGCAATTCCTCCAATAACTAAGAATCTTTGTCCTTTATATGAAAGCAAAATGATTCCCAATCACAGATTACTTGATTTCTGTGAAATAAACACTTAACATTAATAGTTTTCCAAAGGGGCTTTAATATACAATTCTGAATTCTACCAAACAAAAGATCAATATCTTTGCAAAAGTTTTTTTTTTAATGAAATAGTTATCAGGATCTCTCCTGGGAGTTTTTCATCCCTGAGGCAAGAATACATCAAAGACATTTTATTTTAAACTCTTATCCCCATTCTTCAGCACCTCACACATTGACATTATTTAATGGCTTGCTAATGAATGTTTATTAAATCTCTTTGGTTGAAAAGGTTTTGGTGTGGGGTGGTATATATGATGTAAAATGTAAACAATCTTTAAATGTTGCAGAACTAAATCAGTGTCTTCCTTTTAACAGGTACAAAAATGTAAGGTTGGTTATATTTAGACTCTAGTTTTGATACATGACAAACAAATTAATGAAAGATAGGCATAATCTAAATGTACAGACTGAGATGTACAGTCAAAGATGTTGCCATCATACTAGCAATCTAGCATAAAAAGGAAATACATTCACCAGTATGGGCTTAATGTTATCACATACCTTCCCAATGTTCCTAATCAGTTTTGAGAATGTTTAACACTGTGACTTTAAACTTTCACAGATTAATGTTGTTCCAATAAAGTGATGAATTCTAAGCTTTATATTTTCTTAAGCTAAATTATTAGCATTCTAGTTATTTTTCATGTTTTTTCATGCTGAAGAAGAGGTAGTTTAAGCCAATATAGATATGGATATTTTACAGTTGATTACAATTTTATATGCAATATATTTACTTGGAAGCATGTATCACTGATTTCAACTGAACTTACTTCTAGTCTTGAGTACTTTGAAGTACAACAAAAACTGTAAAATCTAAATATCTGCTCCAAATATATCTATAGGATGGGAAGTGACTTCATTATGCGCAGCATTCAACTAAATGGGCATAAAAAATAGCATTGCCTATGCCAGAATGCTACCTTTAATAAAAGAACACACTCGAAGAAATATTTTGCTACAAATTATTTTATAAACCATAATATTATCTAATCTGTATTCAAAAACATTTTAGTTCAGCTGGACATGCCAATGTCTCTTTCCCATTCTAGTGGATGAGGTTTAATGATGCAATAGTGTTAGGCTACAATTTTGGGAGGTGGGTTGCTAAGCGGGAAACCACCTCCGGTGAAGCGTGAAGCTCTGGCTCTCGTTCCTTGGTAGTCATGCTCTATGTTACTCAAGGCTCTCTCCTTTTCCCTTAGGGATGGAAGTAGGAAAGAAAGAAAGAAAGAAAGAAAGAAAGAAAGAAAGAAAGAAAGAGGGCATATTATTACATTTTCATTTTGAAAAGTTTCAAAAGTTTTAATAGCAGCAATAGCTCTATCAGGAGATCATTAAAAATAAGTTGATGAAAGCTTGTTTAGCTAAACAACCACAATTAGATGCCTGTTTGGATCTAATTAGGTGACTGCTTACGGTACGCAGAATTATTAAAAATTAGAACTAAATGAGCTCTCCTAATGTTACCCCCTCAAAATGGTCACAGTTTCTCATTAAAAGAATAATAAATGTAAGACTTGGAATTTCTAATCTTGGCACTGTTCCTCCAAATGATTATTTGTTTTTCAAATAAAAAGCTGAAATCATCAAAGGCAAAAAAGGGATTTTTTCCCCCCTCTTTGTTGAATTTTAATGAAGAAATTGTGTTAGCCATTTTCACCATTTAACAGACTTATAGAGATAATTATCCAGTTCTTTTTACACAAAGCCAACACTGCCTATACAACTTTGAACTGATAGGTGTGACCATTAGACTTAAAGCCATAGGAAGAACAATCACAACTTGAATTTAGCAGCCTTAAGAGAAAGCAGCATAGTTTAACTATCCACTCAGATATTTAATGAGGAAAGGGGGGGGGGGAGCCAGGAGAGCAATGTGAAAGACACATGTTCCTGAACTGAGATGTACAACTACATAAATGGAGCAAAATATTCAAACAAATTTATCAGATCACTGTAAACTGGTGGTACTAAAGCACAAAATGCTGTATTTTATTTTTTTCTAACAATTTTTTAAAAATCTTTGGACTTTTAATGGTACAGATCAAAGCCTCAAAAATGTCTGAAGCTAACAATAGGTTATATGTATCCAGTGCTAGTTATCCCCAAAGCATACCCACTAAAATTAATGGGCATGTCTCATCTAAAGTCCATTACTTCCACTGCATATATTTTGAGTAGAACTTAGTTGGATACAACCCTATGGTTCAAAAAACTAAATAGTTTCCTGGAGAATATTTTAAATTTGCTTCCTAGTAAATGTTTTCTTTTAAAAAGTAATTCAAGGACTGTGGCACTGAGGAAAAGAGAAAGAGTGAGATTGTTGCAAGCATGTATGCAACTGTGCACCAAACTCTCCTAAATAATGACTAATGTGCTGTGATCTCAACATGCAACAGAGAGCAAGAAGCAAAAGAGAGCTTATGACGATTTTCTGTAGCAGTCCCACAATCATGCCCTACACTGCAAATTTATTCAAGCTGTAATAGGCACTGGACTATATACTACACTAGAAAGAAGTAGCTAAACATGTGCATGTCCCCTTGACTACATGACTATTTTGGAGGCAGAAGGAAGGAGAAGGAAATAGTAAGAAAAAAATAAAAATAAAAAAGAAGAAATGAGCTTAATTCTCCTTTCTGGACTTATAAACATAATTTACTATGGAAGTGGCATAAAACTGACAAAAAATGAAAACCTCATAGTACTGTATGTAATACTCATATATATCTAGGCGTAACTCTATTCCTTATACATGGTCCATTGCCCTTTAAAAATATAATAGTAGCAGGAAATGAAATTCTAGAAATAAAATACAGCAGAGTGAATTTCTTCCCCTGTAATGCTGAAATGGAAAAGCTAAGCCCAGGGTTCAAATTCTAAAGATTATAGCTGTTTTCAAAAGGACACTTAGCTGTTGGAAATGGATCGCTAGACATTACGGTAGCTTTGTGTATTGATCATAAAGCCCCAGGAAGGCCATTAGCCACGAACAATTGTTGCTAATTCCAAACATCAAGGCAACATTATGCCATTTGCAGATGGGCAGAGGTCGCCTTTGATTGCTGACTGTTTTGCTAATTCAGTCATCAGAACTGTTTGCTATCTAAAAACATGAAGTTTGTGTGGTAAAGGAAGTAACTAGTTTGAAATCAAATTCCATATTTCTAAATGGGTACTAGTGCACGTTCTAAAAATCACGTTCTAGCACAGGAAGGAGCGAAACAGGAATATATTAAATTATTTGAACTGCCCAGTGTACATTTAATTCATAGATGGGGAGAAGCATGATTGCAAAAATCAAGACTGGTGACTGAGAACAGAATCAAGAGACTATTAGATCAGGTAAATAACGTGTACGTGCAGCTAAATAGGCATGTGTGTAATCAGATGAAGTTCTAAACATGGGGTTTCTCTCATGTTAAGTGGTTTCTGCATAAGCAAATTTGTGATGTTTGAATGATTTTGAATTGACAGGTGTGATCTTGAGAATTTCCAGAAGCAGGGAGGGTCCAGGGCGTGGGTAGGCAAACTAAGGCCCAGGGGCCGGATCTGGCCCAATCACCTTCTAAATCCGGCCAGCAGACGGTCTGGGAATCAGGGTGTTTTTACATGAGTAGAATGTGTCCTTTTATTTAAAATGCATCTCTGGGTTATTTGTGGGGCCTGCCTGGTGTTTTTACATGAGTAGAATGTGTGATTTTAAATAATAATAATAATAATAATAATAATAATAATAATAATAATAAAAATAAAATGCATCTCTGGGTTATTTGTGGGGCCTGCCTGGTGTTTTTACATGAGTAGAATGTGTGATTTTAAATAATAATAATAATAATAATAATAATAATAATAATAATAATAATAATAAAAATGCATCTCTGGGTTATTTGTGGGTCATAGGAATTCGTTCATTATTTTTTTTTCAAAATATAGTCCAGCCCCCCACAAGGTATGAGGGACAGTGGACCGGCCACCTGCTGAAAAAGTTTGCTGACCCCTGGTCCAGGGTTTTGTAATATGTAGCTGATTTTGGAAGACTGACTATATACTCTGTTCAGATTCCAATGTGAAGGAACAAAGCCCTCATCAATGAGAAACAGCAAAGCAGTTATTGGCATCCGTCTGTCTCGAGAGACAATGGAGTGCGCCTTCTGGGGTGAAGTCAAACTGCTAACACCCCATACACCAAACAAAGCAGTGATGGGGTGCAATTAAAATATGTCTGGAAATAGCAAACTCAGAGAGGAATTCAGCATCAAGCTATTATGATCATTACGTCAGTGCAAGCATTTTTTCTTGGAAGATGAAATGATCTCCCCTCTCCTTCCCCTACAGCCAATTTGGGGGTGGAAGTGGGTGCACGAGGTATGCACAGGGGAGAAGGGGGGAGCCCTGTTGCACTAGCAGGACTCATTGCACTGTCTCCTGGCTAGTGCAACTGTTTACTTGAGTCTGGACCAACATAAAAAGCCCAGAACAGAAATTAAATGCAGGGGAGAGGAGGGCAGGATGTGGCTGAAAAAAAGAGTTGCAATTAAAGGATTAAGAAAGCTGGGCACTGACATGGGAAAAGAGATAAAACTACACTTGAGGGAATTTTCACACAAGTGACTTACAGGAAGTACTCAATATTTGGCAATTTCACATATCTCACCAGGGGAACATGTATCCACACACATGAGATTGCTGTCATAATCCGATCTCAGCTGGGCAGTAATTTATTATTAAATAATAAAATTATTACCACCACTGATACTATCACTTACTTGTTTTCATGTTCCTTGCGTTTTTGGGTGAGGTATTTCTTCTTTACATTTAGAAGCTCATTGGCAAGTCTTTCAATTTCATATTTGTATTCTTGACTCTGTGATTCATACATGTTCAATTCAGAAGACAAAACCTTAAAAAAAAACAAGAACAAACAAATGCCATCGGTGATTTGTTGTCTTCTTGTACCTATATGGCTTTTATAAATAATTGTTATTTAAATCTGTCCCTGTACTGGGTAACAATTCTCTCATTCTGCATCATCATGATGCATTAATTTATATACTGCTTAGTGTCTGGATGTTTGTAAGCAGTTTACAAAGCATAAAAACCAGTTTCACAACATGGTTAAAATACAGAATCATTAAAAGCATGCCATAATTAAAATACACAATGAACAGCTTAAAATACACAATAAAACAATCATTTAGTTTCATTGATACCAATATTGATAGCAGTTATTATATACAAACTATTTCCATTTGCACAGTACATGAATAGATATACTATACTTACTGTGACATTCTGATCTTTTGAGAAATTCAAGAACCATATTCAAGTGGCTTAAAAATCATAAGGCTTAGAAAAGAACAAATTTAATGTTTTGTACTTGTGTTTTTGTTTCTCTGAGTTGAATCAGACTAAGTTACAGAGTAAACCCCCTGAAATAAATGCACATGACTAACTTAGATTCAAGTGGGTAGCTGTGTTGGTCTGACACAGTTGAAATAAATAAAAAATAAATAAAAAATAATCCACTAGCACCTTAGAGACCAACTAAGTTTGTTCTGGGTATAAGCTTTCGTGTGAATGTACATTTCTTCAGATACCAATATTGAATATTGAATATTGAATATTGTTCTTGGCTATCTCAAAAGATTTTTCATACTATCAGAATGTCGAAGTAAGTATAGTATATCTATTCATGTGCTGTGCAAATGGAAGTAGTCTGTATGTAATAACTGCTATCAATATTGGTATCAATGAAACTAAATGATTGTTTTATCGTATCTGAAGAAGTGTGCATGCACACGAAAGCTTATATCCAGAACAAACTTAGTTGGTCTCTAAGGTGCCACTAGACATTTTTTTTTTTTATGACTAACTTAGGTCCATTAATTCCAATGGATCTGCTCTATCTTTGTTGGCTACAACTCTTTGACCATAAGCATAGACTGCTATTTTAGTTTCAAACATTACTCTATGAGCCCACAAACTTTAAAACAACCCAGACAACTAATTGCTGTGTTTTATCCAATGTCTCCGTAATATGTTGAGTGCAAAAGCCAGCACAAAAACCTTAATAGTCATCTCCTATCCGAGGTATAAGCTGCAGCCTTAGTTATTACCACCTATGGCAAATGGGTATTACTTTTCACGCTGCTTTCCTTAGAATGCGTAAACAGGGATGGGAGGAGGGGAAAGAATGTACTCTATTGTATTTTCATGCAATGAAAATGAAGGAAGAGCACTACATTACATATTAGCTGTTGCTGCTTAACATGGTGCATCAAGCGGTTCCAGGAGGCATAAACAAGCTTTTCTCACCCAAGAAATCCTGTCTTACAGTGACAAGGGGTTAAGAAAGATTACTCTTGTCAGCCCTCTAATAAGACGCAAGACTAATATAAGTCAATGCACCGTTAGAGAAAAATGAAGGATTTAGCAATGTTTTCTCAATCTGTTTCTGCTAGCTTGTTAAGGACAGAAGGAAAACTGTTTTGACGGGGAAGTTAAAAAAAAAAACTCATTTAAAAAGGAAATTAAGTCTCGTATAAAAATCTGGCAGCATCTCCAAAGACCCAAGTGGGATGCACATTTATAGTAATAGGCTGTAAATTTATGCTCTAATTAGATTTTAATTTCTTAATTTTATAAACAAATATTATACCACAAAATGCAAACAACAATGTTAGGAAATTCATACAATAGCTTTCTTCAGAACTGTATGTGTAAAGAACTCGTGGGCATTTCCCAAAAAGCACAGTTCATGTGATTCATAAGAATAGTCATGCTAAATTATGGATCACCAAACTTTATGATAGTGGCAGGTTTTTTTCTGTTCTATTTCCTAATGATCCCAACATGGAATTTGCTTTTTTCAAAGCTGCCACACACATCTTTATCAAGTTATCCACTATGACCCTAAGTCCCATTCCTAGACAGTCACCATCAGTTCAGATTCCATTAGCATATATGTGAAATTAATCATTTTCCCCCTATTGTGCATCACTTTACTCTTGCTTACATTGAACTGCATTCCCTTTTTATTGCCCATTCAACCAGTTTAGAGAGATCCTTTTGAAGCACCTCACAGTGCATTTCCATTTTAACCACCTTGAACAATTTGGTGCAATCAGGAAATTGGGCTGCTTCACTGCTCATTCCTAAACACAGGTCCTAAAGCCTATCATTGTGGGAGCTCCACTTTTGACATCCCTCTGTTGGGAGAACTGTCCATTTACTCCTACACTCTGCTTCCTGTTTCTTACCCAGTTACTGATTAATAACAGAACCTTTAGTCAGTCCATAACTGCTAAGCTTACTCAGGAGCCTTTGGTGAGGTATTGTTTCAAAAGCATACAATATCAACAGGTTCACCTCTACCAATACGTTTGCTTACACTCTCAAAGAACTCTAGGAGGTTAGGGGTACAAGAACATAAGAACAGACTGCAGGATCAAGTGAAAGTCCCATATAGTCCAGCACTCTGTAGTCCGAGTGGCCAACGAGCCCAGGGAAAGCCCACAAGCAGTGCAGCTGCATTCTCTCTACCCAACAGCCGGTATTCAGAGGCAAACTGCCTCTGAACAAGACTTTACCAAGAGCATGCTGCTTCTGCTTCGATATGTTACTCTGAAGAATTCTGCCTCTGAATTTGGAGGTCCCATTTACCTTTCTGGGGTGACAACATACTTGTAGTTCTATTCTTAAAGTACTTATCCATGAATTAAGAAGTATACCTCCAGTTTCAAAAGATTTTTCAGAACACAAGTCCTTATGTCCCTGACAATAATGATTTCCTACTTCCTGGGGCTGCGGAGTACAATCTATCTATTTCTACACTCACTATTTATATAATGAATTATTGGAAATGACTCTTACTTTAAGTTGCTTGGTCTTCTCCCGCAGAGTGTGCCGATACAACTGCAACTGTTCTGCTGCTTCTGGTCCAGGCTGACGGGCCAAGAGGTGCTTCAGCTCTACATACAGTTTCTCCTTCTCCTAGGAGACAAGGTGAGATGAAACCAATTTGGAAGTTACACTTGTCCACTTGCCACCTTAGAATGTATGTAAGGAGAGGGAATGCAAAGACATGAGAACAGAAATATAAAAACAATCCAGACCATAAAGATTTTCATAAGCTAACTGTTTTTGTTTAGCTTTACTTCTTCTCAAACAAAAAATCGTATCTGCTATCTTAGTAAATATAGTTTATCCTGAATCAATTCCTCCAACAAGTGAGTCCACTTATACCGATGAATCTATTTTGCACCTGTACTACACCAAGTGGCTACCAGCAAGCATATGAAAATGTTGCACAGTATATTAATGAAAACTGTAAATCACACTGTAAGACAGTAATGAGGTCATCCTTTCTAATTTTCACAAGGTTTTACAGTTTAAAAACTGATCATTCTAAGATATTATTTATATTTTTATCCTAAAACATTTGCTCTGCCACTCAGTATCATAGTGCTTTTAAGCCAGCCTGCAACAATAATCATATATAACATATATAACAATTAGCCAAGCACTAATATTCCAAAAACCAAAGAAAGCTAACAACATAATTAGAACAGGGCAGCACAGATTTAACAACCACCATACAAATACATAATTATATGGATAACTCATAGGCACAACACAGAACTTTTATCAAGAGCATATGCGAAAATACAAACATGCTGGCCTATAATGCTGATTCAAGCAAAATAGAAAAGTTTTACATCTTTTCACTGTTAATTTGAGCTGAATTTTGTGTCTTTTTCACTATAGTTTTGCGTCTCTTTAACAAAGTATGGCAAATGCATCTCAAACCATATGGTTCTACTTTTGCAGGTATTCATGTTTATTGAGGTAGCTAGTGCAGAACTCAAGTTTTGAGTTCACTGATTGCAGTTGCACTTTCATCCTTTTCCGTAGGCTATATAATTGGGCTTAAAACCCCAGAGTGTTTAACATATCATATTGAAGCATACACTGCTGAAGATAAATTCAAATTCAATCCTTTATTGTAATTTTTAAATTGATTTTATTATCTTTGAGGTTTTTTTAAACAATCAAGCTGTGTGTAAATTCTATAAAATAAATAATAATCCTAGCCACTGGCATTTTTTACATGCAGAGTTCATCTTGCAACATGCTTAAGATTTGCATTACCAAATCCACTCCTAATGTATCAGTATTCTATACTTAGTTACAATCACCTGCTCAAAATTAACATTCTGTTGAAACAACATAATGTTTGAAATATGCAATGATGTACTAACAAAACTGATTTAGTCTTCCCTAATTTTCATGATCTTGATCCTTCCCTTTCTTCAAGGTTTGAAAGAGAGGTGACTATGTTAGTGATGTAAAACATGCCCTCACTATACAGTTTTTGACAAATGCTGAAGACACACCACTTTACCCTGGCCATTGACACTATGCTTTTGGGACCCACACTATTTTTGTGATTGCAATTTGTTTTAAACTCTTTGCGCTGTATTTTAAATTGTTGTGACCCACCCTCAGATCTTAGAGTGAAAGCCTGGTAGAATAATAATAATAATGTAGAGAATACTTGTATGGCTAGGAATCCATATACCTGCAAAACCTTTGAGTTTGGCCACTGTTGTATCCCAGTTTACTTAGACTTTTTTTTACAACAATCAAAAAGAGTGCCAGCAATTATTTCACCAAAAGTCACTGAAGCTGGTCTCCCTTTCATCCTACACAAAGTTCTTTTAGTTTCGGGCTTCCTGTTTCTGGTGCACCAGGAATGGAGTTTCTCTCAACACCGCGGGAGACAGACAGACAGAGATAATCAGATAATGATGGAGGAACTTCATTATCTGCATTCCTCTTCGGTTGGAAGAGGAACCAGGCTCTCATCTGCCCTTTGCCTGGCACTCTGGCACTCGCTTCCCCATGAATGTGAGGGCAGGCAAAGGCAATGCGTGCATGGAGCACTCCGGCTGCTGCGACCCCCCCCCCAATCCCGTCCCTGGAAGCCCAGGTTATCCTGTTAATTGGACTTTAATTGGAGTAAACTACAGGCACATGCCAGAGACGATGAGATAAGAAGCTGCAAAAACAACCCAGCTACAAGGATGTCAAAGGTTTGGATTGAGAGCAGATTTCATTCAGTGAAAGAGACGGTGGGGGGAGAGGAGCCCACGGTTTACTTACTCAAGGTTTTTCTCTACATTTATGATATGGCAACCCCCACCCTGATATTTTAAAATATCAGCACAAGTGAGGATGCAATAAATTGGAATAGAATATGGAATTTAACAAAATTGGAAATGGGTATGTGAGAAAGGAACTGAGAGGTAAGGGGGGCGGAGAGAAACGCTATGCTTTGAAAATATAGAGCAAAATCCTCCCTAATCTCCATTATCCACAAAGGAATGTGTTTGAGATAAGGTTAAATGGTCATAAATCAGTGGCAGGGAGGAAATGAGTCTACCAACTGCGAGAATAGAAGTTTCTAGATTGACTGTCTGGAAAAATGGTGAAGACGGCTTGTTTACTGGAAGCCGAATCACGGGATGAAGTGATGCAGTGACTTTTGGAAACTGTGAGATAACAGCTTCTCCCAAGACATGACGGGAACCATCAACAGTTGCAGGATATACCACCATATATGGATGGGGAAACATCATGGGAAAAATTGTCACATGCAGGAAAGAATAAGGAGTACAGCTAAAGTTCCTCACTTGAAACTTTATAAATTACCTATTATGCCAACACTAACTGAAATCACAAGACTGTAGCTGTTATATAAGGGATTATTATATCTGGATGGAATGGAATGGAAATTATTAAATTTTTGGAATGCAGAAAAAATGTAGAAGAATGAACTCATCAACTCTAGCATGCGAGGGGGCTAGTTTAATTAAATTGTATAATTTGACATATGAATATTTGGCATTAATAATTGTATTAATTGGACAAAATTTGCTTTGTTATAATGAGGCTGTTATTGGAATGATATTGGAAAATCAATAAAAAATATTGTTTTTTAAAAAAAACACCACAGTTCTTCTAGTTTCTCCTTGAAATGATAGATGCCATAATTAAACACTTTGCTGGAAGAAAGTCTTTCATCTTTGTCACTGATCTTTTCATTCATATTTTGAAGCTTTAAATCCAGTCTCATTTTGCAATATTTGACAATGTCCTTACAATGTTCAAACAAAGTGGCTGCATCTTTCATGGTTTGCTTTGTGGCCAGTTAATCGGAAACTGAAAAGCAACATGACAGAGCAGAAAATACAGTTGCTGAATGATGTCAAATATGCTTAAAGCCTTTTTTAAAAATGCTTTGAATTTTTCTTTTTGTTTGTGTATACATGAGAAACATTTTATTGCTGTTCAGAAAACTATGCATATTTTTGTATCACTAACTGTCATGGGCTCCAGAGAGGTGCACTTCAAACCCCAACCAAAGAAAGACAAAGAAACTCTAGGAATAAGTTGCAATTTACCATTTCTTTATCCCAGTTGAAATCTGCATTGGATTTAAAATAGTTTTCATATATGTAACTTTCAGCTGTTTTTATATAAATATGTTTTAATATATATTTTTATATAGGTTTTGTGAAGTTGCTGCTAGATGCTTCATAGGAGGTGATTAATAAATGAAATAAATGGTATCTTGTTAACCACCCTGTTATCTCTGGATGAAGGCAAAAATCTCTGGATGATATGTGCAAAAATCAGGAGTAAATATAGCTCTGCTCAGACCTCACTTGGAGTACTGTGTTGGATTTGCAGCATAACAGTTAAAGGAGGATGTTGATAAACTCGAAAAGATTCAAAAGACACCAAAGATTATAAAGTCTAAAACGCAAGCCATAGAATTATGAGGAAAGTTGTGCTTTGAAAGGAGCGGGGAAAGGGGGTTGACTTCTGTGGTATTTAAAATGTTATTAAAGAAGATTAACAGTTGCTCAACATTTTCTATAAGGATAAAGCAATGGACTTGGACTACCAGAATACAGCTTTCAGTTAACATTGGAATGGGCAAAGACAATAGCAGCTTAGGAACGGTCTAGAGAAGCTGTGAAAATTTCTTCTCCTGTAATTTTTAAGAGATTGGGCAGTCATCCATTAGGAATTATTTTGGCATATGTTATTCTCTAGAGCAGGTATAGGCAAACTTGGCCCTCCAGATGTTTTGGGACTACAACTCCCATCATCCCTAGCTAACAGGATCAGTGGTCAGGGATGATGGGAATTGTAGTCTCAAAACATCTGGAGGGCCGAGTTTGCCTATTCCTGCTCTAGAGGGCATATGTGATCCCCTCCAATTCTAAGATTCTGCAATTTAAAGAATATAGCTAAAACCTAGTGGAAAGGGTTTATTGGTCCTTGAAAAGGTTATTATGAAGAAAACTAATTCTGAGTTCGGACAGAAGCACAGATTTTTCAAATGAAGCTCTGACATGTCTTTGAAAGCCAGTAGAGGGCCAAACAGACACAACTAGCAAGAGCTGGTGTATGCTAATCTATAAAATCAAAAGGTCTTGGGAAATTAAATAGCAAAGACATGGCACAGCTTAGAAATGGCTTAGGTGCTAGAAAACAAAGAAACAGAATGGTCTCAGTGGCTTCAGAATGCCTCTTCATATGGCTTCCTTCCAGTTACAATTTCTTCATGGAGCAGAAAAAAACAAAAACGGTCCCCAGATTTTATCTGCTAAACCCAAGTGTTCTTTTATGACAGATGGGCTATCATCGGCATCCAATTGCTATATTGGATCAGACCAGTGGTCTGTCAAACCCAGTGTTTTTTTCTTGGAACCGTGGCCAATGTCAGATTATGCTGTGAAAGAGCACAGCAATGGAGTATATTTAAAAATCTAGCATTTATTCAATTAGTCCTTTAGAAGCTGAACTGAAAATGGAGAATAATCACTTTTTTCCTTCCACCATAAAAAGCATTTCCCCTTTTTTTCTAAAGCAAAGTAATTCATTGTCGTCTTTTTTTTTTTTTAGGGGGTACCCCAGATGCACTGAACCTCATATATCAATGCACTCCATTGTGAGCCACTTCAAAGCCCCAACTGGCTGCAGCTTTGGCATAATTTTTTCCTTCAAATACACCTTATTCTTCCTAGCAAGAGTGACCTAATCACAAATCTTATCAGATTTCAATACATGACTACACTACTGACGGTAAACAAAGTCCTAAAAGACATTAAGCCATTCTGAATTAACTTTCACTGTATTATAGAGAAAGGTGATTTTTAAATCATATGAATGGTGCTGAAGTGACAGTCAATTGGGGCTTCCAATAAAGCCAACAGGTCTGAAAAATATACGCTTGAGGGTGGCCTTTTGGGAAACTTTGTGGGTCTCCCGTGTGTGTGTGTGCTGAAAATGGTTGCTAGATAGCATTTCAACCGAACGAATACTTAAACAAAAAAGTCCTCTGCTTTTCCATTGGTGTTATTCTTTTAAGAAATCAGTAGAGATATCTTGCCCTTCTATTAAGATAAGGGGTGATATCCATTGTTAGTCAAACTCAAAGAAGAACCATGGAAGTCAATGTATTTAAAGAACCTAAGTCTGTTAATTTCAGTGGGTCTACTCCAAATATGACTTAGTCAACCTAGAATCCCAGAATCTGTCTTAATACAGGTTTAGCACTTCATCAGAAGATTTCAGTTCTAATGCAATTGCCTGTTAGAAATGAAGCCCTAAACTACATACTAGTTTCTGGATTACCTTAAAAAATAAGTACTGCACAGTAAACAGACAAATATGTTGGGAATCTGTCAGTACCTTAAATGACTCAGAGAAACAAGAGAAAAGGATGGTAATGTTAAAAGGGACATCCTTGACCAATTTTTTATTGTTTTGCTCGATGTATTTAAACTGGTAATGAGTTTCAGGCTCGCATTTCTGTAGAAAGCTTTGCATCATGAGACTTCAACCAGAAAGAAAGAAAAATATTTTAAATGGAGATGTAGAAGAAGAAGAAAGAATGAACCCACATGGATATTTTGCTTCACATTTAAGCTGCCTTTGCTGATCATCCTCTTTGCCTGCTTTTCTTGCTACTATGTAGCACTATAAGTCTTCCTGTCAGACTCCTGGGTGTGAATAAAAAGAATTGTAGAAAAAACATCTATCTACAGTACACATACTTCTAGTTAATCACTCAATTGCATGGAGTGTGGCCAATATTTTCAAAAGCAATTCATGATCTTGAAGCCTGGAGCCAGAGAGGCTGCACTTGTTATGAATAAAACTTACCTAGTTTTAGCCTTTTTGGTATCCATGAACAAAGACGCCAAAATAAAATGAAATATATCAATATCATTTACAAGATGCATTTTCTTTTACAATACAACCTCCTAATTATTACAGAGCTCACTGTTTTGAAATTATCCCACAACAAAAACCACTAGTTTACTTATAGGTGAAATTCCATTATGCAATTCAAAATAGGATTGAACTGTTTTTTATGCTGTTGGCTTTCCCATTAGTTGTGACTATAGAAGATGGCAACTATTTTCACAACCAAGCATGTCCCAGCCTTGAATGTTGTACATGTTTGTATTTTGTAAGAGGGCCCTGGTAATATGGATAAATAAGGAGCAGTTGATAGACTGCTGGTCTTATTTGCAATTGGTTTCCAATTTATTTCTCTTGTAATCCTCAACAAGGGCCAACCAAGTCCTCTGAACATTGTGCAATGGAGTGGATAATAACCCCATTTAGAGACAATGCATACATTTCTATTAGAAAGTGAAATCTATCCTATGCAGCTGAAACTGGTTTCCTCTCCAATATGTATTACTGCCATCATCTAACAACAGCAGAACCACATGTCTTGTATTACACCCATTATTATTATCACTAAACAGTATCTATTTCTTTTAAGTCTTGTCATTTAATTTGTCACTGAGTTAAGATCACCAAATGTCAGGGAAACATCAAAAGAAAGTCCATTATACTTAATTCTTTCTTTTTCAAAGAAGAAGCAAAATGTGTGTTAACAGTGGTCATTTGCCTACATTCTGTTACTGTATTCCAGTAAGGCAGAAGTTGCACGGAACAAGGCGGACAGGACTCCTGAATCCCATTTGACAGAGTTTATCTTTCCAATTTACTTAAAAGCAAATGCAACCAAAATTATAGATACTAAAGAAGTTTGGTGTGTCTCTGTGTGCAGGCTGAAAGGCAAATCTCCTCATCTCAAAAAAAGAAGCACCAAATCAAGTGAGTCCCATACCCATTCTAGCTTGGATATAGCTTGAAGAGGGGTTTACCTCCAATCCCCAACTCTTGCCCTCCCTGCTTCAAAGGTAAACCACCCCATTTTTATTTATTTTTTACAAAAGTGGCAAAAAAAGGCTCTTTAACTCCATTCTGTATTTGAAACGATACCCCAGAGTGTGGAAGGCAAACTAAGGACCGGGGGCTGGATATGGCCCAATCGCCTTCTAAATCTGGTCCGCGGGCAGTCCGGGAATCAGCATGTTTTTACATGAGTAGAATGTGCCCTTTTATTTAAAATGCATCTCTGGGTTATTTGTGGGGCATAGGAATTCGTTCACTTCTTTTTCTTCAAAATATAGTCCGGCCCCCCACAAGGTATGAGGGACAGTGGACTGGCCCCCTGCTGAAAAAGTTTGCTGACCCCTGCTCAGTGGTGTAGCGTGGGTTGTCAGCACCCGGGGCAAGGCAAGTAATTTGCGCCCCCTAACCTGTGGATTTGCGCCCCCTAACCCGTGGATTTGCGCCCCCTAACCCATGGATTTGCCCTAACCCCAGATGTTGCGCCCGGTGCGGCCCGCCCCCCCTGCACCCCCCACGCTACGCCACTGCCCCTGCTCCAGAGCATGCTTGAGGCTTTGAGAATTTGACATGTCTGCACAGCTAACATGGAGAGCTCTTCCCCCATAAATATACTCTTGTGTTCCCTTCTGGCTTCAGACTGCCCATAGCTTGGACATTCATTCACAAGGTTCTATTAAATATTTCATTATTTGGATGTTTATGCCACTTTGCTTCTCTAAAGCCTGACTTACTGCTGCTCGACATTTATGAGAAAAAATAATATAGGTTGTTCCAAATTAAAATGCCAATCATCCCTGAGTGAAAGTTCTTATTCAGATTTAAGTAAACATAACATGCCCTCTGATCATAAGATGGTCTGTCCCAAGCCAAATGCAGCTCATCTTTAAAACTAGTTGTTTACTAAAGTAAAACAAAGCCTATTAATTAGAGAATCATTGCAGAGCAATGTACACCATATAAACATTAAATTAAAACAGAGTAACAGTATTCTCATTAAGGGGCTTAAAATAAAATACAAAAAATGTAATAGCCAAGTACACAGATTGCTTTATATGTTGATGTCTGCCCTATTCCTTTGAAAAAGGATGGGCTATATGCACAATTGAATAAATTAATGATGAATTATGAAAAGGGGGACATAACAAAGTAGATCACCACTCTGTTAACAATAAGGACAGAGCAAAGAAAAATGAAACAATACATAGAAAAGGGCTACAGCAGAGACCCTATATCCTTGATAGACTCCTACCCTATTCCCATAGTAAATAATGCTTATGAGAACTGCATATCAAGGAGGGGACTTAGACTGAGGGTTTGAGGCTTTTCAGCATTTCTGCCAGTGTATATTATTTGTATAAATAAACCTTAGGATTATTTTTAGCAAATCCTGCCAGCCTGTAAGATTTGTTTTTCCAGTAGTGCTCGAAGAAGCCCATGGATCTGCCTCTAGGCTAAACCATGACAACATATTTCTGAACCTGTCACTCCATTTATTTTAATATTTTGTGTTTCCTTCTTCTGAATGTGAACTAGCTGCCGTCTTAATCAGATTTTGGTCCTACTAGTGCCTTGCATGAAACAAATTCAGGATACAGAATTTCAGCTACTAAGTTGCACAAATGCTTGTTGATGGAGCCTAATGTAACCCAGGTCATTGATCTCTGCTGTACAACGCAAGCCTGCACAACTTGTGACCCACAAATAGTGTCAGTTCTTGGAATAAATAAATAAATATAATATTGGATAGGATCCAGAGTAGAACCTTTCAGCAAAGGAACAGAACTTCCAGAAAAAAGCTCTGTACTACAGCATATAAACCTGTCCACTACCACCTAGCAACACACCCACAGGCCAGCACAAATAGCTCTCTCTGCAATCCAGACTACAATTCTATTATAAGCAGAAAAGGAGAGAGAGAAAAGGCTAGAAGTCTTACACTAAATATATCATTCATTTGCAGAGGAACACTACATTTGCTGCTTGCTCACTTTGATCACTCTTCCCAAGCCAAGTTGATTATCAAAGGCCAGTATCTCAAGCCTCTTGAACTGCATGCTCTTGTAGTCCTCTTCTTGCAGATAACAGAATGCTGCCCAGGGAAACACCAATGCAGGAGCTAACAATTCTGAACACACAAGGGTGTTCACTTTGATGGGTTTTTTTCCTGAGTCAGGCTGTTGCACTAGTCTAGAAAATGGCACAAGTGCTAACTCTGTCATTAGGAAGCCCAGTCTGTCATTTTAACTAGAGATGATCAACAGTCTCACTCCTAATGAAGATTTATTCACTGTCCAAGAAGTCACATTACAATTCTAGTCCTCCAATGCTGCTGCCTTGGTTACATATTTCAGAAATAACTAGATCCTTGTTAAACACCAAGAACCTCTCACTACATTTTGCAAATCCCTGCTATATATTTCTTCTGCTTTGCATGCAGAAATGTGCACTACATATCTTTGCAAAATGCATTTTTTGTTTTACTTGTTGTTCTTGGACAAATACAGGTCACTGCAAACAAAAGTAATCTTTTATACTTTCTTTTATCTATATGGCGGGACATTCAATAAAGCATTTGTAGAATATCAGCTATTAACAAATGTACAGACTGCACAAACATTATTGTGGGTGCTATCAAGCATTCTTCTTCTTCCCCTATCAGTACAACATCAGCCTCCCCAGAATTCTCATCATCATTTCAGATCACATTAGAACCCAAAACTGCTTCTCACATTTTTCTTTAGCAACTACCATCCTAAACTAATATTTCAGCACACTCTGCTTGGTGGTAGATACAACGTCTAGAGTGATTCTGGGTATTCCAAGAAAAGAATTTATAGCAAACAGAAAGAGCCAGAACTGCTGCTATTCATCAGAGACTGAGACTAATGTCATAATCAAGGTTCCAGCATTAAGAGCAGAATTTTATTTTTTTTAATTTTTATATTAATTTTTATTTTTAAAATTTATATTTTAAAAGCTGTGCTGCTTATTGTTCTAAAAAGAGTCCTAAAACATTTAATCTTACAAAGACTTTAATTGCAATTAGTGGAAAAATTACAGTGAGGTTTGACATTGCATTGATGAGGAAAACAAAATCCTCTGCTTTGAGGGTTTCATGTTTATTGGCATTATAACCAAAATGTCAACTACACTGAACTCCAGAACTATTTGTTCATGATGTAATGAAGCAGTGAAAATTCCAAGTGGGCTAAGAACCCTTCTGCAAGTTGTTACATAGGAAGCTGATACTAGTTTAAATGCAACAATGTATAGCCCTGTTCAGTTTACTTCTATGAGCACAGTGAGGTTGTTTTCTTCTTTTTAAAGTTTTTGCATAATAAGAACATTTTTAGCTCAGGATGCCTATGATGAAATGTTTTATGAGGCATATGAAAAATTAGCATACAGTAACCTTCACTTTTTTCTTTTCTTTTACAACAATGGGGGAAAGTTGCCTTAAGCTTTCCAAGATAGCTGCAATATGGATGTTCTCAAAAACTCTTCTTAAAAGGTCTTTCACTTGTGATAAATTTCAGCAAATACTTCTGAAAGCTGCAATGTTTCAGTTCATATAAATCAAGAAGTCCATGAGCTTCACTCATTGTCATGTGTGTGCCATATTTGGCTTCCTTTTTAAAAGCTATCCCACCTTCCTTGATCAGCACTGAAAAATCATATTCTACAGAAGAGCAAAGACTCTTTGAGAAAAGAGACTGAACCTTCAGCCTTTATGTTTCTTATTTTGCTTCCTATCTAGAAGCCTTCCTATACGCCTACACCTCGGACTTATTTGGTCAGCTGCAGCCCCTTCCTGCTCCGAAAAAGCTGTCTCTATGACTTTCCGTGCCTGTTTGGGCTTCCGGGGAGCTTTGGCTGTGTTCCAGCCTGCTCTCCGTTCCTCCCTTATCAGCCAGCCGTCTAAGGTCAGGGGAAGTCGACGCTGGCAGCTGCGGGCTCCTCTGTGCTGGCTTGAAAACCCAGCCTCCCTGTTCCTGACTGCATTCTGCAGCTGGCTGCGAGATTACACTTGGAGCTGGTGTGTTCATGACAGGCAAGCATCACCCTTTGCTAGGTTTTCTGTTTTAACAGTTGAGAAATTAGCCCTCAGTTACCCCATGATGAATTGATGTCATAGCATGGATATTTGAGAAGTTAATCCAAGCGGTGAGGCCCAACCTTGATAAGCAACTTAAAGGAAACATTTTCTTGCAGCTGGATTCATGAACTTCACTATTGCTTTCTAATGAGGGGCATATAGCCAACAAATTCTAGTTTGGCAATATGACAAACTCCTTTGAAAAGAAGCTACTTATTCACTCAAAGCAATTTCAAGATGAAAGACAGGCAGACCCTAGAGCCATATTCTTCTTTCCATAATAACAATTGCTCTAAGAGTATATCCATAGGATCTGAAGCCAATTCAATATGGTTTTAGGCTTGGGCTTGTAGCTACTCTGGTTCCCCCAGTGAGTAAGAACACAATAAGAGTGCTGCTGGATCAGATCAAAGGCCATCTAGTGTCACTTTCTGTTCTTATCGTGGCGTGCCTGACAGAGAGCCAGTGTGGTGTAGTGGTTAAGAGCAGTAGTCTTGTAATCTGGGGAACCGGGTTCGAGTCTCTGCTCCTCCACATGCAGCTGCTGGGTGACCTTGGGCCAGTCACACTTCTTTGAAGTCTCTCAGCCCCACTCACCTCACAGAGTGTTTGTTGTGGGGGAGGAAGGGAAAGGAGAATGTTAGCCGCTTTGAGACTCCTGAAGGGGAGTGAAAGGCGGGATATCAAAATCCAAACTCTTCTCTTCATCTATGGAAATACTGATAGCACTCTTTCACTCATGAGTCCCAGCAACTAATATCAGGGACATTAAGCCTGGTACTGGAGGTAATATAGCCACTAAGATTAGTAGCCATTATTGACCTATGACAGGAGATAGAGAGTTTTATCCTTTTGATTTTCCAGACATTTCAAAAGCCTTTTTACCATCAATTATGATAAGTTAAGCTGGAAATAGGAGCACTACCCTGCAGTAGGTCTGCTCTTACCAACTTATCTGTGCTAGATAGACGAGGATATTTGTGCAAGCTTCTTAACTACTTTACAGAATTTGAAAGTTTAAGATTGCTCTTCAGGAAGGAACTTCATTTAGTTAGAATCATTGATAAAAGATATCATATTTTCATAGGCAAGCAGCTCCATACAGTTGTAGGGATGCACAATAACAAGGGTTTAAGGAACGCCTAGTTAAATAACCTGCAGCCAAGCAAGGGGAGATTGGGGTGGTTTCTCTGCATCGGATGGAATGCATTGTAGTCTGTATTCTGCTACATCCCTGACATGCCTCTCTGTCTCTCCGAGTGCTTTTAAGTAGTAAGTTTGTCCCCTACAGTATGGAGCAGATTGCACCAAAATGACTAACATTTTCAAAACAACTTAATGAGAGAAGAAGATACCTTACAGCCTCTTAGAAGATGTTCACCCTCACCTTGTCTTCCAATGACACGAGTTGAACACACTATCACTATACTCAGCATGTTTTCTAAGAAACAAAGTAGCACATTTTCTGCATTTTTGTTGGCTTGCCATCTTTTGTTATGGGAAGTAGGAGTTTTCCATTTACTAGGACAACAAATCAATACCTCCAATGCTCTCCCACACAAACACAACCATGGAAGGCAAATGGCTGATAGTTAATTCTTTAATGACAAAAGCAACACAGCACTTCCTAAGGTGCACCAGATGCACACGTGAACACACTTCTTGCACCTGTCTCCGTCACACACTCACCAGAGCCCTGTCAGTCCCTGACAGGCTGTGACCTGTACACAACTAAATGGGGGTAAAATCTACTGAACACTGTAGGATTTTCTTCCAAGTCCATGGACAGGGATAGCCTGACAACTGCAGTCCATGTGTTGGTAACCTCGAGGTTGGATAACTGCAATGCACTCTATGTGGCAGCCATGAAGTCGTGAGCCACCCACCCCAGAGCTAACTGCTTTGGTATGGATGATGAAGTCCCCCAACACCGGCAGTCTGGAAGTCCTCAACACCACCTCCAAGATCAGTTCAGGCAACAAGACTGCTGGGCAGCAAAGTGGGAGGTAACCAGCAGAATCCCTAATCTGTCCCGATTACACAACACCAGGAACAAACACTCTGGACCCCCACTGAACTGGACAGAGAGCCTGGCAAAAGATGAATATATAAATTTATTTATGTATTTTAGACTATTTTATTCTCATTTTTAAGATGCATGCAAAACGGAGCACACCCATTAAAATGCAGAGAACAAAAGCGTTCCTTGGCACCCATCTATCAAGAATAGGTAAGAAGAAATTATATAAAACCCATGTGATGCAATGGGTGCAATTTTATGACCCAGTAGAATTGCCTTTTAGCTTCAATGAATCTTTTAAATTCCCTTAAAACATAAAGGAGATTAAATATTCATGGAGCTTTCCTAACAATAAACTCAAACTAATTTCTCTTCCGGCTGCAACTTTGTCTTCTTTGTAACTGGCACCTTTAGTCTGAAAATATCTCATACTGAGATCCCATCAAAATAGCTAAAAATGGTGAGGATTCCCCAGAGTTGTAATTTTGATCCAATTTTGTCTAATTCTTCTGTCAAATTTGCATCTTGCTGTTGTCCAAAAGAACATTCATCACACAAAAAAACCCTCTTCTCTCTTTTTGCTCTTAAAGAAAAGGTACAAAGATTCAGTAAGACCTGAAGTGAGGAAGCTTTTTTATCACAAATTCTTCATTTGGGTGCTAAGTGATCTGCTTTATTTTCTCCATCTCTTGATGCTAGATTAACATAACTGGTTTTTATTAGAAAACAATTTTCCTTTTGTTAAATTCAGCTGATTACCTCTAATAGATGAAGTTAAACTGATCATTGCCATTCCTTTTTTAAAAAGCACAGATTTAAAAGTGTTGCCTCCCCCTGAAGGTTTTGTTCTCTGGGGAGGAAGGAAAAGTTAGTGCCAACATCAGCATGCTTCTCAACTTAAAAACCATGATTATTCTCTCACCCCCCCTCCTTATTTCACACACTATTTCAATATGAATTGGAATTAGAAATACTAAGGTGGCAATGTGAACACACCCTTTAGTCTCTTCTGCAGAATATCATGTTTGTGTCCCATCTTTTGCTCTATGTGGTATAGCTCATCTGTCCACCTCCTGCACAAAATGATTATAATCAAGGGGCTACAAACACTGCAGGGGGGGGCAACTGCAAAAGGGGGAAGGGAGGGCCAAGTTCAAGCAACAGCTCCCAGCCCAGCTAGAACTGGCTCTCCATCCCAGATTGCCTCCCAAGGACCAAGGAGGGTGCCCAATCCTCAAATGGGGTTTTGCAAAGGTTTTTGAAAACTTTAACAAGGGATCGGAGAAGAAGCATGTCAAACAATTTGAGATCCCTGAATGATTTAGGGAATAACAAATGCCAAGATTTAAAAGCAAGAATGTGAAGTGCAACAGGCCTATATCAGTGAAGCTAAACAGGGCTTATTCCCTCCGTGCAACCCCTGCCAAATCTGTTCTGGGGGTACCCTAGGCATCTGGAAAGATTTCGGGCACAGACAAAAGTCCTTGAAACCAACAGGATTTCACTGGATACAACCCATCAAACTGAAATAATACAGCACACGCTCCATAGCCATTTTTTAGGTTCAGGCTAAATCAGATATCAAGGTGAAGTACCAACTTTAGGCTGAAAACACTGCTCAGAAATATATTTACATTCTTGAATAGAAATCCCATCATAAATATTTGGTTGATTAAGGGTACAAGTTTAAGGGTTCAGGACTTCAAAATTCGCTATGTGGATTTTAGAATCAGACTTTGGGAGTGGGATGCTACCAGACCTATGTGAAATCTCTAATATGTTGAGGATTTCACAATGTATTCTGGAATACAGAGAGTTCTTTTTGCACTGTCTCTCAGCTAAAGCCATTCTTTTTCCTGCATATACCTTCTTTATGATCATGACAAGTCTTTAGAGAAGATGATTGACAACCAGCAGGTAATATGATGTCATTGCACTGTTATCTGGTTTGAATGTGCAGATAAGTAAACCAGATTGTTAGTCAGTTAGACAGAAAATCAAATTTAGAAAGGGAGTTTGCTTTAAAGGGAGATGGCTAGATTTTTAAACAAATAAAGACATGCATAATTCACTTTTTCCTCAAGCTATGCTAGCTATATCTACAAGGTAATTACTATTACTTTGTTCATTTACTATTTGTTATTTGCTCCCTCACACAGTAATAGTACATACTTCTTCATTTGAGATTTGTAAGCAGTGGCTGGCCACATAGCATGGATGCTGCAGTAGCAGCTTTCCTGCACTGTCAAGAGATTAGACTAGACTTTTGAGGTTCCTGACATGATTCTGTGAATATAAGAATTGTAGCCGAGCATATGAAGCAGAACATTCTAGAAAAGTCTGCCTCTACCAAAGTTCAAAGTAAGGAAGATTCCATTTAGTTGCACAACCAGTAAAGTTACACAATTTGATTCAAAACCACCCTAGACTGCAAACTTGTAATAATATATGCATTAACAAAACATTACATGGGAAAAACTATGTGTTCACCCAGAGGCATCCTTCTGACATTTCTAGTGCAGCGAGACAGCACATTCCACAGTATCATCCAAGGAAGGACTGGAGTTTTCCAACTTGTTCAAGCCCTTGTAATTATTATTAGCATTTGTATATATTGATTTATATACTAGGGGATGGGTAGTACCTCTGGTGGGGGACACTTTGTGCTCCTCCTGGGGTAGTTGGTCCACATTTGGTCCCTACCCTGAACTCAGTTCTCACCTGTAGTTCCTAGAAGCTGTCACACAGCATGTGACAGTGGCCACACCCCGGGAATGGCTTCAACTGGCTAGTTATACCAGGTGAGGATAGCTGATGGGTCTCAAACCCTCGGTGAGTTAGGGACTTCCCCTGCATGCAAAGAAGGCAATGGCGAATTGAGTGGACAAGACCAATAGTGGGTCCAACGGTCAAGAAGGTGGTTTCTGCATGTGCTGTAGAGGAAAGTGAGGGGCAGGTGGGGCTTCTCAACCTGAGAAGGTAGTCCATATAGAAAAGGGAACCTGATCCTCTGTTGCCTTGCAGGATATCTTCAGGAGAAGAAAAGGCTAAGGAGTAAAACTTATACAAATATGGAGTGGAGTCCCTAAGATGGTTATATATGCCTCCTTCTGGCAACTCCTGCAGCCAAGCTGGTGCCAAACATATTGCTCTGCTTTTTTTTGGACCACAATAGCAAAGCCAAGAAGGGGATCATGTCGTCTGGGCAGCCCAGAACCTCCATGCACACTGCCCAGGCTTGAACCCTGGGAAGGTCACTTTGGTGTTGCTAACACGGGAGTCTGACTTTCCTCATGCGGGGACACTCCATTGTCTCTCAAGACAGACGAATGCCAATAATATACCCCACCTTTTTCCCTGAAAGGGACTCAAAGCAGCTTACAGACAAAACAAATGAAACAGCTAAATAGACGAACACTCACTTTCTCCTTGGAACTTTCTCTTTATAATTGCTCTACAGTTACAAGCTTTGGATTACTAGTATCCCTTTGTTCTTGGTTTTGTTGATGTCCTTTAATGTAGGGTCAGAGCTTTCTTCAGTCTGTTTACTGGAATTACCCAATTATCAGCTCCTGCCTAAAGCTGCAAATTATCTTTAGAATAGCCATTAATACACCGAGAGTTTCTGGAATGTGTTGAAAGCTCCTTTCCCCCGGCTTAGATCCAGTGCTCACACTCTTATCAGCATAGGAGCCACAGCTGCACAACACCTTCCAGCTCCACTGCAGTAACATAGGATACAGGAGGAGCCCACGCAAGCATCTATACCCAATAACATTTGTTTATGGGGGCAGGGGTCTCCCATGATTCTCACATTATATGGGAATGAATCAACTGCTATGGCTCCTGTACCACTGGAAAAATACAAAAACCCAGTCTTAAATTTCTGTACAGATCACTTAGATTCTCTGTCATTTATTCTACTGCTTCTACTGGACATGTAAGCTTACTGGTCAACTTCTCTTTTTTTACAGGAATCCAAATACCTTACACTCTTCTTAGGAAATGTCATATGGCAGTTGAGCTGAAAGCCAGAGAGGCATGGAACAAAATCTGTACTGTGTAGTACAGAATAACAGGCTTTTACTATGAGACAAGAGACCTCAAATTCTAGACAATAAGGCAAAGCTGGGTCCAGAGAAAACTCAGGCAAGCAAGGGCAGATTAAGGTGGGGGGGCCCTGGTGCAATTCCCAAAATAGGCCACCCTTCTCCCCAAAAAGCATACATGCAGTAAGGTGCCACAAAAAATCTAGTGGTATTTCAAAGAGTAACACAATATATTCATTATGGCATGATGGGGAGGACCCTGAGCACATGTAGTTCACAACTTTTAGCAAACTAAGAACTTTTGGGTGGGGGGCAAACCTTGACAAACAAAAAGAAAATACTCCAAGCATATGCACTTAACTCATCATTGCTTTTGTTCATTTCCTGCATTGGGCCTGTAATCAACTTAGCCTAGCCTACCTCACATGGCTGTTGTGAAGGTGTAGAAGGAAGTATAAAATGGTGGCAAAAGGAAACTTAAGACATCAAACTTTTGTTCCTTTAACCAGACTAATGCACCTTTATTCCATAAGGGGTCATTATTTTCTACTCCTCCACCACCCACAAATTAGTACAGTTCCAAGGCTTCAACCATTCGTACCCTGGCATGATTATTGTGTGTTTTAGATTCCTATGTCCCAATGAAAAAAATAAGGGGTAAGGAAACAATTGGGAACTGCTCTTACTTTTATTTTATCTTCCCCATCCCCCAACTTACTAAACTAGACCAGCTGAAGTACTGAACTGCTGAAGAAGAAAAATGAAAGAAGAGTTTGTTAAGACACTGAAAGATCTTCTGTGTTTCTGCTCTCCACAGTAGTCACAAAGCATCAAGCAATAAAGGTGCTGGCTCTATCCTTTGGCTTGTGCTAAAAGCACAACAAAGCATCTATCTGAGAGTCAGGCATGGTTCCTTTGACACTCCCTTCTCCCACAGACACACAGGCTGACAACAACCACTCAATATAAATAGTACTACAGACTGCACATATGAGATAAATCAAATGATGATTTTTAGGGATGAAGAGGTGACTGAAATAAATAGGGGTTAAGGGACACAGATGCTTTATTAATTATGAGATTTCTCATTTTTTCCTGTGGAAGCAGTTTATTGCTGCTGTGAAGATGCTGCACAATTGAAAGTCTCCAGACTTTGTACGTAATCATAACTAATGGAGTAAGCATAAGGGGGCTTTCTCTAATAGTCATTTTTATTATGAATAAAATAAAATCCCCAAAGTTTATTTAGCATTACATCTAATGATACACCTGAAATATACTGGATACTATAACAGGAGACAAAAGTTTATACACGCATGCGCGCACACACACACAAACACACATTCACTGTATCTTTCCATTTTTCAAAAAGTTACAATAGCTCTTTCAACAAAAACGCTTTCTCCAAAATACTGCAGCCTCAAATTCAGAGTATTCTAGAGAACAAAAGTACCACACTAGCCAGGCTCTCACTCTGACCCAATCTCCCCAGGCTTTGGAAACCAAACTGACCTGAATGCAATGAAAGACCCATAAAAATTCATCTCCTGTTGGAAGTGGCAAATCTTCCTGTAGCATTTACAGCTGTGGTGTATAGGGACCCATTTATTTCCAGGTTATCACCTTCCACCCACAGCAACATAAAAGAAAGGCTCAGAGACTGACAGGAATCAACAAAAGACCTCATTTCTTCCTGCAATGGCAGAGCAGCTCCTGGGAGAGCTGGGCAATTTGGAACAGTAGCTGAAGGTGGGAAAATGTCAACTATCTGTGAACACAAGGGCCTTTATCCAGATTATTTACAACCATATATAGGAGCTTCTGAGCTATGCTGTTATGCACAGCATCTACTACCTGGACAACACTAGCACTGATTACAGTTCAACATTGCAGTTCAGCTTCATTAACAAACGATCATGTCCAGAATAAAACAGGAATAAAATTGCCATGGTGTATGGGGCATTCAGATCTTCTGCTCAGTTCCCTTATTCCTAGTGTGCAGTAGTGGTCATGAAGCCCACTAGATGACTTAGGGCAGTCACTGTCTCTCAGCCTAACCTACCTCAAGATAAAATGGAGAGAGAGAGAGAGAGAGAGAGGGAGAGAGAGGGGGAGGGAGAGAGAAAGTGTGTACATCAGGTGGGATTAAATGTATAAACAAACAAACAAACTAGGGAAAAGTTTTATTTACTGAATGACTTACTTACTTACTTGGTTATTATTATTTTGCCCAGGACAACCCAAACAAAACACCCCACAAAGATACATTAAAGCCAAGAGGAGGGGAAATACATTAAAAACATCCTACCCACTTCTAAAAGGCATAGATAGTTAAAGGCCAAAGGCATGGTTACAGATGAAAGTTTTAGCTTGGTGCCTAAGAACATATTATGATGGCACCAGGCGAGCCTCCCTAGGGAGAGCATTCTACAAATGGGAAGCCACCATAGAAAATACCCATTCTCATGTTACCAACCTCCAGGTTTCTCATGGAGGAGACACAGGAAGAAAGGCCGCAGATGATGACAGCAAGGTCCAGCTTGGTTCATATTAATCTCTAGATGAGATGAAGACCTCAGGGTATGGATTCATGATTGTAGGAAAGGTTGCCATTTATTTAAACATACTGTGTTGAAAATCATACATCTTATAATTTTGTATGTCGGGAGGTACCAAAACCAGGGCTTTTGATTAACACCCACCATCCCATTCTGAACTATCAACCATATATATGCCAGAAATTTGGGGATAGAGAGGAGGAAAGTGAAGAGAGGAGGAGAGAGACACTGACCTCCAGCAGAAGGGAGCAAACTTGACTTTACACACTAACTGATTTAAAGGACAATGTGCTAAGCTGGTCTTCAAAAATGAGCCACAATGCAGACGAGGCAAGTCAAAACCTGTTAAATTTAAATCTCATGCTGGTTCATGCTAAACTAGCAGCAAGGGAGTGGCTCAAGAGGAGTCAAAACAAAACCCTATAAATGATCAACAAGCTGATGATAAGAGGAGAAAGGAAGAGGTTACATCTTAGTGTAAACTGAAATCCAATTAACTCTCTTGACCATATACTAACTGCTATGTTTTACCCATATACACACGCTGAACTTCCGAAGGAAATTTCTAAAATGATCTCTTTCTTCATTAATAGTATGTTCCTTGTGCTCATCAAGTGATAAAATATTGAACAGGAAATTCCAAAAAATACCTCATGCTACTTAAATAAGAGGAAAACTCCTGTTTCCAATTTGCATTCTGTATGCCTGCATTTTAGCAACATAAGATTATTCAGGCAATTAAAAATTTCTGCTTACCTGATGCATTTACAATCACTGTGTAGAGACATAAAAACACAAGGCTTAGACAATTCTATTTAGACGGAGAACATGTATGAACACAAGCGGCATCATTCCATCAGGTCAAAGCATCATCCTGCATCTCTACTTGTATTTTCTGTGTTGGGAAAATACAGACTGCCTTTTGGGACACAGAGCACTTAATGGTCTTGCATGCTGTGTGAAATGTAATACAAAGTAGAGGTACATCTTAAAGATGTGCAACCTTCCCTTCAGATTTTAGTGGCATTCCCAAACACATCAATATGTATGTACCGCAAAAAAATGAACTACAGAAATAATGTGCAAAAGGAGGAAATACTTAGCGTCCACTGCAAGAAAAACCAGTGATGTAGAAAACACGTCTTACTCTTAAGTCATAAAAAACCCACTGAAATCTTCTACCAAAGGCCATAATAAGCAAAGTAGGAAATCCAACAGGCATTATTCTCTACTGACCTGGTAATTAGTGGCATGATCAAAATGATTCAGAACGACCTGATCAAGGAAATAATGCTGCCTTTAAAGCTGGCAAAATTGGTGTTTTGATTGTTGTTGTTGCTATAAGTGGAAGTAGAGGGGTGGACTTTTCACTACATTTTTTATTCTGAAATGTGGGTTGCAGCAACAAAGTTTCATGTAAACAAAGTTTATATGTGAATAAGTGCTGCCATCTAAAGCTAGTTACTGGACATGCACTGTGTTTAATTCCATAAACTGAATACCAGAATATCTGAACAGCACTCAAGGCTTTTGCATACAATCCATCACATTTCTTCCTTTATTCTATTAGCTTTCTCAGAGATCATTTCTAGTCAGATTTGATTTGTGCAGTGACGGTACCATGGCCCTGCTCTATAGTTTTGCTGTAGAGCCATTTTTAAACAAAGAACAGCACGGCTCTGTACCCCAGAGAATTGCTCAGCTGGAGGAATATAGGAAGCTGAGATGCCTCAACTAAGACTATTCCCTTCCATCTAGCATACTACAGCTGAATGGTTCTGCACTGATGATGTGAAGCAAAATTGTGTTAATCTAGCAAAATTATGTATAACAATGTGTCAGAAGGCAGCAGGAAGCCTTTTTGATTTAGACAAGTCTTCTAAGGAGTGTGCTCATTAGAAAAAGAAATTAGCCAGCAAGGAGCTCTGAAGACAAATAGATCTCTGTTCCATGCAACCATTCACATCACATGCACTATTCATCACACCAGTCATTCATACATCCACATTCCACATGATCCCATCACCACTGACTGCACTAGCTGAAGGAAGTTTGCATTTTCCCAGCAACACAAGATACTTTTTTGATTGCGTGGAGAGTACAGTATTCCTGCAACAGAAGCACAGGCTTAGGGGATGATATATGGATCCCTCAAAGCAAATAAAAATAACACCTGTGCAAAAATGAACCCAATAATATGGAAATGACCCAAGAGAAACACATGTATGTAAGCAGGATACATCCAACATGCCAACTGTACCTGGAGGAGCAACTCTTTTTCAACCACTTCTTCCGTCTTGCTAATAAGTCGTTTCTGCAATGCATGTATCTTTTGTATCAACTCATAGGTATTTGGGTCGCTGGCCTGCATGATAGGAATACAAATTTTTAGTTGTAAGTTCTGTGCCTTGTAGTATGCCTAATTGCTCAAAACTGAAATGAATACCTTCCACACTAAACATGGCCTTACATAATAAAACTTAAACTTTAAAGCTGTTATTTATTCCCCTAGCAATATGAACAGCCCAGGCTACCAACCTAGACAGTAGCAGGTTCAAGTTGCTTCCATGCAGAGCAGTCATGGAGATCTGTCTATACACCTCATTTAGGATTTGAGGAAGCATCAGTTTCATTGATCAACAGAACATGTGCAGGCAAGCACATATCCTGAACACAATAGAACGTAGTTACATGATTGTTGTCTTCTGGCCAGTAGTACCATCTTCTGAATTGTAACATTCATGCTACACTTTGTATTATTGGGCTTTCAAAGAACTTTTGATATAGCCCCTCAATCAATTTTTATTGCGGTCAAAGACCAGACAGCAAAGTTAACAATAATAATATATGCCACATCCACATGAAGAAGCAGATGTAATTAAACATTGCCTATAAACTTATTTACATTAAAAATAACACTCCTTCAGCTAAAATCTGTATTCCAGAGATTAAAATCAGTACTCATTCGTCAGCCATCACTGTCACCACAGCCTGTCTTGTCCTTGTTGCTATAAAACAGAGTTTTGCAACAGGCCTGATGATATCTAGATTTTTATCAGCAAGAAGTTTCCTCTAAGCATCCAGGAAATTTCCTTAATAAAGGTAAAAAAGCTCTCTTCAGGTACCATGGGCAGTGTAGAAGAACGTGCCCAATGGATTCAATCTCATTAGAATTGGATGGACATAATCTTTGTTCAGCTGGGATTTCATGATATCTGTCCTCTAGCAGTGCTGAAGGGAGAACATTAAAATGGGCTCTGGAAAATGTCCAACAATGTTTAGCATTTGCTGGATGGGATATTTGAGATTTGTGCAGAGATTTATAGATTTTAGAGGATCAGATAAAATCAGTTTGGAATTCTATGTCCCAGATTTGTTCTTTGATTATATATCTGGCTTTTCCCATTTCAAAACTATTCAGGAGAAAGGCCATAAAAGGACAGTTTTCTTGTAATGCCCTTCCACCATTTTGTTTAATAGTTATCAATTAGCAACAAGGGAAACAGCCCAGTTGGAGTCTTATTAAGTCTTAGCCATGTGTATAGAGTAACTAGCCACACCCTGGCTTCAATCCTATATAGGCCCATCTCCAGTCACAGGGCTGCATTAGGGACACATTTACGGGTTCAGAGAATTGACCTAAGAAATCCTGATTGTATTTTTTCATAGGAGTCCAAATTAGGGAGGGGAACTAGTTGTGTACCATATAATAGTTGTGCTATAGATTTTTCAGCAAATAGTTTAACAGTAGCTGGAATAAAATTTCCTCCTTTTGCTCAGTGGAATCTTAAAATTGCTGCAGTACTTTTTGGGGCACTTGGAATACTGTGTATAGTTGTATTTTAATCAAAAAGTGTATTTTAGAGCTGAAAGATGTGCAGAAAAGGGCAACCAAAATTACCAAGCCGCTGTAACAACTTCCCTATATGAAAAGTTGCAAACAACATTTGAGGTGTTTCAATTGGGGGTGGGGGGGAGTGAGGAGGAGGAGGAGGAAGAGGAATTATTATTATTATTATTATTATTATTATTATTATTATTATTATACCCCACCCATCTGTCTGGGTTTCCCCAGGCACTCTGGGCGGCTTCCAGCAAAATATTAAAATACAATAATTCAGTAAGGGGGGACATGATAGAAATGATGAATAAATTATACATGGCATGGAGCAAGTGGATAGGAGAATGTTCTTCTCCCTCTCTCACAACGCTAGAACCCAGAGCCGCCCAATGAGAGCTGAATATTGGAAGTTTCAGGACAGAAGTGTTTTTTTACACAGTACATAGTTAAACTATGTAATTTGCTGCCACAGGACAAAATGATGGCTACTAAATTGGAGTTTTAAAACGGGTTTGGACAAATTCATGGAGGATTACAATATCAATGGCTATTAGTCATGATAGCTGTGCGCCACCTTCAGAACTAGAGGAGGAATGTATCTGAGTACCACTTGTCGAAGAACACAAGTGAGGCAAATGCAGTTGCACTCATATATATATCCTGCTTACAGGCTTCCCATAAGTATGTGGTTGACCATAGTGCAAACAGGGTGCTAGTCCACATGGGTCTGTAGGCTGATCAGGGCTCTTATGTTCTTATACTGGTAGTTTTGGAATACATTGGCAAAATGCTACAGAGCGACTACTGTCATCAATTACTTCCAGAGGTGGTGCTCACATGGAAAATTGTGTTGACATGCACATTGTCCCAGAACATTTTATCAACAGTGATCAACATTGGAGCTGTTTGCCCTGGGGCATCTGCTATTTTGCTGCAGGGCAGTAGTGTGAAAGTTTAGTCATTGCAACATGCTGCAAGAAAAATCTCCTATGACAGCAGGGTCCCAGAAGCAAAGGGAGTCCTATAACAATGCAGGCAATTATAGGGTTTTCTAGCACAGGACGGCGAGCAGAGAGAGGGATATTAGCAAACCACATTTTTCTTATATATGCTATTGCTATTCTATCTTCACACTTGAAAAACAAATGAACCCAGTGATTCCTAATGAGATAGACTGCAAATACATTTCCGTGTGTTCTACAACCACAAACACAACACACTGTCTCATAATACTGGCCCTGTTTGCATTCCACAGTATGCCAAACTATGTCTTACAGGGGTTGCACAAACATGCTGGCTCTCAGAGAAGAGCTCCCATGCACTTTACTCCTCCCTAGTCCTTTTAGCACAATGTGGCAGTTAACCCAAGGTTTGGCTCAGCATGTCATCTGAACGTGGCATCACAGTTTAGGTCTCTGCACCTTAACAACAAGCTGCAACCACTGAACAAATGTTTGCATGAACCTGATAAGCCATTGTTTGGCTTATTGTAAAATGTGAACCAGGCTGCCGATAGAAGCTTTCTAGAATCCTCCCATCTGTTTACACAAACATGTCCAATTAATAAATTCCTAAGGACTAAAGCATAGATGCTTCATGCCTTTAACAGCCGAAGTGTTGATTTGCAGGAATTGTTCTTTTTTGTTCTGGAGATGAACTGAGGCACTGTTACAAATTATTTCAACTGATTCTATATACTGGATGATCAAGCTATTTCAAAATGATTCCAGAATTCAAAGACTTCATTTTCTGCAAGTATCAAATTGTTGTTTATGTGTAAGATTTAGATGTATAGCTGACGTTATCCCATAGGCTATGGACAGGCTACAGTAAATATCTCTAAAATATAAGCAATTTCTAAGCATTTAAATTAAATTATATTCTATATTCTATCTGCTTCTAAAGGAGAAATTCCAGAATACTTTATCAGATGAAAATAAAGCATCAAAATATCAGAATTGTCTGCTGGGCAAATCAATACAACCAAAACATTCAGCTGGAGTTCTTCAGAAACTTGAATACTGCTACCAATTTGAGAGGTCAGCTGAACAACATTTGGCACTGCATAAAAGACCAACATGCATGCAAAACAGAAATCTCAGCAGCTTGAGAAATGTTCAAATGTATCATTTCTGCTCATGGATTTAGCTTATATTAAAGATCTTTATTTATTTTGCTTTCAGTTGTGAAGCAAACGAGTGTACGTGTTTATAATAGACTACACAGAATGTTGTACTGGTTACTAAGATTCTTTTCTTTCCCAAATTTATACATGCCCTTTCTGCTTCAACTCAATTGTTCTCTCTTCTGTTCTCTGTAAACTTCATCTAATGCAGTATTTCACATTTGACCATGGAAGAGTCGTTCCTTCTTTAAGGTGGGTGGGACTCTCTTTGAATTGTTTAATACTCTAGCCCCCTGTCCAAGTTAATCAACTATTTCACTCTCAATCTCACCTTCAGACCTTTCTCTTCTCTTTGGGCTTTATCAGTTTTCATTCTGCAAAACTTTCTGCAATCATACATCATGGAAGCAACACAAAAATAATCCCCAAATGCCTTGTGCCTATAAAGCCTGTCTGCCATTAACCACCATAGAATATGGTGTGGAAATTTTAGCCTGTCTGCCCTTTTTAATGTCAGTTTGCACAGATTAAAATATGCTTTGCACCATGCTATCTATCTGAAAAACCAGGTCTCTTTGAAAGGTGACACTTTACCTCTAATTTTCTCCATCTGTGAACATTCATGGGGTTCTCAAGCTCTTCCTCCAAGGCTCTACAGCGGGTCCGTTCCTTTAGTAACTCCTTCTGCATATGATAAACTTCTTGCCTTCAAAAAGTAAGAAATACAAACCCTATGACCTCTGCAAAGAACTTAATATGAATATGGCAAAATGTTTATTAACTCTTTTACTTGGTGTAAGAGAGAAACATGTAGAAATCTCTCAGTACAATTCTTCTTTCGCATGTATTTACTAGTAATTTCGATTACTCAAGCAAACATTTCCAGCACTGGGTGCAGAAGAGTTTCATGATGTAATGCTATTTTCAGTCATCCCATTCGACTCTTGCCAAAAGCAATGGCAAACTTTCCCTATTTACACAAGGCAGTCGTTCAGAGGTCTGCTATGCAAAATACCAGCATTAGGCTTGTCACAAAGGATTTTTTTTACTAAGAGATCAAAAATTAGAAGTCTTGTTTCAAGAAGCAAAATATGGTAAAAGGAAATATGGTACAATCAGCATGCATTATTTAGGACTTGAGATGAGGTAATGAGTGGCTAGTGATAACAAAACTATAGTTGAAACTGTCCAGGTGTCATACATATCCGATCATGCCCACTACCACAAAGAGATAAATGTAATGTCCCCAAAGCAACCTAAGTGACCTTGTTGTTGAGTATTTCCCAGACATTCCATCTGTGACTTATGGAACTTCATGGTAGGGCCGGTCGATACATGAGGCAAGTTGAGGCAACCATCTCAGGCAACAGGATCCACAGAGGCAAGAAATTCTGATGTAGATATTTATTCCCCTTTGTTCCTAATGTAGGAACTTCACTTGTCCCTTCTTCTCTAGTTGGGGGAGGGCACCATTTTGTGGTTTGCCTCAGGTGCCAAAATGTTTGGGGCTGGCCCTACAACATGGTACGGAGCATTCATCGAAAGATATAAACTGAAGGCTGTTTCAAAGCAGGCAGACTCCAGAAGTTTATTGTAGCTGAGGAAACATGCATTAAATTGTTCCTTTGGGCAGCTTGAGGAAGTCCCACTTACATTTCTATTCATAGTGTTCCAGCTAAATATCGGAACTGAAAAAACTCCCACCTATCCTCATTATCTCTTCACCAGACTTAAGAGTAAAAATATACCTATAAAATATATTAAGGCATGCCTAAAAATGTAATCTGTACACATGAGAAATGTGTATTTTCAGTCATGCATTTTCTACAAATGCAGATGTCAGTGCACTCGGCTCTCTGTGACTTCTTACATGGCTGCAACAAGAAATACAACATTGAATTATTGCCAGCTCCATTAGACCTCTCCCATCAACTATCACCTGGTAACGGTCATTCCAGCAGGCAGTAGTGGATCTGGTCTTTCAGCAGAGCTGAAGGAATGAGCTCTGCTTTGTGTCTCTGAGGCAGCCTACTATCAAGAATGGTAGCCAGGGCAGTGTGGGTGGGGCTGCATTGTTCTCCTGTCTTCCCAACGCTGGACATCACTGCCACCAAGATGCAGGGGGACAAGGCAACATAAGCTCAGCACAATGCAGGCATATTGGATTAGACACACCACTGCCCATACCATGCCATGCTAAACACCTCTGCCCTGCCCCTCGATTTCTTGGTAAATGGCAGCAACATACAGCATTGGGAAGACAGGAGAGCGACACAGCCCCTCCCGCACAGCTCCACCAGCTGCTACTGCCGGAAGACTGCCTTAGAGATGGGGAACAGCTCATTCCCTCAGCTCTGCTGAAAGATCAGCTCCATCAGGTGCCTCCTGCCCCTGAACTTTTTCCATTCCAGCTAGTCCTGAGGAGGACAACCTCCCATGTGTGCTTTTCCCCTTTTCTTTACAGTGTCTTTTACACTGTATGCCTGTAGACATACAGTAGATGGTCTTGTTTCATCAATCAGACATAAGCCATCATTGGAATCTTTTATACACCATGACGTAAGTGATTTTCAAAGTTCTTATTGTTATAATTTTAGTTATATACCTTCTATTTCATTTCTAAAATTGGTCACAACTAACCTTTTATATAGAAAATTTGACCGCCAAATACCCAAATGCCTCATTGATAATAGCAGGTGATTTTAATGCCAGAGTGGGAACCAACAATGAACAACTATGTAGCAAACTAAATTGGAATACTGACAATGATATCGCACATGCCCTGAAAATAGGACGATTCTCCAGAGATAGGGTTGTAAACAACGAAGGCTTACGCCTACTTGAATTATGTAACAACTTTAATTTGCAGATTGTGAACGGTTCAACAAAAGGCGATAGAAGCGGGGAGTTTACATACTTCTCCCCCCGAGGATGCAGTGTCATCGACTATATTCTTGTCCCTTATAATATTATAAATTCGATTATGGACCTCAAAATCGGAACGCGTACTGAAAGCGACCATCAGCCATTATTGTTGTCTATTAACTTAAAGGATGAAACCAAAATAACCAAGCACAATATTATAGAACCCTCTCAATACAAACAAATGACCCAATTAAAATGGTCCCAGGAAATGAGTGCAGTAGTGGGGCAAAAACTTACAGCTAACCTGAGAAAACAAGTATTATCCAACTTAAAGACCACTAATTCCCACAGCGATATTCCGAAAATTTATAATGAAATCTTCCAAATGTTCGTAGAACTTAGTACTCCACCTAAAGTTTGGGTACTTAAACATAGCGCTAGCCCTTGGTTTGATGATGAATGTTTCCAGCTAAAAAGAAAACTGCGCCAAACATTTAAAAATAATCGCACTAAACTAGAGCCCTCTTATCTTGATGAAAAAAGAAAATATCATTACATTCTGGCCGAAAAGAAACAGAAATATGCAACCCAAAAATGGCTACAATTACTCGACTCAATCCAGAGTAAAAATAACAAAGCGTTCTGGAACCTAGTGTACGGAGGATTGAAAGCCGAAAATCAACTAACTCTACCACCAATTGCAGAATCCAAATGGTCCCAATATTTTACATCTGTATTTAACAATCTACACAGTGAACTTAAAGGAAATGAAACCACTAAAAATAAAATCAATAAACTCCAGGAGTGGCCAAGGGTAGAAGAAGAGGAAATTAGAGAGATAGTTAAAAATTTCAAATCGGGGAAATCTCCTGGGCCAGACGGTCTACCAATAGAATTATTCAAGACCTATATAGATTGGTGGGCAGAACCCTTAGCTCAATTGTTTACCCTCATAGATAAATATGGGATCATACCTGAGATATGGTTAAGATCAATAATTATCCCAATTTTTAAAAATGGCGACCCAAAAGAACCAAGGAATTATAGACCGATAAGCTTATTATCAGTGATAGGGAAAATCTACGCTAAGCACCTTTTATCTAAACTCCTTACCTGGATGAAAAATCTAAATTTACCAGGGAAAGAACAAATAGGTTTCTCCAAAGGTTGCTCTACATTAGACCACTGCCTTATACTTATGCATTTGGTTGAAAAATACAGATCTCAAAGGCAATCTAAGATATTTGCCGCTTTTGTAGATTTTCGTGGTGCATTTGACTCAATTGACCGCCCAAAGCTGTGGAGGAAACTCGCAGAATTAAAAATTGATCAGCGCTTATTGATCCTAATAAAAAATTTATACTCTTCCAATATCTGTCAAGTCAAACTTAACACCAAAGGTCACCTTTCATCAGACATCCCAAACTCGAAAGGGGTGAAACAAGGGTGTATTCTTGCCCCCTTCCTATTTAATTTATTTTTATCAGACTTGCCAGATCACCTTCAAAAAATAGAATCACATGCCCCTAAACTTAATCAGAAACCAGTTTCTCTGTTATTATACGCAGACGATGCTGTTCTACTATCATTAACGAGTTTGGGTCTGAAACGTCTTATATCTTCTCTGATCCTTTACTGCGAATGTAACAAGCTCTCTATAAATTACGAGAAGACAAAAATTTTGGTCTTCTCGAATGGTTGGAAATTAGAGAAATGGAAAATAAGAGGGCAAGAAATCCAACAAGTGAAAATCTATAGGTATCTGGGAATCTTATTCCAGAGCAATTTAGGGTGGGCAAATCATCGCACAAATGCCATAAAACAGGCAAAGTGCACCTCATCAGCAGTTGCCCGTTTTTATTATCAGAAAGGCAATCAATTTATTCCTGCGGCCAATCAGATATTCCAAACAAAAGTGCAATCCCAGATATTCTATGGAATCCCGCTATGGGTCCAAGCATATAATAGTGATTTAAAAAAGATTCACTCCAGCTTTCTGAGACGTATTCTTGGACTCCCAGCTGTGATCAAATATGAAACAATGTGTGCAGAAATAGGCATACACACAATGGAATATTGGGCCTGGTCCACCTCAATAAAGTACTGGTTACGCTGCCATTTTCGCTGCCCTCCATCAAGTCTGCTCGCTGATTTGCTCAAAGACCCCTACAAATCAAGATGGTATCAGTACCTCGAAAAAAAGATTGAATCTTTAGGCATCGAGCTGGAGCCCCTGTACAATTCTAATGAGCAATACATTTTCCATAATATCCTAACTAGACTAAAGGATGTCGAGAGGCAAAATATTATGGCAGCTGTAAACAAAATTTGCTCGCCCATATTCTATGATTTAAATATCTTAGATAGCAGAGCCAATTACGTCACCAAATTAATAATTCCAGCCCAACGTAGGGCTTTTATGCTGGCCCGTTTGAATGTTTTTCCCTCAGCACTTGTCAGGGGAAGATATCAAAACATCCCTAGAAACAAGAGATTCTGCAGATGTTTTATGAATGTCCCGGACACGGTAGAGCACATTCTCTTTCAGTGCCCATTGTACAGTACGCTCCGTCAACGCGTGCTGTCCCCTCTTTTGGGTGGTCTGGAGCCCCAACAAGGTGAATGTGTGGGATTCTGCCTATCCGACGTTGACCAAAGGGTAACGGCGGGGGTAGCCGAGTTTTTGGTAGCAGTCCTCCAAGGAGCAGGTTAACAAGGAAAACCACTGATTTTATATGTATATATATATATATGTATGTAGCCAACTGCTGCCTTTCTGTATATATCTCAAGGCTTTTATATGTTACTTTTTCCTTTATCGTTTTATTTGTATAATGCCTAATAAAGGTTTGAATAAGAATAAGAATTACTGGTGCCATAAACAAGATGCATTAACAATTTTACATTTTACATTTGTAATGTATGAAACAATTCTTAGATGGATGGGCCAAACCCAAAGAAGTAACTGTACTACCAATTAAAGCAGCTTAGCACTGCAAATGATGAAATGACTATTTTCTGGCAATTCTAGCAATGATTGGGGAGTTCATTAAAACAGAGAGTTGCTGATGCCATTAACAGAAGTTAACCTTGCCACAGTAGCATATACTTGCATTTCCACATGGTAATCAAGCACGCAGCCCAATACATTTCAGCCCAAAATCCAAAGTGTGTCATTGACCATAGACAACAAATAAATGCCACATCTTTCTAGAATGCTTAAATCTAAATAAAATCTTAAATTAGGGCGGGAAGGAACCTTCAAGTCATCTCTCTCAAGTTCTGCACTGAGACAAAATCCTCTGTTAGGAAATCTGCCCACCTCTCCCCATATATTAAAACCACTAGCCAGTTGGGCCTAGAGGAAAAAAATTATCACACACCCCACAAAAATGTATCAGTCTACTAAGCCGCTCAACAGAAATTGTTAGTTCTCTAGTATCTAAAGTTCACAATAAAAACATCCCATGACCACTGCCTCTCTCTACAGTAGTTTCCAAAGGAGGAAAAAAAATCTGTTCATTATAGCCACCACTGGCACATTACCTGCAAAATCTTTTAAAACTATATTAGGCTGCATTTTATATACACTTACTACACAGTAACAGCCACTGATTTCAATAAGATTTACTTTTCAGGAAAAATGCTTAGAAGCACCCTGTTATTTAATTGCCTAAAAGTCATTTAGCATTTAAGAATTAGCTAAAGTAAAAAGTTCCATGAAATTTGCACACTCTTTCACCCAAAGAAATAAGTCCAATTAATTTTTAAAAAGCACCTTACCTATTTTATTGTGCTTATTCTTTGGGACTAGCAGAGTAACTCTCTAGAGCAAACCTTATTAATGTCTGTGAAGTTTTGCCAACAGCATAAATCTTACTTAACAGAAGACAGAACTAAATCCTCCTTTGCCAAACCAGTAACTCACTGAAAGCAGTCCTTTTCTTTAGTCTATTTTCTTACAAGCCCACAGTGACTATATAACAATGTTTTCCCAAAAGAACAAAATATGTCTCAAGTATAGCAAGGTCTTTTTTTTCTTTTTCTTTTTAAAGTATTAGCACAAAAAAGGAGGAGATAAATCTAGCAAGCCCATAAAATTTTGCTCCGAGGTAAACACAATCTCGAATGAAAATTTAAGCAAATCTTTCTACTAGGATCAAGCTACCTGATAAATCTAAAGGACAAAAAACTGAGAACATATGAGGGCTTGTTATAAATATGTCAAATGTTCTGTTTCCACTATGAATTACCTAATAAAAAACAGCTCTGCTAATGTGGGTCCTGGGCCCCACTAAGTTATTCACTGAACTCTGAACATTTTCCCCATTGCAGCCTGTCAAGTTTTACGTTGTAGCAATTGTAGAAGTAAGTAAAGTTTGGAAGTGGGATAGTTTGGTACCAGCAACTTCCCTTTAAAATGATGTTTCTTTTTCCTGACTATTGATTGGCTTATTTGCTTGAATTTAAATCTAGTATTGTATGAGGTCATGTGAAGCAAATCATTCCTTGAAATAACTGATATGTCAACACAAATCTTTGTCATGCATGAAAACAAACATTCCCCAGTGTCTCAAAAGCAGTGTCATGGCTGCAGCCACAAGCAAAATTGATTCATTCCGTCTTTCTACCTGAGTTCTTCCACATTAGCTACACTCTTGCCAAGTATTGCCTTCTCCCGACGAAGTTTCTTGATCTCCAGCTTGAGTAGTCGGATGTCTTCCATTCTTTGCCGGTACTGCATTTCTCCCTTGTTCAGAATTGATTGCTGGATTTTGATTTTCTCATATAGAAGAGCCAATTCATCATTGCGACGAACCAGCTGGCTCCCCAGAATGTCTCTTTCACTGATAACCTAGAAAAAGTGGCAGGTCAAGACAAGATTCTACAGATGGGCTGAAAGTATGAAAATTGTCAGTCATAAAGCATAAAGGGGGAGCGCTGCCTTCATCAGCAAAAAAAAAAAACATAGCACCAAAATGTTGCATATTGTCAGTAAATAAAAATATTACTGAAGAGGGTCTGAAGCAGTCCTGACAGTAGGCTAGATCTTCAAGTAGGACAAGTTGGCATCCTTCTGTTTTATAACACTATGGTATGTTAAATGGGTTTATGCCAATTTGCTTCAACTGAGTCACATTGGAGTAAATGCCACTGAAGCAGTGCTTGTATTACTTACCTGGTCTAATTCTTTTTTTTGCCTGATCCTCTCTGCATCAGCTTCAGAAATAATTTTCAAGAGTTTTCTTTCTTCTTCCTCTTGTTTTTCAATAAAGTGTTTAGTCTCCAGAGCTTGTTGTCTCATTTTAAGCAGTTCACTCTGACAGAAACAAAAGAAACAGGAAATAAATTGTGTTTAGTAACAGCTTCTGACTTTATAAACCTGGGAATTTAGGATTATTAAGATTTAGACAATCTTGTACTCTTGCTTAGGTTCTCATGTTTTGTTGGATTCAGTTTGCTGGTTCTCAACAGCAAATGAGAAATACCACACAAATGCACACTAAACTCTTATAAAAGAAAGGTTGTAACAATATGCCCAACATCTTTGTATTGTACATCATACCCAGGAGAAATGTCAGTGTGGTTTAGGCTCAATTTGTAATTCGCAGGCATTTCTTAAACTTACAGAGGGGGAAAATGAACAGTAGTAGATAGTGGAGAATTCAGTTGCTTACAGTAATAGCCCACCACTATCTTTATAATTTATCAAACTTGTCTGGAATTGGTGCAAGTGAAATTATACATTTTATGGCACAGAAAATTCTGACACAATCACACAGACGGTTGATTGATCATGAAATCGCTACAATCAGAGGACTTAACAGCATTACCCCTGCAGTGGACAGAGAATACTTTCAGACAAAGCCCATAACCATGGAAGCAGTCCAGGTCACCTTCATTCAAGCTGCTGACATTTTTATAGTGTGCTTGGAACAGCATAGAGAACTCAGAAACAAAGATTCAAGGATAGTACATAAGATAATATTATGTAATACTGTAAGCTACAACACGTTCACAGTCAAGAGTTGAGGTGATAAAGTTTGCACATAATAGGGCTGTTATTTATCTGTAATTTATTGCCTTTGCCTTTAGCAAAGTTGTATCATTCCTAGATACATTGCTAGTACAGTAGTTCACTGGGAGCAACTCAAGGTGTGCTATTTTCAAATATGATAATGATACCATGCCAAAGGAACCACCAAATATTCTGTGGTGCTTCAATTGTTATAGGGACAATCACTTTGTTAAAGTGATAGAAAGGAAAAGGCTATTCCTATTGATTCCTTAGTTGGGAAATATCTTTAAAAGCAAGAAACATTTGCAATATATTTTCAGGACAGGATGTTTTTCAGAGACAGAGACATTTGATCCTGCTCTGTCACAACAGATTCTGAAAAGGGCCGGTTCCAATAAATGGGGATGTGTGTTTGGTCTCTTGAGAAAAAGCAATGCAACAACAACAAAACTGGTTGCGAAAGCAATAATTTAAGAGAACTGGTAGAACTGTTCTGTTATACTAATAAAATACCTTGCTCCCGTGTTGTTTTCTTTAATAAAACTTTTATTTTCCCATATGCACAATATTTGCACCACACTTAACTCCAGTTTGGACACTAATCAAACTCTATCAGCAGAGCAAAAATGGATGCTGCCTAGTATTAAATGCAAGAAACAGCGTGTAAAAAGTAATTGTCTGGAAGAGTAAAACTGTTCATGTGGTTCAGCATTGCTGAAACATTTTTTTAATATCAAAACGCTATCCTTTTTGTCACAGAATATACAAGCTGTAAACAAGATACAGCTTTAGATGTTGGCAGAAGCTATTGATATAAGCAAATATTCTGGTTCAGATGCATTAAGTGCATGAAAATCTAAGCTATCTTGCAAAGCAAAATCCAAACAACTACCAGACAATCCAGGAGCCCCATGTGAAGCAGAAGCCCTAGAGGTGTCAGAAATCTCACAAAGGTGTGATCTAAATACCTTCAGGTACAGGATCTGTACCTGAAAACAGAAAACACACGGTGCATGGGTAAGCTTTCCCACTGATCCACTGGATCCTGGCCAAAGCACCAAAGACACATGTAGAAGTTGCATACTAGGACACCCACTGAATTGAATGCATAATATTTGGGTTGGGGTTGGGAAAGATGTAAAAGAGGGAGGAGGAAACTCTTAGCATTCTGGATATTTAGCAGAAATTCTGTAGGCATCAGAGCAGAATGCCCTCAAGCCAGTTACTAAAGTGAGGATAGGCCACAGACACTGAATAATTGAACAGGTAAAAGAGCACAGCAATCAAGCTGCTGTCAAACTGTTGGTGGATGGCTCCACAGTGACAAGGCAGCATTAGAGGCTAGTTAAAGGAGACAGTTTTGCACAAGAAGTAAAGTTCTGAATGCTTTCTCCATAGCTGATATAACAACTCACAGACAGACCGAGAACCCAAATTCATCACCCCTTTACAGAGTTCTATTGACATTCTGTCATAACAGTAATGTGCTGACAATAGCTGAAAACCTACAGAGTCACTGGAGCGTAGCATAAAATTGACAAAAAGAAAGCAAAGCAAAAAGTAGCAAGGAAGGGATCTCCCCCTTTAGTGAAAATGAAAATGACCTGCTATGGATGCTGTTTCTCTTGATCTTAAAAAGACAAAAAAAAGAGAGACTGAAGTTGGAAAAGTTACATTTCATGCAGCCAGATTCAGCTACATTCAGTGTAACTAAAAGAAGCGTTGACAGTATTCTCCTACTTTCTTTTTGATTTAGCACAGATTTATGACTTTCTGCTGCTCCTCAAAAGTAAATTTCCACCTGACCAGAAATCCACTCACAGGGAATCTTGTTATTTGGTAATGAAAAACTAAAATCTCTCCCTGTATGTATCTTCTCTTCTTTCTTAATATACTACAGGGAAGGCGGAATTACTAACTTTGCACAGCATTTCAAATGTTAATTGTTAAGTATCCATCAATACCAGAAATAAGACTATGCAAAGAATAGTATCTCCACATCACCTTCCAATAGTGAACAACTCCAGAATCCTGGATATCTCTGCTCTATATTAGGTTTTGCCTCTCTATTCCTTTTGGCCTACTCTCTATATTCAACCAGTTCAGCTGTCTCTCTTCAAATCCTTGATCTTCTTTCCCCCTAAAGTTACAAAAGATCAGGCTGCGGTTATTCAGTCCCACCATTCACCATACCCACCATTCACCATACAATTCACCATACCCATCCTTACACCTGGGAAGGGGTTTAGATTTGGTGGTGGTATCTCACTTCCCAGCTCTCTGGACACAGCCAGACTCCCACAGGCTGCCAATTGTGCAAGCAGGTGTGAAGCTGACCAGTGGGAGCCAGCAGAAAGCCCTGGAGTGGGGCATTCAAAAGGATGGGGGGAGGGCTGTGCCAGCTCAGGATTGACTGGCTCCCAAGTCAGTCTTACAGCCACTGCACAATGGCATAGGGCCCAATCGCTGCACCAGCTTGGGCTGGCACAGCCATCACGTATGGATGGGGCCTGAGCATTCTCCACCATCACCTGCCTCCACAGGCACCATGAAGAGCAGGGCTGCAGATGCAGGAGTGGCCCTGCCACTCCACAAAGCCCCACTGGCCAGAGGCAGGAGGTGGGAGTTTGGACTGGGTCCTTAGCCTAATTATCTAATGATTAAGCAACAAACTCCTCAAGTTAACTTGCAAATATTTAACCCTAGAAGTTCATGCCAGTGTAGTCTACCACTAGGGTTTAATGGGTATATCAACACTTACAATAATAATGTTATGACAGAGCAATCCAGACACCAATAGTTCAATGGATTCCAAGCACAAATGGCTAATGAAACATGAATGAAGGCAGTTGGCTAAAATGGCATTGGTACAACCTGTCAAGAAGGGAACTAAGACTACAATCCTATATATAATTACTTAGTAGTAAGATTCATTGGCTTAGTATCAGACAGCTATGTATGTTCAGCTAAAAAGGAACCATTTCCAGCAAAGTATTAGATCTCTATAATATTCTTTACTATGTTTTTTCCTGGCAAGATCGTAAACTTTTTATAGTTGCATGGCCAGCAAAAATTCAAGAACTGACAATTTTCCATCTATGCATCTCCATGCCAGGAATCACACAAATGTTAAAGGGATACAAGCCCTGCCAGAAAAATGAGGGCAACCATGGAATATTGACTCTACCCTGCCACTTACAGACTAGGTAACACTTAATTTAAAATACTCCTATTCTACAAATCTGTTAAGCAGAAGTCAATTTAACAAATGTAGACCAAAAAGTAGGATGAATAACCAGCATGGGCCAGCAGAGAACTCAGTTTGAATTGCAGAGTCTTTTTGAGGAACCCCAAGTGTTAGTAGAATCAGTTATTTCCCAATCATCCCAGGGCACCCTGGCAGGAAAATCCTCCAGAGCTCTATGGAATCCAATGGCCTCCAGAGGAGGGACCATTTTAATAGGTGCCCCATCATTGCAGGAGGGGAAAGGCTCATGCAAGCCTAAACCTAAGTAGGAAGTGAGTTGTCCATGACAAGTCGATAGACGTTATATCCCACCAGCCCCTTTCAGATCACCATCCAGCTACTTGATCAAGTGTGTTCTATGTAGAGCTGGTGACGTTTTGGGACAGCCCCACTGCAGCCATCGCAGCCATTAAGTCCTGAGGCACCTGGATCTGGCAGCTTTAACATGGATGCTGAAATCCCCAGGAATCCACAACAAATCGGATACCACTTTTATCAGCTCAGGCTGATGGATGGAGCACAGCAGAATGAGCAGTACACCTACATATGCCAAGTGGCAGGGCCTCTTCTGGGCAATGGAATGGGAGACTTCCAGCTCTCCCTGCTTTCACTGGCAATGACTGCAGAATGCACTCCTACCATTACTAAAACTATAAATGTTCCACAACAGCACTAGTGCAGCAGCTCCTGCCCTTGGTCCACTCTGAAGAGCCACACAAGATGAAATATATTTTAATACTGCTCTTCAACAACTATTGACAGAAAAAAGATGTCTTTTATATAGACAATAAAAAGTCTATTCAAGTAGGTAAACAGGTACTGTGATGGGATGGTGAGCTGCTTGTGCGTAAAATCCTGATCCCTCAGAGTTTGGCTAAGTCCCCAAACCTCTGTCTGTGACGGAGCTCCTTAAGCATGGCTCCATCAATCGCTCGTTGAATCGGACAGTGGGCGTTTACGGAACTTCTTCCAGCATAAAAGCTCCTTAACGGAAATGCGTCTTCTGGACTCTCGGCGTGACAGTTTCCGCCGAGGAGTGGGTGTCCCTACGGGAGGTCCTGAAACCTCCCCACTGTTCTCGCTTGAAGTGTCTCTGAGCCCTCCCTCCGACTCACTTTCCCTTGGAACTCCACTTCTCCCCCTGCTGGTCCCCTCCTCCGCTGAGTGGTCTCTCTCACCCTCCATGAGCCCTTTCACCTCCTTCGTCTCAGATGACAGTTCCCTGACATCCACCTCCCCTCCAGGGCCCCCTTCACCCCCTTCCCTCCCCTCCTCTGCGGGAGGCGAGGGAGCAAAACCCCTGAAGGAACCTCCCTCATCTTCCGAAGTTTCGAACACTTCCCTCCACCTTTTGCTGTTTCCGGTTTCCAAGTACTCCTCCTCCTCGGAGTCTGTACCTCCTTCCAACTCCGATTCCCTGAATCCCTCCAGTTCCTCCTCATCGTCGGTGGTGCCAAAGTACTCCCTCCGGAACCTCGCTACTGGCTGAGGTTTCCTGGGGAACCTTTGGTGGAACGTTTCGATCAAGACCTCGTCATGGACCTCCTCTGCCTTCACCCAGGTGTTTTCCGACTCCGGTTCCCCTTCCCACTCGACCAAATACTCCACCTGATTACCCTTCCACCTGGAGTCGATGATTTCCGCCACATCGTTGCGGCTTTCCCTTTCTTCTATGGCTGGCCCCCGTGTGGATACCCCTTCACCTTCCCCCCTGTATGGTGACAGTAATGACCTGTGGAAAACTGGGTGCAGTTTCATGTGGTTCGGTAACCGGAGTCTGAAAGCCACTGGGTTGACCTGTTGGATGACCTCAAATGGTCCCAATCTTTTGGGTCTCAATTTCTTGCAACCCCCCTTGAACGGCAATCCTTGGGTAGATAGCCAGACCCGACTCCCCACCCTAATTGTTTCACCTTCCCTTCTGCTCTTGTCTGCCTGCCTCTTATATTCTTCTTTGGCCCTTTCTAAGTTGTGTTGGAGTTGACGATGGATCGCTTCCATTTCCTCTACAAAAAGTTCAGCGGCCGGAACACTCCATCTCTCTCCTCCTTCCCCTGGAAACGCCCTGGGGTGGCACCCATAATTAGCCAAAAAGGGGCTCATCCCGGTGGACACATTCTCTGCATTATTGTAAGCAAATTCCGCTAGTGCCAACTTTTCGACCCAATCGTTTTCTCTGTCATTGACATAACACCTCAGGTATTGTTGAAGGATACCGTTTGCCCTCTCCGCCTGCCCATTGGTCTCAGGGTGCCTGGCAGTCGAAAAGTTGACCTCTACATGCAACAAGCTCATAAGCTTCCTCCAGAATCTGGACGTGAACTGTTTCCCTCTGTCGGAAACTAGCCTCAAGGGGGCGCCATGCAGCCTAAAAATATGTTCTACAAACAATTTCGCTGTCTCTTCCGCCGTGACTGCATGTGAGCAAGCTACAAAGTGACCCATCTTAGTTAACTGGTCTACTACGACTAGTATGGCGGTTTTCCCCTGGGATTTGGGCAGATCAGTCATAAAATCTATCGACACTGCCTCCCACGGTCGTTCTGGTGTGGGTAACGGTTCTAATAACCCCGCTGGTGCCCGCCTTTCTCCTTTGGCTCTCTGGCATTGGTCACACCTTCTCACATACTCCCGTACATCCTCCCTCACCTTGGGCCACCAAAACTCCCTGGTCACCAACCACATGGTCTTGTGTTGCCCAAAATGCCCCGCCGTGGGATTGTCGTGCAGCTGTTTGAGTACTCTCCCCCTCAATTCCCCTTCGGGTATATATAGCGCCCCTTTGTAATACAATGCCCCGTTTCTTTCTTCAAAACCTCCGGGGTCTTCTCCCTCTCTCCTTAAACCTCTGAGCTTATCCTGGGCGTACTCATCATTTACCGTTCCCTCTACCAGTTCTCTTTGCCCCACCCAGGCCGCACCACACACCCAGTGGTCCTCTGGGATAATATGTCTCTCTTCTGGCGCTCCCTCCCCCTCCAAATATTCAGGTTTGCGAGAGAGAGCGTCCGCTCTGATGTTTTCTGGACCTGGCACATAGCAGATTTCAAAATGGAATTTGGAGAACTCCTGGGCCCATCTCACTTGGCGTTGGTTGAGCACTCGTGCCGTTCTCCAATACTCCAAATTCTTGTGGTCCGTACACACTTGCACCTTATGCTGTGCGCCAATTAGTAAGTGTCTCCATCTCCGGAACGCTTCGTGAATGGCGAGTAGTTCTCGGTCATATACCGTGTAGTTCCTCTCGGATTTGTTCAGCATACGCGAAAAGAAGGCACACGGTCTCCATTCCGACTCATTGCTCCCTGGCTGAAGCAGCACCGCCCCCACCGCCCGGTCTGAGGCATCAGTTTCCACTCTCATGGGTTTTTGTAAATCCACATGCAGGAGCTGTTCTTCCGAAGCGAATGCCTTTTTCAATTCCTCAAAAGCGTGCTCCGCCTCCGCCGTCCAAACGAATTTCTTCTTGCTGCTTAGACAGTCCGTGATGGGAGCCGTTAAGTGGGCAAAGTTCTTGATGAATTTACGGTAAAAGTTCCCAAAACCCTAAGAACCTTTGCACATCTTTTTTCATTTTCGGTGTCTTCCATTCCAGCACCGCCTGGACCTTGCCTGGATCCATGGCTAATCCCTTGTCTGATAGGCGGTACCCCAGGAATTCCACCTCCTTGGTGTGGAACTGACACTTCTCCAATTTCACCCACAACTGGTTTGCTTGCAGCTGGCTCAGCACTTCCCTGACATCCTTTACATGCTGCTCCTCATTCTCTGAATATATCAGCACGTCATCGAGGAATGCCACGCAATTCTTGTAGAGCAAAGGTCCCAGTACATGGTTCATGAGCGATTGAAAACAGGCGGAGCCTGCTTGTAATCCAAAGGGCATAACAAGATATTCGAAAGCCCCTAGGGGGGTGAACATCGTTGTCTTCCATTCATCCCCCTTCTTTATTCGTATCAGGTTGTACGCTCCTCTCAGGTCCAGTTTCGTGAATATCTTTCCCTTCCTCACCCTGGTCAAAATGTCATCAATCCTGGGCATGGGGAAAGTCACTGGTTCTGACACGGCATTCAGCCGCCGGTAGTCCACGACCAATCTCGGTTTATCCGTGTTTTTTTTGTCCACAAAAAACACTGGGCTGCCCCCCACCGCTCTGGACTCTCTGATGAAACCTCTCTTCAGGTTTTTGTCAATAAACTCCCTCAACTCCTGCATTTCCCTGTCTGACATGGCGTACAGCTTGCCCACGGGGAGCTGGGCCCCAGGCACCAGGTTAATTTGGCAGTCAAAGTCTCTATGCGGTGGTAGTTTATCTGCTTCCCTTTCGCTGAAGACCTTGCTCAGGTCAGCGTATTGTTTGGGCACCTTCCCTTTGTCCGCCACTTCCGTCCCTGCTAGGGAGGCTTTTGCCCCTTCTGGCACCTTTCCCTCTTTGCAGTGTTCCAGGCAATGTGCTGACCCAAAGGAGACCACTCTCTGATGCCAGCCCACTAGCGGGTCATGCAACGCTAGCCAGCTCATTCCCAAAATGACTGGCGCCCCTCCCAGGGTGGCTACATTGAACGCTATCCTTTCGGTGTGCCTTGCCACCCTCATAACCATTGGGACGGTCTGTAGGCTAACTTCTCCCCCCAACAGCTCCCTCCCATCTATCGTGGTGACCTGCAGGGGGTTGCTTAAAGGGAGTGTCTGTATCTGGTGTTCAGCTGCAAACTCCTTGCTCATAAAATTACAGGAGCTGCCTGAGTCCAACAGCGCTTTGGTCTTTAGTGGGTATCCGTTTGCCAGCTCTAGCAACACCTCTATTACTAGGGCTGGTCTTGGAGGTTCCGGAGTGGGCACTTTTACTGCTCCTTGGCCTGTCTGCAGTGCCCTGACAGTGGCAGACAGGCGTTGGCTTTTACTGGCTCCTGGACTTCCTCCTCCTTCCCCCCAACAGCTCCCGCCATCCCTTGCCATTCCTTTCTTTGCGGGCAGACTCTGGCAAAGTGACCTGGCTGCTGGCAGAGATAACATTTCTTGGCGCTCTTTCCCTCCTTCTTCCTCCCTTCACTGGGATTTGAAACTGCGCGCGCACGCGCCGTTCCAACTTCCATCGGCTCTCCGGGCGGGAAACTTGGTTCTGGAATCTCTGGAATGCGGAAATCCCTCCAACGCTCTCCTTTCCCCTCCCGCTTCTCCAAGGCTCTTGCCTCCTGGCGCGCTCCAATGGTCAGCGCTGATTTGGTCAGCTGGTCCATAGACTCCGCCCTGGGCGCCCGGGAAAGTTCGTCTTTCACCGCCGAAGAAAGCCCCTCTTCAAAGAGCATTTGAATGGGTTCCGCCGATAAGTCCCACCCCAATTTATGTATCAACATTGTAAACTCAGTCCAGTACTCACGAACCGGTCGGCTCCCCTGTTTGCAAGCCATCAATTGCCTGCGCACCAGTCCCTGTTCAATCTCGCTGGAAAACATCAAATCCATGGCGCGAAAAAACTTCCTCGCGTCCTTCAGCATGTCACTATTCCCTGCCATCAGGGGCCTCACCCAGTCTCTCGCCCCCCCTTCGAGATGGCCAATCACAAACGCCACTCGCGATGCCTCATCGGGAAAGTCGTTAAACTGCAGTTCGAGAGCATACTGCATCTCTGTCCTAAAGGCTTGGTAGTTCCTGGGGTCCCCCCCAAACTTCTGCACCATTCCTGGCATCTTTCTTGCTAGTGTAGCGCCTTTTGCCTTTTCTGCATCCTGCGCCCTCCTTTCTTCTAGCCTCGCCGTTTGCATTGCTAGCTGGAGTTCCAACACTCTGTACCTTTCTTCCAGACTTGGACTTTCTCCAGCTCCTGCTGCTCCTCCGGCTCCGGCTGGGTTGCTCATGATGCCTCTCTGCACAAGCTGCTTTCAGAGACTGTCCGATTGCTGTGATGGGATGGTGAGCTGCTTGTGCGTAAAATCCTGATCCCTCAGAGTTTGGCTAAGTCCCCAAACCTCTGTCTGTGACGGAGCTCCTTAAGCATGGCTCCATCAATCGCTCGTTGAATCGGACAGTGGGCGTTTACGGAACTTCTTCCAGCATAAAAGCTCCTTAACGGAAACGCGTCTTCTGGACTCTCGGCGTGACAGTTTCCGCCGAGGAGTGGGTGTCCCTACGGGAGGTCCTGAAACCTCCCCACTGTTCTCGCTTGAAGTGTCTCTGAGCCCTCCCTCCGACTCACTTTCCCTTGGAACTCCACTTCTCCCCCTGCTGGTCCCCTCCTCCGCTGAGTGGTCTCTCTCACCCTCCATGAGCCCTTTCACCTCCTTCGTCTCAGATGACAGTTCCCTGACAGGTACATTTCTGCCCATTCAACAACTTAAAACCAATTCCTTTACCTCTGATCAATACTGGGACACTTTTTCTAATGGAATTTCCTTACCTTTAAGGCCTCTTTCTCTTTTTCTATCCGCTGGTGGTCCAGGTGCATTTTCACAAGAGCTGCCTCTTTAGCAGAGATCTCTTCTTTCAGCTGGTCTACCTGGTGTGTCATAATCTTCAGCTTCTTTCTCATTTCATTGATTTCATCCTAACATGACAGAATTGAGGGCTTACTATATGCAGGTACCAATGGCTCTAAAGCAGTGATAGATATAAAATCCACATTTTTCTTTCAGCATAGCCATACTCCACCCCAGAGCCAGTCCAGGAGGATACCATGAACAATGCCATCAAAAGCCAGAAAAATATCAAGAAGCAGGAGCAAGGTCTCAGGCCCCTGTCTGATATAAAGGTATAATACAATGACAAAATAAGAACTCTGGTTCTCACTTAGGTAAATGCAACATAACAAATATCACACACACAAACACACACATCCTTTGAAACTAGAGCTTATCATGTGATATACACATCATCACTCATGTAAAGAGAACACGAGAAAGCTGAGTATAATCCTAGATATGTTACAAATCCTCATGAAGAAAGCCAGCTATTTTAAAAGTTGGTATGCACATATGGTTCCAAATCTACTACTATGGTAATGAAAATGGAAAAGCTCCCATGAATTTTGCAAAGCTTGAGGTTACATTCGTTTAAATTAACAAGCAACAGTTCCCAAAACCAGAATGATCCAAAAATGTGAAACCATCCTAGCAAGTACTGAAATTCAGCCACAACTCCTTTATCAAATGGCTTTACTGTGTCTGAGCTTATGATACCCTGGAGATCAGAAACAGTGTGAACAGGGTTGGGCAATGGGGGAATTTTCCTTATTAAATAATCTGAAAATGCCTACCAAGAGGTTTGCTTTCTCAAACAAGCTTGCACCAATTAAGCTTATATCCCAAGAGAGATGACAATTCTGCATAGTTTTTCAGATAAGACCATCTTTGTTTTCATGGCTGGCTGGCTTGTTACTGAACTATGAATGATGGTCTTATTGCTATAGCATAGCTTGACTATACTATAAAAGTTATGTTCAGCTACAGATGTTTTCTCCTACTCCTGAATTTTGCAATTCATGCTAACTGAATCCTCTTGCTCCCCACACTCTTTTGAAATAAATTAACACCTTATAGATGCCATAATTACCCACTTCCATTTGGGCAAGGGCTATATTCCTAGCCAGGTACAAGCCTGTGCAAGAAATTCCCTAGTCAAATTTAAATTATGTTCTCCTTACTAGGCCACCTTTGTAGCTACTTCCTTAATAATTTGATGGGCTAACTTTCCCTCAGAAAAAAATCTGTATCTTTTTCCTTCATGCTGCAATGACAGCTTTTCCCTACTACAGAAAATAATTTGTTGCTTAATATTGGTTTATACATGTCTATTGATTCTTCACACAAAGCTGAAGACAAAAGGAAATTGATGGTTGAGCTATCAATCTGATACAGTCTTGTTTGACTCTCCTTTAGTCCCCTGGAGCTTTGGATGCCCCTTGGCAGACACTTTCAAGGCATCTACTTTAAAACAATACTATATTCAGATAATCATATCATTCAAGAGCATTTATTTGTAATGTTCTTGAGCTAGGCCACCTGAAAAATGGTTCCCTTCTCCACTGGGTACAAATTTCTAGATCATCTTTAGAGGACATCTGATATGGAAAGCTCTCCTGTAATCCAGAACCACCAGAGACTTGTCACTTTCCTAATTTGACTCCTGACATCTCTTCATCTTTCAAAGACATACATGTAAAGATAGTATCGTGGATGGTCCCCTGCAGCCACCTAGACTCTATGTTCTAGAGCAGAGCTTTCCAAACTTTTCATGTTGGTGACACACTTTTTAGACATGCATCCTTTCGCAGCACAGTAATTGAGTTTTAGTAGCAAACTAGAGGTTAAACTAACCCCTTTCTAGCCCTGGGAGGAGCGTGGGGAGCATTCACATGACACACCTACACAGTGCAGCTGACACGTTAATGTGTTGCAACACACAGTTTGGAAAGCTCTGCTCTAGAGTCATGATTGTTTGCATAAACAGTCAGGTCAATGTGGCTGAGGTTTGTAATATAACTTTTCCCACAGGAGGGACAAAGATATGAAAACAATCATGCCAACATTGTTATATCTTCTAGATATTAACCAAGAATGGGTGGCTCAAGTGGAGGCTGGGCTATAGGACCACAGCCCTCCTACTGAAAATATCAAGCCATTAAAAATAATAATGATCCTCAAAAACTCAAAGCCACACGCTTTTTCCGTCCCACACACATTTTATACTGTCTTTAATTTACAGAGTCATTTCTGTCAATCTGAAAATTGCAGCCCTCCCATGTCAAAATGTTACCAGCCACCACTGCATGGCTCAACTAAAATGGGAAACAAACTTAGTAAGAGAACTGCTTTTTAGTACCTGGGCTTCGATCAAATTTTTACTGTAGAGGTTTCTGTCTGATCTCACAGCTTCATAGAGGTTCTGTTGCTGTTTTAATTTTGTTTCAGACTCTGCTATCTGCTTTTTATAGTCAAAGATCTGCATTTCCCGCACTTTGATATCTTCCATGTGATGGAGGACCTGTCAGAGAAAGCATAAAATAAATATCATTAAACCATCCTTCTATGACGACTAGCAGTGCTCTATATACAGACTTAACTGCAAATACAAAGATTTCTGTTCAACCAGACAGATTTGGGCTAAGGTCTGGATTATATTTACAGACTTTATTGTGTTGTAAAAGAATGCAGCTGCAATCTGAAGGAGGAGACTAGCATGGGAAGGCAGGATCATAACCTTTCCCCACACACCATTTTCCCACTGAAAATTGTCTCTACTCAGCTTTTCCCCAACAGGATCTCCCGAGATCTTTCCCCCAACAGGAATAAAAGCAGCTGGGAAGAGGTCAAGTCCACTTTGCAATTATTAAAAAGATTTTTGCAGTGTAATCTTATGCATATATACTTGTAAATAAGCTGCATTGCATTCAGAGGGATATGCTCCTAGGTAAATGAGTAGAGGATTGCAACCTCTGTGTAAAGGTAAGGTAAAGGACCCCTGGACGGTTAAGTCCAGTCAGAGGCGACTATGGGGTTGCTGTGCTCAACTCACTTTCAGGCCAAGGGAGCCGGCATTTGTCCACAGACAGCTTTCCAGGTCATGTGGCCAGCATGACTAAACTGCTTCTGGCGCAACGGAACACCATGACGGAAACCAGAGCGCACGGAAAGGCCATTTACCTTCCCGCTACAGCAGTACCTATTTATATACTTGCACTGGCGTGCTTTCGAACTGCCAGGTTGGCAAGAGCTGGGACAGAACAACAGGAGCTCACCTCATCATGTGGATTCTAACCACTGACCTTCCAATCAGCAAGCCCAAGAGGCTCAGTGGTTTAGACCACAGCACCACAGCGTCCTGCAACCTCTGTGTATATGTATATGTATATACACGTGTGCATATAGTTAATATGAAATGAAACCGCATGTTATGAAGAATGCAACATTGCTGACTTTCTCTCATTTGTAGTGACCCAGTTGTTTGAACTGTCTATTGACAGATTTCAAATTTGTTGCTGAAAACTAGCCTAGGAATCAATACATCACCTTAGTAATGAATCTTGCCCTCTGCCAAAGTGTGAAATGGTTGTCTTAAGGAGCTGCAATTATTTTCGAATAGAGGAGAGCAAAGTACAGTTTTTTTAAAAAAAAGGTGTCTACATGGATCATTTTAGCCAATGAATACTCTTTATACGGTCAGTGCAATTTAATAATCTTGGACAGCTCTGTGTTATAACTTCAGGTGCGCATGAGAATCCTCAGTATCTGAGCTACTATGGGCTCTTGTCATTCTCATTTATCATAACTGTCAATCCGGATATCCCATTGTACTGCATACCTCTTTGCAAGGATAAAAACAGCCAAAATTATTTGCCTAATCATATCACAATTCACCTTTCTTAAGGAAAACAAGCATTTGAAGGAGAAAACATGGAGACAATGAGTGGAAGCAGATCATCTGGAATGCACTGGACAGTTTGCCATGAAGAAATTGAAGGTGTCACAAACACTTAAATCTTAATACCTCTCCAGCATATTTTTTTACACTATACTATATTGATAGGGAAGAAGGAAAATTGCCTTCTTACAGAGCAGGGCACATATGAGCTCTCAAATTAAGCAAGGAGAGCATAGAACCTCCAAATAGTGAAGTTCATAAGATATGAAACTGGCAGGAAAAACATTTTACTACTACAGCTTCCTCTTGGAAAATATGCATTCCTGTTCGTCTCTGCCATGCAAGATACTGGAAGAAACCTATCTCTAGCACCAAGGTTTTTTGTGCTTTCTTGTACAAAATCCCCCCTCCCATATAATTATTTACATATATGCTATGTAGTTTCCACTTCATTTATCCAACTGACTGGGGAGAGCTATACAAACTTTGCAGTAATGAGAGACATGGGAATATTTTAAAAATGTATTTTCACTAATAAAACTCATAAGGAGAAGCCAGAGAAATCTGATACATTTTAAATTTCAGATATCTGAGGTTCTGGAAATGGTTTCTTCATTACCTTGACATTAGATGGTAATGAAACAGATTGCTGGAATTCGTCCACCCTGCCTAGCTTCCTTGCATTGAGGCCTATTGTTTAAATTCATAAATTTATGTTCATGAACCTTCAAAGGAAGAGATAACATTAATGTTCAGAACAGCTACTCAGTAGTAGACCTTGCAACCAGCACATTTGTCTATGCTGAAAGAATTCAAGCTTTGCTAGTGTATAGTAGGGTTATCAGTGTGCAAGCTTTGGGGCGAATGCTTAATTAATTGATTACCAGATACCTCTAACCAACTCAGGAGATAAAGTACATCTAAATATAGAAAGTTTTATTGCAGAAGTGGCAATGGTACTCAAGTGCATTTGTTGCTGACTGCAGAGATGCCTAAAAACTGCTTACAGTTTAAAACAAAAGCAGACACCCAGCTTATAATTTAACTCCTACTCCTACCTTTTGCTTTTTCCTGTTAAAAACAAGTTGCCAATAGCAATAAAAGTGAACTCAAAATCAATAAAGTGTATTTCAAATCTGAAGCCTAGCTTAGTGATTATATAGGCTGAAGCAAAATTAGAAAACAGATCACTGAATTGTAACCATGCATCTTGGGAGTTGATGAACAAAAGTACAATAATAAACTACTTTACTATGTTTTACAAGTTGGCATCCATGGTTCTGAGGCTGACTGTGCTTTCATAAGAATTTATAAAATTATTGCGTGGGAGTAACACCTCTCCAATAACTCTCAAACTGGAACTGGATGAATTAATGGATATTTTATTATGAATAACTCAAGAGTTGTCAACTGAGATTAGGAAAACATTTCCCTTACAATGCTGAGTTCTTCTTTTTTTTCTGAGAACTCTGTAATAATCTCCTTCACAGATAGCATGTTGGGAAGAATGCACAAAGTATCACTTGATGAGCTTCAGTAGAGTGATTTTGCATTGAAGGTCAGATTTTCAACTGCCATACATACATGGAGCTGGATTGGAACAGACTGCTTATTTACTGACACAAATATCTGTCTTCTTAGGACAATGTGCCATGACTCAAGTAACTTGTACCATCTGAAATAGTTTTACTAATTCAAATGCATTTTTAAAATTCTAGATTCACTTTTGGCATAGCACCTGTTATTCACACTTGGTCAATTTGCTGGAGGTTGTCATCTGTAAAGGTAATCTGAATCCTCTGCTCTTCGGCATGATTCAATGAACTAATGAACTCTAACATTTCTTCATCAGAAACTCATATGAAACTGTAAATATTAAACTTCCTGGATTTCAATGTACTGATCTTGTACAGGGTGTAATCATCTCAGGCTGAAAGCAGTCAGCATCCTTCCACAGTGCACAATGTACATCAAGCAACCTATCTAGCAAACTGATGTGCCTAAATTGGAATAAGAAGCCTGGAGAGGGTTGTTTCTCTCACAAACAATTTGGCACATCATACATTATTTGCAAATCAGTATATAAGTTTTGGAAACTGATCTACAACATTAAAAAATCTGAAAGAAAACCTCAGTTGTGACTAGATCAGTTGAAAAAATAGACTAAATTATTTGATCCTGGGAAGCTCTCTGGGGTCAACTAGAACAATATAAAAAGGCAATTGCTTCTGAGTTGCTTCAAAGCACAGAAGTATTAGCTCTATAGCCGGCCACTGGTTCTGTCAATATCCTCATACTAGGAAGCCAGATTTAGGACAATTTGCATTAGTGCTTTTGTTCGGCCCAGACATCATGTGCCATGGTGCTTCTGCTACCTTTGCCATAGCCCTGATCAAGGCTTTTTGCAGCAGGAACTCACCAGAACTTAGTTCTGGCACCTCTCAGGTGGGCACCACTGCCATTCTAAGAGAATAAGGGAGGTGTTCATGGTGAGTTCTGGCACCTCTTTTCCAGAAAAATACCACTGGCCCTGATCTATTTGTATTTTGCTTTTCACCCGCCATTTTCACCAACTACTGTGCAATCCTAAGCATGCATACCCAGAAATAAATCACAGAATTCATTAAGTTTTACTTTCCTGTAACTATGCTTCGGAGTGCAGCCATTGTTAAATGAACTAAGTTGCTTATCACAAATTCTGCGTTGGATCTACATTATTTGCTTCACTTACTACTAAGCAATCTTGTCTTTCAGACTACATTTGAAAGGTTACTTTGCAGAGCATTACTTGTACTCTGGGGACCAGGATATCTAAAGGATTGCCTTACCCACTATATACCAGCCTGGCAACTGCATTCCTCAGCTGAGAGTACCACACACCCCAGAAGTGTGCTCAGGCTATAGCAGAAACTGGGCTTTTAGTGTTGTCACACCAGCTCTGTGGAATTACATAAGATATGCACCTAGAGTGATACTGTTTAGGCACCTACTAAAGACATTTTTGTTTAGGAAAGTTTTCCCTGAAGCATAATTAGCCATTTATGAAGATCAATTTTATATTTGATTAAATGGTTTCATTGTTTTTAGAGTCTGTATGGATAGTTTTATTGTTTTAGAATTCTGTTTTTACTAATACACTGCTTTGATGGCTTTATGCCATGAAGTGTTCTATAAAAACATTTAATAATAATACAGTGAAAAACAGTAATAAAGGAAAAGAGATATATTAATTGTCCTACATAGAAAACTAGCCCTGTAATGTGTGCCCACATGAATAGCTTTATCTTCCATCAATCTTCTTTTAATTAAACTATTTATTTATTTCATATATCAAGTTCTTGCAAATGCATTATGTATTATGTGGCACCTAGAGTAGCGCCTATTCTGCTGAGTTAAAGCAGTCTATTGGTACATGTGGCATAAGGTGATCTCACAGGTATACTTCTTCCAAATAGTTAGGAGCCTTGTATACAAATAGTAACACCTTTAACCCAGCCCAGCCCTGTAGCAAACCAGCAACCAGTGCAGATCATTCAAATTTGTGTCATCACTACAGGTTGTTGGAGCTCATTCCATTGTTTCAATTATGTGCTGTGTGGAGAAATACTTTGTCCTGAATCTTTCAACATTCAGCTTCTTTGGATGCCTACAAATTCTAGTGCTATGTTATGCTACTTCCTTGACCTAACAATGGTCACAAGTTTGGGGCTTTATATACTGAATTATCAGTATATAATATCAACAACCTCGGATACGCAGATGACACAACCTTGATGGCAGAAAGTGAGGAGGAATTAAAGAACCTTTCAATGAAGGTGAAAGAGGAAAGCGCAAAATATGGTCTGAAGCTCAACATCAAAAAAACGAAGATCATGGCCACTGGGCCTATCACCTCCTGGCAAATAGAAGGGGAAGAAATGGAGGCAGTGAGAGATTTTACTTTCTTGGGTTCCATGATCACTGCAGATGGTGACAGCAGTCATGAAATTAAAAAACGTCTGCTTCTTGGGAGAAAAGCAATGACAAACCTAGACAGCATCTTAAAAAGCAGAGATATCACCTTGCCAACAAAGGTCCATGTAGTTAAAGCTATGGTTTTTCCAGTAGTGATGTATGGAAGTGAGAGCTGGACCATAAAGAAGGCTGATCGCCGAAGAATTGATGCTTTTGAATTATGGTGCTGGAGGAGACGCTTGAGAGTCCCATGGACTACAAGAAGATCAAACCTATCCATTCTGAAGGAAATCAGCCCTGAATGCTCACTGGAAGGACAGATCGTGAAGCTGAGGCTCCAATACTTTGGCCACCTCATGAGAAGAGAAGACTCCCAGGAAAAGACCCTTATGCTGGGAAAGATTGAGGGCACTAGGAGAAGGGGACGACAGAGGATGAGATGGTTGGACAGTGTTCTCGAAGCTACCAACATGAGTTTGACCAAACTGTGGGAGGCAGTGGAAGACAGGAGTGCATGGCATGCTCTGGTCCATGGGGTCATGAAGAGTCGGTCACGACTAAATGACTAAATAACAACAACAACATACTGAACTAAAGATTTTGAGAGTTACTATTATTTTGGAGCTCCCAGGTGGATTGTTTATTCGCACAAAACCTGATTGTTACACAACAATTTCTAGCACAAATATCCCATTACCTTTTTAATAGCAACATGTTTGGTAAGAAAGGTGATGGAAAATTGCACTAGAAAGCATGGGATAATAACCACTAGTTGGCAATATCATAAAACTTCAACACAAACATATCAGGATGAATACTCAATAAACAGACAATGCTGTATAATTTCTGCTCAAGTTGTGTGTGAATATATCAGCATGATTGCTCAATAAGCAGCTGGTTTGGAAAGTCCCCAAGTCTCCTAAACATAGAAATTTGGCAGGGAAATCATGCTTTGTTATGGATAAGCTTCTCAGACAAAGGGAAAAAGGGAAGAAGCACTGAAGGGAATGCAGTAAACATCAAAATCACCAAAATCGTATTCATTATGTTCTTCTTTCACAGTTTTATTTGTGCAACCTATTGGCAATTTTTAGGTATTAGCATTTTTGCTCCTTGGTTTTTATAAGTAGCTAGAGAGTACCATATGAAATGCATTCAATGATAAAACAGATCTTGAGCTAATTCTCACTTAAAGTTGGTGATCTATAAACATCCTGATCTTTTTGCAAAATGTATTTGCACCAGCTATGTGCCAAGACTGTCCAAAGTCAGAATTCACCTGTATTTTTTTTCTTGGTTTATGATGTTTCCTTTTTGGACTGGAATTACATATACACAAACTTGGACAATCACCTTTAGTTATAAGGCCCTTTCTGAGGTGGCAGCAATGACTGATGTGCCTTGTTCATAACAGGCCTCAATAATCTTTTTTAAGAATACCCAAGAGTTCTTAATATTCCTTCCTATGGTTAACATCAACTGTGGTGCAGCACTGAAAGGGCCATGGCTCCTGTTGCTGGCATCCATCTGTCAAACATGCATGCATGCATACATACATACATATATACATACATAGCTCTTTATCTCTAGGCCAAGGAAGTAGGCCAATGTAAATGTAAAATGTAAAAATCATGCTACCACATAAAAAATCCTCTTCTTGCTTACTTAACAAATCAAGAGACTGTGGACAGGTGATCACATCAATTTCTCTCACTTTCCACACACACACACATACTGATACACAGTATGTAATGCTATTGATAAGGATTTACTGCCATAAACTCAAGACAATTTAAGATACCAAAATAATAACAAATCTTACTTAAATGGGATTGTTATTACAAGGAATTTATACATGCTGTCATACAAGAAGGCACATATCTGTTAATCAGATGGATACAGAAAGTAATCATAAAGTGAGCAGGGAATAACATTGAGTAGAAAACAGACTGGAAGCTAGCATGCCTGTCAGTGAGTTTTATGTAGAGCTCTTCAGTCAGTTCTCAAGCAAATAACAGAGCATTTTACAGTCACATAGCAGGGCAAGCAAGCAAGAAAGCTCCACCTAACCAGCTTGAGTGAACAAAAGAGGCTATGACATAGCTTCTGCAAAAATTCACAACTTGTGTTTTGTTCAACAGATCGGATTCAAGTTACATACTGAGAAGTAACAGCTTTTTATGCAGGGAGATAAGTCTAGATATCCGCATGGCCAATCTAACTAACCCTGCTTAATTATACAGTGGTACCTCGCAAGACGAATGCCTCGTAAGACGAAAAGCTCGCAAGACGAAAGAGTTTTTCGTTTTTTGAGTTGCTTTGCAAGACGAATTTCCCTATGGGCTTGCTTCGCAAGACGAAAACATCTTGCGAGTTTGTTTCCTTTTTCTTAAAACCGTTAATACCCAGGGAATCCGTGCTTCGCAATACAAAAAATTCGCAAGACGAAAAAACTCGAACGAATTAATTTCGTCTTGCGAGGTACCACTGTAATGCCATGTCCTTTATATTACTGAGAAAAGAGTAAGTTATTTTATAGTGGATAAATAATTAATACACAAGCAATTTCACCTTAAGTGCACGAAGCCAGGAGATATCTGTGTATAAATGTTAGTGGTTGAGGTATGGGCTGTACTACAAAAGCAACAAGCTAATGAGTGCAGGGTAAGGTTGGAGGAGAGCAAGAGGGAAAGCTTTTTCCCACTTGCCCAAGCTTTCAGATAAAAAATGCAAAAAAAACCCTTATATAGTCATTCAGGATTTAACAGCTGTAACAACCTAACAATGTCTCTCAAATGGGAAGAGAAATGAAGGGCAAGCAATTTTCTAGGGAGCACTTGCCTTTCTTTGTCCCTCTACATGCTATCTGAGGCCTGATAAGACATGCTCTGCACAGCTCCTTGTAATCTCTGCAGGCTCTTCACCCCTTTTCTCCCATTTCCGCATGCCTGCTAATTCACAAAATCCCATGCATCCTGCTTATATGTTCCAACAAAAACAAAATTATTCTGTCCCCAACCAGCAAATTTTTCACATCATGCAAAACATGTTAGTTAAGTAAAAAGATGTCAATTTTCTTAATCTGCATAATTTACTCCCATCACAGAATTATAGTTTTTTCTGGCAGCATAATTAAGTATGTTTATTTTAGATCCTAGATCTCTTGATTAGCCAAGTAACAGGAGGGTTTTTAGGACACTAACTGTAGATACCAGAATGTATGCTTAAGTGGACTTTTTAAGATGTAAAGAACATGCAGAGGAATAAGTATAACTCACTGGAACTTTATTTTTGTACCCTAAAGACCACTGAGAGGACCTTGGCAAAATC